>NW_017728909.1:58340454-58401008 GCF_001723895.1 Crocodylus porosus | reverse complement strand
GAATTTTTACCCAGAGGGTCTCTAGCTGTCCATGCCAGTCGCCAACATCCGCTTGCAGGGACATGTAGCTTTCCTTCACGTAGAGAGCTACACCCCCGCCCCTTTTGTGAACATGATCCCTCCTGTACAGGGTATAGCCCTCTATACCTGTGCTCTATAGCCCTTGTGTAAGGGCCATAGCCCCTGTTGAGGGGCCATAACCCTTGTGTGGGGGCCATAACTCCTGTGTGGCCATAGCCCCCCAACAGCCAGTGCTTTAACACTGTAGATATATCAATAAAACATTGCCCAATGTATTGCTGTCTCTCTGTCTCACTCTTTCGCCCTCTCTCTCTTTATAGTGGTCTTTTGTTTTAATTGTGGAGGTACATGGATTTGTGGGTATTTTACAGAATGACTTAGGGATTTTTTTTTATCAGGGATTTTTCAGTTTTCCAATAGGGAACACCAGAATTCCTGCTAGGGAGGCCAGTGGCAGGATCCTGCCTGCTCAGAACTGGCATCTTGGACTCAGCTGGCTGTGGCTGACTTCCTGGCCAAATGGGGCCAGGAGAACATGCTTTGACAGTTCAAAGCAGGCCACCACACCTGGAACATGTTCTGGGTGATAGCTGCCCAGGTGGACAGGTATGGGGCACATATGGCAGTAGTGCCACACAGAGGCCAGCACTGCAGCCACAGCCCACTGACTGCTGGTCCAGAGGGACAGATGCCTCTACTGGCTGTGCAGTCCCCATCTGGCAGGTGTGCAGCAGGTCACAGCTGGGCAGCAGCCCCCACTGCCAGACTTCAGCAGTGTGTAAAGGGTGAGTGGGCTCTCAGAGCTGCTTCAGCAGTCCAGCTGGCACAACAGATAGTGTCCCCAGGTACCAATTGGCTGGGCCCCAGAAGCTCCTGGGAGTGAGTAACCCTGAGCTACCTGCCAGGGCAGCTTTTTGTACTGCTGGGGCCAGGACAGGGCAGCTTTTTATACTGCCAGAAACAGCACAGGTGCTGGGCCTGGGCTAGCTCCCCCTGGCTGCAGATCCAGGAGAAGCCAGGCAGGGTTATTTTGCCCCAAGTGGCACAATTTGCTTCACAACAAAGTGCATGTCTGAGCGTGTGCACTGAGGCAAAAAGCCCCAGCTCAAATTTGCACTGCTTCTATTTGAGCTGCTGCAAGCACACGTGCTTGCATGTGTGGACGCGCCCTTTGACTCAATCAATAGAGAGACTATACAGAAGATCCTGATGAGATTTGGATGGTACCAAAATTTGGTACCGTTATCAGACTTCCTGATGAGATGACAGCAACCATTCTAAGTAATGGCTTAGAAATGAACTTTTTCAGTATTAGAACCAGAGTCAAGCAAGGTTGTATGATTGCACCAACACTCTTTTCCATCTGTATCACTACAATTCCACATCATCTTTCTGATAGGCTTCCATCTGAAGTCAGCATCCAGTATCATGTGGATGGGAATTTATTTAACATCAGCTGGTTATGTTTCAAATCCAAGAAACTGAACACCTCCATGTCTGATCTTCAGTACATTGATTATTGTATCATGTGTGCCCACTTAATTGAAGAGGTCCAGGTCACTCCCAATTGTGTATGAAATGCTTGGATTACTGTCAACTTCATGAAAACCAACCCACCCCAAACCAACCAGCTTCTCCTCCACATATTACAGTTAGAGGGCATTCTTTGGAGAATCTTGAGCATTTCCTGTAGCTAGGTAGTTACCTGTCCCAAAAAGTAAACATAGACAATGGTGTTCAACACGGGATACAGGCTGATAGTTTTGTCTTTGCACATCTCAGGAATCATGTCTTTGATGATGATAACATCTGGACTCAAAACAAACTTCTAATCTGTCAAGCTGTAATTATCCCTACCCTATTGCATGGATGTATAGATGACTTTTTGGAAACACCTGACATTTTTGGGATTTTACTATTAGTGATATGTTCTGAAACTCCATATCAATTGGAAGGACAGAAGAGTGAACACCAGTGTTCTGGCTCAAGCAAACACCATCAGCATTATACCCATGTTTATATGACAGCAAGTCCATTGGACAGGATGTGTCTTAAGAATGCCTAACAACTGGCTCCCAAACCAGGTCCTATACTCCAAACTCACTGATGGTTGCTGCTCTAGAGGTAAGCAAAATAAGAGATTCTAGGATACCTAGAAGGCCAATCTGAAGAAACTGATATTAACATCAATATCTGGGAGCAGCAAATTGTCCCCAGTGGTGCCATGATGTGCAACACGGCATCGCGCATTTTGAGCAAACTCATCCCACTATGGAGGTGGGTAGATAGGAAAGAGCTGTGAACCAGTATCAATAGGATCTACTTCTTCCTCCCAAAACTATTTGCAATTCTGCAGTTAAGCATGCAGATCTGAGTTCAGACTCCTCAGTTATCTACAGACTCACCAGTGACTTCCATATTTATTAGAAGATTGTCATCCTCGTATTGAAGGACTGCTGATGACAGTACAGTTATGGTGCCTACTGATGGTGAAGCCACCTGTTTTCCAGTTTAGTGAAATATAGGAACAAATACTGAGCAGAATCAGAGGGCATAAACCCAATTCAGTGTCAATATGTGCATGTCTCTGAGTTTATGTAGGCTCTGGATTATATCCATTTTCTGTGCAATTATTCTTTGTATGATCCATTTTGTTCTATATGGTATTTCTATGTATTGTTGCAGGGAAATTATTACACATGCCCATGGGAAATATTCTCATAAATGGTATACACATCAAATAGTAGCCCTTCCCAGGAGAAGTGCTGTACATATTTTATTGTTAATTTTGGAATCAAATTTTCTATAACATAACTTTTAAAATTATTATTTTGTTTTTCTGTCCTCTGTTTTCCTTTCTAGCTCTCCTTCACTTCCACAGTGTATTGGCAGATCCCTTTAGCATCCCTTTAGTCACCTTTTCTGCTACCTGATTCTTCTTAGTCTTATTATTCTATAAGCATTTTAATTATGCAAACTATTTTTTGTTTTTTCTTCTTCATTACAATCTTTTGCTATGAATGCATATTACCTCTCTTTCTTTTGAAGTTTTAACTCTTATATGCAAATTCTTTCTTCCTCCTGTATTTCTCCTTCTATCATCCACTTTGTTGTTCTCCCTTTCCTGGGAATTTTTCTTCCTTCCCATGATTTCTTCTAAACTTTCCCTCTATATGTCTGGTCTCTACTTCTTCATCCTCTTATGAGCTGTTGTAAAAGCTCCTCCTGTGCCTCATTTTCACTTATCTTTTCTTGCTGTAATTTATCTTTGATTGTTTTTCCATTCTTTTGTCGCTTCATCCCTTTCTTCCTGTTCTTCATTCCTGCCTTCCTCATTTTCTCCCTTTTCCTTTTTTATATTCCTTCCCTTCTACTCAATCATTTGAGACATAAGCTTATTACTATTTCTAGAGTGAACTGGAATACAATTTTTTCCTATCTGCTGAAAATAACCAACTCCTTAACACCATGATTGCACCATGTGTAAGGAGACAGCTTGTTCAAAATGGTTGTTTTAGATATGTTCCCAATGTTTGCGTGTGGCTCTTTAGAACACTTTAGCCTCTTGCTTCACAAGTGTAGTTCTTCTTTTTGGACTTTCTTAAGAGACACTAATATTTTGCAAGTGGCAGTTATTCAAACAAATGATGGGTGTTTGAGAACCTTTACACCCACTCAGTCTCTGGAGAGCTTTGTGTACACTCTGCAGTGTTGTGTGTGTGTGCGCGTGTGTGTAACTTTGCAAACATTGACTAAGCCTGTGAGGAGATGGAGACAGTTAAAACAAAACAAACAAACTTGTACAGTTGGGTCTCGATTTATATGGTGGATATGTTCTTGAAAAAACACTGTACAAATAGAAATCATGTAAAAAGATACCAAAGGTCTATGGGAAATAAGGGTTTAGGTTCCAGATGTGGCTAATAATTGGCTGATAAATCCCCTTGCATGTGCACAGCTGCAGTGCAACATGCAGGCAGTGAGGAGCAGGGCCTGGTAGCTTGGAGAGCTGTGTGCACTTGGTAAATTTGATGTGGTAGAAGGGGAGGGGGGAGGGAAAGGGTGTAGGGAGGCAGATCCCCTGTGGTGAGGGAGGAGTGGGACAGGGGCAGACGCTTCCTAGCTGGGGAGGAGTGGGCACAGGATGGAGCCGCAGCTCGTCCAGAGGGTGTGTGGGGGGGAGGCTCCTGCCATTGTGTGTGCCCTGGGAGAGTATGGAGGGGTGCCCTCAGGTCTGTATAGGGTGAGGCAGGTGGGCTGCAGCTGTAGGCAGAAGCCGGGGCTATGCTGGGCTTTTCTCGGTGGCAGCTGGGCTAGGTGCAGGCAGTGGTGGTGGGCAGGGCTGCAGCCACCCTAAATTTCACCATAGCCCTCTCATAGCCCTCTTCCAGTTCCACTTCCGCCTGGCTCAAGCCCAGCTTGGCTCAGTACCTGCCGAGAAGAGCCTCGCGCAGCCTTGGCTCCAGCCCACGGCTGCAGCCCACCCTACCCTGTCCCACGCAAATCATGGGGCACAAGCCCCTGCCCCCCCATGCCTTCCTGGTGTCCATGTAGTGGCAGGAGCCACACCCCACTAGACAAGCCATGCCTCTGTCGTGTGCCTGCCCTGCCCTGGTTGGGCTGTGCCTGCCCCAGCCCCTGCCTGGCTCCATCCCTTACTGTGCGGGGAGGTTGATCTGCCCCCCCACACTCCTCCCTCTCCCCTCCCCTTCCACCACAACACAACACATTTACTATCTACACTGAAAGCAGTGTGGTAGAGGGGGAAGGGAAGCAATCGTCTGATTCTAGACACATCTGCGCATCATGGTGACAACACTTCATTGTGTTAAGGTGAATCCATGA
Organism: Crocodylus porosus; assembly: GCF_001723895.1. Lineage (NCBI taxonomy): Eukaryota > Metazoa > Chordata > Crocodylia > Crocodylidae > Crocodylus > Crocodylus porosus. The sequence continues at coordinate 58,396,142 of NW_017728909.1, read as the reverse complement.
AGTGTACAAAAATAAAGGGTCACAATTATTTGTGGGAGATGGGCAGTCTACTAACAGTCCTAGCCCAGGTCATGTCAGCTACACTACCAATAACTTGGGCAGCCCAAGGAAGACAGTACAAGGAAAGGTCCTGCTAAACCCCTCAGGGAAGCATTGGGCTTCTCATGGCAGACTTAACTGCCTGTACACAAATGCCAGGAGCTTGGGAAATAAGCATGAGGAACTGGCCCTTCTCCTGTGTGAAAATGATTATGACCTGGTAGGAATTATGGAGACCTGGTGGGACTCCACCTATGATTGGTTGGTAGCAGTAGAGGGCTACAACTTGTATAGGAGAGACTGTGTCGGGAAGAGGGGTGGGGGTATAGCTCTCTACATCAAAGATCAGCTCACCTCCCTGCAGATTGAGTTTCCAAACCAGGAAGGGTGTCTTGAGACCTTTTGGTTCAAAATATGAGGAGAACGAGGTGACTTACTTATAAGAGTCTACTATAGACCTCCGCACCAAAAGGAAGATCTAGATCAGAAATTCAATAGGGAACTGCTCAAGGCTGCATGGTCCCAATCCATGATCATCATGGGGGACTTCAAGTTCCCTGACATCTCTTGGGATGAATGCATGGCCAAATCTGACAGGTCGCGTAGCTTCCTCACGTGCATTGATGACCTCTACCTATGGATCAAGTGAGGCAACACCTTGAGAAACTGGACATTAAAAATCTGTGGGCCCAGACAGAATGCACCCGAGGTTCTTGAAGGAGCTAGCTGACATGATTGCATTCCCCTTGGCAGAAATATTTGAAAAATCATGGCACTTGGGTGGGGTCCTGGATGACTGGAAAAGAACTAACGTGGTCCCTATCTACAAGAAAGGGAGGAGGGATGACCTGGAGAACTATAGACTAATCAATCTTATGTCTGTATTTGGAAAAATCCTCTAGAAAATTGTCAAGGGATCCACCAACACCAGGTTGATGGAAGGCAAACTTCTGTATGCCAGCCAACATGGCTTTGTGACTGGCAGGTCATGCCTGACCAACCCCATTGCCTTCTATGACCAGGAAACATGTGCCCCGGACAAGGCAGACATCATATACCTGGACTTCAAGAAGGCCTTTGAGCTAGTTCCCCAGGATGTCCTCAAGGTTAAGCTGGGGAACTGTGGCCTTGATCATCATATGATCCGATGGCTATGATGGCTAGGATTAGATGAGGGAACACCTAGAGTAACTGGACATTCATAAGTCCATGGACTCAGACAGAATGCAACCAAGAGTCTTGAAGGAGCTGGCAGATATCATTGCATCCCCCTTGGCAGAGATATTTTAAAAATTGTGGTGCTTGGATGAGGTCCCAGATGACTGGAAAAGAGCCATTGTGGTCCCTATCTACAAGAAAGGAAGGAGGGATGACCTGTGGAACTATAGATCAATCAGTCGTATGTCTGTCCTTGGAAAAATCCTTGAGAAAATTGTCAAGGGATCCATCAATACCAGACTGATGGAAAGCAAGCTCCTGAATGCCAGCCAGCATGGCTTTGTGACTGGCAGGTCATGCCTGACCAACCTCATCGCCTTCTATGACCAGGAAACATGTGCCCTGGACAGGGCAGATATCATATACCTGGACTTCAAGAAGGCCTTTGAGCTAGATCCCCATGATGTCATCATGGTGAAGCTGGGGAACTGTGGCCTTGATCATCATATGGTCCGATGGCCAGGCAACTGGCTACAGGGTCAGACCCAAAGAGTACTAGTTGAAGGGAGCAAATCAACGTGGTGCAGGGTGACCAGTGGAGTCCCTCAGGGCTCGGTACTTTGGCCAGTATTCTTTAACATTTTCATCAATGATCTGGATTTTGGAGTCAGATGTGAACTTGCCAAGTTTGTGGATGATACCAAATTATGGGGGCGGGTAGTCACACCATAGGACAGGCTGTTGATACAGGCTGACTTAGACACACTCAGAAGGTGGGCTGATCAAAACCTGATAACCTTCAATACAGAGAAGTGTAAGGTGCTGCACCTCAGTAGGAAGAACCCCCAGCATACTTACAGGCTCTGCAGTGCTACCCTTGCTAGCACCGTGACCGAAAGGGACTTGGGGGTCTTGACAAGATGAATATGAGCCACCAATGTGATGTTGTGGCTGGCAAAGCTAACCAAACTCTGGTGTGCATCTACTGATGCATCTCAAGCAAAACCAGGGAAGTCATCCTCCCACTTTACTTTGCCCTGGTGAAACCGCAGCTGGAGTACTGCATCCAGTACTGGGGCCCCCACTTCAGGAAGGACATGGAGAAGCTTGAGAGAGTCCAGAGGAGAGCCACTTGTATGATCCAGGGCCTGAAGGGAGGCCATATGAGGAGAGGCTGAGGGATTTGGGACTCTTCAGTCTGGAAAAGAAAAGGCTATGTGAGGACTTGGACCTACAATTACATAAGAAGGGTACATCAGGACCTGGGAGATCACCTGTTTACCAGAGCTCCACAAGGGATAACAAGGTATAATGGCCATAAACTTCAGGAAGGCTGAATTAGACTGGATATAAGAAAAAAGTTCTTTATAGTGCGTGTGTCCAGGGTCTGGAACAAACTCCTCCCAGAGGTGGTGCAAGCACCTACTTTGGACTCCTTTAAAAAACAGGTGGATATATTTCTTGCTGGGGTCACTTGATCCCAGCTGACTTTCCACCTATGGCAGGGGGGCTAGACCCAATGATCTCTTGAGGTCTCTTCCAGCCCCTAATGTCTATGAAATAAAAATAAATTAAAAAAATACTGTGTACATTGAGGCCCAACTATATACATTTTCTCCACAATTCACATTGTTGGTGTTCTCTCTCCATCTCCAATGAAATTTCAAAACGAGGATATTCATCATATCATCATACTTCTTAATCTTTCCTGTTTCCCCTTCAGATTTTGTGAATCAAGTTTCCTTTTATTTACACCCATGCAATCCCACTAAAATCACCTCTGTACTTCAGCAGCAGTATGATTTTTAAGAACAACAGAATCTGGTGCACTGTTGTTATCTTAGGTTGTGTTTCTCTTCTGTTCATTCTTTGAATCTTCTTTTCTTATCCTGTTGACTCTCCATTTGTTCTGTTCTCCTCACAGTTCCATTTTATTATATTCTCTCCTAAATGAGTGCAATGAGTAGAGATGGGAAATCCAGAAAGTTTCATTTCCCTCAGGCTCAGAATAAAATAGACCATTAGGGGAATAAATCCTAGGAAACAATACCTGCTGCCAGGTTATATTAACCTAGTACATTCAAGGATTCTTCTTCAGCAATCCCTCACAGTTGAGGATGACTGTGGGTTCAAAGATGGCTGACAAGCCTGATCCGGGATTGACATTCAGAGACTATCAGTTAAATGCAATTAAATCATAGATTCATAGATGCACATTTGATTCCCCTCATAACCCATTAAAATAGCTCAGTGTGATCCTTAATAAAACCTTAAATTATTTTTTCCTAGGAAAAGAGCTAGTTAGATGCTCAAGTCCATATCCTATTTTACGTGAAGGTTTCTAAGTACAACTTGTGCATCTAAATGTATTGTTCTTTTCTTTTCTTCTTTTCCTAAATAATGATTGTTTTGTATGGAAATTTCAGGACGTATAGATTTGTGAATATCTGCAGTAGCATGCTACATTCCTGAAGCTCTCCAGTTTTGAGACTTGATTCCCAGCTTTTGTGTTACATAGATTTAACTGGAATGACACAGAAGTACAAGTGAGTAAAGAACAAGCCATTTTTTTATTAGAGGAATAAAGGGGCCTAAGTCTCAGACAAACTTTGCAGATCTCTCAGTTCTGTGGTTAGGCTCCCACAACCTGTGCAGGCTTGCAGATGTGTATAGTGAGCATTGTGAAGCAATAATGTAGAAATGCTGTCTTTATCTCTCCCATTATCCAGGCCCATACCCTTACTCAGCTCTACTTTGTCCAATCATTTATCCATTATGGCTTTTGGAAGGAATGCATATCACTGCTTACCTCTATCTTCATGAAGCCAGCATTCCTAATGGAGAATGCTGAACACTCTTTCCTGTTCCTTTTGACCCGCATCTGATGTTGGCAGTTGTGTAGCTACAGAGTTTAGATATTTAAGAAATGACTAAGTAACTACCGTGATTTAATTTCTTGCCAACTTGTCATCTTAAATCTTGTTATTCCACACACCTGAACTGTTTACATTATAATAAAGGCCATTCTCAGGAGGCACTGATATTCGTATATATTAGTAGAAGAGATACTATAACTATTAGAAATACAAGTAGACTGCAGAGGAGTTGAGGACCAGAGTAGAATAATCTTAGATCTGAGATTAAACTATAACAGGGAGTCATACTAAAAACACAGAGAACTGTGTCTAGAAACTAGACTATAGGCATTAGCTTTGTGGGGGGGGAGGGGGGTGGCGGGGAGGAGCTTTGGTAAGGAAGCAGGGAGGGTCATTTATATTCTTTTTCTCTCAACTATACCTGGTTGATGATTAGGGCTAGTAAAAAATACAAGCTTCACTTTACAAAACCTTTATGAGTTTTTTTACTTTCAAAACTGATGTATTTGGGGATATTTCTGCTGATTTCTCTAGTCTTTCCCCTCTGATTTATTTTTTGCCCACATCATCAAAATTAGGATATTAGCAAATAAACATGTCAGTAATCTTTTAGTAACTGCTTATTGTACCAGTGCACTTTACTTTCCAGGAGACTGAGACTTTCCAGGAGAATGAGACTCCTGCATGAATGGACTATTTAGAGATGGAAAGACTACTTACAGGTAATTCTGCTTTTCTAAAGATGTTGTCTTGCAAGATTCTCACTAGATACCCTTCTTCCTTCAGGAGATGGAGGTGCACATTGCTTTTTTTATAAGGCACACTTATTGATCTTATGTTGATCACCTTGAGTTGGCTCTTTCAACTCAATTAAAGGAACTGGCCAGAATGTTCAGGAATGCTATACTCAAAATCAAAACAGCCAACAGGGTGCCTGGCTCGGGTCATAAAGGAGGAGGTCTGTTCTGTTGGAATGGTAGTTTCAGAGGAGAACTGTGGCAAGCTTAGCCATTTTAACTTGTATCAATCAACCTGAGTGTTTCAACAGGCTCCAATTTACTTAAAATCAGGGATTCCACTGAGATTCAGGATGGTCATTTTCCAGTTTTGTCATTTATAGTAATTTGTCACATTGTCACAACTAAATGTGGTTCTAATTTGATAATACAGCCTGTTTTTTTGGAATGCATAGGACTTCCTGGGTTGTAAGTCAGCTCTGATTACCATCCCAGTTCCTTTTTTAAAATCATAAAATGTTAAGATCTGTACAGGAATACAAAATACTAATAATGACTTCCTCAATAAACCTTCAGTGTAGCAGGCTCATGCAACCCTAACTACAGATACATCAATTTCATTCTTGCCTTGACTGTAGTCAGGAAAGCCTTCCAATACTAAAGCAGGGAAGAGCTATAATTCAAAAAGAATAAGATTTTCAAACCTTGAAAAATCATTTTGGATTTATGTGTCAGCATCAGGCTTTCATTTCTTTCACCAGGTTGAGCACCAAGAACCATATTGGATGTTCCCTGACTGCCATTCCACTACTACTTCATGTCACACACTTTAATGGGACTATTCATGTATCTATCCCTCTTTTCATTCATGACTCAATCTAGTTTTAGATTCTTAAACTAAGGCAGAACCTAATAACTCAAATGTATAATTAGGTATTATTGCCAAGATTTCAAAGAGAGATGCCTAAAATCAGGAGTGTGAGGCCATATTTTGGCATGTAAGGGTGTGTCTACACCAACATTTATCAACCCATGGGTCATGACCCAAAACTGGGTTGCAAGAATATATGAAAGGATCGCGAACAAACTTTAAAAATGGATTGTCCTTTAAAGGAGAAAAGCATGGGAAACCTGGCTTATCCCTTGCAGGCTGTCAGTGTTTCAGCCTGCAAGGTGCACTTGGGCTGCTTTTGACCCCCTGTACCCTTGCCCCCCGCTATGTACAAAGAATACAGTTACATGGCAGTGTTAAAATTAGAGCAGTTTTGCTACTTTTGAATTGTTCTCAGCTCGTTTACATGTAAACCTAACAGCTGCTTCCCTTTTGAAACCTTCCCCTTTAAAGTGCTCCAAATATGGTCTGTCCATATCCTGCGTATCTTAATGAATACCAAATATTTTATATTATACTGATTCATATCTTGCCAAGGATCACATTAATTGAGTACCGTTTGCTCTTGTGGTTTCTTACATGAATTAGTTTAACCTATTTTAGGTTCTTTAAAGGTCCCTAAGACTGAGTGTCTGAACACCTTTAATATATTTATCCTCACAACATCTCAGCAAGGAAAGGATGTGCTCATTTGTAAAAGTGAATGGCCTGGCTGATCCAGCTTATTTCTGCCTGGAAGCTAAGTCATCTTCAATCCTCTGTGATGAATTTTCCACCTGCTTTGCAAACAAAAATCATCTGTATCCTGCATGGCTTGAAGACCACTGCTTTTACTGCAGAGTCAGCATTTGGGGTTGAGGAAGCCCAGTCTTGTGGTATTGATATGGAATATTTTAAATTGCTATCACCCACTGCGAACTTGATCTGTGCCTGTCCCCGCTTGTAAAAGCCCACTGGGGGAGGCTGGAGCCACTGCTGGTAGGGGTTGTTAGTGTCCCCTTTTCAGAGGGCAGGTTGCTGGATATTCATAGGCCTGAAATCATCCAGCCCCTGCTCAAGAAATTATCACTTGATGCTGACACCCCAGTCAGTTATCGTTCTATCTCCAACCTTGCATTTTTCGGGCATGGCATTGAATGGGTAGTTGCCTGACAACTCCAGGCTCATCTGGATGCCATCATGTAACAGGGGGGACCTTCTCGGAGCTGATTAGGAGTTGGCCTGCCCACCTGTTTCTGGGCTAACTGCCCACCTCTTTCTCCTGCCTTGCCTTGTTGTTAATAATTGGTGTCTTAATTAGGCAGGAGACTGCCCTTTGGTGGCCCTGTTTACCTGTGCCTGTGTATGCAGCTCCAGCCACCCGTATACTGCATCCCAAGCCTTGCAGATAACACATATCATGTTCCCTCACAACACAACTGGTGCTCCTGGGTCTCAGAGGGACTCTCACTCCCTCCCTGGAGCAGCAGCTTACTGTGCTCTCCCTTGCTATAATTTTTGACCCACACTCAGCCTCCTTATGGTAGAGGACTTACTGGGGTCAGGACTTGCCCCCAACTCTCTGACTGAGCCCTGCACTCTGCATTTAGCCCAAACTATGGCCTCAGGCATCCACAACCATGCCTTGGGCTCTTCCCCACACATGAGGTTCCTACTATGCCCACTCTAGGGCCTCTACACCATGCCCACTGTAGGGCCTCACCCTGGGGCCTTCTCATCATCTTCACAATCAACTACTCATGGGTCTGGCACTTGCGCTGCCTTTCAGGCTTACTCCCAGTTCAGCCCTACTCAGCCCCCCTCATACACAGCCCTTCAGGCCTACTTCCATTCAACCCTATCCTGTGTGGGGTCACCTATATGCCTGCCCTCTCAGGGCCTTCACAACTGCCTTCTCTTCAGGGCCACACAGCTATCCCTGACCAGGGGGTCTCCAGGGTTTTCCACCTCTGCAGGCTCAGGTGGCCACAGCCATGCCTGGCCCTCACTCCTCTCCTGGGGTCTTCCACCCCTAGGGCTCAGGTGGCCGTAGCCATGCCTAGTGTTCATACCCACCGAATTGTAGGTGCTAGTGGTTAAGGTGCCCCGACCCATATTTCACCTGAGAAGTAACTGGCCTGGCATTTCCTGGGGGCTCCCGCACCACCAGGAGCCCCACCAGGTCACCCATCCCAGTCAAGGTGCAGTTTTAGGTCATGCCCAGGACCAAGAGCCTCCTGCTCTTACTGTCTGATGTGCCTGCTGTAGCTCTGTCAGGCAATGTCTCTGCCTGGCTGGCAGCAGCAAACTGCAGCCTTTATATCCCTTGTTCTCAAAATGGCTGCTGCCCTCAAGCACCTGGTAGCTGCCTGACTCTGCCCTTAAAGTCTGCACACATTTTTTCCTGGACTCTTGTCAGTTTGGCTTTTGTCCTGGATATAGCACAGAGATTTGTGCTTGTGGCCTTAGTCAACAATCTTCGACTGGATGTTGGCAGGGGAAATTGTGCCTTGGTGATCTTATTAGATCTTTCAGCAGCTTTCAGTACAGTTGAGGTACTGATGAAGTGCTTTCCGGTGCCTTGTGGGTATTTATTTGTAGGGCTGCTCTGACCTGCTTCCATTCTTTCCTAGCAGGGAGGTTCCAGAGGGCAGCAATGTGTGAATGCTCGTTGTGCCCTCAGGACCTTTCCTGGGAGTATCTCTCAGGGCTCTATCTTGTTACCCCTCTTGTTCAATATGTTAAAGGCTGCTGGGTGAGATTGTGTGGAAATCTGCAGTGAGGTGCCATTGGTATAATGACACTTAACTCTCCTTCTCTTCTGATGCTGGACTCTCAGTTCTTTCCCCAGTGCCTGGCTGCAGCTGGGGGCTGGATGTGGGTAAGCCAATTGAAACTGAATCCAGACAAGACTGAGCTGATAATGGTGGGAGACCACTTGACTTGGAGGGTGGGGGTGATTGGTACACCTATCATCGATGAGGTTCAGCCTCCCACTTTTGACTTAGGTTTGCAGTCTTGTATCTTTAGATGGTAGTGGTGGCTAGGAACACCTTTCACCAACTCCATCTGGTGAGAACGCTATGATCCTTCCTTTTAGATTTGGATCTGGGCACCATCATCCATGCCTTTGTAACCTCAAGGCTAGACTACTGCAGTGCAGTCTACCCAGAGTCCCCTTTGAAAACTGGCCAGAAGCTGGAGCTGGTGCAGAATGTAGCAAGCTGAGGGTGTGGGGTCCTTGGAGCATATAACTCCAACCCTGTACAGGCTCCCCATAGCTTTTTGAGTGCAATTCAAGGTGCTAGTTTTGACCTATAAGGCTCTAACTGTTCTGCACCCTACATACCTAAAAGACTACCTTCTCCTTATGCCCTTTGGCAATACCTAAGGTCAGCTGAAGTAAACCTCCTGCAAGTACTATCAAACAGTACATCAAATCCATTTGGTGAAAATGCTTGGGAGGTCATTCTCAACAATTGCTCCCCTACTCTGGAACTCACTCCCTTCTGTGGACATCTTTCAGAAGTACTGTAAAACCTTCTTTTTTGGGCAGGCATTTAGCAAACAAAGCTAGGTCAAAATATTGCTTAGTGGGTCTCTGTTTTAAGTTAATATTCTAGTACCCCTCTTAAAATATTTTGGTCTCTTTTCACTCACTATTGTCCTGTCACTCTTGTTTTAGAAGTTGTTTTGTTCTCTTACCATAAGCCACCCTCAGCCTTTGTTGGGAAAGGTGGCATGTAAATCACATAAACAAATCAGAGAATCTAAGGGCTTTACAAAAGGATGTAGGAGCTTAAATTGTTGCCGAAGTGCCTGTATGTTCTAACCTAAATTCTCCAGGCATCTAAATTCCTGCTTGTGAGAAAGGGCCAGGAAGTTTTGCTATTGCATTTGAGGATGGGAAATTCTGTTGCACCATGGCTTCTGTTCTTTCTATGAATGAAGGCATATGCAAGCATACGACACTATTTAGACACGTTTATGATCTGAAGTTTTTCAAAGTTGAAGAGAACATTAATTTTAAAACAAAGTAGCTAGGAAGTTACCCATTTTAAAGTCCTGCCTATTATAAAGCAGAATGGCTCCATTTTTAATGTGCAAATGGGTGAATTCTATGCATTAAAAATATACAATATTTGCTTAATATGCAGAGTTTCTTCAGTCTGGTGGGTAGAGTAGACAATTCAGAGATACGATGCCTCATTTTTCTCTCGTCTTACTCACAATAGAATTGGTAAGGATGGAGTGCCAGCTTTAACTGTGAGCTTCCTAGCATTTATCCATTTGTGTCACAACCCTACCATTGAAACACTGTGCACATTGTATTTATGAGCTTAAAAATTCTGATCTTGCACTTTTACCATTCTTAGGAACCATTGGAGAAAGAAAGGAGACAACCACACAACACTGTGTATAACAAATCTCATTGAAATGCAGGGAGTGTATTCTGAATCTTAATTCTATTAGAGCATGGACAATGAATGTATTTGTGTTAGTTAGTTTCCCACTTTGAGGTTAAACAAACCAGTGAATGGGAGTCTGGGTGGCAGCAGAATGAGATACTACAGATGATGACGCAGACAGACAAATGCCAGGCAAATGTTTCTAAGAAAAACACAAAACTCAATCCTTTTCCCTGTCTTCCCATGACTTTCCATCAATTTGGAGTCTGCAAATATATTTGAATAGTTACTACCCTTCACTAATGCATTCATTCAAGAGTCTAGTTATGAGGGTCACATGATACATTTGTCTCTGTGCCTGACTCCAGCAAAATGTGCCCCATTCAAGGAGTAGCTGAATTAACCACAGAACATTTGTTCTGTCTCATTTTGTATTAATATACCTTGCTGACTAAATTTCTAACTTGCAATGATTGCCAGATTGAATGACATGCTGTAACTCCCCCCACCAATGCCACCACAGGATTTTCCCCACTGATTTGATTAACCAATCCTGCAGCTATTAAATTAAAACAAAACAACCCCCCCCACTCTAATAATAGTTCAGCTTCAGTCAAAGGCCTACTTCCATTGTATCACCCATCTGTTGTTTGTAAGAATCTCTTTCCCTGAAGGGAGATAGTGTGCACAGGCAGACTGTACCACCTGCCACTTATTTCCTAAAAACTTTCACTTCATGCTATTAATCAATACAGTTGGGACTCGGATTTCTAGATAAAACTAGAGGATTATGTGATTAGCTAACTTGTCTTTTTGAAGACTAATCTTTACAGGTACGGGACCTGGTATCAGGATACACGGAGCAGCATAAAAGGAATACTAGTTTCTTTCTAGTGATCTCCACCAGTCAGCTACACTTACATCCTACTATTCTGAACATGGTGTTGCATTTTATTTATTAATCATCATCTCCATTTTCCTTGAACAAAGTATCAGCAGCCAATACGATGAAAACACAAGCATTGGAGTCAGTCTGGAGGCATGCTGACACTTTGTTACCACAAGGAGATATCAGCTTTATAATCTGAATTGACACCACCAAAAACTATGGCCGCATCAGTGTGTGTGTGGTTAAGGAACATATAATTCAATCTGTCAAGCATTCTATCTCAAGGCTGAGCTCATATAGGAGAAGCGCTTAAATGAGTACACTGGTTAGATATGCTGGTGTTACTGAGGGGATTTCGAAAGAGGATATTTAGGGGATATTAGACCATGTCAGGAGACCCAAACCAAATGCATATTTTATACATTTCAGGGAATATTACACATTGAATCTGATAGACTAACATGGTTTTAAGCTATTATAAAGGGATAGCTGTTAACTTTGGGGTAGAGCTGCTCTTGAGAAAACAACATAACTTGCCAAGATTTCAACACAGATGGATTCTCATTTGGATGGAAAGCATATTTCAAGAGATCCTTCAGACAGGCGCAGGATCCCTCCTGACTGTTGGGTGTTTCATGCATACATTGTAGTAGACCTGAACCTGCTGGAGAAAAAGACTGCGATCTTCCCAGTCTCTCTCCTGAAACCATCACTGACTGAGTTTATGTAAGAACCCATGGCTTTATATCTTCTGCCTGGCATATTGGTAAAAGAACTGCCTGTAAACCTACCATCTTAGAGTTCCAGTCAGATGAGTAATAAATGCTATTACAATTTTTAAATTTACTAAGACGTCATAATTTATTGAATAATGGATGTTATTCCAGTGGTACTTTTGGGTCCATACGTCCTTTGGGATCTGTTCAGTGTCCCTATATAAGTTTGTGTCTTGGAAATATGGTAGATTGGGTAAAATGACTGAGTTAAAAGGTACCCTACTTCTTGTCATTGATCCCTTTACCCAGTACATAAAGGGGGCAAGAGGTAGGAAGAGAAGAGGTCATTACCTGCCCCAACTTCCCAGTTAAACCAGTCCGTTAGGATGGAACTTTCCGAAGAACCATTACAGGGGGTCATGTACCATCTGTAACAGCACCTCCTACTGGCTACCCTTTGACATAGCATACTGGGCCAGCTACACTACTAGGTTAATCTGGTATGGCAAATCCTACTTGATGTATTTATAAACTGCAAAGCCAGAAAGGACCAGTCTGATTGCCTGGCCTGACCTCCTAAATACACAGGCTACAGAAATTTCCCAGAAACTAAGTTTTTATTTTGTTATGTTAATCTGTAAGAAGTCTTGGAATTTCAGTGCTGAAAGCAAGGGGCATCAAGAGAGTCTCATAACACAAGGAAGAACATGAGTATAACTTCGGTATTTTGGAGCCAAGCTCCTTATGTCCAAGAGTAAACATTTTCTTCTCGTTCAGTGCAAGTTATTTGATCACCATCATGTAGGGCCAAGGGAAGGTTCAAATGACGCAACATTTTCCCATCTTCCCTCTTTTTGTTTTTTTGTTTCATTTGTCTAAACAAAAATGAATGCCTTTTCACGAGACAGTTAAAATACTGGTGTACTGAGGGTAAAACTGACCCTTAAGGCCCCATTCCCTGTTTCACTTCATTGATTGCCTATATCTCATGTGCAGAAACAGTAGCTGATTTTACAAACTGTGATGTGACAGATAGCAGTTTACGCAAAATCACTGTACACACTTCACTTGTGATTTTTTGCCTGTTTGGAGGTGAACTTTGGGTTTTGTTATGCGAGCATTTTGCATTTGCCTTTAAAAAACCATGCTGTGCAAATTGTTATAACTCTGGGTTTTCAACACTATAAATAAGCAACCTGTGAGGAATGTGTCAGAAATTGGTTCCTTACTAATGTATCTAGTTCTTCCCATAGAAAATGGAAACAAAAATCCTTTTTATTTTGTGTGGTGGATCTAGTTCCCCCATATGTGCAAACACATGGCAAATCTTTTAGTTGGTAGAGTGCTCCATAGTTTGAAGTTTGCTAAAAGTATATTATTTTCATCTCAACATTAAGAATGGAAGTAGTGTTCAATAGTGTAGTGATGGGTAGGCACATGGGGCATGAGCCCTGAGCAATGCCTAAGGGGAGGTGCTGGAATGAAGCCTGTGGGCTAGCTCACCTTCCCATTCACCCTGTGCTCCTCACCTTCCCTGTGGTGGTTCCAGCCTCGGCTCTGGCAGCAGGGAGTACAGAGCAGCAGTGGCAGTGCATGGTGGCCTGGATGGTGGTGGCATATAGAGGTTCACTGTCACCTCTTTTTGCTGCTAAAATTCATTGTTTAAATGGCCACTCAACCACATCAGTGGCAAAAAGAAGGGAGGTGACATTTCTCCCTACAACAGTGAACCTTGGGCCATTGGGACATGGCATGGGCCAGTTATGCCAGTACTTGAGTTACTACAGGATAAATGGTACTTTATTCTCTGAGTGGTACCCTTGAACCATTTGAAGAGTAGGGTACTTGGCATGGGTGAAGCTATGTTAAATTGGAAGTAGCTGAGAGAATACATATATTTATTTATTTTATTCATATGAGAAAGTATAAAGCATCAAGAAGCACAGTAACCTAAGTCAAAGATCTGAAAAAATGAAATGGTATTAAATCATTTGTAAAAGTTGCTAGTAGTAGAGGGCAGAAATAATTTTCACTCAGATCTCTTTGGATTGTATTTCATTTAGCAGGCTAAGCAGTAAAATAGCCATAGTTTAGCTTAAATATGGAAGTCTTTCATTCAGGAGGTTGGTATTTGCACAGACTTGCTTTGACTTTCTCTGACAACATACAAACAAAACATGGTTTACAATGCACACATAACATAATAAGGTGCAAACCATAGGATTTGCTGTCATTTCCCTATGGACATTGTGCACACTGTAACATATTTGTGTGTCACAAGGGAACCTCATTAGTTCACACCTATTGACCTCTTACAAATGATTGAATGTTACTTATTGGTGAGTAAACAAACTCGTGCAGATAAAAAAGTGAGAACAAAGAATCAGAACATAAACTTCTTGCAATTGTATTTTAGCTTTAATGCTTTGTAGCCATGTTGCTCTGTAGGATGATAGGAAATGAACTCTAGAAAATCATGAACTCTACTAAAAATAACTGTGTTATTAGTATAAGACCTTATTGTAGTACCCACTATGACATCTTCTCTAAGAACATTCTTTTTTGTGGATTATAACTCTGTCACAGTAGAGTGTGGGTTATTAACAAGGTTCTACTGTATACAGGGAAATCTGTTTTAAATATGACTTACAAAAGAAGGAAATATGTTTGTCTATTTTTGGGGGCTTTGTTATGATGAAAAAAGGGGGTGGGTGGCAAGGAGCAGTTTTAAAAGAGATTTGGGAGTTTTTCTGTCCTTGGCTTAATTCACAATTCAGGTCAGAACTACCTTCTTTATCATGGAAGATTTTATACATGACTTGAAAATGAATTGACATAACAACAGGACTACAAGTGGAGTCTGATTATTGGGAAGACATTTTTTATTCTGGCTATTTAAACTTTTTGTTTTTATTAACTGCCATTTGATGCAAATGACTAAGAAACACTTTAAAAATAAAGGTGTTTTTCTGTACAGACACACAGAATGTTTACCATGGAAAAATCTGACTTTATTCCATAGCAACAATGGAGCGGACACACACCACTGAGGCTTTCTACAGGGGCTCTCCTATGTAACAACACTGTAATAACTTTACCCTGTTGTGGCTTCCTAAATAAATAAATGTTGTGTGCTCCTTCCCTTTGTCTAAGATTCAGCACACCTTATCCTTTAATTAATGGCTGAAATTGCTGACAAATTATATCTCTGGAGCCTCTGATGAGTCCTTCCATGAAGACCAGATTTGGATTTTCTCATATTTTTAATGGAAAACAAAGAAAAGGGAAAAAAAGGCCTTCATCACTACCACTTTTTTTCAAAGACTTTACAGGTCTTTTTTGAAAGAAAACAGAATGCAGTCCTGAGGACCAATTTAAGCAACCTCTTAAGGGCCCAAACTAATGAGATATTTTGGAGTTGTCATCAAAGATAGGAGATGGCTTGAAAAAAACAGTCTATTGCATATATTTCACAATAAAACAATATATATTTGATCACTACTGAATGTCTTTCCATCCCAAATGGAGAATAAGGTAATCCTGTATTTCTTACTGCTACCCTGAATTTTGGGATACTAAAATATTCACAACTTACAGAATTATTCAGTGTGTTTTCAGCATCAGCTTTTGAGAGCTCTTCTTACATTAAAACTGTCAGGTTTGTTATAGAGCCATGATTTCAAAGGAAAGCAATATTATGGCTCAAATCAAACACAGATTACATATTTTATGTTCATATATATTCTCAACCCTTAGTTTGAAGTTGGCTATGGTCTTTTTAGGCTTTAAGCTAATATAACAAGAAAGGCAACCAACATGAAGATGTGAAAAATATCTGATACATTGGGAGAGGCTGCATTTGGTTTCTTTACATCAAATAGGATGTCTCCTTAAGTTGTGTGCTCTAGTTTAACCACTAGATGAAGTTATCATGAACCATACAAGTATGTCCTCTTATACTTACTCTTATCCACACTTGTAGATGTATTAGTCATTATTTATACTGCCTCTAATTTTGGTTTAACAATTATTCTTATATAATGATTTTCTAGGGCTAGAAAATATCTTAATGTGCTCACTATTGACCTTTACTAGAGAACCTTCTCCTTTCCCCATATTGGACTTACTGTGCAAGCAATTTTGAATAATACATAGTTTTGAATTAACATCAGGAAAATGGTTATAATAAAGATATTTTTCTTTATTTAAGTTTTACAGTGTAACCCTAACAAATGATGAAACATAAGTCAGCCTGAAAATAATCTAATACATTTTAAAATTAATATGAAAACAAGTAGTATTGTGATCCCAAAATATTAGATACTACATTTACCTGAGGCAGTAACTATTCTGCTGGTAAGAAGCTTCAAGTACCTCCTCTAAGAAATGTTATTTGAAATAATATATTGATCTCATCTCTGATGACTGGAGGAAGCAAATGTAAAGTAACATAGCCAAGCCCAATTTCTAGACTGTGTCCAACCAGCACATCAGGCTGGTTTGGTTAAGGCATACAGCCAACAGCATACGATGGAGGGATGTGCCCAGCATCATGTCCAGCCAGTTTTGGGTCTCCCATCTGAGTGATGATGACCAAGAAGACACCCAGAGCTGGCTCAACTAGGAGTGATCTTTGGGATGAAACCTGAGCAACCTTGGACTCACATCTCGGATATATAAAAAAAATGCCTTAATCACTCTGCCACTATGCCCTTTTGAAGATGATAGCATTCAGGTATTGATGTAGTGTATTAACTACTATTAAAATTCCTTCACAATGATTTACAGCTCAATTCCTCATAATTTCTATACTTCTTAAAAATGTAATGAAGAACAAAGTAAAGGCCAGTTCCAAAGCCTGTTGAAATAAGTGGAAAGACCATAGGAGAAATCAGTGTAGGGATCAGCCCCTTTCTATACAGTAGGTTTTAAATCTTGAAATTTGGCAGCATGTTAGAGTTAGGTCCAAGAAAGTTCCCTATACTTAGATTTTTGCAGCTAGGCAATAGTGGTACTAATTCAATGAGGTAACAGCACTATGCATCTGCAGTTTTACAGGCCTCTAAAGGACCAATATTTACAAGGGTATGACACCTCTAAGTAATCATACTTCTAAATTCTAGATCTTGAGTGCCAGCAAGTCAAAGTCCCAGTGCTAAAATAACAGGTTGCTTTTGTGCCTGCAGCTTAATAACTGATATTGTTCTTTTATGGGCTGGAAAAAAGGACATTCTAGATAAAAAAGTATGAGCAATCCTCTTCCTAATTACAGTACCTCTAAGTAGACACTGTGAAATCACCCCTCCCAGATTTCCTGGAAATGAGCAGTGCATAGACTTCTGCTGAAATCTATGTTAGGCAGACTGGAGATTTTCCTCATGTATTTTTAAACCTCAGACATGTTTGTACTTCTTACAGTCATTTGTCGTTTCATTAGCATATAAAAAGTATCTTCTGAAATTTAAAATAAACACCATTTGAAGCTTTTACACAGTATTATTGCTATCTAGTCACATCATTTTAGAAATTAAATTATGTTTTATCACTGGCCCAAACTCTAGTGCTGCATACCTAGTTGCTACATAAGCATGAGAAGAATTTATTTTTTTAAAAGGTAGCTAGATTGGGAGGATTGTGGTAGGTCTTGCCTATGGTGGGATGTCAACCCCTGATGCAGCTACAACCACAAAATGTATAGTAGAGCAGGATGATTTGCAGGGGCATAGCTTGTCTCGATTTGAAATAAGGCTTACGGTTTTTAAGAGGGAAACTCCTCTCTAGCATATAAAAGATGATAGAAATATAGCAATGGCAAACTTACAATAAGATGGAGCTGAAAATGTGCCCTCCATAAATGGAGATGCTCACTAGCAAAGTACTGTAAGTCTTTAGAAACTCAAGGACTCTAGTGGAGATGCCCTTGTTACTAAGAATGCCAGCAAAAACTTCATAGCTCTAGTCAGACAGAATTTTGCTACTACACCAGAAGAATTTATAAAGAAGAGCAAGGGAAGTTCAGCTTTTATTAATGATGAAAAATCTCAAGGATCACTATATATTGACATGGATGTCATTTGAATGCTTCCCTGGCTAGGAGCAGTGAAGTGAAAATAAATGTTTTCAACAGTACTTTAAAGTTTTAGTATAGAAAGATTTGAAGAGTAGCCATGAAGAGAAAAGTAAAGGAATTTTTTAGAGAGGCATATTGTGAGAGGAGAAAGTACTGCCATTCAGTGAGCGCAGAAAACTGAACTGAATTGACCTTACAACTCAGGTATAAAGTTAATGGAGCAACTTCAAGAATGTGCTAGGGTTGGGTAAGATATTCATTGTGACATGGGATATGTACTATTTAAGAAGTACCTAGGCTCTCATGGAAATTCCTCACGGGTTGCTTATCTAAAGCAAAATGATTACGCTGATTCGTCATTACCCCTGAAAGAATATCCTAGGCACTGATCGTTGCTTCACACTCATTGACCTGATTGTTCATTTCTTGGGAAGCTAATGATTTAAAAGAAATTTTATTCTTTCAGTAGAAACGTTAAGCTTCCCTTGCTCATTATTTGCTTACACATTTACTTAGGATATCAAATATAAACCAGAGTATTGGTTCGAAGCTGTGCCTATTGATGTCCAAGATTTCTAAGAGTTTGACCACTGTCTTCATTGGAAAACTTCCCATATTTGGAATTTGGAAAAGGTGCAAAAACACCACAAATCCTGCATCACAGGTCCTGTGTAGGGATATGGATAGATATTATATTAGACATATTACACTGGTAGTAATATAATGCCACTATCAAACTTCAAATACAAAACCTCACCATCTAAACGGAATCCTACGGCTAAAAGGAGATCATGGCAATACAATAAAAGTTATGAAATTGCTATGAATGAATCATTGACAATTTCTGTTTTTGTGGGTGTGTCTACACATGCAATTAATGGGCGCGTTCAGAGGAGCACGTATGTGTCTCTTGCGGCGTCTCAGTTTGAGATGCTGCAAGAGGCATGCTGAGAACAAAAAAATGTTCCCCATATGGCATATTTACAGCTCAAGCTCTAAATTTGATACCTAGATTTCCAGGTATCAAAAACAACAAACCCACCCTGGTAAAAAGTGGGGCAGAGCACAGTTCCCCAGCATGCCCTGAGGCAAGATGGGGCTTGGACCTCCACAGATGCTCTGGCATCTGGCCAGAGCATCTCTATGGTTCCCCCTGCTGCCCCAGTATGCTTTGCTCATGCACGGGGGGTGGGCAGCAAGCAACAGCAGTGGAAGACTGCAGTGTGACCTGGGTGCTGTCCCTGGTAAGTAGGGACTGCGGGTGGCGGGGGGGACCTGCTGGCAGAACCTGCGGCTGCAGGGTCAACTGCCACACTGCAGCTGTGCTCCATGCCCACACCATCACCCTAGGGGTGATCCTGGTCCCAGAAGCCACTTGGGGGGTGTGATGGGCTGGAGGAAGGAGTGGGGGTTGTAGGAGGGATATGTGAGATGGGGGTTGGGGGTGGGGGAGCACTCTGGGTAGAAAAGGCTGCCAGAGCTGGGCTTAGAGCCCCTCTGCCCCCCCAGAGAAGCCTATGCAAGGGGAGGCTGGCCTGGGAAGAAAGGGTTCAGCTCAGTCCCTGATCCCCAGCTGAGGACTTCCCAGGATGGGGCAGGGAGCAGAACAGCAAGGGCTGGCGCTACTCAGAGCCACAAAGCAGTGGGTGGGACAGCAGCAGCTGGACTCGAGTCCTGGTGCTGGGACAGAGCTGCAGCTGGGAGGGAGCTAGTTGGGGCAGGCAGGGACTGTGGGTCAGGAGGGAGGGGACTAGGGCAGGGGGTAGGGGCAGGCTGTGGGTTGAGAGTGAAAGGCAAGGGCAGGGGCAGGGCACTGGCGTATTAGTGCTGTCAGTGCCACACATCCCGGTGAGCGAGGGGAGTAGGGGCAGCTCTGATTTTTCTATGAAAAAAAATCCAAAAGTAAATGCCAAAGTGTATAGATATTTAGAATTTATTTTACTATGATGATAGAGGCACTGGTAGGCTTCCAAATCGCTTTAAACCTGTAAATATATCAATAAAACATTGCCCAACTGATCTCTCTATATATAGTGGCATTTCTTTTTAATAGCAGAAGAACTTTATTTAGGGTATTTTAATGAGATGATTTGGGTTTCTTAGCAGAGAAATTGCAATTTTTAAACAGGGAACACCAGATTCTCTGCTTATGAAACAAGTGGCAAGACCTGGGCAGAGGAGCCTGTCCAGGGCCAGTACTGGGGACGCAGGTGGAGGGCAGAGGAGGTGGCTGAACTCTTTGGCATTTGAAGCCAAGAGGACACCCTTTAACAGTTCAAGGTGGGCTGCTGCAAAGAGTACATCTTCTGGGTGATAGCTGCCCAGATGGCAGAAAGGGACACCCCCATTCAGGTCTGGCAGGCATGCAGCCATGGGACTGCAGGTTCAAGGGGTGGATGCTGTTGCAGGTGGCAGCAGGTCACAGCCAGGCAGCAGCCTCCACTGCCAGACTGCTGCAGTGGGTAGAAGGTGCAAGGGACACTCCAGATTAGGGCTGCTTCTGCAGTCCAGCTGGGACAATGGGTAGTGTCCCTAGATACTAACTGGTTGGACCTCAGAAACTCTTGAGGACAAGTAGGCCTGAGGTGCTCACTAGGGCAGTTTTTTATATTGCTGGGGCCAGCACAGGTGCTGGTCCCAGCCTCTAGCTCCTCCCTGGCTGCAGATCCAGCTGGGCAGGGTCATTTTGCCCCAAGTGGCATAACTTGTCTCACACCAAAGTGCATATCTAGGCACGTGCGCTGAGGCAAAAATCTCTGGCACAAATTTGTGCCACTCCTATTTGAGTTGCTGCAAGCGCACATGCTTGCATGTGTGGACGGGCCCAATGTGGAACAATAAATTCCAAAGCAGTTTGAGCTGAAGTAAACTACTCCTGGGTGTCCACATGTGTATCCAGGACAGGAGCAATTTGAGCAGGGGTGGAGCAGACCTAGGCTGGCAGGGGACACTGGGGGTCAGCCCCAGGCTCCAGGTGGCAGCATTGGGCAGTGGAGGGGCTGGCTGGGGCATGAGAGTGCTGAAAGTGTCAAGCCATGTGGGTAGGTGGCAGGAGTCTGGCCCCTAGTTGGCTAGGCTGATGGGGTGCAATTTATGCCTGTGGTCACTGTCTACATGTGTGTTTAATCAGTACAGGTTTCCCTTGCTTTATGCTGTACATGCATTCCTGGAAAAAGACGCATAACTCAGATTTGCATAAAAGGAACCCACTTTAGAATGTAACAAATAGGGATACGTTCCAAGGCCTTGACTGTATTCACCCCCAGGCCCATTTCTACTACTTTTAGAAGACGATTTTGGTACTCAGACAGAGAGTACCAACAGCAGAGAGGAGTAGGAGATAAGTTAGCAGGATGCTTAGAAGTCATAATGGGGATGGCAACTACAGAAAAATGTGTCACAGCCAACAAGTGAGGAGCACAGATCCACACAGGAGGCTATATTTTGGTGCATGTCACTTCCACAATACACCGTACAAAGCATCTGACTGCAGTAAGGGTTATAGTGACTCTAGGCAAACACAGCTGCCACATCTACCACTGGCATTTAAAGGGCTTGAGGTCTATAATGGCACTTGAAGTTTAAGATACGAAAGGGCCAGAAATGGCAGGATGTTTTCAATCAAGAATCTGTCTACACTGTACATGTCAGCATCCTATAGAGATACCCATGGTAGCTTCAAAAGAGCTAGCAGGGTAGATAACCCTGCCTGGACATTTGTGCTAACTTGGCTGTGTTACTTCTGGTATCTAAGGAAGACTGGATATTACTCCTTTAGTAGAGAGGGTAGACATGACCTAGGATTTTCTCAGTCCTCCCTGGTTTTGTCTACATATTAAAATCTGGATCTATTTTTCAGGCATACCAAGTCCTAATAGTCATGTAACTGATAGTGTGGATATGGCTTAGGAGTTTACCAAAAATATCTGACTGTGCCTATACAAATTGAATGTTCATAGGACCATTATAACTGCAACTTGCCTAAAAAATCAGAACACGATTTCCTGCTGTGGACGCAGCCTCTGAAGATTTAAAATCCCTTAAGAATTTTATCACAGTAGTGCCATAGTTTTAATTAGGTTCATTCTTCAAAATGTTTTTAATTGGGTTCATTCTTCAAACAAAACAAGCCTAGCTGATATATTAAGACCTGCAGTAAAGGATGAACTTAGTAGGCAGAGAATGGTGAATTTGTGAGCTAATGTTTGTGTGCTAAGATGTTTTCTTTTCTTTTCTTTCACCAGAATTCACACCTAGGAATGCTTTAAAAAAATCCCTCCTTATTTCCAACTAATACTGCGAGGGACAGAGTCTTGGTGCAATTTGAAAAGGCCTTTAAAAAACTGATGATGTTCCATACAAAACTGTGGCAAATGTCTATTTGTATGTTATAGGTATCCTGTACTTAGCCTTTAGTACTCAGGATATATATACAAAAATACCTTCTTTTAAGAGATCATCTGCTTCAACTGCATACTCCCCATCTGAAAGCATGGGGTCAGATCATCTAATGCTTTACTCTAGGAAGCTGAGTAAATTCTTACATGACATGTTTATCCCAGTAGTGTAACTAAGGGGAAGTGACTAGGGCAGCAGCCAGGGTACTGACCTAGGTGGGGGTTGCCACTGCCCCATGCCACTGGCCTGGGCACAGCACTGTGCTCTTATGCCTTTGGTTTCTCTACCACCATGGTCTTTGTGATTTAAATCCTAATTCTAGCTTCTGACAGCCATTTTACATTCCATTTGAACAGGTATAAATGTCTACATAGTTCACATTATACTGACAGTCAGGCACAAAGATTAAAACAGTTCTTACCTTGTCTTTTGAATCAGTAGAATTGCAAATAAAATTATCTGAATAGTTTTTGCCTAAATAATCCTACTGGGATTTATTTGTGTGAATCTTGATTTGAATAGGTCAAACATTGCAGTTATTTTTCATGGGGAAAAAGTATTAAAAAATTCTATGAAAATTTTAATTGAAAAATAGAAATTGGAAACAAAAAACTTCACAGAATTGTTTTTGGTAAGCGTTTTGGTTTCTTGATAAATCTTGAGAAACCAAAAAACACCAAAGTTTTCAGGTGAAAAATAGTAACTTTTGATAAAAAAGAAAATTTCTTTCTGATTAAAACACCATTTTTATTTTTAAAAGTGTTACAATTACTTTTAGGGTGTAGCTGGATTTCCCTTCTCTGATATTGCATTTATTGTTACCTAAACCAGCTGCAATGCCATACTCTTTAATAAACAACGCACTGGTTTTCAAATTCCAGTTTTTAGCAAAGGTAAGTTGTGATGTGCATTATTTTTCTGGAAGAATCTTCCTGTATATTCATAGAATCACAGAAGTCGGGTTGGAAGGGACCTTGTAGATCTTCAAGTCCAACCCCCTGCCTGGGCAGGAGAAAAAACTGGGCTCAAATGACCCCAGCCAGGTAGGCATCAAGCTTCTTAAAGATCCCCAGGGTAGAAGCCAGCACCACTTCCCTTGGAAGTTGGTTCCAGACCCTAGCCGCCCTAACTGGGAAGTAGTTCTTGCCGATGTCTAATCTAAACCTCCTCTCCAACAACTTGTGGCCGTTATTCCTTGTTATGCCAGGGGGCGCTAGGGGAAATAAGGTCTCTCCCAAACCCTTCTGGTCCCCCCTAGTAAGTTTATAGACTGTCACCAGGTCCCCCCTCAGCCTGCACTTGTGAAGGCTGAACAGGTTCAGGTCCCGCAGTCTCTCAATGTAGGGTCTGCCCTGTTGTCCCCGGATCATGTGGGTGGCCCTCCTCTGGACCCTTTCCATGTTGTCCACATCCCTCCTGAAGTGGGGCGCACAGAACTGGACACAGTACTCCAGCTAAGTACTACTCTATATTGTTATAGAGTAGTTGCTGAACTCATCCTTGGCCTGTTATATCATGCATTGATTTGCTTGGCAGACCTGAACATTTTAGTAGAAACTGATTCAGCTTTTTGCTACCATATCCAAACAGCTCAAAATAAAACAAACCCCACAAATTAACATTAAAATAAGGGAACACTTGATTCTGGTGACAGCTATGTTTCACATGAAACTTTATTTATGTAAGCAGTCTTATGAAAGTGTCATGGAGATTTTGCAGTCAGTCAAGGCACAATTCCTGTTTATCAGTCTTGGCATAATTATGATGAGGATGATGATGATACAGTGATGATAGAGAGAGAGAAAATAGTGAGAGTATCTGAGCTGACAGACGTATTCTTAAATTGAATGAACTCATAGTAGCATTCCTTATAGCTAAGGAATAATTGGTATAAGTGATATAAATTAGGTCAGTGAAGCGTTTGGTTTCTATAAAAACAAAGAAGCCCCAAATCTACACAAAACCCATGCCTTATATTTAATATGTCGACTGTAGACAATCGATGCTTTCCAAATACAGACTGCCAAGTGCACAAAGAGCAAAGTTTAGTCAAAGTTCATCGTAAGGTCATACACCCAGAGGGATCATCAATCTGGACAACCTCTGAGTAACCTCTACATACTTCCAGACAAGATCTGGGTTCCTTTGTGTCCTGATTAGAGCATGCAACATTTAATTTGTTTTAAATAGGAAATTAAACAGTCATGTAAAGTGTTATATGAGGGGTCATAAAGTGATTCTTGAGGTGCACTTATGAGGTCTGTTTGGGATTCCTACACAAAATGTTGCCAAAGGGAAAAGATAGAGAAACATAATTATTCTTGAGGAGGAACAGTTCAAAACCTTTTGTGACAAAAAATTACAAAAAAAGAATCTTGAGAGGCAAAACTTTTATTACAGTTTTAGACTTTATCCTAAATGACAGAATCTGAAAATGAATTGATTATATTCTACAGACACTGTTCCTCAATAGATAATCTCAAAGAACCTATATAGACTCTTAAGAATATAGACAATTATTTGCTATCTACTAGAATAGTTTTAAAAAACCTGATATTTATGTTGTAGATTTAAAAGAAAAAAAATTCTTTTAAGACAAAATTAAATACATCTTTCAATGCAAGCTCTATTCATTATTTTTCTAATAGGTGCCATATGTTTTGAAAATGCAGTAATTAAGTAGACAGTTAATTGGGAATGCTTAATAAAATTATAGAAATGTAGACCTGGAAGGAGGCTTCAGATGTCACTTAACCCAGCCCCTGATGAAGGAATGATCATCATTGTCTAAAGCAGCACACACAAATGTTCATCTAACCTGCACTTCAGAATTTCCATTGACAAAGATTTTACAACCTCTGTTTGAGTGTATAACCACACTCCTAGTTCAAAAGGTCTTTTTAATATGCAAATAAAATTTCCCTTGTTGCAATTTAAGTCCATTACTGTTTTGTCCTGCTCCCATTGGACATAGAGGACAACTAATCACTATTCTCTTTACAATAAACTTTTTGTATTTGAAGATTTTAAAAAAATATTCCAAGTCTTCTCATGTCTAGACTAAATGTTCCCAGTTCATCCCATGTTTCTTCATAGGTCGCTAATCATTTTTTCTTTTGCTCATCCTTGTTAATGTGTGGACCCAAAATGAACACAATACTGTTGGTGAGACCTCCTCAGTATGGAATAGGGCGGAAGAATAATTTCCTCTGACTCTCATACTACACTCTTGTTAGAGTTTTTTGAAGCAATATTACATTGGTGACTCATATTCAGTTTGTGAACCACCATTACACCCCTCATACTGCAGTCTAAGAAGTCATTTCCCATTTTGTATTTGTATATTTGGTTTTTCCTTCCTAAATGTAGTACTTTGCACTTGTCCTTATTGAATTTCATCCCATTTATTTCAGACCATTTTTCCAATTTATCAAAGTCAAGCCTGTCTTCTAAAATGCCTGTGACCCCAGCCAGCTTGGTGTCATCTGCATGTTTAATCAGCATATGCTCGTTTTTTTCCTTTAAGTCATTTATGAAGATACTGAACAGTGCTGGGCCCAGGGCAGACTACTAGGAAACTCTACTTACCATGTCGTCCCTGCTTGATATTGAACTACCCAATCAGTTGTACACTCACTAGTTTCATCTTTACTGTAGTTTCTTAGCTTGGTTATGAGAATTTTGTCGTGTTAGGAGACAATCTGCACTTTCAGCAGAGCCACCTGGTTTCAGTGTGGCACTAGGTGCAGGGTCAAGCTCACTGACTGAAGAGTATGCTAGGCTTAATATGTAAACCCAGGTCCTTCATTTGGACTTTGGCTGCTCAATGCTTGACAACCTGAAGCAGCTGTAGCTGTTGCCCTTTAAGTTTAACTTCTACCTAGTTTTCTGCTCCAGCTTACTCTGTTTCTGTTCTGAATTCCCTGACTCCTGACTTCTGGCACTTCCTGGCCTATGGATATGGATATTACTTAGTGGGCATATCTACATTTGTGCTGAACTGCACAGTTGTTACTGCACAGTCATTTAGTACTTGCTAAAGCTTAAGCAGGTACTAAATGACTGTGCAGTAACCTCTGGTACTGCGCGGTTCCAGTGCCACATAGGTCACTTCTGATCCAACTGTGCAGTAGCTCATTGCTCATTGCTACTGCACAGTAGTGGCAGCATCATGGTTCATGCCCACTGATGCTGTGTCGCCGTAGTAGATGTGCCCACTGAGCGCATCTACATGAGACATTACTGCAGAGCTGACTAATTAGCTCATCAGTGGTTGTCTCAGTGTCTACATGTGTGGGCCTATTAGGCTGCAGTAAAGTAATAAAATCTGCTGCAGGTTAGTACTTGTAAATACAAGTACTAACCTGCTGCGGAGTCTTTTAGTGCACAGAAATGGATGTGTAGATGCTGATGGGGCTGGCTGGGGCATGAAGGTGCTTCAGTGTGGGAGCTACTTGCTGGGTAGCCCT
Source organism: Crocodylus porosus (assembly GCF_001723895.1). Taxonomy (NCBI): domain Eukaryota; kingdom Metazoa; phylum Chordata; order Crocodylia; family Crocodylidae; genus Crocodylus; species Crocodylus porosus. The sequence goes on along the minus strand of NW_017728909.1, from coordinate 58,369,510 downwards.
GAACTGGAACCCCAGCCAGTCCCTCTGCAGCTTGTTAAGCCAGGTCAGAGGAGCCTCAGGTTGGCAGGCTGACCTGCTGGATCTTCTGCTAGCTTAGCTGCTCTGACCTGGCTCAACATGCTGCAGTCCTGGGTCACATGTAAATGCCACAGCCAGGAGCAATAAACTTCAGCATAATAAACTCTGACATGAACTACACTGGAATTTATTGATGCATGCTAATACAGCATGTAGTTGTGCCCACTGACTAGGTCTTTAACTCAGGCCATAACATGGCATGTCTGAGTCACCTAGGCTGTGGTGATGCACGGGCAGGGCACTTGTCAATGACTACATTGCAGGCAGGATAGCTATGGCTGGTCTGGCAATAAAGCCACTTGAATATTTTTTGCCTTCCCAAGAGTTGGCACCTGGGGCGAGTGCACCAGTTGTCCCCTGTCTTCCCTCTCCTTGCCTTACACTAGTTTATCCGTCTTGTGCAGCCTCAGCCCCTGGTTTGGATCCTTCTCTAGTTCAGGTACTTGTTTACTCCCGTGCTCCTCGAGGCTGCCTAGAACCCAATTCTTACATACGGGATACTGTGCCAAAATCCTGACTAAACTGAGGGTCCAAAGTTCCCTGCTCCTCATCCACAAGGGACTGTATCCTCACAGAGAGGAAATTAGATTGGTTAGGGATGATGTGCTTTTTGCAAATCTTTGTTTGTTATTACTTATCACTTTGTTATTTCTGTTGTGCTTTCAAACTGACCGAATGGTAATATGTTCCAGTATTTCAGGGGTGGCCAACCTGAGGTATGTTTATCACAAGCAGCATGGGTAGCCTCTGTGTGTGGCATGTGATAGGTAAAGGGGACAGAAATCAGAGCAGCAGATCAGGCACAAACTTTATTGTGTGGTAGTAGGCAACATCTTCACGCCTTTGGTCTCTCTTTAACTAACAGCTACTGTCTAGCTGAGGGACCATTTCCCAATTTCTAATTCTTCTAAATTAGGGAGTATGTCTAAATTATAACTTTTAACACTACAGACCTATCTGTAACTCTCCAGATTCCTTTTTTCTTCCCTGGAGGGGAGTGGTACTGAAAGACATCTGTGACTTCATCTAGCCTTCATTAGTTCTCAGAAGTATTAGCTCTACAATTAACATATTTACTCTTTAAAGATCACGTAAAAAATCATGCAATTATGCTAATGCACAGTAAAATAGGCTATTGCACATTAAGCCAATGTTTCCCAACCTTTTTCACCCTACGGCACACTTACCTAGATAAAAAGCACCGCAGCACACTGGACGTGGAATTGGAGGGTGGCGTGCAGCCAGCTGGACACCAAGCTGGGGGGGTGTGGTTTGCGGCCAGCGGCTAGCCGGACAGCATTTTGGGCTGGAGCCGCACCCTCTGCCTGGCTGGAGCCATGCTTCCTGTCTGTCTGTGTCCGCAACAGCAGCAGAAGGGGGATGTGGCTCCAGCTCAAGATGCCGTGGCATACCTGGATGTGCCTGATGGCACACCGGTGTGCTGTGGCACAATGGTTAGGAGATGCTGCATTGTCACTTAAAAACCATGTGCATTTATTACTGTGCATTACGGCAGCTTAATGTACATTTCTTCAGTACCTCACATTGGATGTACTAAATTTAATGTGCATTAGAAAAAGCAACTTAATTCATGTGTAGATGTGGCCAGTGAGGCCACTGCTGGACGATCAGGGAGAAGTGGAAGGGGATAGAAACAGACAAGATCAATAAGGTAGTTGAGATATCAAGGCATTAAGAATAATGTGACACCTGAATAAAATAGAGTGAGGCCCGAGGAAGTTCATTTAGGTATTTAAGAACAAAGACAGGAATTATTAATGGAGAAGGATTTTCACAATTAGAGAAATAAAAATACTTGCATCTACTCCAGAGCAATGAACTTTTCTAATCTTGCTGACAAGATCAATATTGTCTCTCTATCGCCATCTGGTTTGATCATATTTTAATTATAACATAACTTTCTTTCTTTACTTGCAGTGACAATAAAGTTATTTAAATAATTCCCATGAAGAACTTGCCAAAGAAGTGACTTGTTATTCCACTACTTATGGTTCAAAACGGCTTTAATGGGTTAAAACCTATTTTGAAAGAAAAGAACAGATTCAAACCCATACTGCTACATTTACAGATGTGATTTACAGCTGTTGAAATATTAACCCCTGAAAATCATGATTTATGAATGATAATGGAAAAACTGACAAGACCTTTCAGCATCTTATAAAATACTGATATATACAAATTCAGTAAGATGTAAAACCTCTAATAAAGAAGGAAAAAGCACTATTGTAAAAGATGTACATGAATCTGTTCTAGTATCAGCTAACACTAAAGCAGGTGTAGGCAATCTTTTTTCACTGTGGACCAGAATGACCCACCCCAAAACAGGAAGGTGAGCAGATAAAAAATGGGCAGGTGAGCAGAAGGTAGGACCTGGCTGCAGCTGCTTATCTCTGCTGTTGAATACAGCTGAATGCTTCCAATCCCCATATCTATTAGCCAGATTCAAAGGTTCTATGGATGAAATCTGCCCCCTGGACCATAGGTTACTGATTCCTGCACTAAAGGACTATTCATGTGCTTCTGTTTAAACCAAATGTCTGATCAAGTCAATGAGAATTTAGTTTGAATAAGGATTTTGGCTTTGGACTATTTATTTTAGATGCTACTAAAATAAAGAAAATGCTAATAATAAGGGACTGGTACATCTCTGAAAGTTTGGAGATGTGATTCAGATAGGGCATGTCTACACATGCATTAATGCGCCATAAGCAATGCACATAAATTCTGGTACCTGTAATAACAGGTACTAACTGCACAGTAACTGGTGCTACTGCACAGTAGTGCCAGTGCATGCCTTTTTAGTAACACTAATGCATACTAGACTAATTCTATTGTGCATTAGCATAATACCACAGCTTTTGCCATGATGCACTAATGTACAGTAAAATCAGTCTACTGCACATTTAGCATCTTATGTAGTGCACCCATAGACATCTAAATTTTTGCAAGCTTGCTCAATGCTTATTTGAATGTCCTTCACAAAGAAATTGGGCTTTTCTGCAGTTAGCAATACTCCAAGTGTAGCCTTTTGATATATTTTTCTGTAGAAACAGGAAAAAGAAAGGTCCCAATCTTATTTAACCTCTAAGGGACAACTTAAATGTGAATTTTAGATGCCTAAGTAACCAAACATGATCCTTGTCCACCCCTGAACAACAGACTGAATACTATTAAGACACCTAGATTTCTTATGTCCTGCTTTAGGACTCCATTTTAGCCTATAAACCTCTTCCTAGGGCAACTAGACCTGGCCTAGAGTTCATTCTGAGAATTGAACTAAAGTGACCTCTAGGCATGCTGACGTTCTCTTCTGCTTCTATTTAATCTAGGAAAGTGCATAAATTCTGCACAAGACCCATAGATGCTTGAATGATAAAAGACAAAGATATTAACTATTTGAGCTAGAAACTAAACATGGTATTGATGTATGATGTACTGTCCACCTTTTGTCCAGTAGTTTAGTGCAGGGGTTGTCAACCGGGGGTACTCATACCCCTGGGGATACTTGGATTAGTCCTAGGGGGTACACATGGGCGGGTGGGGACAGAGTGCCACTGCCTCCTGGGAGCAGGGCTGGGGCAGGGAAGCTCGCATGAAGCAGCTGCCATCACCACACACCAGCCTGGTGAGCTTCCCCACACCACAGAGGGGTGCTGCTGCCCTTACCCCAGCCCAGTAAGCTTCCCCATCCTGCCTGAGCCCTGCTCCTGGGAGGCATTGGCGCTCTATCCCTGCCTGCTCGCGTGCTGTTCCCACCTCCTTGCTCCATGTCTGGCTGCAACCTCCCCTCCTCTGCCCTCCCCACCCCAGCTTGGTGTTTGTCTGCATGCTACCCCCCTCTCCACTCCTGCTCGATGTCTGGCCATCGGGGGTACTTCAACTAAAAAAGATAGAAAACCCCTGATCTAGTGGTTAGTGTATTTGTCCAGGAAGTGGGAGACCTCTGTTTACCATGAGGAAGTCTGAAGCAACATCATCTTCTTCATCATGCTCTACACATCAGCCCATGGAATCAAGAAGACTGAGAGCTTCCTCCTTCCTTTCTGTTGTTGGGTTACTGGGCAGTCAAGAATAAGAGAGTCAGAGGGCCAGAAGGACAGCAAGCTGTGAAAGTGTCTCTCTGTGGCTTAGTCATATGCACTGTATTTGGATGAAGAGGACTCTGGATTCTGACTCCTGTTTTCAATACTATTAGTCCTTTTTATCCAGTGACTGTTTAGTGCAAAAATATACAAAGAGCCCTTGTAGGGATGTCACCAATAGTATTGAATTCCAGCAAGACACCTCCCTGCTTAGCAGAAATGGTTAATCCTAATCTGATAAAAGCATGCTAGGTTGTTCATAAATGTGTGTAATACTAGAATTGGAGGGCTAGACATGCATCCCCCTAAAGAGACATAGGTTTGGGTCATACAGAATAGGATTGCCCTCTGGAGACTCACAGGCTGCTGCAATATCCATGGAATACAAGAGCTGTTTGCTTTTCCACTGTGGAGTAAGACTGGCTTCTGGGGATACACCATAGAGGCATGGGATTGGAAAGTGCCTGAGAAGTGGAATTTTCTCTCCTGGGGCAAATGGCAAGCTAAATTGAAGATGCTGTAGAAGTTAAGTAGACTGGGGTGTGGCCAGTGGTCCTGGTATGACTTAAACCTGGAGGTTCCTGGCTAGAGGGTCTTGCCCCTCTGCTCAGGGTCTGACTGATCACTATTTTTGGAGTTGGGAAGGAATTTTACCCCATAGTCATATTGGTATGGACTATGGGAGTTTTTGCCTTTCTCTGTAGTGGGGGAGTATGACCTTCTTCCTGGGTCTTTTGTGCATAGCAGCAGGATGTTGGCTGCTATACCTATAGCAGATTAGGGTGTTATGTTTTGAGTTTTGTGTAAGGATTGACTGTGTAGTTTTGCTAAGAGGTTGGACAATGGATCTGTATGGGATGTTTTAGATAGAGATGATTCTGCCTTTGGCAGGGGGTTGGGCTATATGAACTACAGGAGTCTTTTCCAGCTCTTCTCCATGGTTCTATGATTTGACCTAAAGTTTACTGAAAACAAAAAAATAACTAAATGTTTTTCAAAGATAAATAAAAGTTTGACTTTTTTAGGGCTGTTGGTTGTAGCCGTATTGGTCTAAGGACATAGGCAGGCAAGGTTCTTTGGGTAGATATGATATCTTTTATTAGACCAACTAAATAGTTTATTAGACTAAATAGTTTGTCTAATAAAAGATATGACATCTACCCAAAGAATGTTGTCTGGCTTTTTTAGTGCGTTTGGATGACTCCCTATGTTAGTGAAATCTGTTTTCTTATTACCATGAAGAAATAATATATATTTAGTGAAGATGCTTATAATTCAAAGATTAATAACAATAACAATAACAACAATAATATTGGATTGCAATAAAAAATGCAAAGTAAGAATGATCTTCAAATAGCTGAAGAAAACCTGAGGTTTCAAAATATAATAAGTATTAGTATTAGTATAATTAGTATTAGTATTAGTATAATTGACATTGCTATTGGGCCTCTTGTAAAAGGATCTCAAAGCACTTAAAAATACTAAATACCCTTTCTGATTCCCTTGCAAGACATTGCGTGGCAGAAAAAATGCCTATTACATACACATCAAGTGTTATACTCTACACATCTGTATGGTGGCTGTGGTGGTTTTATCATATTAGTGTGGTTGATTCCATCACTAATATAGAGTCCGCTTATGGGATGAAATAGAGCAGTTAAAAAAATGCCCAGCAATACTTTCTAATATTTCAAGTCAGGACAGGACGAAGAATACATTAAGCAATTATAGCTGCAGGAGGAAATTACCTGAAGTGGAGTTTCTGCAGAAAAGTCTGGGTAACAGCTCCACTCTTATGAAAAATGCCAGACAATCTTCAATGAGCCCCTATACTCACATACAGAAACTACCCGGGTAGATATGAAATATGCATCCTGCTCCTACATTTGCCAAACCTGATTCATTAATATGTTTACAGCAGAATACTGAGGTTCTGTTACTGTATTTAGTGGTTGCTATTACACAGGTGTATTTTACAACAGTACAAGATGTATTTATAACAGTACATCCATGAAAATGAAGGGCAATCCTAAATATGTAATGATTTTTTTATATAAGATATGTATTCATTAGAACGTGTGCATTAGATGTTCATTATTGATTGTTAGTAATTATTCTCCTGCTTGTAATGTTTCAGTAATCCAGTTGTGGAGCAGAAGAAATATTATGTTACTGAAGTAACCAATCACGTGACAGTAATAATAGTAGTGTGGCAAATAAATTGTCAAAGGAAACTGTTTTCAAAGAACCTATATATTTAAAATTATGCTTTTGAATAACACATGTATTTATGGAAATGGGGATTGGTTCAAGAATGATTTGTGAATCACAGTTAAATTTACAGGGCAGGTGCGTGATTTGCTTTTGTAATTTTCCATACCCCCCTATCCAAGGTATTTGCATTATAGTACTAGAAAAGTGGAATGAGAGAAGAGGGGAAGCAGCTTTTACAGGACAAATATTCCTTTTTCTTTGCAGGTGGGAGTAGATAGGCATTATGAACCAGGCAGAGAATGGATGGGGTTTTGACTCTGCCATATCCCATACCTAAATCAGTGAACAAGTATAAAGTCAAAAGTAATCTGGTTCATATAAAAGGCTAGTGAAGATTAGTGCTCTACTGGCTCACAGTTTGGCCACAAATGCCCAATAGAGAATTTCCTCAGTGTAAAAGGATTTGTGGTGGTTTTAGCACATTGGCTCTGAACTCCCCTATCCAGGGTAATAGGGGGCAGCAGTTCTATTTTTCTTCCATTGGCATGGGGTCTATTAAGAATCCTAAGCCAGTGGCGGAGTTTACAGCTGCCCAGTAACAGCTTCAGGCACAGTTTAGGACTGTTCAAAACTGGCAAATTGATAGTCCCTTGCTCCTTGTGCCAAGAACAACTTTGGCACAGCAGAGAATCAAGCCCTTTATTCACTGCCTGCTCTGCTTCTGTGCCTGTACCAACTGTGTGTTGTGGATTGATGATCTAGCCAATAAGAAAGATTACTCTAATGAAATAACTCAACGACCTATAAAATCAAACAAAAAAGGTAAAAGTTTATTCTTTTCATAACTGTTGATACTGACATAAATTATATAACCCAAAGCAGCAGATCTTGCATCTTAAATAAACATTATAATGTTTTATGGCTAACTGTTAACTTGATCTGCAGTAATATGGAAGTCATTCCAGAGTCTGTAAGTAGAAATAAAAGCATCTGCAGGGTATTCCCAAGGTTATAATTTCACCGAGGATTTCTCTGATGTCATATACCAAAAAGCTAAGTTGAGCTGTTCAGTCATAGGAACCCCAAGATGAAAATTATAGCCTTGTAAGGCACAGCAGGCGATACTTTATACATTAACAGCTTTAAGTGGGCCATCTGTGACAATTATACCTTCTCTAAAGACTCAGGGTTCCAGTAAAATGGTTTTCATACCTATAAAATGAGTTTTTTCATCTATTTTTGCCATTTTCTCTTTGAAGAAGGAGATGTCACTCTTTATTCAGCCAACAAGAAGGCATAAGTGTTACCCAGTTTAAATTTGATCACAGAAGAGAAAGAAAGTTTGAATATTGTAGCTTTTAATCTGGTTCAGATAAAATTTCAAAGTGCTGTCACACTAGTCACATTATCCTTTGCTGACATCAGTGTTGTAAGACATATCCGAAAACAATCATATAATTCTGACAAAGAGAAGCCAACACTGAGCTTACATTTAACATATAGAGAGGTCGTCAAGCTGTCATATACTGTTCATATCATCTTTATCTTTTGGATCTCCAACCTAGCATGCCAAAAGTGGGCTACTGTAAATGTTGCAGTTGACAAAAAAAGCATCCTTTCAAAATCTTATTATAGAGCAAGTGCAGCCTCCTGTATGGATCATTTTCTGTTAATTTTAACACATTTCTATTGATTTATAGAGGTCATCTGGATAAATGATTTTTTACCTGTTAACTTGAGAAAGAAAATGCAAAAAGAAAGGTAACTCCTTATTGGCTCTCCCTTTCCTTAGATTTCCTGTGTGATTTGTGCTACAGACTACACACAGTAGGCTATGCAGTGGCTGGGCAGGTATGCAACTATGTACATGCAAATTTTGGGTGTAGGCATAAAATTCTTCTGTGCAAAAACCACAGTTGAGGGGGGCCTAGAATCTGGCTGTCCTATTTTCTGGTTGAGTCCACCAACCATTCAGCAGTTGGGGCTAAAAGATTGTAGCCCGGGTACACCTGGGGGGTGTGCCCTGTCCTCCGATGACAGTGGTGGTGGTCAGGCAAGGTGCTGAGGAAGGGGTCAGCTACTAGAGCAGCTTCCTCACCTCTGTATAGACTTGGCCAAAACCAAATACTTAACTATTTACAATTTATTTCAAGAATAAATGCAGACGCTTAGAATAGAATATTTTCAAGGTTTAACATATAATACTATATATAATATTCCACAATGCACACATAATACCAAATATGAACCAAATAACTTACCACCTGTACAACACAATTAATACACAGGGATATTAACGTATATAACCCAAGTAACCTAACCATAATATTTCTTTAAACCTTCACAAATAACAATACCAATATACACACTGAGACATTAAAAAACATAACCTGTATAAACCCTCTTAAAGAATACCCCAAGCTATATAGCTCTTAACATGACAACCTCAAAATAGGGCGCGCACTTAGCACCTCCCCAAGGGGTTTCCCTGAAGCCCCTCCCCTTTAGGGCCCTGGGATGTGGACACACCCCTCCTGCAATGGAAGGGGGAGGCAGCAGACCCACCTCACTGGTGTCAGCCTCCCCTGTGAGGCCCGCTTCCCCTCTGGAGAAATCCAGGCTCATTCCCTGGTGGCTGATCCCACAAGAGCCTCTCCCCAGCAGCACCTTCATCTCTCCTCGATGGCTTGGCACCCTGCACTAGGCACCCAGGGCTCTCTCTCTCATGCGGGAGCCAAGCCCTTGCAGGCTACGACTCCAGTCTCACACTGGGGGTTTTCCCCTTTCCCAGACTCTGCTCTGGGCACCGGGGGCTCTTTTAGTTAAAAGTGAAGCCACACTGTGGGGCTCTGGTCACTTGGCCTAGGGCCTGGGGCTAATGTGAGCGGCCACAAGCTGCTTCCAAGACAGTTCTCTGCGCCGACCTGAGCACCGGGTGAGGCCAGAGCAGCCTCAAGCTGCTGCCAGAGCCAGCTCTCCATGTGCTGATCTGCACACTATGCAGGGCCCAAGCAGCTACGAGCTGCTTCCAGGGCCAGGTCTCTGTGTGCCAATCTGCACACCGACTGCCCAGGTGCTTGCTGGTTCGCAGGCTCAAGCTACTTCGAGCAGCTGCTATAGCCTGATCCCCGTGTGCTGATTTGCGCACTGCTGAAGCTCAAACAAGGTCTGAGAATGGCCATCTCTGGAGCTCCTCTCTCCTTGCCGTCCCTCATTGTTTCTCTCCAGTCTGCTGAGCATGCTCCCTTTTATACTCTTCAGGGGGCTCCACCCCCAAAGTTCTCCAGACTTGGCTGGTGCAGTTCTGATTCAGGTCCAGCTGCTCCTTGCCCCCTCCCTTTGGAAAAGGATGGGGCATTGCTTCCCTTGTGCTGCCTCCAGATTGGTGGGCGGGCTCCACCAATCAAACAGCAGACCCTTGATTCTGGGACTCAACCCAAGCTCCAAAAATGTAAGCCTGCTACAAGATGAAAGATCTGTCCTCTTTCTCGCTTTCTGTGAGAGTTAAACTCTGTACATATGTGTGTGTACAATCTCTCTGTCTCTCATGTCTTCATCTGTAACATGGGAATAAGCATGATCCCATGAATCACAGAGTCCTTGATGAGAAACCTATTATATTCTGTGAAGTACTCAGATATTCTTGTGATAGGCTGCATGAGAAACTGTTTAGACTTCAGAGTTAATTTCTCTGATATAAAGAATTAGAAATATTCATCATCACTGAGGTTCTACATGGATAAATACAGGGATCTCCTCCCACTTATATTAGAAAAAGTAGCAGGAACATTTTCAGAAAAGGACAGGAAAAACTTATTTAAAATATTTACGTGAGATTTCTTAAGGTGATATCACCCTAAGAAATCATTGCCTCTTGTATAATTTCTGGACCATCAAGGCTATAATATTACTCTTACTCTGCCTTAAAATATTATTAACTTTTTCACCAAAATCTGTGTTTGAACCTGAATACCTTGATAGAAACTGGGCACATTTACACATTCATTAATGCACTTTAGGTAATGTGCATTAAATCTAGTACCTCCATTTGTGAAGTACTAGAACAAGGCATACTAGCTTATTTTAATGCACAATGGCAAAAGCATGTTTTTTGGTGATGTTTTAATGCTTATTAAAATAGCCTTATGCTCATTAAAGTGCATGTGTAGATGTGTCCACGTTGTTTTATTCTGTGAGCAGTGAAAATCATCTAAACATTTTTCAGGATGCTATTTTTAGGTCTATAAATACAGGATTTTAAAATTTTTATAGATCAGATAAACTCAATTGGGAAAATAATACTGATTTTTCTTTCAAAATAAAGTCAGGATAAGTCAAAAATGGTTTTGTGAAGCTGCAAAGTATTTTTTTTAAGTTTGTGAAATTCATAAGAAGTTGCACTGAAGCCTTCTGTATCCTGAAATCCAATAATTTAAACAGAAAAAACCCCATAAAGCATAATTCTCTTCTTATCTTGGTATTTCTCTAAGGAAATGAGCATTACAGGAAATAAATATGCAAGAGGGGTCAGAACAGAGTGTAAAAATATGCAATCTTTCATTTTTATTTGAAACCTTTATTTTCCTTTTTAAAAACCAGCAGTAAGCTCCAAACCTCTACCTTGTTAAATACAGAGCACCTGCTGGTGCCAGCAAGTATATGCAACATCTGTTTTCTTCAGTGGGAGGCTGAAGTAGCTTAGGCCCAGATCCAAATCAATATTGTAGGTGCCTATACAGAACAGAAATGGGAGGGTACTGCTCTGAGGTGGGAGAGACCTTGGTACCAGTCCTTGCTACCAAGACGGCTTATGCATGTTTCATTGTTTAAAAAGCATACACAACCCTAGCAGCAGGAACCAGAACTCAGGGAGTGCTATCCTTACTGGGCATTATAGACAAAAGTAACAACTGTAGCTATATCAAAGTATAGTGAGATATGCTGATAGGATGCAAAATTGTTAGAGCTACAGGATTCTGTAGTGATACAACGTAGCAAAAATGCTCCAGCTTTTCCCTTGTTTCATTCAAGGTTGTCTCTACCAGGAGAATAACAGCTCTCCCAATAGAAACAATAGAACAGAAATGGTGGTTCTGGGAAAATGAACAGCTGTACACTTTCTTACCAGGAGCAGTTGAGCAGCAGGGAAATTCTCTCTGCCCATTTTTGAGACTGGGGTTACCCTGATCTGTGAAGACAGAGGGCAGCAGCTGCTATTAGGGTTGGGATAAGAGGAAGGGGGCAGCTACTTGTGCCCTCCTGTTGAGGGAAGGGGAGGAGCAGCTACTTCTTGCTCCCTGTATGCTCCTCAGACCACCAGGACTGGACTGCTCCCCACACTTTCCCTAGACTCAGCTCACCCAGTCTTGGGAAAGTGCAAGAAGCAGAGGGGGACTAGTAACAGGATGAATGGCTGTACTGCTCCTTCTCCTAGAAAATTTCTGCTACATTTATGCCCTTATGTAACCGGCTGATGAGCCCAGCCCCTGTTATATGCGGATCCCAGCAACAAGCAGGCTCACTGCCTCTTGGGCCAGAGATCCACACCAAGGTCCCATCCCCCCATGCCAGGAGACTTCCTGACACGCAGAGGAGAGCTGGTCCTTCTCCTAGGGACAAGCTGGGACCACCAGGATCAGCTGCGTTCACCTCAGATTTATAAGAGTCTGGGTCTTTTGTGTCTTGTGATCTTATTGGCTAGCTGTAAATGCCTCCCTTATGAGCACCTATGCAATCTGGTTTGCACATGGAAGGCACTCAGGTTTTCCATTCATGGGGGGGGCATCTCAACATGTGCTCTACGATGGCTTTGACTAATTATCTCTGCAGTAAAGCATTACTGTCTACACATGTGGTACTATTAGGTTGGTGTAAATTAACTCACTTCGCCATAGGATAGTACTGCTCAACCCAAAATACTATCCTACAGAGGAGTTATTTACTCCACCACAATGCATAAACAGCGACCAGGGCTGGCTGGGGCATGAGAGTGCTTCAGTGCAGGAGCTACTTGCTGGTTAGCCCCACACTGTAGCAGCCTTGTGCCCTAGCCAGCCTCTCCACAGCATGTTGAGCTGGGGCAGAGCAGCCCCAGGCTGGAAGGCTGGTGCCCCAGGCTGGAAGGCTGGTCCCCCAGCCTTCTACCAGCTCAAAGTGCTGTGGTCCTGGGTGCATGTGTAAATCCTGCTCCTAGGAGCAATAAACTCCAGCACAAACTGCTCCTGACTGTATTGCATCATGTTAATAGCACATATATCTGCACCCAATGTATATGAAATCCTGTTGATTTGGATCACCCTTTTGAGGAAAAGTGACTATATTTTAGGGGTTATAGTCCTTAGTACATTCTACCAGACATGTGGCACTTTTCAAGATCCACCCCCAAATGTAGATAATGAACCACAGAGGCAATGAATATCTATGAAGGATCTCAAGGTTCTCCTGCTGATGAGAAGAAATTGTTATTAGTTAGCACAGGGAAGACCAGAAATCAAAAATCTACTCTGAAGCAAGAAATACCAATTTTGAGAAACAGAAAAAAATGGCAGCTGAGGAATTGGGCCAATTTCTAAAAAAAGGACAACCCAGAATTTCTTGGTAAACAATCATTCAAGTGAAATTAGATTATTTTTGAAAATGCAAAAGAAGCAGCAGCATGATTGGGTGACTTGCTCTGTACCCTTTTTATTCATTCTGTTTTAGGAGTCTATAAACATCAAAGAGCTTCTCTCTTATGGTTACTATGCACCTGGTCTCACGGCTTGTCTCTTGACAATTTAATGCTTAGAATCACGGCTTAAGTAATCAAGGTGCTAATAGTAGAAAACAGTACTAATAGTAAAAATGATAGTAAAAAAATAAATGCCTCAAACCCTCCTTTGGAATTTCTAGGAAATGAAGACAGCTTCCTTTGTCAACTATGAATGACTATTGTTGTATAAGATCAAGAGCTATTAAGCAAATTACACTTTTGCATCGGTTTGATTAAACTGGATGTAGCTAAATTAATACAAGCCAGGTGTAAACCAATTTAAGTGTGTTCACACAGGGGTTTGTACCAGTTTAACTATACTGATTTAAAACCAATTTTATGTATAAACAAGGCTATGGAGCCTTTTTTTTCCCTTTACAGACTGGAACTTAAGCAATCATTTCCATTTGGAATTTGATAACTGTGGCCCATCGCCATAGGATCAAGTTTACTTTTACAACGTTAATAATTCCTGTACTTTTAATAGAGACCCAAAATACAAACTTTAAAAATCTATATTCCACAAATAATGAGGTAAAACTGAACACAGAGCCAAATAACTTCTAGAATCAAAACAGACTAGCTTTCATAGTCTGTTCTTCAGTATTACAGCATGACTTGCACATCAAACAAGTGCTGTTTTTAAAATCTGAGCAAAAATAGAGATGTAATTTTGGTACTGTCAGATGTGTGGGGGTAGGGTGCCTGGGCTGTGTGAGGGGGTGTGGGGGTCTGTGTGTATGGCAGTGCAAGGAGGGTGTGGGTGCATATGTATGGAGGGGTGTGTGTGGGACTCAGCCTATGAACATACCCACACCCACACTGTGCCCCTGCCTGAGCACACACCCACACCCACACCCACACACTCTGCCCCTTCCTGCCCACACACACACACACACACACACACACACACACACACACACACACACACACAGCCCTTGCCTGAGCACTCCCAGCTGCATTGCTGGACTGGGGAGCATGGGCCCCAGCTGGTATGTGTGCGTGCGTGTGCGCAGGTGGAGCAGAATGGAGCCCCTGGCTCCTGTCAGCTTTGTGTGGGGCAGGAGGTGGGTGTGTGGGGCAGCGAGGTGTGTGTGGGCCATGGGGAGCCCCAAGCAGCCCCTTGTAGGCTGGAACCAGTTTCCCACATTTTTCTCCTTGAAAGGAGAATCCATTTTTAAAGTTTGTTGATTCATTTTTAAAGTTTGTCTGCAACCTTTTCGTATATTCTTGCAACCTACTTTTGGGTTGTGACCCACAGGTTGAAGAACAGTTTTCTAAGGCATAGACACCACTTATCATCTAGTAACATCAGGCTCTAGTCCACAGCTTTAGACTTTCTCACACAGTTTTAAAGTTATTCTTGCTATGGGAAGGCTCCCTGAAGAGTGGAAGCTGTTCACGTCTTAGATAACTTCTAAATTGCTCTAAGCCCGTCTGGATTCTCTACCAGTGCCAAAGCAACCATGCCAGCCAAAAAAAGTAAGTGTCCTAATGTGCGTGTGTATGTACACTCAATTGCCAAAATTATAAGGATTTTGGTGTTGGTGTTGTTTAGAAACATAGGAAAATAGGGCTGGAAGGGACCACACAAGGTGTAATCTAGCCCCTTGCTCAAGGCAGGATCATTCCTGAGTAAACCATCTCAGAGAAGTGTATGTTTAACCTGCTCTTAAAAATTTCCAGGGATAGAGATTCCACAACTTCTCTAGGTAGCCTGCCCCAATGCTTGACCACCCCCATTGTCAGAAAGTTCCTCCTAATCTCCAATCTAAATTTCCTCTGCTGCAGCTTGAGTCCATTGCTCCTTGTCTTGTCTCTGACAGGGACAGGATTTTGTTTTGTCTTGAAATTAGAGTTTTGGGGAAACAGGAGTATTTTGTTAAGAAAGCAAGAGGGACTGCTAAAATATATGCTGGAAGTTCACAACTCTGCCTAAATGTAAAGAATACAGATGTTGACATCAAAGTTACTGACTGCAGCCAGGACCCCGACCTGTGATACAACATGAAACAAAAGCATAACTATGGTAGCTCCTGACTTTTAGTGAACACTAACAGCCTGTCAGGAGGAGGGGAAGGAAAAAATCTTCTATTAAGCCATATAAATATATACAGTGCCTACTAGTAGAGGGGACCTTATATGTGTGTGTATAAGGACATGTGTGCTAATAGGTACCATATATATTTGTGTTTTTAAAGTAGTTTTTTTCTTTTCTTTTTTCTTTATACACACATGTATATACACATACATATACAAATACACAAGTTAGCACGTCAGCACAGAAGATATGCAATGAAGCAACATATCAAGACATATGTAAACTACTTTAATAATTTAATGTACTAATGCCTTATCATGTCATACACATGTGCACAAACTTATTCATATGTCCAGTCTTTACTTCTTATATACTTGATCCTTATACAAGTGAAGTGAAACTATGAAAATGAGTGATTCTGCTGATCCAGATGTTGGCACAGAGTTTGTCCAATGTAGGACAGGGGCGTAAATGTTTACAGGATTGTGCTAAAAAGTAATAACATAACTGCATGACATTTGAAGCAGTAGGAGTTTCCAGAGAAATGATGGGACCATGAAAACATAGCATAAAATATGTCCAGAGTCCTACAGAGCATGTTGTGAGCCAGGGGACCAATGTGAAGTGATCCCAGTGTTCTTTGCAGAGGTTCCCAGCTCCAGAGGTTCCCAAGGACAGCCAAGCACAGAGGAAAGTGGTGACTGGCTGGCCACTTGCTGAACCACACCCATTCAGAGAGGCTCTTGTACAGGCTGTTGTGTAGCACCAGGCATGGCCCTGTGGGAACTACCAAGGTCACGACCACATGCATCCTTGAGCTTTGCCTTTGCCCCCTGTTTGTGGCAGCTATCTGCTACATTGCTGTCAAGGATGATGCTATATGTGACTCCATGAAGGCTTAGGTGCTCTGGGACCACATACAAGTGATGTACAGCTGCTTTGGAGCCTGTGAAATGAGCACAGCCTGGTAGGAACTCATCACATTCAGGACCTGAGACAATGAGCAGTGGTAGAGAAATTTCCACATTCAGTGGACACCTTTATGGAGATATCCACTAAGTTGGCCTCCAGCCTTGAGCAGCAGCTCACTGGCATAAAATTGTCCCTGACTGTGGAGAAGTGCATCAGCATCACCATCTGGAAGCTCACAAACTCCTACAGAACTCTAGTTTGTCACTAATCAGTTTGGTTTGGGCATGTTCATGGTGGGAGAAGCAATGCAGGAGCTGTGCCTAGCTAATCCGGCAGGCGCTGGATTTTATGTTATGTTTTGTTTTTTTCTTTTTTATATATATATTTTTTATTTTTATATTTTATTTTGTTTATTTTATTTGCCTCACCAACCCATGTGACGTTGTCAACAGATTTCACTGGCTGTGCTTCTGGAACTGCATCAGGGCCATTGGCAGAACCCACGTCCCTATTATAGCTAAGGGCAGAAGTTACACATAAACTGGTTTCAACCAGTAACAGGACATAAGTTCAGTGCACAGAAACCAGTTTCAAAATGGACTAAACCAGTTTACAATAAACCTGATTGAATGTAGTCAAATCAGCTATGCAACTTCTGTTCCAGACCCCTTCCTGGTTTAAGTTAAATCAGAGGCCTCTAGCATCCTGTCATGTTCTCAGGACTGGACCATGTTTTGTGCTCCATAGATCAGGGCTGGCCCCTCCACTCTACTCTCTAGCGCAAGCCGCAAGCAGGGGCGGGGACGGACCTGGCGAGACACCGGCAAGCATGGCCGCATTAAGGCAAAGTGGGTGGGGAGGGATCTAATTCTTCCCTCCTTTCCCTTTCTCCCACTGAAGTCAGGGTCTGCCTGTTGCCTGCAAGCGGTGCAGGGGGCAGGGGTTTGGAAGGGCCTGGCTGTGGTTTCTGGGGGCACAAGGGACAGTGGGTGGATTTAACACCCTCCCTCACCCACTTCAACATAACGGGGCCATGCCAGGACGACAACTGGCCAGGTCCTGCCACTGGAGCAGTGAAGGAAGGGGGAGGGATTAGCAGTCTCTGTGTCAGGGTGCCCAGGAGGGGGATTAGTCCTCCCTTCCCTTCCCTGTCCCACTGGCAGGGACTGCAGCCTTTCAGGCATGGCCCCATTAAGGTTAAGAGGGCAGGGAGGAAGTTAATTCCCTCTTCCCACCAGGGTACAGCAGCTGGGATGGAGCAGCCCCCTCCTCCCTGCTACCCCCCTGCCACAGGGTGGGGAGGGGGGCTCTGCGCACAGCTGCTCAGCCCCGGCGGGGAACTCTTCCCCCTTCTCCTCCCCTCCCACCACCGGGGGGCAGGATGGAGGGGCTCAGTGCAGGGCTGCCTGACCCAGCCCAGCCTGGGTGCAGGGAGCAGCTGTCACTGAGCCACAGCCTTGCTCAGCCCCAGCCAAGGCAGCCACACAGTGGGGCTGGGCTGGGCCGGGCTATGGGGGTAAAGCCATCCTCAGTGGCTTCAGTTCAGTGATGGGGACGCTATGCCCTGTCAGGAGTGCAGCTTGTCTCGGAGTACACGGATGGTGGCTGACGTGGGGCTGAGGAGAGGAGGAGGAGGGGGAAGAGTCCCCCTCTGGGGCTAGGCAGCCCTGCACAGAGCCCTACCTCCCTACCCTGTGTTGGTGAGGGTTGGTGGGGAGCAGGGGAGGGGGGGAGGAGGGGCGAAAAGTGTCCCCTTCTTGGGCCGGGCAGGGGTGTGCTCCTGGATTGCTCTTGGGCTGCCAGGGAGCTTCTGGGGCAGCAAAGCTCTCCCCTCCTCCTCCCCCTCCTCCACTGCCACTGGGGTCTGGCCACACTCACTCTTCCCCCACCCTTGGAACCCTGCAGGGCAAGGTGGGGGTTTAAACCGCTTCTCAGTCTTACTCAGGCCTGCCAGGGCCTGCCTCCCCCCAGCTCAGTTTCTCTGTGGAAGGGAAGGGAGGGCTGTTTTAGCACCCCTGGACTTCTGGCCCGAGCCATTGCAGATATATGCCTGCATTTCTGGAATGAAAAGAACATCTATCCATTTATAAACCGGTTCAATCTCTGCAGCTTAGACTAAATATACTTAAATATGATTAAATATTATCCTATAAGTCAAAGTGTAATATTTTTCTCAGTAAAATCTTGTATGTGATGAAGTCCCTGTCATACCTTCTGGGTATGTCTACATGAGACACTATGGAACAGTAGCAACAAGCTACGGTGCCATAGCTTATTGCTATGACGTAGCATTGCCGGGCATGAACCGCGATGGTGACACTACTGCGCAGTAGGAACAAGCACAGTAGCTCATTGCTACTGCACAGTAGCATCTAAAAATAACCATGCGGAAACAGGACTGTGCAGCAATGCTGGTTACTGTGCAGTCATTTAGTACTTGGTTAAGCAAATACTAAATGACTAGCACAGTCCACTGCACATGTAGACATGGCCTCTGTGTAGTAGCCAAGATCAGAAGTTCTGAGGCACCTGTTTCTATAGTTCCATCTCATTGTTTCTTTTTCATTACACAAAACCTGTCAGAGTCTGTCACCTGGAAAAGAAGAATCACTCTCCATGTATTTTGCACCTTATTCTATAGATATATGAGAGAAGTAAAGTCTGGTCTTGGTACGGGAACTTTTGGGGAGTCTTAAGGATATGTGTATTATATCCTCTTATCCCTTAATTGAATGGCTGATGGCTCATGAACCTTAAACACAGACCTCTTTTCTTCAAAATGTCAATTTGGTCATTGAAGTTAATAGGTGTTAGCAAAACCAGAGAAAACAAGGAGTATTAAACAATCTAACTGGAAGTTCCTCCTGCTCTTAGTTGCTCAATATTCACTCCCCTGGCTCATTTTTTGAGATGTTATCATGTCATTAGTTCTCTAGGCATCACAGAGCCTTCATGCACACAAAAGACCTGAGCTTCTAAGGTGTTCTCAAAAACGAGCAACAAACAAAACCATTTCACCTCTTATTTTTTAATCTTCTTCCTTTATACATCACTAAGAAAGTAAAAGGATGTGAGGAACCAATTTGTTTCTCATTTGTAGATCACCTTAAAATGTCCATACAACAGATCAACAGGTTTTACCCCTTCCCCCTGCACTCTCATTTAAACAGAAATGTTTCTGTAATTAATGCAGAATGGAACAGTAATCAGTGCATTTGGAGATATGTTGGCACAGCCTGTTAAGACAGGAGGCTGACTATTAAGCATGGCTTCTAGTGCAATTTTCACTGTGTTTCCTTGTTTAGTTGCTGAACCTTGTAGTAGCAAAAAAATCAGTCTCAAATCACTACGTGTTAAGATATGAACAAGCAGTCAAACTCCTGTTTCTGGTCCTAAGAAAATAATAGAAAGTCATTCATATATATCTGCTGCACTGGATGTGTGGTGTTTAACAGTTCATGGCTGTGTATAAAATCTTTTTTTGCCATCCTGTGCAGGTGTACTGTCAATGCAGATTGAAATCTCTTTGGATCAGGGACAGTTGGGTACTTTGTACAGTGCCCTGCACAATGGGGTCCTTTCTTGATGGGTACTTGGGCACTTCCCTAATAGCTGTAATTATTAACAATATATCATGATTAAGCTTTAGTCTCAATGATTTCTGGGGTTTGTATGTGATTCTGGATGCAATTTAGGACCAAGAAGAAAAGCTGTACAAAGGGTTTAGAATTGGTCCCTTTGATATTTTTTTAATTCAACCTAAACTTCAAATTTTAAAACAAAATGTTGCTGTTATTTGCTTAAGTTTGGCTAACAAGTGCATTTTTAAAAATTTGGAATTTTTTATTTATCAATAAAGTCATACTTCCTGAAGTCAATTCTGTGATCTACACCTGCTTCAAAAATACACCTCAACAGTGCTGTTGTGTGTTAGATGCATGCAATAGCCACATTTCATGAAAAAGCTGGTATTACCTACTAGAGTGGTAAATGCTTCTTCCTTTATACATCACTAAGATAAAGGAACATTGGAAAAGGGGTGCTATGAAGTCCTGTATTGTCTCTGGATAATTGCATATAAATTAATTAAAACCAATGTATAATTTTAAGTACGCAGAGATTTTTATTGTTATTGCTATGATATTGTTATTTGATTTCTTTATGTATTTATATTATTCTGGCCCAAAAACTACCTATTCTAAAAGATAACAACACATGAAGGGGCAGAAAAAAGGGATGCAATCCAAAACAACATTTCTTTACAGTCCCCTAGAGTGGGTACATTTAAAAAGTCTACCCATGTTTTAATTTCAGAGACGTCTCTACTTAATTTAGAACTGAAATTTTAAAGTTTACCTAACTGTATATGCTTAATATAACAGTAAAGATTATTGCTACTAATTTGACGTTAATATCTCTGTCTAATTCACACAAATACTTTCACACATGGGTCTTGACCATGTACACTCGGCTTTGTATACACACAGGTGTATTTACAATTTCCCATATAGTCACAGAAAAACACACTAATTTTCCAATACTAAAACAAACAAACTTGTTTTAACCCATTTAATTTCCAGACACCAAAGCTAAATTAGTAATCAGTTTAGATATCTTTGGTTGTCTGTTTCTCTGAGGTAATGACTAGACGGAGGCAATAACAATACTTCTTTATGCTATTCAGAGTGTGTATTAGGATTCAGAAGGGGCTAGATTCAAAACACGGTCCCAGGGCTGAATACAGAGATAATGCGTCATTCTCTACCACAGCAATTATCTCCCGCCGTTCCTTAAGCCTTCGACACACCAGTAAGTGATACCATTTTTCTTCATGAAATTAGGTTGTTACTTGCTTCTAGCACATGACAACACTGTTTAGGTGCATTTTTAAAGCCGGGGTAGATTACAGGATTGAACTTGGGGAGTGTGAACCTGCTGGAAAATAAACAGTTAAGTTCAAGTTAAGAAAAAAAAAATCCTACCCCATCTGTCAAATTGTGTGTATGACATCATCAGATATTCTGCACTTGTTTGCAGCTATTCAGGCCAACCCGCCCTGCAGTCTAAGCTTTGTGTTCCAGCTCTCTTTACAGGGTCAGCGGGCTGGAAAATTACCACATGCTGTCACAGTTAGCTCAGCCAGGTCTTGTTATCATTGTTTCCAAGGAATCCATTCATTCCATTATTTTACATATTGGGCAGACGTCCTGCCACTGAGGCTTGGGCTGCACTAACTTGAAGGGCCAAACGTTAATGGGCCTCTATTGTTGCCAGAATAGCAGTGCAATACGTGGGAAAAAATACCCAGACAGCTCCCTGACACTGGTTTAGGACCTCTAGACTTAGGGGGTAGCCTGTGAAGAGCTTTTATGTAAACAAGACTTCAATAAACAAAGAATATCTTCTGTGTCAATATTCATAACCCATAAATTTTGTCTCTCTTTTTTTCAGGCAGTATAACTCTTCACATAGAAAGAGGCCAGAATGTAGTGTATGTGGTCAATGATTTTTGCAGAATTAATCTATCAGATTCGTGCAAGAAGCTCTGTTAGTGAGATTGATTTACAAAGCATATTATTGAGACCCTGTGCGGACAAAGCCGTTCAAATTTGAGTATGGCCATGTGAATGGTGTGGCTGAAAATGCAGCCTGAGTTTGTAGAAATTTAAAGCATATGATTTTTGTATACCCAGGCCTATATGTTGGAATCCAGGCAGGGCATATTCAGCTCATCATCACTTTCCAGAGTGTAGGATTTTAAGTAAATTGGTAGACATCATTATACTTTATATTCTTTTTTAAAGAAATACAAGCCAAGTTTGGCATTTGCTGAAATATAAAACATTGTTGACAAATTCTGAAATAGTGTCTGAATGAAAGAAAGGAGATCTTAATCACAATGAAACCCTTAGGTAGGTAAAGAAAAATGTTTTTAGTTTTTTGGGTTTTTTAAAATATATATGGCCAAATTCTTCTCTTACATGCTCTGTAGTGCCTTAGCTTCAAAGATATCCCATAGCTCCTACTAGATGTAACTGCATTGACTTCATGGCAGTTTGTCTTTACATTAGTGTGTACGTGAGAGAGAAATCAGGCTCATTACGTTGGAGCAGGATTGGGCACAGTATTTCAAAACTAAATGGCTCTCGATAGTTGCATGCACTGAAATTCCAGGGATCCCACTCAATTATGCAGAGACACTCAGATGCTATAATTTGAATGAAGGAGTAAAGATGAGTAAGATTAAAAATGTCTCATGGAAACGAGTTGCAAAATCCTTTATTCCAAGAGGGAGACACTTTAAAAACTGCTTAAAAATTAATCCAAAATGAGAGATTCTCTCCAAACGCCTGAGGCTTAATTGTCAGATCTGAATATACCCTTCTCTTTCTAATATCAGTTCAG
The DNA here is from genome assembly GCF_001723895.1 of Crocodylus porosus. Taxonomy (NCBI): domain Eukaryota; kingdom Metazoa; phylum Chordata; order Crocodylia; family Crocodylidae; genus Crocodylus; species Crocodylus porosus. The sequence goes on along the minus strand of NW_017728909.1, from coordinate 58,347,006 downwards.
CACTCAAGAGAGGCGAGGGCTGGGCTTGGCATCTGCTGCCAGAATCTTTATTTCAGGTATTACATGTTTTCGTTGCATTATTTTCTTTGCTTTTAGACAACAAAGGTCTTGATAACATGACCTGGCTGCTCTGACTGTGACAGCATGTGGTAATTAGTGGAATCCATTGGCATTTTAAAAACCTAAACACAAGTCTCAGCTTTTTAAACTTGCAGACAATTAGCATAGATGTTATTTCAGTTAATTTGTTTTATTGATACTGTAAAGCACTCCAAAGGGCCCTACAAAAGCCAGCAATTTGCTATATCTTATTTTCTAAAAACATTTCCAGAATATTGGAAGGCATTATTGAATACATGAAAAGAATATGTAGATATCTCTGAAACCCAAGCTGAAATATTTCAGGTAATAATAAGATGCGTTAAAATACTTGCACTATCCAAAAGTCAGGTTAGCCAGTTCATGTCTTTATGAAATATATTCTAATTTCAACTAAGATTATTTCTGTGTCTGGCAGCTAATTTTAAATAGTTCCCTTCTTCAGATGACATTAAGAGCCAATTGAGATAAATTTATTTTTCCATAAAAGTAATGTGTGTCAGGGCTAGATTTCCTAAGCCAAGCCCTCCAAGCAATCATCATAATCATTTTGTAAACCGTAGATAATGTCATCTTGGAATAAAAAGATTTTCTTGGAGTATGAAATGTTACATTAGGATAAACATTAGAACTTAGCATTTCTAGTTTGAATATAATCTTTTAAAAATCAGTCTGGGTTTTAGAATACGCATCTTAAAAAGGGGAAAAAAGAGTAAATAACACTTTTTAAAATCAATTATTTTATGCATTCTAAAATATAATAGTGCATACTTTTTCAAGCCTCTTGCATACATGAGAATGTGTATCTGCTTATGTTTTTGCCAACATAAGAGAGATATGGTCTGGGAGAAATAATGAACAAGGAACGAACTAACAAGAATGGATAATGGATTGTGTATATTATTTGTATTCTTTTATTATATACCAAGGTTATGTTCTTCACTGTATGTAGAACATTGTCATGGTTCTGCATGCAGGTTGTAAGGGTTTGACATTCTGAATATCTTTGAAAGTCTTCCCAGTACACACAACATACATACAATTCTTTTCCACTGGCCTGTCTCTATCCATTGCAACTTCTGGCCATCTAATGTAACTGCATGCACTCTAATGCGTAATGTTATAAGCACTATAGTTTTATACATTGGTGGTCTTAGCTCAAATGCTGCAACCCTTTAAGTTGCTCAAGTTCAGATTTTGCTTAGAGAATAATGACACAAATGCTAACTTTTTGGTTATCACTACTACCTTTAAAATTATGATAAGCCAGCAGCTGCCAGGGCATCAAAATCCAGTAATGTTACTAGCGCATGGTAACAGGGGGTGCTGCCTTGGACACCAACTTGCAGGGCTGTGTAAAAATATTATTGGTCTCCATAGCCATATGGTCATGCTAGTGACATGGCAGTAGCCAGAAGTCACTGCTGCCCTAGTGTGTCCCACTGTCCTGGGCACCCAGCTGCTTTGTTATGTCTCTGTGAAAACCCTTCACACCAGTCTAGGAATCAGTGGGTGCTACATGCTTCCTGCCTTCTCCTTTCCTAATATTGTTACCAGCCAAATTTTATCACTTTACAGAAAGAACCTGTTTTCAGGATTTTTTTATCTTTGAGAATTTAATCTAATTGGCTTGTAAAGAGTAATCTGGTGATAGAGAATCCCATAATGTAGCAGCATACAGGAAGTAAAGGGTGCCCTTAGTGCTACTTGTCCCATATTTATTCAGCCCCTATACACCCGATACGTTGCATTATTACTGGAAGACATTGCTGGAAGACATTGTGTGGTGGAAGACACCTCATTCTCCTGGAGGTTTCTTAATTGCCCTCTCTTTGCTCAGGAAAATGCTGCATTCTGTTATGAAAGTGTGTAGATTGTGCATACTTCCAGGGTACAGCTAATGGTTAGTACCCAGATCCCATGCCCCTGGGCTGTGCTGCCTGGAAGTGGTCTGTCTCACAAACTGGGTCAGTTTTAAGTCTTCTTCTAAGTAATCGATCAAAACACCTGCAATACTTAAAGGATAGTGTATCACTGGTGAGAGGTCATATTCAAAGAGGTGATTTATAAAAATTCCTTCGCAAATCACTAAGCCTGAAAAAGTTGTAGTATGGTTATATATGAGAAAAGTTAGACAGAGTTAATGGATCTAAGTCAATTGTTAGGTTGGTAACCTCAAGGCTGAGTGATAAAGGCACCTAACAAGGGCTGGGAGCTTCTAAACAGCACAGCATTGGAAGCACAACAAGAAACTTTTCTGACATGCTGCAGTGCAAAAAGAATGGAAAGAGAGCAGTGTGGTAGCACAAGGAGCTTTTAGGTTGCCTCCAGTGCAAAAGGAAAGCATACTGGCAATAGAAAAATGGGCAGGCCACTAAGAAGGCTTACTAGGAAATGGCAAAGACCTACAGGGATAAAATCAGGAAGGCAAAGATAAAGAATAAGCTGTACCTGGAAGAGAGGTTAAAGGCAATAAGCAGCATATTGGCCAAATAAGAAAGACAAAGAAAGTTATGGGTCAACTGTTAACTAGCTGGGAAGAACTCTTGATAGATGATGCAAAGAAGGTGGAGCTACTCAACAGCTACTTTGTCTCCATCTTCACAAAAAAATTAAGCTGCAGCTGGACACCTAACAAAGATTATTTGGATAAGGAGGAGGGCAAGATGAGGGATGAAATAATAGGAGAGACAGAGAGCTCTTGACCCTTGTGCCCCATTCACTCCCTTTCCACTCCTCTGATACATACATATTGGACAGAGGGTGCTTGCTTGCTGTGGTAGAGGTCCCTTAAGCGGATCACCATTTTGGTTGATCTACTCTCTCTCGGTCTCCAAGATGATTGGTGCGGTCTTGCCCTGCAAAGCTCGTATGGCTAGGCAGGGGCAGCAAAGGGCTACTTCTGCTGTAGCAAAGACTACTGATGGGGGTGAGTCTGGCATCCTGTCCTACTCTGTACCCAGGGCTGGTACACCAGGGTGTGTCTACATGTGTATTTATGCTGGCTTAAATTTTCTGTGCAGTAAGCAGGAACAGGCTGATGTCTACACGTGTATGGAAATTTTAGCACATTAACTCTGTGTGTAGACTAGGTTGGGACTAAAGTTAGTCCCAAGTCAGTCCACATATACAGCGTTACTATTCAGTAAGGCACCTACATGTGTGTAACTGCAGTAACTAATCGGGTATAAATTTGATATATAAAATTTATGCTCAAGTTGGCATAAATCACCATATGTACTGTGCAGTATAGGCGTGCACATGTAAATGTGTGAGTGTACTGCACAGTAATTTTGGTTACTGTGCAGTAAATGTGCACATGTAGATGCACCCCAAGTCACCCTGCCCTAGTTATGCTAGGGCAACATATCTTGTAGCGCTAGAGAGGTGGCTCCTTAACTGACGAATATCTTAGGCCTATGTTGATCTGATAGTTCATTCTAAATTAGCTTTCCTGAAAGTAAGTAAACGTAAACTAAGAAAAATTATCCAACTCTGCCCCACTCTGAATTCCTAAAAACAAAATAATGTTTATGTTGTTTGCAATCTACAATGTAGATGTGCTGTAATTGAGTAGCACAGAAAATTTGTTTAAAAAGATGTTGCTAAATCAAATAAAGCTTGTAATACTGTGCTCAATCCAATACATTTGAATATAGCAGTAATTTTTATGTATTGTACAAGATGTAGTTCAGGGGAAAATATGTAAATGAAAATTCAGACAAGTTAAGATCTGATGCTCTTCCCACTGAAGTCAATGGAAAAACTAAGAAAGATTCCTGTTGAATTTAACAGGGTTATGAGTAAGCTCTGCCTTTCCATCTCCACATCACGCTATCCTTACATCCTATGTGAGGACTGAAAATAATTCAACAAAAGTACGCAAAAGCAATAAAAACTTCTACTAGATAACATTGTAACATATTAACAACCTCCTTTACTATTAGCAATTTTCTATCGTCTTATATTAATACCATACAACTTTAGCATTTGATTACCTTAACTGGATATGACCATGCAATCATTTCAGCAATTTTCATATCAGATTAGTGAAAACAAAGGCTAACACACTCTGATGCCAACATGAAAATCACTAACAAAACATGGCAAACTTTTTATATTTTATTTTCACATTAATATTCTTCTCACCCCTTTCAAAATTTTCAGCTTACTTTTCAGCATTGTATATACTAAAGTCTCATATTGTAGTTTGGTTGCACATATCAATTGAAAAAAATAAGGACCAAACGGAGTAGCCTTTTATCATTTCACTAAATGAGTGATAAAGGTAAAAATAATGATAACTGAAGTAGAGAGCTACTGAGTTAGTAGACAAAACCAGAAGTGATTGGATGAAACTTTAAAAGGTTAAATATAAGGTGAATGGCAAGAAAAACTTCTAATGGAGATTTCTCTGACTGCATAATAGTTTTCTCAGGGAAGCTGTGAATTCCCCATCACTTTCTACATTCAAAGTTATTTGGAAAATGCATTATAAGCTATAGTCAGGGGAAAATGGTTCATTTAGGAGGGATGCCTAGATATTTTATAACTAACTTCCTAGATTCTGTGATTCAAAACTAGTTGGAAAGACTGAGGGCCTGCCAAGTCCTTATCAGGTAGATAGATTTTTTTTAATTGTTTTCAGAAACGTAATAATTTAAGAATAAAAGAAAAATACATATTTAAAGGGTTTGGTTTCTTTCTTCTTTTGCCTTCAGCCATAATGGTACAAAAAAGGTCAAAACAAAGCTTTTTCCAAATATGTGGGTCCACACAAGAAAACTGACCCTGGCATGGAGAAGTCCAGGAACAGAGAAGTCTGGGAACTGACCCTGGCATGGAGAAAACTGGCATGGAGAAGTCTGGGCCGGGTCATGTGTGACTACAGGGCTCTGGGAGTGAGGCTTAAAGGTCTGGGGGCACAGACAGTTTCTCTTTAATCCTCCCTGTTGCAGGACATGGCTCTGGAAGGATAGGTGCATTGACAGGGTGAATAGAAGACATGGCAATGGTACCATTGCATGGGGTTTGGCTTCCTCGACTATGGTCCACACTTCAGGGAGAGCAGACTGTTGGGTAGGAATGGCCTCCACCTCACCTGGAAAGGGAAGGAGCTCTTCTTGGCCAGAATGGCTGACCTTTTTGACAGGGCTTTAAACTGAGACCACTGGGGGATGGGTGGTCTACCTAACAGTTCTAGCCCAGGTTATGTCAGCTGCACTACCAATAACTCGGGCAGCCCAAGGGAGACAACCCAAGGAAAGGTCCCACTTCACCCTTCAGGGAAGCATTGGGATTCTCATGGCAGACTTAACTGCCTGTACAGAAACACCAGGAACTTGGGAAATAAGCATGAGGAACTGGCCCATCTCCTATGTGAAAATGATTATGACCTGGTAGGAATTATGGAGACCTGGTGGGACTTCACCTATGATTAGTCAGTGGCAATAGAGGTCAATAACCTGTATAGGGGAGACCATATCAGGAAGAAGGGTGGGGGTGGAGCACTCTACGTCAAGGGTTAGCTCACCTCCTTGCAGATTGAGTTTCCAAACCATGAAGGGACCCTTGAGGCCCTCTGGGTCAAGATACAAGGAGAACATGGGGAGGGTGACTTACTTGTAGGAGTCTACTAAAGACCTCCCCACCAAGAGGAAGACCTAGATAGGGAATTCAATAGGGAACTGCTGGAGGCCGCATGCTCCTGATACATGATTGTCATGGGGGACTTCAACTTCCCTGACTTCTCTTGGGATGAGTGCACGGCCAAATGTGACAGCTCACATGGATCGATGGGCTCTACCTAACCCAGGAGGTCTATGGGCTAACTATCTGGTCCTGGCCAATGAAGAGCTCACTAGCGGACCTAGTGAGCAATCTGCAGATCGAGGGGAAGCTTGGTGACAGTGACCACAAATTGGTCAACTTCTTAGGTTCACCGAAGAGCAGGCAAACCCCTCAGTAAAGCAGAAGTCCTTAACTTTGGGAAGGCTGGCTTTTGCAAACTGAGAGAATTGGTCAGTCAGGCAATTAGAGGCCATACCACTCCAGAAAAGGGAATACACAAGGATTGGTTATTTCTTAAAAACATAATCCTTGAAGCACAGGGCAAAACCATACCATCTCACAAGAAATGCAGTCAATGGGCAAGAAAGCCTCCATGGCTGAATAAGTAACTCTTAGACCTTATTAAGCTCAAAAGAGCAGCCTAAATCAGCTGGAAAACAGGAAGCAGGATTACTCTGCACTCGCTCACACCTCTAGAGAGCGGTTGAGGAAAGACAAAGCACAAACAAAACTTAAGCTAGCTACGGGAATCAAGAACAACAAAAAGTCCTTCTTCAGGTATGTGGGAAGCTGGAAAAAGAACAAGGCTAGAATTGGGCCCCTGAGAGATCAAATCGGGCAACTGACTTCCGATGCCCAAGAAAGGGCCAATCTCCTAAATGA
>NW_017728909.1:58333914-58340354 GCF_001723895.1 Crocodylus porosus | reverse complement strand
GGAGGATCACACTGTCAGGAATGGCACAAACCAATCTGGGAGCAGGCGATAGGTCTAAAATTGATGTGGATCAGGTTCAGGAACACCTAGAGGAATTGGACATTCATAGTACATGGGCCCAGACAGAATGCACCCAAGAGTCTTGAGGGAGCTGGCAGACTTCATTGCATCCCCCTTGGCAGAGATATTTGAAAACATGTGGTGCTTGGGCGAGGTCCTGGATGACTGGAAAAGAGCCAGCATGGCCCCTATCTACAAGAAAGGGAGGAGAGATGACTTAGGGAACTATAGACCAATCAGTTTTACATCTGTCTCTGGAAAAATTCTGGAGAAAATTGTCAGTGGATACATTAACTCCAGACTGATGGAAGGCAAGTTTCTGAATGCCAGCCAACATGGCTTTGTGACTGGCAGGTCATGCCTCACCAACTTTACTGCCTTCTATGATCAGGTAACATGTGCCCTGGACAAGGCAGACATTATATACCTGGACTTCAAGAAGGTCTTTGAGCTAGTTTCCCATGATGTCCTCATTGTTAAGTTGGGGAACTGTGACCTTGATCATCATACAGTCCAATGGCTAGGCAACTGGCTACGGGGTTGAACCCAAAGAGTACCAGTTGAAGGGACCAAATCAACGTGGTGCAGGTAACCAGTGGAGTCCCTCAGGGCTTGGTACTTGGGCCAGTACTCTTTAACCTCTTCATTAATGATTTGGATATGGGAGTCAGATGTGAACTCTCCAAGTTTGCAGACGATACCAAATTATGGGGGAGGGCAGTCATACTGCAGGACAGGCTTGGGATGCAGGCCAATTTGGACACGCTCTCAAGGTGGGCCGATCAAAACCTGATGGCCTTCAATGCAGAGAAGTGTAAGGTGCTGCACCTCGGTACGAAAGTCTCCCAGGACAATTACAGGTGCAGCAGTGCTACTCTCACTAGCACCACAACTGAAAGGGACTTGTGGGTCTTCATAGTTTCATAGTTTGTAGGGTTGGAAGAGACCTGAGCAGATCATCAAGTCCGACCTGCTGCCTTGGCAGGAAAAAGTACTGGGGTCAAATGACCCAGCAAGGTGTTCATCTAGCTTTGTCTTAAAGACCTCCAGGGTAGGAACCAGCACCACTTCACTTGGAAGTTGGTTCCAGATCCTAGCCGCCTTGCCAGTGAAGTAGCACCTCCTGATGTCTACTCTGAATCTACCCTCTGCCAGCTTGTGACCATTATTCCTAGTCACTCCTGGTAGTGCTCGGGGGAACAGGGATTCCCCCAGTGCCTGCTGGTCCCCTCTGACTAGTTTGTAACAGGCCACTAGATCCCACCTCAGCCTACTCTTGTGGAGGCTAAGTAGGTTCAGGTCCCTTAGCCTCTCCTCGTAGGGCCTGCCCTACTGACCCTGATCACGCAAGTGGCCTTCCTCGGGACTCTCTCCATGTTGTCCACATCCCTCTTGAAGTGTGGCACCCAGAACTGGATACAGTACTCCAACTGCATCCTGACCAGTGCCACATAGAGGGGGAGGATCACCTTCTTGGACCTGCTTGAGATGCATCTGTGGATGCATGACAAGGTGTGGTTGGCCTTCCTGACTGCATCCCCACACTGCTGGCCCATGTTCATCTTGGCATCAATGATGACTCCAAGATCCTTTTCTGCCTCTGCACTGACAAGAAGGGAGTTCCCCAGCCTGTAGGTATGCTGCTGGTTCTTCCTCCCCAGGTACATCACCTTGCACTTGTCAGTGTTGAAACCCATCCTGGTCTCATCCACCCACCCCTGTAACCTGTCTAGGTCTGACTGCAGCCTATTCCTCCCTTCTAGTGTGCCCACATCCTCCCACATCTTAGTGTCATCAGAAAATTTGAACAGGGTGCTTTTTACCCCCTTGTCCAACTCACTGATGAAGATGTTGAACAGTGCGGGCCCGAGGACTGAGTCTTGTGGAACCCCACTGCCCATATCCCTCCAGGTCGAATAAGAGCTGTCCAGCACCACTCTCTGGGTGCGGCCCTCCAGCCAGTTAGCAACCCATTTGACTGTGTGGGTGTTGACACCACAGTCCCCCCAGTTTTTTAATGAGAATGGGGTGAGAGACAATGTCAAAGACCTTCCTAAAGTTCAGAAAGACTATGTCCACTGCTACCCCTGCATCTAAGGATTTTGTGACCTGGTCATAGAAGGCCACCAGGTTGGTCTGACAGGACCTGCCTCTAATGAACCCGTTTTGGTTGCCCCTAAGCATAACCTCCTCACTGGCCCCTCATGGACATGTGTCAGGATAATTCTTTCAAAAAGCTTACCCAGGATTGAGATAAGACTAACGGGCCTATAGTTTCCTGGGGTCTCCTTCATCCCTTTTTTGAAGATGGGACCCATGTTGGCCCTTTACCAGTCCTCTGGCACCACACCACAGCACCACAAGTACTTGTAAAGCCATGCCAGGCGTCCCACAATGACCTCAGCTAATTCCCTCAGCACTCTTGTGATTGACCACAAGATGAATATGAGCCACTGATGTGATGCTGTGGCTGGCAAAGCTAAACAAACTCTGGCATGCAGCCACTGATGCCTGAATCAGTGTTAGGAAAAACTTCTTCACAGTCAGGGTGTCCAGATTGTGGAATAAGCTCCCTCCAGAGGTGCTACAATCACGTACCCTGGACATTTTCAAGGAGACACTAGACAGTCACCTCGCTGGGGTCACCTGACCTCTAGTTATCTTTCTTGTTTGGTGCAGGGGGCTGGACCCAATGATCTTCTGAGGTCCCTTCTGGCTTTACAATCTATGAATCTCTTTCATATCCTGAAGTTTCTGCTGCCAGAAAAGTAAAAAAAAGGAAAAAATCTGGTTTTAATAGAGGTACTTGAAATCTAGAAGAGCCATATTAAGCATATGTTTCTCAAGAACCCATTCAGTGCTTTTATATCTGGCTTTGAGGAAGAGATGTAGTCACAAAAGGCTGTGGTTTCTGGGGGACTTGGCCTAACTGGGTAGCCTCATACTGGAGGTGTGCTTGTGCAAATATTTTCTCATAACAAGAACACAAAGAAGAAGCTTTCACTGTAGAGTGAGGGTAAGTACCTGGCTGTAGGTTGTTTAATTGCTCTGTGCTAATTAGCTGACTCAGGCCTATTTGTCCACCTTTTCAGGAATCATAGGCCTAGCCCACAAATTATGTATCAGCCTCCTCTATATGGAGAGAGTACTGGAAAAGGGACAACTGAGCTCATGGGACAACAAATGGAAAAACAGGATAGGACTTCAGGTCAAAGGGCTAAAATGAGTGTGCCAAATGGGGACACTGAGCAGAGTATGCTGGACAGCACCCACTGGCCCTCAAATGCATCTAAGGAGCCAGAAGGCATTGTCTAGTAGTACTGTACTCGGAGACAAGAATGGATTAGGGAGAGGAAAATGGCCCTGCAGTCCTTGGGAACCTTCCTGATCAGAGCCTCCTTCCTGGTCAAGTGTACAACCAGCTTGGTCTGGGACAGGAGAAGGCTGACCAGGAGGTCCTGGGACTTGGTTGGGCCCCAGACTGAGTGTTCATAAACAAAAAGGTGTGGGGAGAAATGCAGCCAGAACCCCAATAAGAGGTTCCAGAGGAGGAGGTGCAGGGGCTGCAACCTGGTGCACTCTAAGTAAACGTATGCCAGGATCTCCCTCTGCCCACAAATGAGGCTCAGGTGATGCAGGAGTGCAGGTGAAAATTGATATGCATTCTTAAGATGAAGTGCATATTTCTGCAAGAAGGAACAATTTGAAACAGCCTGGATCTGGAACTAGGTCATCAGGCCAAGGAGCAGGCAAGGCAGGCAGAAGGAACAGCCTCAAATGAACACAGGATCTGTGATGAACAGGATGGCCACTGTGATGGATACTAGCTCTATGGGCAGAAGGTACCTTGTTTGGGACTGAGAATTTAGGGTTAGAGAGTCACTAGGCATTTGGGCTTGATAAAGATTATGACAGGAATGATCTTTCTGCTCTGTGTAAGGAAAGCATTTAGCTCAAAGGGGTCTTGGTTCATTGCTAAGGCTGCTCGATGCCATGATAATACAAATTACTGCTGTTCTAATCAGGTGGCTACTGCCAATGGAGGTAATCACATGCTAGTGTAAAAAGTGTTGGAGAAATATTCTGGGTAAACTTTTGCCTCTTCTAAGACTGTATGATATTTTTTTCCCTATTGAAGCCATGCTGCAGTAATAATATTAGTAGTGAGGCAATTGCATTTGCAGTTTTTCTGCCATGTTGCACTGCATCTGGTGGAGGCAAATGCTACTATGGCAGTGCAAGTGCAAGGAAGGCCCAGCAATGAAACAGTTAAAGCAGGATGAAAGAGGATTTATAATTTCTGATATTGGACTCAGACTGTTACCGTCACAAATTATGTGAATTGTCAGCAAGATGGTAGCTGATAACAGAAAAGGCTCAGAAGTGCCAGTTTTAAATTAAAAATGTATTTTCAACTACAATTCACAGCTTCTCCAAGATGACAAATGCTTCTTACCATGTGAACTTTCAGAACACTGCAGTGGCCAAAGTAGATATTAGAATTTTTTTTATTGTGTAACTGCTTAATATCCTGCAGACTTTACATTATGGAATAATAGTTACAAATTAATTTTATTGAGGTCACCAGGCCAGATCTTCAGCTGACGTAATTCAGTACAGTTATACTGATTTCAGTGGAGCCATGCTGATCAATACCACCTGGGCTAGGTACAGACAGTGAAAAAGCTTGAGGCTGAATCAATTTAGTCTTTGCAGGTTAGTCTAAAATGCACAGATTAAATTGAAACAGAAGTGGACAGACATCTACCTTTGAGTCAGGAAATGCAGCCACATGCCTGCAGTGGCTCAGCCCAGAAACTGGGGGAGCAGAGCGCTAAAGCATGCCTCTATGGCTGTATGTTAACGTCCTCTTCCTGCTGCTCCCAAGGTCTCTGGAATTTGCAGTCCACAATTACACCAGCAGGACTCTGCAAGGTTGTTCATCACTTCCTCTTATGGCTTCCAGATGCCTCTGGGATTTGTAGTCCACATTTGCATTGAGCAGTAAGTTTGAATGGGGGAAGCGGTGTTTACCCCCCTTCCCTGGCGCAAGACCCTAGCTGGAGTTTGCCTGGTAGAGGGGCAGTCCCCAACCTGTACACTGGGTTGTATTCTCAGCCGGGATTGGCCCACACCCCCACCCCCTTGTTAGTCATCCCTCACTACTCTAGCTAGGAAGTGGAGGGGCAGGGCCAGCCCTGCTCTCTGGAGCAGACACCCCAGCCCCGGGCTGCAAAATGCGGGGGACTGTGATTTAACTTGCACCAGGAAGGGTTCTGGGACAGAAGTTTCATAAACCAGTTTGACCCAAATCAGTCAAGTCTGATACTACATTCAACCAGATTTATCTTAAACCAGTTTTAGCCATTCTGAAACTGGTTTATATGCACTGAACTTCTGTTCTGCCACAGGTTTAAACCAGTTTCTGATTACTTAAACTGGCTGATGTGTAACTTCTGTCCCTAGCCCAAGTGTGAGAAGGTTAGCAGATAAGGGCAGGTTCAGGCTGTCCCTACCTGTTTGCTTCCTTTCTCCCACTGCTTGGCCCCTCTGCAAGAAGTCAAGCACTGTAATAAATGTTTTTAAAAATGGTTTGCTTCTCAATTCACAACAGTTATGGAGGTGGGCCTTGAGGGTGCCTGATGCGGGTGCTTTGAGACTAAAAAGGTTGAGAACCACTGGCTTACACCATGGCCTCAGTGCTCTTGGTAAAGAATACTCTCCAACACATTCTGTCCCCTCCACTACTAAAAGTGGTCCACTCTTAGGCTAGGGACAGACATTACACTTAAACTGGTTTAAGAGATCAGAAACTGGTTTAAACCTGTGACAAAACAGATGTTCAATGCACATAAACTAGTTTGAAAATGGCTGAAACTGGTTTAAGATAAACTTGGTTGAATGTAGTATCAGACTTAACCGATTTGGCTCAAACCAGTTTATGCAATGCCTGTCCCAGACCTCTTGCTGGTTTAAGTTAAATCAGAGTCCCTCAACATCCCAGCATGCTCTCTGGGTTGGACAGTGTTCTCTGCTCTACAACAAGGCTGGCCCCTCCCCTCTTCTCCCTGGTTGGAGCTCAGCACAGACTTGCAGGCACAGTAGGGTCTGCTGGCTTCCCTGTGCCCCCTATCCCTCCCTCTCACCATTCACTCCTTAAGCAGAGACCCCTTCCTCCTCTCTGCCACAGCAGGGACAGTAGCCAAAAGAAGGTCCCGGGTAACATGAGGCCCTTGCAGGATGCGTTAGGAAATTTGGTCATCACACCAGACGGCAAAGCTAACATGTTTAACGATTTCTTTGCCTCCGTCTTCCTAAGTAGGGACCAGAACAGCCACCTCCCTGCTGGGCCCCCCTCGGGCCCCGGGGGAGGCACACCT
>NW_017728909.1:58223434-58333814 GCF_001723895.1 Crocodylus porosus | reverse complement strand
ACCCCAGTATTTTTTCCTGCCATGGCAGGGGGTCGGACTAGATGATCTGCTCAGGTCCCTTCCGACCCTAGAAACTATGAAACTATGTGGTATGCTAGCTAATGCCAAGAGATGTCTCTGTGTGTGTCTCTTTCCAATTTCACTGGGATAGGCAGACAGAACAGTGACTACTTAGGGCTGTTGGAGCTAATTAACAGGTTAGCCAGTAAGCTGTTTAGAAGTTTGAAGGAATGTGGAGAGAGGCTATTGTTTTACTAATCAGATGATAAAGACTGTTATGAGCCCCCCTGGCTGGCTTGCTGTCAGTTTGCTGCAAACAGTATGACAAACCAGGGACAGAGATTTTAAAGCTCCATATCATCAATAGATGGATGCACTGCACGCCCTCTTGCCTCAGAGTGCTAGCCTGGGGCTGGGGGGTGGGGGCTGGCAGCACTCCTGCCCCTTGAGCATCCACTGGGGAAAATCCTGGGACTGTGCAGGCAGACATCTTTTATGAGAGAGTCCTGCTGGGGCCTGGCCATGCCCCCCTTAGCTCATCTTTCTGCAGAACGGAAGGGAGGGCTGATCTAGCACACCCTGGCATCTAGCCTGAGCCACTGCAGGCATGTTCCTGAATTTCCTCAGTCCAGAGAGAATGTCTGTCCAGTTTCAAATCAGTTCAGCGTAGTCAGGTTAGACTAACCTGCAAAGATTGAATCAATTCAGGTTCAGGCTTTTTGAATGTCTGTCCCTAGCCTTATAGTTTGGACAGTATGGGCTGAGCAGAACTATTTCTGTAGTTGCTTCTCTAGGCTAGCAGAAACTGATGGCTTTTTTCACATGCAAAAAGTCACCAGTTTCTATTAACGTTATTAATAGAAGTTGGAGGATTACTAGGGGTGAGTGAAATGGGCCATATTCAATTCAGATTCAGATTTGGCCTGAGACGGGGACAGTGGTTTGATTAGTTGATTCGGATCACTGTGCCTGATTTGATTTGGCCAAATCTGAATCTGAAGATTAGATGCTGATTCATAGAATCAGCAATTTAGACACAGCTTTAAATGTTTTTTCTACATACTTTGTGGTACTAGGCATGGCTTGTGAATGATGCAATGCTGGGGTGGATGGGGTGTCCCACAGGAGTGTAGGGACATGCTCAGTGGCTCAGTGGCGAACCTGGAAGTGGACCACAAGTACTTCCGGTCCACTTCTGGGTCTGCCAGGACCACCTCCGGCTTGGAGATCAGCTGTAGGGGATCCTGGGTGCCCCCCCAGACCCAGGAGCCACCAGTTGCCAAGGTGGGGGAGTATGGGGGGCCCCCCTATGAGCTCCCCAGCAGACCTGGAAGTGGACTGGAAGTGCTTCTGGTCCACTTCCTGGGTCTGCTGCTGAGCATGCTGGGGAGTCCCCCGTGCTCCTGTGGAATGCTCCATCTGCCCAAGCGTTGCAGCATTCATGAGCCGCCTGGTATCTAGAGGTATGTAGAAAAAACATTTAAAGCTGTGTCTATGTCTGAATCACTGAATCTTTCTGAATATCTCTGAATTGATTTGAAGGGTTCTGATTTGATATGCAGAAATTAAAGGGTCTCTTGATTCGATTCGGATTTGGAGATTCGGCCACTGAATTGGGCTGAATCTCCACTGAATCAAATCAAGGACCAAAGCTTCACACAGCCCTACTGTCTGTTTTAGACATGTATGATCTTCTGAAGAAAATGTCAACATTTTCAAGGAACCATTTTAAAAAAATGGTGGGGCCTAGATGCCTTTTCCTACCAGTTATAACCTTTTCCAATCCTTATTCTGGACCCTACTTACAAATTGGCTTTTAGATTAAAACAATTGTTGCAGTGTTTTTTGCTTTTATTATATTTAAGTTATTACTCACAGACTTTATGCTGTCAAGTGTGAGCTGATCTCAGTCCAATAGAGAGAATATATAACAATTTATGGTGTTTCTTTTAATTTTTTTTAATTAACACAGGAAATTCATAGCCTAGAGTCTATTTCTATGGTGAGATGTTTTCTGGTGTAGATACTTTTAAAATAATTTTACTTTGGTAAGTTTTCTTGGTACCTCTCTTGTTCATATGTGGTAGAGAATCACTAAAATTGGTGAAGTGTACCTTCTAGTTCAAATCTTCAGAAAATAATCACCATGTATTTTCCAGCATCTTGGCCAATGAATAAAATGTATTAAGATAAATATATTTTATTTGAGGAAAATGATCATTCCAATGAATATGAATTTTTGGGTCTCTTATGTTAAAACACACTACAGTATTACATATCAGATCTGAATTTAGTTATCATCTGACTTTCATATATGTTTTAAGGGGAAATCTAGTTGTCCTGTTTACATCCAAAATTTTTCCACAAAATAAATAAATGCAGACTCAGTGGAGATCCATGTGTCTTTTATTCACTTCAATGTAAGGCTTGAATAAGGGAAACAAAAAAGATATATAATGGTATAATTCTCTAATATGAAAGTGGAGAAAGTGATTGAATAAAAGTTATATATTTTAGTTTTTGCATCTATGTACATTGGATCAAATGTCCTTTCTTCATTTATAGACAATAATTATTACTTCTGACCTGACTACTCCTGCTTCCTGAGCAAGTTCACAGATTATGTGAATCTGGGAAGGATTATGAACATATCGGAGGATGGGAGCACAATTCAGAAAGCTCTCAGATTGGAAAGCTGGAATGAATCTAACAGGTGGAGGTTCAATGCTGGCAAATGCAAGGTGTTACATCTTGGAAAGAAGAATCAAAAATACAAATTGGGTGGCAGCCCTACAGAGAAGGAACTGGGAGTTTTGGTAGATCAGACTCAATATGACTTTGCAGAATAAGCAGCTGCTCAAAAGCAAACGTGGTTTTGGGAAGCATCAATGGAAGCATTAGGCACAAGACATAGACGGTGATAGTGCCTTTCTACTGGGTACTGCTTAGGCCTCATCTAAAGTATTGTGTGCAGTTTTGGACTCTGCATTTTAAATAGGACATGAAGAAGTTAGAAAGGGTCCAGAGGTGCATGACAAAGACAATAAAGTTCTTGGAAGGCAAGTCATATGAGGAGAGACTGAAGGAACTAGGTAGGTTCAGTTTGCAGAAAGGGCCCTTAAGGGGGGATGTGATAGCAGTCTTCAAATACTTGAAAGGCTACCATCAAGAAGAGGGAGAACACCTTCTCTCTCTTGCTTCAAAAAACAGTACACAGACCAACGGCTTGAAGTTATGGTGAAGTAGGTTTAGACTGGATATCAGAAAGCACTTTTTCACTGTTAGAACAGTGAAGTAGTGCATATACTGCCTAGGAAAGCTGTGGTTTCAGTATCAATGCACCTACAGATGCATCACAAGCAGGTCCAGGGAGGTCCTTCCCCTCTATGTGACATTGGTCAGGCTGCAGTTGGAGTACTGCATCCAGTTTTGGGTGCTGCACTTCAGGAGGGATGTGGACAGTATGGAGAGGGTCCAGAGAAGGGCCACTCGCATGGTTAAGGGAAAGAGGGTCAGGCCCTATGAAGAGAGGCTAAAGGGCCTGAACCTATTCAGCCTCCACAAGAGATGGCTTAGAGGGGATCTGATGGCCGTTTACAAATTCACCACAGGGGACCAGCAGGAATTGGGTGAGGCTCTGTTCCCCTGGGCACCACTCAGGGTTACTAGGAATAATGGCCACAAATCGTTAGAGAGAAGGTTCAGGCTGGACATCAGGAGGCATTACTTTACAGTTAGGGCTGCCAGGCTCTGGAATGGCCCCCCAAGGGAGGTAGTGCTCTCTCCTACCTTGGGGGGTCTTCAAGAGGAGGCTGGACAGATATTTGGCTGGGGTGTTATGACCCTGCACTTGGTCCTGCCCGGGAAGGAGGTTGGACCTGATGATCTGTTTAGGTTCCTTCCAACCCTAAGCACTATGAACCTAAGATTGGACAGCTGCTGGTTGGGGATGATCCAGGTGTAGCTATGCCTATATTTTGCTATGGGCATTTTTCATGTTTCTGGGCTTTATTGATGTGGCTGGGAGGGAATGCCTTCCCTCTGTCTTTCCCACTCTCATCCTGTTTTTCTGCTACATGTATCAGGGTTTATTTATTTATTTTAAGCTTTCTTCAGAGGTATAGGGTGTTGGCAGCCAAGACTGGGGATTGTGATTGGGGTTTGTCAATGCTCCTGGCTGACTACAGGGTCTTGCCCCTCCACTTAGGGACAGACAAATGGCCATATTTGGGGGCAGGAAGGAATGTTACTATATTGTTAGATTACTTTGGCCTGTGGTTTTCTGGGGGTTCTTTTTGTCTTCTTCTGTAGCAGGGGGCATTGGTCATGGATCTCTTGAGCGTATATTAATAAACTTCACAGTAGTAGGATGTTGGCTTTCATGGCCCCCCTGCTTTACCTCAGGTGCGTTAAGGTGTTATGTCTTGTGTTTGTGTCAGGGTTGCTAGCTGTTTTACTAACAGCTCAGACAATGGATTTGTATAGGATGGTTTGGATAGTGATGGCTCTGCCTCAGACAGGGGATTGGATTAGATGATCTATGCAGGTCCCTTCCAGCACTATTTCTCTCTGATTTTTCCCCTCACCGGAGATGCCCTAAACAATTACCTGGTTATGTTCCTAGCTTATCATCCATCTGCTGTTCCCAACAAGGGAAAACCTGTAATTTTAATTGAAATATCTTGGTCACAGCTGCTCCTTTACTTGAAAGAATTTTTGACTTGGAAATTAGCTGCTTTTTTGGTGCTTCCTTTATGGAAGAGGCTCATGAAAATATCTTGCAGCATGTAAGATTTACCAAATTTGGATGCCTATGCACTATCTAAAGGTGATGGCAAATATTAATATATACTAGATGTCGTGACGGCAAGGTCAAAGAAGGAGGATCTTTAGATGAGAACATAGGAAGGTGAGAAATGGAAAAGCAAAGGCAGCCATTGTGAAGCATGGGACAGCCATGAAAAAATTAGTTAGCCCTCAGAGTTACGAAACTAACTCAGGCTAATGGATATACTGGTAGTAGTTTGTTCTGGTAGTATAATGCACTTCAATTGTTTTGTTGGGGAGTTTTGCAATAAAGTAGGATATGAAATTCTCAGATTTTCTCCACCCAGCACAACAAAACTAGCTGTGGTTGATGAGTAAAGATTAGTGAGCAGGAAGATACTCCTTGTTTTCTCCCTTCCTCTTCCATGCTGCTATATTTTCTGTACAAAATAAATACCACGTCATGTGCTGTGAGCAATGCTGATACTGGTGCAGACATAGGGGAAAGAGGGAGGTGGAGGATAGAAAAATAAGTTGCTTTGGGGCAGCAGTGCAAGGGCAGCAGTGGGAAGAAATAGGAACAGACTTTTTCTTGTACTACTGGATTAATAATCACCTCAGAGAGAATATAAGGGGTAAGCAGAATACTGAAAATGAAAAGAAAAAGAGATGGATCAGCAAAGTAAGCTAGTTCTTGGAAATTGGGAGATACAGTGAGAGTTACCAAAAGTCAAGCTGAGTAAGACCTTGTAAAGGTAATTAAAGCAAATAGTGGAAAGTTCTTTAGCCATATAAATAAATAGAGAACAAGGAAAGAGTAAGTGAGGCTGCTATATGGTGAAATAGGCTTAAAATTAAAGATATGCTCAGTACAGACCGAAATCTATATTGGTACTTTGCCTCAGTTTTCAGTAAGGATGACAGTGATAATGAACGTAAGCAAAAAAGTAGGATGGTTAATGGGATTGAGAGCATGGAAATTCTTAAATGGTATATGGAAACAAAACAGAGTTTAGTATGCTCAAATCAGGGAACTGTAATCTCCATCCATAATAGTGTAAGAATTGACCACAACATTCAAAATACCTTCTACCAGATTTTCAATAACTCCGGGTGGGGAGTAGCATAGTAAGGAGAGCAGCAATTATAGTACATATATTTAAGGAATCATAGGTAAAGTGATCCATGAGAGAAAGTGTGTCCTCTCAGAAGAGAGCATCAGCATTCTGGTGGCTTTTTTATTAAGAAAACTAAGAATATGAGCTCAGAAGCTGATGCTGACACAGTTTTCTCTTTAGACCTGACTCAGCAGCATCTAATTCTTTCTTGGATCCTTCAGTCTGTCTTTCACCTTTTAAAACTCTCATAGCAGTCATTTTGGTTTTTGTTGTGGTGCCTGGGATTTCTTTGACTGGGTCTGTTTCTTCACTGGTATAAACCCATGGTTTCTGGATGAGTTTTAGTGATGTTAGGGACTTGAAAATAATGTTTCAGTGGAGTATAGGGGCAAAGCAGAGCAAGATACTTCAACAGTGACACTTCCTAACATGTATAAAAGGGATGTTGTTTTTTGACAGAACTTAGGTAGTATGTAGTGCAGGTGACCAAGATATGGTCCGTGGGCTGGATTTAGCCTATGGAGTTCCCCATGGGCAATTTGGCAGCATTAATTGTTGAGGCTCTGGGAGGTGTGACAATTGGAGCTGTTACCACTCATCCTGCCATTGTATTTTCAGAACCATGGAAAACTCTGCAGAACAGACCTGGAGCTGAAAGCTACATCCTCTGTCTTCTGGGAATGCCTGCAGGCCTGGCAATTTGTTAGTGGGAAGAGTTGGTGGCTGCCCTGGCTCTGGAGGCCACAGCAACTAATGCTGTTGTCGCCAAATTCCAGCCCCACAAGCCAGATGACATAGGCTGGATCCAGAGCGATAGACTGTGGACCGACCCTAAGCCATTCATCCAGCCCACAGGACTAAGTGATTTAGACATCACTGTAGTAGTGGATTTTACTGTGCATCTGGAACAACAGCAGGAAAGGATTTCCAGAGCTGCTTCCTTGAGAAAGATGCACCTTGGCTCTGTAGCTGCGAGACACTGGAAGTGTATAAAACTTTCACTTCTCCTACATAAATCCAGAAAGTGTGGCAAATGGCCCTGCCACCCTTGTTTTGCATCAGCTCTTATATCAGTTTTTGGACAGAATTATTATCCCTTATATCAGCTCTTATATCAGCCAGAATCAAGCCCCCTCCTCCCTTGCCCCCCTCAAAACTTCTATATTATCTATATTTAAGCAACAGTCCAGCTTTGTGAGATTACAGCATACATTTTTAAAGCATAACATTGTTTCCTCAAGCACCAGCATGATCATGTACATAGAGTCGTTGTAATAAAATGCTCTGTAGATTTTTTAATGTGAATGCTCACTCCTGTGTGATCCATTCCTTGCTTCACCTTCTTTTAGTAAAGCTTGCTGTATTCATAAGTTTTTTCCCCAATAGTAGGGTATTTATTAAGAAAAATAATCAATTGCAACTTATCAGCCCTGTGTTTGGTATTTGCCCCACTTCACAATGGCCAAACACTCCTTGTCAAAGGCAGCATGGTATAGATTAACACTAGATTTTTCTGTACGGCACACCGGGGTATAAGATTTCTATCACATGGAAGTCAATGAAACCTCGATAACCAGCTACTGTGTGTGGTGTGCACTTGCTGATTGTTTGTTTGCCTGTTTAACCAGGATTATAGACCCTTGTGAAGCTGACTAACGGGGTTTAAAAATCTCAGTACAGAAACCTTATAAGCACAATTGGAACCAGTCTAGTGTCCTTTGAAATACATTACTATGCCTCAAAACTTTCCCTCAAGTCTGTTACCAGAGAAAACACTGACGCCACGTCCAGTAGATCCAAGAGAGATGGGACAAAAGATGTCTGGGTGGGAAATAAACAAAAATCCCTTGTTCATGAAGTACTTTTTAATGAAAGAAATTTGAGATGTAATGTAGTCAGGCTCGAGTTGTGCGGTTCACAAGTATGTGGGGAAGGTCACAGAGAAGAGGTCAAAACAGTCAGAAGATGACTACTAGGCTTAACTTGCCACCAGATGGCTTTCTTTTGGATGGTGCAGGTGCTACAGGGACAGAAACAGGTGCAGCAGGCAGAGGCACTCGAGCCCAGGGCAGCTTCTCAGCGTTTTTAAAAGTTTCAGTAGCTTCCCTTTAGATCAGTGGTTCCCAAGTTTTTTTTGCTGCGACCTGCTGCTGGGAGCGTAGAGTGATGGCGGCCCAGGGGCAGGGGCAGGGGAGCTCCCGGCACGTAGCACAGCACGGCTTTTGTGTGCAGCGCCACTGGCATTGCCCTCTCAACCCTCATTTGGGTCACGACCTGAGGTTGGGAACCGCTGCTTTAGATCTACAAAGTCTCCACAATTTCCATCAGGGTTTTTTCTCTCTTGTGGGCCAGATGATTAACAGTTTTCTGACACCACTAGGCTTGACTCATGTTGAGCTAGCCTAAGAAGGTGGGTTCTCTCCAGGAAGCCCAAAGATACAGGATGCTATTTTGTTCCTTCACATGGGTTGCTCTTTTAGCTTGTCAAAACTGAAGATAAAGCTGGACCCACCGAAGCCAAATTAGGGCTTCATAGTGGCATGGATTTTCAAGTGTCAGCATTATTATAATCATCTGCATTTTAATAGTAATCGAGTATTTCTCTAATTTAATTTAACTAGTCATTTCTAGTCTAACAAATAGCTTTGTTTTCCTTTTTTAAATGATTATTCTTTAACAACTTTCACACTTATAAGAGCAGGATCAGACCCTTTCATTGCTAGACAAGTAAGATTTTTCAGTAAGAATTCGTTTGAGGCTACTGGAAATTTGAGATCCAGTATTATGAACAAGGAATGTCTGAACTTATTGTCTGTCTGCAACCACCTCGGCCATGGTTATAGCAGCATAAATACAGTTCTTATGCATTTTCATCTCCTCTCTCCCTCCCCAGTTTAAAAGTATTTTCATGCCATAGAGCATTAGATCAGGCCTCAAAACACCTTCAGTGTGGAAGGTAGGTATGACGACCTTCTGCTGCAAGGTGGATTACTTGTGTCATATCATCAGTTTTAATTTATCTTGATCCACATTGTAGCTTTATGATGCTATGGACTATGGTGTTCTTTTGAATCCTTTGAAGTGCATTGCAGACACTCTCCTGATACGACTGATGTCACATAGGTAAGCTGTAACTAAGAAAATGTTTTGGAACAACTAATTTTTAATGTATATTGTGGAATTTTTCAGCGTTCTGCTTCACACATGAATATCTAAATCTAGGTTTGTGCTTGATATACACATGTTTATCTTTGTGTTTTTTGTGTATTTCATTGCGTTTATTTCTGGGTGATTCTGTATTATCAACTTAAGATAACATTAAGCGCACTTTTGCAATATAGAGAGTTGAGACCAAATACTATGGCACAAACTGCTGCTCCTGGGTGCAGAGGTGAATGTGGGGTCCCTAACTCACTGGTGATGAAGCCTCAAGCAGTTATGATGCCCTCAAGCATCATAAGCGAACTGTGAAGATAAATATATTCCACACTGTCATTTTCCATATTAGTATATAACCTTTTTGCCAGGTATCATTAGTACTAGTAAGTCAAGGCTGTCTAGGGGCTTCTCTAAAATAAATACAGTAATTGTCTTGAGCCACCAGCTAATGGCATATCCATCCCCAGCTTTAGGAACTTAACCTGTTTTTACAGTACTCCTTCCACATTTGCAAGCACTTGAGAGTCCTTGGGAATATGAAACCACACAAGTACCTTATATCTGGAAGAAATGGTAAGCATATATTTATGTACAAATGCAGCTAGTAAAACCCAAGCAGTATATGAGAAGCATGTTGAACCCCACACCTGAAGTTACAAATTGTGAAACTTGGATATTAACATTACATTAGTGAAGTCCACAAAATCATGAGATTGGATTAAAAAAATCTTAAAATTAAAGATAAATAATCATATTTGTAATTGTTTTCTCATTTGTACCTACAAGGTGTTTTCTTGTCATGTTTTCAAGCTTTTATTTACAACAGTGAAAGCTAGAAAATAATGATGGTGATGATCTAAATTTTTGGTCTCTGCATGCTGAGGCTTTAAGTAAAATAACCAATACCATGAGACTCATGATGGAATTGGTAGAACTGATGACAGTCTAGCTTCTGGAGTCTTATTCATCAATCACTATGCATCTAAAACTTCACTCAGGAATCCAGTTTGACTTGCCAGTGGTTAGATAGATGTCTGGAAGACAGTCTACCATTGTTTGCTCTCATCCAGCAAAATCCCATTTCCATGCATTGTTCAGACAACTTAGCCACATCTCATTCTGCAAAGTCAGCTCCATTGCTGCTCAATCTATTTACGCAACCCAAAGTCACTAGGTCTGTCCCTATTGAACTGGTCCGTAAAGTCACATCTGCTGTTGCCCAGGTCAGTCCCACAGAAAAAAGTCTATATTGGATTTAAAACTGCTAGACAAGAGACCCAGAACCAAGCAGGACCCCTAGAAAGAAATCCACTTTTCTCATACAGAGCCCCTCCCAATAACCTTGTTGTATTAGGTCTCCTTACCCTATCAGAGTTATCTACTTGGCAGCTCAGTTTGACCTACTTTTAGTGGGCAATTCCTTTTACAGTTTCTTCCCCCTTTCATTCATACATATTTATGCAGTCTGTCTTATCAGTTCCAAATGTAGAACTAAAATAATAGTTGCATGCAGTCTGAGACCAGAAGGGACCATTAGATCATCTAGTCCGACCACCTGTATATCATTACATTTCACTTAGTTTTCTTTCCATAGGACCCAATAACTTGGGTTAGCTTAAACATGATAGTCCTTAGAAAACAACAGGAGAGACTGGGACACTACCAATGCACCACTACCTGAAAAAAATTAGGAACTGATTAGGAAAGAGGTATACAGGACAATTTTAGCAGACTTCTAGCTGAAGATGAAATTAAAAAAAAAATCCCCTAAGTCCTTGCCAGTCTGACTTGGGGAACATTCCTTCCTGAACCTGAAACTGAGAATCTGTATAGCCCTTGTTGATGCTCAGAGACATTCTGGAAACTAAAGAAGGATCAACGAGTCTGTCTCACTAAAATTAAATTCTCAAGGAAATATATTTAAGTAAATTTTAATAGCAAATTTAATAATGAAATACAAGTCAAATATACATGACCAAACAGTACAGATAAGGCATATTAAGCAAATATATAAAAATGATAAAATGTGCATTCACATAAAGAAATAACAATCTTAGTAATATTTTAAATTAATTAATATTACATTATTTAGTCCTAAAGTTTAAAAAAGCCTCTAATGGGTGACAAGGCTGATAGAGAAACTAAGTTTTGAAGAAGTGCTGACTTTGGTTCATTCACAGATGGGCTATTCAGCAAGAACCATAGTTCAAGACCGAAGAGAGAAAATGTTGAGGTAGACTCTGATTTTTATACTCTATTTCCTTGCCCAAATATAGACGCTCACTAAATAAGGCTAGTTAATGTAGAAATGTTCCTGGTGGATTGTAATCTAATATGAAAATAGCTATTTTTAACCTCCATTTAAACCATACCAGGTGACTAATCTAATGCATAGTAAAGAATCAGCGTTTACACATGCATGGGACTTACTGCTCAGTAAATCAGTCTAATGCATCATTTGCTAGTACCAACAAATGCAGGTACTTGATTCACAGCATTAGCTACTGCACAGTGACACATGTGTAGATGCTAACCAGGAGCAATTTGCTTCCAGTCAGCCTAGGCAGCAGGGGAGCCATGCAGGGTGGGTGGTGGGGAGCTGTTTGCATCTCTGGCACTGCTAAGCTCCAAGTTCCCCCTGGGCACAGGTGGGGAGTGGCAGCTGACTGGTGCATGCACTGCATGTGCAGCAGCAGGGCTGAGGGGACAGAGAACTCTCCTGTCCCCTCAGTTCTGCCACTGCTTGCGCAGTGCATGCCCCAGTTGGCTCCTGTTCCCTGCCTGTGCTTGGAGGGAGCTGGGAGCTGAGCAGTGCTGGGACCATGGGGAGATATATGAGGGGAAGCAATTTGGGGGACCAGGAGGGGTAGACACAGGGGGAGGGGAGAAAGCAGGACCGGGGGGGAGAAGCAAGGGGAAAGCAGTGCTGGGGACCTCCTTGCATCTCCTCCCTGGTCCTAGCATTGCTTCCCTCTCACTGCTTCCCCCCTGGTCCCGGCACTGCTTACCCCCACACTCAGGCATGGGGCATCACCAGCGCTGCTAAGCCAGGTTGTGATCCCAAGTTCTGCATGGCCGGGAGCTGCTCCCCACTCTCAGAAACCCAGGTCTCATTCCCATGCCCCCTGCTAGCCCAGGACTGGCACCTCAGGGAGCCTGGAGCAACCCCTGGCTGCTGCAGAGGGGCAGGAGCAGCCCTGGACTGAACTTCTCCTGTTGAGAGCAAATTTGCTACCAACATGGGTGCATGTGTAGATGCATGCCTGGGAGTGCTTTAATAAGCCTGGTGTATTATTGCATGTATTTTTCACAATAAATTAAAAACTACCATGGTTATGTTGGAGGGCTCCTTCTCTAATTAATTTATTATTCATGATTGCCTTTTACCAGAGTCTGCAGTTTTGAAGATGGCTTATCTTAGCAGATGTTCTTTTACATTCACCAGTAATACAGTTGATAATCTTTTTGTCTTGCCCACAGTATTATCTACTTTCCTGCTTTGCTCCAAATACAGACTAGAGATATCTATTAAATATTCCTTCCTCTTCTACACAAGTATTTACCATCTTCATCTAGCAATGAACCTATATCTGACCTAGATTCTTGGACCTATCTAAATCCAAGACAACCCTAAGTTTAAGATGGCTTCCCAATAATTGGATTCTACATATGGACAAATTATAAATTTGTTATAGTTTTCCATGTGTAGATTCTAATTATTGGAAGGTCATCTTAAATTTGCTCCTTGCCCCTCCCCCCGCACTGCTGCAGCAGGCAAAGCAGTGGCAGGGGGCAGGCAGGGGAAAAAGTGGGGTGGAGGGACAGGTGGTGGGAGGCAATTGTGATGTGTAGGGGGTGCATGGGGGTGCACGTGCACCCCCTGAGAGTGCTGGTGCACCCCCTGACAGGTCACACTCTCTGCTTAGGTGGTGGGCTGGGGGGGCCGGCAGGAATGCCCTGCTGCGAGTGGTGGTTGAGGAGTGGGAGCGCCCGATGAAGCATCGCAACCACTTCTGGGAGCACTGTGGCTGCTTTCTGGTTAGTGTGATTTGTCACAGGGGCTTCCCTCCCTCCCCTCTCCGGTCGCTGACTAGTTGTTGGGGGGGCATAAGCCCCCCCTGACTCAGGTGGCACCAGTTGCCCATGGTGGGAGGGCAGGCGGTGGGGCAGGGAAGGGGGAGGGTCAAGCAGCTTGACCCCTGCCCATTGGCCCTCCCATCTTTTGACAATGTCCCTTACCAAAGACTTTTTAAAAGACTGAGTTGCCAAAGGATTGGAGGGAAGGTTTGTTTGTTGGGTGATCACTGGTTAAAAGATAGGAAGCAAAGGGTAGGACAAAATAGTCACTTTTCAGGATGAAGGGAGGTAAGAAGTATGGTCCTGCAGGGATTCATATTAGGCCCAGTTCTGTTTAACATTTTCATTAATGACATGAAAATGGGGGTGCACAGTGAAGTCTCCCACATTAGCAGATGATCCCAAATTCTTTCCAGGTGGTCAATTCCCAAATTGATGGAGAGGAGTTGCAGAAAGATCTTGCAAGCTAAGTGCAAAAAAATGGCAGATGAACTTCAGTGTCAACAAGTGCAAGATAATGTGTGTGGAAATGTCATCTCAGCTATATGTATAAAATGCTGGGGTCTGAACTAGCTTTTAAGACTCAGGAAAGAGAGCATAGATAGTTATCTAAAAATGTCAGCTCACTGTTCAGCAGTGACCAAACAGCCAATAAAATGCTGGACATCAGTAAGAAGAGAATTGAAAACAAAATGGAAAACTGCATCATACCATTATACAAATCTATGGTACAACAGCATCTTGAATAGTGCATGCATTTCCAGTCTCCACATCTCAAAAAGTCTATACTAGAATTAGAAAAGCTGCAGGCAAGGGCAACCAAAATGATTTGGGAATGGAGCAGACACCATATGAGGAGAGACTAAAAAGGTTACAACTCTTCAGTTTGGAAGGAAGAAGGCTGAAGGGCATATGATAAGGGCATATGATAGAAGGAGACAGGTTTAAATCTAACAAGAGAAACTAATTTTATTTTTTTTTTATGCAATGCATAGTTAACTTGTAGAATTCATTGCCACAGGAGATGATAGAGATACATAGCATAGTCAGGCTCAAAAAGGGACTAGTCAAGTTCATGAATGATAGATCTGTTAATAGCTGTTGAACAGAACTGTTGGAAATGTTTTTTTTGGCATCTGTAAACTAATGAAGATAGATACCGGGGAGGGTAATGAATAAGGGATAGATCACTATACGTGTATTCAGTTCCGTGTACTATGCTATCTATTTCTGTCACTATCAGAGATGGGATAGTAGGCTAGATGGACCACAAGTCTGACCCAGTATAGCACTTCTCATGCTCTTATTAAGACTGAGCTCTGCAGACCAACCTGCAGTGGGTGGTGTGAAGATTCTTGTAAAGTACTAGCATACATAATAGCATTTTAAGATGAACACAGGCTATTTATGGGATAAAATTTGGATTCAGGGTCATGGCTATATCTTCCAACACCCTGTCCCTTTAGAGATTAGATGCTTCTGAGTAGATAAAAGGAACATAGTTATAGTGACTAGGCTGGGCAGAAGCATGTGGCAATCCTGGAATAATAATGTTTCATCCAAACATGAGTGTAATTGACTGCAACTGAGCTAATAAGTCCTATGTGTAAGAGACTAAAATCCAGTTTATTACTGTTTTAACTGCATTGGCTATGCAAGCCTAACAGAAATAAAGTAGCAGAAACTTATAAGCCATTAAGGTCAGAAAATAGTAAAATGGTTAAGTAAAATGCTGGCACATAGTAATTTTTGAGCCTAGAACCAAACCTCAAAGTCTTCTTCACCAAACAAATCATATAAATATACACTGAGCATCAATATGGATATCTTTAGTGCCAAAATCAGAAAGGGCAGAGCATTACTTAGAACTTCAACCATTCCTTTGTTATTTGTATTGCATGCAAATCATGCTGAAGGTCATAATTGAAATTATACCTTTGAGCAATATGTTGTCACAAAATTATCTTTTTAATTGCCATAATTACCATTATTAACCTGTTTGTGTAGCAGCAGACAATTTCTACAGCTTGTTACAGAGTCTGTAAATTTTGCGTAGTTGCACACAGAGTATGCACTTTGTAATAGCAAGGAAGATGAATATGAAACCTGGACTTCTGGAAACTTATTTTAAAGCTTTAAGATATCTACAATTTAGAATTTAAATCCTCAGTCTTGATCTACCTTAAAATAATTTGACTGTTGTTTTTATTAACTGCTAAAAATCAGCTGGGCATTCAGATGATGAGTATTTGAGAGGGCTATTGATAGATATGGTATATATGAACATCTCTATTTTGGAGGGAATTAAAAGTTTACCCTGAATTAGCCTGAGCCACATGAGTTGTCCCCTACATTGGCCTGTGGCCTACAAAGTGATTGTAACCAGCTTGGGCAGCCCGGACAACAGCAGAGATTTGGTGACATTTGGCAGCAGGGGAAGCCCATAGGCAGTCAGCAAATCAGAAGCGAACTGGTGGCACTCAGTGGCAGGGGATTCCACAATGTAGGGCAGCATTAAGTGGCAGGAGCCAGGCTGCAGCCTGCTATATCCCCCACTCGGTTAATGTGGCCTGTCACTGCTCTAAAGCTGCCAACCCCTTGCCTACATTATTTTGCTGTGGCAGCATTCAAGAAGCACAGAAGGAAAGGCAGATATTGAGCAGACTGATTCCTAGAAGAATAGGAATGAGAAACTCAGACAGAGCTTTTCTAGGAATCATGCCAATGATTTGTCTCTCCTTTTCTAGTCTGGGCAATAGAGATGCGGAGAGAGGTTCAGGGGGGCTGGTGGCGGACTTCCTATGCTTGCACCCATCAGCACTTGACTGAGTTTTGAATGTCTCCTTCAGGCTTGGGGGAAATTGATCCAAGTTGGGTGCTGTTGCTCAAGAGAAATTCCAGAAGTGGACTTCCACGAGGGGTGAGCTCAGAGGATTGTCATGTAACTGGTGTGTGGGTTTGGGTGGAGAAGCGGACCCAGGTGTGGGACTAAGTAGCAGAGTAGATGTACCCTTAATGTCACAACTGTGTGCTGTAGCAAATGTTGCTTGATAACTCCCCTTTGAAGATGAAATCAGTGATGTAGAGCCAGTAAAACTTCTTTTATTTATATACACCAAAGAATGCAGGTGGTCATAAACAACATGCATACATTTGCTCTTTCAGTAAATTCAGTCCAGTCAGTTCTGGTTCCCAAGAAGCTATTGTGCCTCAAGAACTGACTCCAGTTACAGGATTCAATAAGAAAAGAAATTCCCTCATTCCTTGTCAGAGACTGCCCAAAGACACCATGTGAAAAGATCACGACCACAGCATTTCTCTTCACGTTACTTTCTCATTTGCTTATTTTTCATTTTTTAAAGTAATTTATATTGTAATACATCAAGAATTCTAAGCAACTTAAAAATATCATATATAATCATGAAATCACACAGTTCAGTACATTATATATTATCTTTATATACTCCATTCTTGTCTTCATTCTTCTTCCATGCTTCCTGTCTTCCTTGCGACAACGTCCAACTTCTTGTGTGTCAGTGAACATCCTCTTGTCAAATCTTGCCTTATAATCAGAGAAGTACTTCATCAGTGATCTACCAAAGAGAGACGTTTGAATTATTTTAGAAGTCAGAAACTGACTGAAAGTATGGTGAACCAAAACAATTTTATGAGCTTCACTCTGCATGAAAAAACTTGATATGTGGGAGTTAAGTTATAATATATGATTAGTATGACCTACAACAAGTCTGTGATCCAGCCTGGGAGAATCTTTCGCTTTCCAATAAGATAATTTTACATCATCAAAACAGATTTTTTTACTGTGAAAAAGGAGTCATTACAGGAGTCAGTGACTATGTAGTCATTGTATAAACTTGTAAGGGGGGCAAAATGTACTTCAGTTCTAAAAAGTATTAAATAGGATTTGAAACGTGCTTGCTGCCAACACTGAGTAAAAAATTACAAACCTCTACTATGATTTGGACCTAGAATCTGGAACCTAATGGACCTTATCACGTTCTGTAACAGATAGATGCCCAGAGGTACATATAGTGAAATCAAGTACAGAATTGCCAATATAGAATTTTACACATTTTTCTGTGCCATGCTTTATAGGTCAGTGACTTCCCACACAAAAAGGAGTGAACTAGCTAGGTCATCAGTGTTAAATGATTTTTTTTTACCCAGGTCTTTGACAGCATGCTTAATACTGCACGTAACATTCCCTCCCCATGCTGATGTTTATGAACCAAGCAGTATAAGATAAAGGTGTTCTACTGGTCATGAAGACTGAACCAATGGCACATCTGAGAGATAAAGGGACCCTGCTGAAGCATTTGAGACTTTGGTTATGCAAATGAATGAAACTGGTTTTGGGAAAATGGTGCGTTTTTTTCCTTCTGTTTCAGGGAGACTACTCTCAAACCAGACATTCCTATCTACACTGAGACTGAACAACTCTTGAATCAGAAAATATTCTATTGCTAAGTATGGTAAAATTAATCTGGATCATTCATATGGCCTGCCATCTGGTACAGTTCTTGGGATTTGCAGGTATGCTACTTTGGAAAGGACAGACAGATTTGGTCTTCACCATGGCTTTGGCCTTGGTTTGGCAAATTCTCTCTAATGCAGTTGAAAAGTTTTAGCACTGCCTTTCTGCTACTAATATAGTCTATTAGCCAGGCTCAGCCACTGGTATGAGAGTTGAGTCTACTTACTTTAGGGTAAATATAGTCCTCTTTACATCATAGTTCATCTGTTGCACATAATTTGTGATCTGAGAAGAAAATGCAAGTGCAGGTTGCAGTCAGGGCCTTGTTATACCTTACAGTATGAGCCGTACAAAATGCTGACGGGTGTTAGTGTTAGCTCAAGTTTGGAGCAGTCACACTTCAGGCCAGGAAGGGCCTGGAGGCCTGAAAGGTAAGAGTCCGTCTCCCCACCCTCCCATTCTGAGTTCCCTTCTGCCTCTCTCCTATGTTGCAGCTCCCTCTCCCCTACTTGTTGCTTACTTGTGGCTGCCCATGCTGTCTGTCCCAGGGGAACAAGCAGGAAAGGGTTAGCCTGTTTGCCCAGCAACCGCAGCTGCTGCTCTTCTCTAGGTTGAACCCATCCAGCAAGCAGCAGTGGCAGCTGGGCAGGCGGGTTAACCGTTCTCTGCTTGCTTCCCTGGGACACGCGGTGCAGGCAGCCACAAGTAAGCAGAAGGGAGCAGGGGAAGGGGAGGGAGGTGACAGTGGGCCCAATCTAGGCCAACAGGGGAGGGGAAGCAGGTGGGGTGTTTACACTAAGGTGTAGCCTAGAGTGGCCACACCATAATGTAGTATGAGCTGGGTAACACGGGTCAGAGATAATCCTGCCCAAGAGTGGTGTAACTTTTTGCTGCCTAATGGGTGCTTAAAACCAGGTTAATGTCTGGGCAATCACTGAGCATTCCAGGAGCTTTCCAAAATTGCCTTGTGACAAGGCCCTCGGGGGCCTCCATGAACATGAACAACAAGTAGCTGTAATGTCTCATCAGGCCATCAATGACAGGGCAATATAAGGCCTGAGAGTTTTGGGTGCAACAGGATCATCATCCTGTAGTGAGAGCAAGGGGGTGGTTTGAACAGAGTAAGAAGGGAGAGGAGAATGCAAACCACTCAATTGATTTGAAATCACTTAATTTTGCTTTAAAAACCTTGGTATTGCAAAATAGGACAGTGTCAACAACTTTTCCTCTCACAGAGACACACCAAAGTGCTTACTTCATCCCTCTTTAACCTCTCATGAACATTCTGCATCATTGCTTCCGATGCTGTATGATATAATAAGGTTAATTTCCAGTTCGTATTGCAATGAGCTTCTTAAATAGGCAACTTCATGTACTTAAAAGGGAAAGATAGGGAAGTATATACATCTAACTTTGTTTTATATTGCAACTGTAACGCTTCACTAATTTAGAAATAAGTTATACCATAGAAAGCTGTACATCGGAAGGTAGTGTATTTGGCTGTTTTGATGAGAAACGCAACACTAGTGCAAACCTGATTAAAATATAGTCATTCTAGCATTAGCTGTATCTAGAGAACACTGCATTTTTACCGTATTTCATTCTATATTTTCTCCCGTTATGGTAAGTTTAAGCACCTCTCTGCAGCTCTGTCAGACTGATGGAACTATTCCATTTTCTCAGTATTACTATGGACAACCTAATTTTTAGACTGTTATAAAGATGCTTATTGTGAGTGGAATTGTAATGTTGTTACACGAAATGCCCCCACTGTGTATGAAGAGATTTCAGTACAACATTCTTGAAGGTGGCAGAATCCAGCAATTAAAAGAAAGCAGGACCCTAAACTATGTGTGAACTCCCTAGGAACACTGAACAACATCGTTTCCTTGGAGGTCCATGTAGTTGTAAAGTTGCTTTAAGCCCATCTCTATTTTCTTTCTTTTTTTCTGGTGGTGGTGTTTCCCTTGATTCACTCAGCAGTTCATGCCATGTCAGAGGGCACTGACCTTTTCAATCTGAGGACAAAAAACCTGGAAACAGATTGTGCTCAGAGAATTGGTCACTAGGGTGACAAAAGTGATGAACTAGAAGGCTGGACTCAAAGTATTGTCTGGAGAATACTTTCTTAACCAACTTTACTCGGAAGTGTAATCAAGACACTCAGTCACATTTACTCCCAATTCCCCATCAACAGCATTGACTCTTTAAAGTAATTTCCGCCCCTCCTCTTCTTCCCCTCCCCACCAGTTGGTAAGCCTGTTCACCACTTTACAGAGTTTCTTTTAAGACAAGATGCACTACTAAAATAAAATACATTTTGGTTGTTTTTCAGGAAAAAATACTTTAAAAGACAGTATTAAATCCAAATCAGTTACAAAGTAAACATCTAAATCAGTGGTTCTCAACCTTTTTAGATTCAAGGCACCCTTCAGAAAATGTCAGCTTAATTTTTACTCCATTTTTGAGTGTAGGAAAGTTATACAGTAATTCTGCAATTATGGCAAGCCATATGAGGAAAGGCTGAGGGACTTTGATCTCTTCTGTCTACAAAAGAGAAGGCTGAGAGGGGACTTGGTAGAAGCTTACTGCTATATCAGGGAAATACATCAAGGGCTCAGCAAATGACTGTTCACCAGGGCACCCTTGGGGAAAACCAGGAATAATGGCCACAAACTCCTGGAAGACTGTTTCAGGCTTAACACTAGGAAAAACTTCTTCACAGTCAGGGTGTCCAGACTGTGGAATAAACTCCCTCCAGAAGTGGTGCAATCACCCACCTTGGAAATCTTCAAGAGGAGACTGGATGGTCACTGCGCTAGGGTCACCTGACCCCAGTTGTATTTCCTGCCTAATGCAGGAGGGCTGGACCCAATGATCTTGCAAGCTCCCTTCCAGGCCCTTACAATCTATGACTCTGTATTGCAAAGAAATACACACAGAAAGAATACATGAATCCTGTTTATGCACCTAGCAGTGCTAACCTTGCCTGGCACCTCGTGGCACCCTTGAAAAGCTCTCAAGGAAACCCAAGCTGCTGTTTCACCTTGGCTGAGAATCAATGAACTAAGCAGAAAAATAAAGGTTGTTTGAATAATATTTTCAACAACCCTTCAATAAATATTAAAGGTTGTTTGAATAATATTTTCAACCCCCTTCAATAAATTTAGGGTGATGTTAGATCACATGGCTTTCCTTTGCAACTTCAGCAACACCTACTGTTTTTCAGTTGGAACAAGAAGGTTCAGATGTTACAGCATATAGTTAGAGGTACACCAATACATCTTATCGGCAATTGGCTTTTTGTTGGCTGATGTGGCCAATAATGTTGCTGATAAACGTCCTGTGAATGCGCACAACCACAGTGCAGCACACAGGCAGCCAGGAGCACAGCCTGGCAATGTGAAGAGCAGCCAGGTCCAGCTGGTAAGTCTGTTGTGGGGGAAGGGGCATGGGGGGCAGATCGAGACCCCAGTGGTGAGGGAGGGAGTGGGGCTGGGGCTGGAGCAGGCACTGCACAGCCAGGGCAGAGTGTGGGACAGAGCCACAAGTGGGGTGTGAGTGGGGTGAGACCCTCCCAGGGTGCACACAGCAGCCGGAGCTGCTACATTCCCACATCCCTCAGATGAGCCACTCATGGCTTCATCTCATGCCCTGTCCCAGCTGTACAGCACCTGCCCCTGCCCCAGTCCCACTCCCTCCCTAACTGTGGGGGCCCTGATCTGCCCCCTTACACCGCTTGCCCCATCCCTTCCCCCACAACAGATTTACCAACTGGATGCTCCTCTCCAAGCTGCCCAGCTGCATATCAGCAATTGGATCATTATTGGCTGATATGGCTCGTTAAAAATAGCCCATTCATATTGGCCCAAAAAATCTCTATCAGTGCACCCCTAGATATAGTAAACCAGAATTAGTTGCATGCAACTTCATTTTTGCTGGACCCCTTTTCCCCAGTACAAATACAATGTAAGCATAAACATTTGGTTCCTGATGTTAGTTGCAAAGGAGCTAAACAAGCAGAATACCTTGTACATCACTGTGGCAAGCCCTATGCCCTAAAAGTGCTGTGACACTCCTTGTTGGACACACAGCTCCTGCTCATGACAACCTCTTGGGGTGCCCTTCCCTGTTATTTTACCTGCCATGCTTTGATGTTACCCAAGAAGTTTGGGAGGTTGCCCCAAGAGCCTGGATTGGGTCCAGACCATTGCAGACTTCCCACTTGAGCAATCAGTTGTGGCTCTTTTGGCTCTGTTGGTGTCTTCTCACACTGGCTTGTATAGGCTTTGGCCCTCTTGGCCTTTGCCCTCTGGTTGCTCTGGCTGTGGACACCTAAACCTAGGCCTTTTTGGTTCCTGAGTCCCAGCTTTATTATCAGTTACTGCCTGCCCTCCTCCTCCTCTTCCTCCTAATCCCACCCACCTTTTAGCTTCCACTTGTCTCTTCTCCCAGCTAGGGACAGACATTACACATTAAACTGGCTTAAGTGGTCAGAAACTGGTATAAACTTGTAAAAGACATTCAGTGTACATAAACCAGTTTGAAAATGGCTGAAACTGGTTTGAGATAAACCTGGTTGAATGTAGTATCAGACTTAACTGATTTGGGTCAAACAGGTTTATGCAATGTCTGTCCCAGACCCCTTCCTGGTTTAACTTAAACCAGAGTCCCCCAGCATCCCAGATGCTTTGCTGCCCTGGGCGGGGCCATCTGCCCCTCAACAGAGCTGGCCCCAGCCCTCTGCTCCCTGGCTGGAGCTCCGGCAGATATTTGTAGGCACAGCAGGGTCTGCCTGGCTTCCCCCTACCCCATCCCCCACCCCTCACCCCTCACCACATGCTGCTCAAGCAGGGATCCCTCCCTCCTTTCTCCCACAGCACAGAATGTAGCCAGCATGTGGTATGCTAGCTAATGCTGAGAGGTGTCTGTGTAAGGCAGACAGGACAGTGTCTGCTTAGGGCTTTTGGAGTTAATCAACAGGTAACTGGTAATGTTCCTCCATTCCTTCCTTGGAAGAAGTTGTTTAATAAGAGCTTGAACTAATGAGAGAGGCTTTTGTTTTGCTGATGGGCTAATAAATGTTATGCAACTCCCTGCTGTGTAAGTAAATGCTGTGTAACTTCCTGCTGGTTCCGACCTTGGTCAGAAGAGCGGGTGGGGAGGGAAACCCCTCCCTAATCATTGCATCCTAGTGGGACCTGGCTATACCCCCCTCAGCTCAGCACTATGGAGGGGAAGGGGGGGCTGCTCTAGTGTCCCCCAGGTTCTAGCCTAAGCCACTGCTAGCATGTGCCTACATTGCCTCAGTTCAGAGGTGATGTCTGTGTGGTTACAACCCAGTTCAGCCTAGCTAGGTTAGACTAACCTCCAAAGATTGAATCAATTCAGGCTCAGGCTTTTTGAATGTCTGTATCTAGCCCCTATCTAGCCACTGCCCCTTGCAGGGTCCAACTCCTGGTATGCCACTCTGGCATCCCTGCATGACCTCCTAATCACCCCTAATAGCTACACCTGGTCCTCCAGTTGTAAACTTAATTGCAACAAAAGTATAAGCAACTGCTTTTGAACAAAGACCTCTGCCACTCTGGGTAAAAGGCATTTGGTCAGCCCTCCTTCCTTTGGAGCTCTCAGCATAGTTTGGTGCCTGGTAGGGCATCTCCTGGAGTCCCTCTCTCCCATTCTCTACAGTGCACCAGTCCAGCCTGCCTGCCTGCCTTCCCCCAGGTGCTAGGCTTACATGGTCTGGAGCCCTGCCCCTTTTGGGTATGTGACTCCCTAGTCATGGACGTGGGTTTCTCTTTTTACCTAATGGGCAGCCTGCACTTCTCTGCTGCAGCTTATCTCATGGTGCTGCTAGTTTTGGCCCAGCTGCCTTCCTACACAGCAAGGCTAGCTTGCTGTCCCTTCCCATTTAAGTAACAGGGGCCTTTGGCTCCCTGTTACAATCATGCAAATGCAGTTGTCTACTGTATCCATCCCAAGAAATGATGATTCTGGTGCTTGTGCCTCTGATATGATGCTCTTCTGCAGGATAGTGTGTGTGATATATTTGTTGGCTAGTTTCATCCTCTGCATCCTGGTAACAAGATACACAAGCATAAGGTATATTGTTACTTAATTTATCTATCTCTAGAATAATTTTTTTAAACAGCCTGATTTTTGTCTCCATTTTTAGCAGAAGTTGGCTCTATCTTCAGTGTACAAGACTCAAGCTAATTTGTATCCCTTTATACTTTAAGATTTCCTTGTGCAGGACTCTCTCCAAAGCACATATGGTATCTATTATACAGGTGCTTTGGGGTAGGAGGGGGCATTTTAATTAGAATGGCTCCCAGAAAGCCACTCTAATTAAAACACCACAACATCACATGTATTAAGCCCTCGCACATTTAAAAATAGCTGAGACATACTTTATATAAACTTCATTTGATGAGGTTTAGCTAAAACGCCCTGTGGCCATTTTAAAATGTGCACAGGCTTAATACACATGACACTGCAGCAATGCTGCAGCCTTCTAATTAGAATGCCAAGGAGCAGATGTATAGCCACAGAGGTCAGCAAAAGTCTTTCTATGGACTTCAGAGGACACTGGGGATCAAGTTCATATTGTTTCAGTACTGCATGTGCACTTTCCAGGCTATATCCAAATCTTGCTTCACTGAAGCACTGAATTATTTGCCACTTTGGCTTTTTTTTTTTAATTCAAAGGTAAAAAAAGATGTAACACTGTGCTGATGAGAAAACTAGTAAGTATGGGTGGTGAGTATCCACATCCACATCTGCTTGCACTGAGGTTATTGGGAGTCATTCAGTTAGCTTCAATGGAATTGGAATTGGACACCAATACATGGAGCTTATGTGATAGTTATGTGTTTTAAGGGAAGGTCTGACCCCACTGAGGTCAATGGAAGTTTTCCCATTGACTTCAGTGGGACTAAGTTTTTACCCTTTGACTTGATTTTCAAAATCTTGCAAATATGTATATTGTTTCCATTTCCTTCTGAGAACTGAAATCTGCGTGTCCCTTCTATATACAGTCCAACAAAAGAATAGGAGAAGTAAATTAGTAGTAGTAATAGTAATAGTAGTAGTAGTAATAGTAATAGTATAACTGTAACACCTGGGAGCCCTGATACTGGACTAGGACCTAAACACAAAACAAGAAGACGGTCCCTGCCCCAGAGAGCTTCCAATCCAAGTGTAAGACATGAGACAACTGATAAGTATGTAAATACCAATGGGAAAGCATAATGGTACAATACTACAAAGCACCAGTTGGCAAGATAGGCAGAGGTCTCAGCACCCCTACAGTTTAAGTTTTGTTAAGGTTTAGTAAAATAGCTTCTTTGGATTCTTAAATATATAAGCATACAGTTCTATAGCTTAGCTGATCCATGCAAAGAAATGTTATAGTACAGTTTCCTAGAAAACTGGAGAAACGATAATGAAATCATGATGCACGGTAAACCAGGACCGTTTCTTTCTACAGCAAAACCTTAATTACATGCATTTCTTTCCAGTATTGTACATTAATTTCCTCTTTAGACAACAGTTAATAACTAAGACCTTACTCACACAGACAAAACGTATCTGAACAATTGTGATTATGAGTGTTGTGTTAACAACTCCTGCAGATCTATCAAAACTGTGAGCTGACAAAAGGTATTAATTAATGGGAGATATTACCATATAGGAACAGTTGTGAGAGTATTCAGTGAGCTGTCAAAACAGTAGGTGAAATGCTATGAAAGTGGTGTTCACATTCCTGACAAAGCCATTTGAAAAAATTTGCTTTTTTATTTTTCCATAAATGCAACAAAACAACAGATTTTCATGCCACCTACTAATCTTTCAACAATGGAGGATAACTGTTTATGGCAAGCAAATTGAGTATATTTTTGTATTGAAGTCTATAGGACTGTGTGAAGCAGGCTCTTAAAAGAATTAAAAAATTAGTGAGAAATTCAGATGCTGATTAAATTAAATGCAGAAAGAGAATGTAACTATAGTATTGTTTAGCTAATGTTAACCCCAATGATCCAAACAGAGGATGGGTGGTAAGTGAAATGTTACATGCTAGATATTAATCATGGCCATACTGAATACAAACCAAACAAAACAGACTCATAAACCCATATATTTCATGTTTTATTTTAAAATAACACTACAAATTCTCTTTACATGTGCTCCATTTTCCATTAAACTCAATAGGCTTCATTCTTACTGCAAGGTAAACAAGGATTGGGGTTAATAGCATGTCAGGTATTCTTTGGCGACTGTCCATGTGCGTCCTCTGACCCTGTGGTAGAGAAAGGCCAACCTATGGCAGCTGGTCCTTTTTTCATCTATCATAAAGATGCTATGAATCCTGGTCCCCAGATACCAGGTAAAAAGTGGTCAGTGAGCCCATGCTCTTAGCCTGAAATCTTGTGTGATTTTTTGCTAGATCTAACTGACTTCTAACAAGATCTCAAACACTCTAGCACTTAGTTATTTAGTTACAGTGGATATATTTGGCGGATATATACCATCAGGTATTCTAACAGAATATCAAATGAAAAAGGAAAGAGAGCAGAAGGGACTTTGTTTTTTGTTGGGTTTTTTTTTTAAACCTGTAACCTCAAGTATGAAACCTATTATGTACAGTGTGAGAAAATATAATCAGACCCTTTATATGAGTGATATATGTTATTTAAGTTGTTATAGATGTGTGTATATGTGTACACATATACATAGACTGCATTTCTATTTCTCTCTAGTTTGTCTTCTGAAGTGGCCTGCTATGCACGGTGCAGTGCCTTCTCTGGATTTAACAGCTGCTGTTTTAATCTAGATTATATGAAACAGCATCCATACTTTATTATATGCTATATTGAACAGAGGAATTCTGATTCCAATGGGCTAACTCAACATTTTTGTTCCCTGCTTGTAAGCTTTGATTGATAAACTTAAGCATATAAAATAAACAGCAAATGAGATCTGATATGTCATTCCAGTACATTCACAGTCAGTCAGCTGTGCATTTCTAATGGCTTTGCATGCTGGTAAACTGTCATTTAGTTGCAGCAGTTTACAAGTGACTCAGCCAAAGATGACTACACCCTGAAGGCTGTCGATTTCTACATCAGTGGTCCCTAACACACACATTTCAGTCTATAAAATAATTTTTCACAGAGCAACAGAGGGCCATGCTTGGGTTTTCACAATATGCACTCTATTCAGTAAAAAAGCTGCCCAGGGTCTGAGCTACACATGCTGCTGAAATACTTACATAAATGAAAAGATCACTTGTATTATGCCGATAGCCATCTAAAATGAAAATAGAACTCGCTTCAGAAATAGGAAGGAAACAAGATTAAAGCTCTGTTCAAATTCTCTATTTTGAAACAGTGGACATTACTGTCATTTATGCACAGATCTCTTTATACCACTAGGAAGGGCAAAGGGGCCTTAATTACATTTACGCAAACCATAAGGTCGCTTTATGTTGCCAGCATGGTGTAAAAAAGACCCTAGTGAGAATTAGACCCTTGGTGAATGTATTCAGAACTTGAATAGCTCATAGCAATGTGCACTTGTCCAAAGGGTTCAATGCTTTAACGTGTTGTATCAAGTTTTTAGTAAGTAGCTACATCTGAGTTAAGTTGAATTCTACCTGCTCTGTACTGTGTGCAGTGATTCTTCCTGGAGGCAAAGTACATGGACTTGCTGGTACTGTGAACAGTTGTGCTAATTCTAAAAGGTACTGGTGTGCCAAAGTCTACACTAAATATCCTCTAGCTAATGTGCTAGGTAAAATTGGCTTTAGAATTCAGTCATCTTTGAGGCTTTCTTAAATTGAAGCTAGTGTACAGTGAACCCACTTGGTAATGACATGCTAGTTATTGTATCTATATTTTTATAATGAGTTTCCCTTCCTGTGTGCTATTTCCATGCAAAATTACTGTAGTATGTAGAGCATGAGAGTGGTTATCTTTGACCCTGTTATTTGGAAGGATCCTTCTCATGGATCTTTCTCATGTGCAAAAACAGTCCCTGGTGACTTGTGCAGGCAGAAGATGTGGAAAACATGGAAGAGTGCCAAAGCCGAAGAGCAAATTTTCAGCTGGAAAGATGGAGTCTGACTTCAAAACATTCAGCCAGTGATTCTCAAGAAAAAGGTAAAGTTATTACACAAGGTAGTGCATGAATATTGCACTACTTCAGAGATGTTGGAACATTACAGTGACGTGCATAAGAGTGAGAGCTTTATCTGGAGAAGAAATTTTTCTGCTGTAGATTTATTCAGCATTTGCCTTAGAAATTACTGAAGCTTATGCTCACTTAGAGCCACTTCAGATTCAGGCTACCCTTTGCGCTATCTTTGAATTCCTTGTGAATCAATAGCCTGATGAGCAATTTGGG
Source organism: Crocodylus porosus (assembly GCF_001723895.1). Lineage (NCBI taxonomy): Eukaryota > Metazoa > Chordata > Crocodylia > Crocodylidae > Crocodylus > Crocodylus porosus. The sequence goes on along the minus strand of NW_017728909.1, from coordinate 58,305,794 downwards.
CCTCACAAAAATTCTGTGAGTCACTGCTTTAGACAAAAAAGCCAAACGGCCATGTTTTAAAAAGAATTTTTGCTTAAGGCGTCAGGTTGCTTTTCCCCAGTATTTTTCCATGTTATTTAACAAAGAAAGTAAAACAGACTGCTCAACTGTTCTGCTGAAGTGAGATTGTTTTCTGAGTAGCTCCATAAGGGTTCTTTCAGCTGATGATTTCTCTGCCCACTTGGTTCCATAGGATTCAACATTCTTATTTCCCCTGCTCAATGTGTACCCAAGGGATAATCAGGTGTGTGGTGTTTGGTGTTCCCATGTGCAAATAAAATTCAAGGCTATGATCCTGCTTCATTGTCTGGTGCCACTGAAACCAATAACCTAGATAAGAGTGAGCTACCTGTGGTTTAAGCCAGATGAAACTGAGTTTATAAAGGCAGACTGGGACAGAGAGCTGAAGAAATGGCATCAATCTCTCCCATTTTTGCCCCTACAGAGGTCAGCATGGACAAATCTAGGATTTTGAAAAGGGGGTGCAGATGATATAATGGATCAGAACATGTCACACAATGCATACTTTTGCTGAGTTAAAAGGATACTAGAAGCTTTACTAATAAACCAGTGGCTGAGGGCTGTATTATTTAGTTTAAAAGTAGAACAAAAGCAAATAGAAATGTGCTATATCATATTATGTATAACCCCTCCATCCCCACAACACTCAAACAAAAAATAATCAAAATATATTGTTTCACTAGTCATCTAGTCATTAGAATTAAATTGACATCTATTTTTCAGATTCATAAAACAAAATTTAGCTGTTTTGAGCACATTGGCAGTGCATTCAATGCTTCTCAAAACGTTATTTCTACACCCGAGTTAATGTTTTTTAGCTAGAGTTAAAAACCACCTGCAGGGGTGTGAAGTAGAGCTACATTCCCAGGAACAGCTAACACACAGCATAAGAAAGAATTAGCTCAATTAGTGGAACATTAATGCCATTTAATAAAGGAAAGAGGGTGCTTTACACCTGTGGAATAACAAGTTTAGAAGGAATCAGCTGGAGTACAATGAGCCCTGAAGTCAAGTGATTCTGTAGTTGCTGCCTGAATAGAAATGCTGCTGCCACTGCCAGGCAATTGGTTTTATACTTTGGGTGGACCAGGGATCTAAGGAGGGTACAGCTACATGACTGCACCTCCCAACCCCTCCTGAAGTTTCACTGTTTGTCATTCTTGTTGTCTGTCACAGGAGATCAAATCGAAATGACTAGGTAGGTGCAGTAACCAATGAACTTATGGACTAGAAAAATGTTTCACAGGGGTCCATTCCTATTGCTATAGCAATCTGTACCTCTGTCACCCTGACCCACTGCACAGGATAAAACCTTAAAAACACTCAGAAAATAGCTAAACACATTATAAGCAGTGTTTCTCTAAACAGGCACTGGCTTCTAGCTCATTTCCATGAGAAACTTAAGGGAGTGGTTTTAACATAGAAAGCAGTAAATGGATTAATCTTTGGCTATCACAAAGATCTTGTTTATTATTTGTGTGATACTATCTCTTTTCACTTCCACTGAGTCAACTGGAGAAACTAGTACTCAGCTGTAGGCATGAAGAGAGAGAAGAGGTCCTTGAGCCTGTGTTCTCATTGGTTTGCCAGAGCCCAAATAGATTGACATTTAAGTCATTCTGTAAGGCGTACAAGTTCTCAAAAGCCGTTATAGAGCAAAAGGCTAAGTGGACAAGCGGGATGGTGCTGGCAATAGCTGTAGCTCACTTAATGGTTCACATGCTTAGAGGTTTGGCTGAAGGCATCTTTGGGCAAATTGAAAGACATAAATATCACTGTGGAGATGGGGACTCAGAATTTTAGTGTAGCGCATCCCTGCATAGTCATTAAACAACCTCAAATAAATGATCTAAAAGAAACACTGCAACCCTAGGCTACATTAGGCCATATTGAGGAATTCTCATAGCAAGCCTTCTGCCCCAGTTTTTTTTTCCTCAGATAGAGAAAAATTGTCTCATCTTGTCAGGTACCCTTTTAAGCATTTTTATATACATCACCTGGAAACAAGGACTGGGTCTTTTACAAAATTCACCCTGGAAGCTGAATATTCTGCATGTGTTAAATTATTTATATTGTTATTGTTGTTATTGTTAACACTGAAATGGGGTAGAATCCTGTCTGCATTGAAAGTAATGGCAAAACTCCCACTGACTTCAGTAGGACCAGGATTGTACCCTTAGGCTAAGTATAGACAGTTAAAAGTTGGAGGCTGAATCAATTTAATTTTTGTAGGTTAGTTTAAATTGTGTAGCTTGACCTGATAAGTAAGTGAACAGATATTCAGCCACATGCCTGCAGTGGCTCAGGCCAGAAGCTGGGGGTACTAAAACATGGGGCAGAATGCCATCTCTGTCTCTCCCCAAACTCTGTTATCAGTCTGATAATTTGGTTACCATGGTCACTACAGAGGGCAGACACCTCTGGCCCCATCAGCTTCAGGTAACCCTGAGTTGTAACCTGAGCTGGATACATTCCTGAGGGAGGGGGAAACCTGCTCCCTTTGCCTATGTGACTGGCCTCACACACCTGAGTTGGGGGTCTTAAACTCCCTATTGCTCTAAGCAATGTCATCAGGACTGGGAGGGGCCTAGAGACCCTGCCAGTCTGCCCAGCAACCAGTGTTGCATTTCAAATCAGTTGGCTGGCAGCCAACAATTGCTGCCCTTCATTGGATCAGGTAAATGAGGTCATAAGGTCTATATGAGTTAAAGACTGCTCAGGAGGATAGGCAGCAGCCATAATGAGGGCTCTCAGAGAGGCTGGATCATCTGAAACTCGCTCTCTTTTTTTAAACTCATGTTCAATGAATTGCTTGCCTCCAGAGGGAATCCCCACCTTCCTCTGGATGATACTTGTGAGTAAGATACTTGAGATCTAACTGGATATACAGCTTGCAGTAACACAGATGCATAATCAAAGGTTGCCATGCCACTGTTTGCCCTAAGGGATTTCTCTGATATTGCTGTACCTTGTACCCTATTCCAAACCTACTCCTTGTAACCAATAAAGTTCTCCTCTGTACCTTGCATGGGAAACTCATTGGGAGAGGGTGTAGATTATAACTTGGGGTCTCCTTTGTTTGTCTGACTAAGGGAGACCACTATTTGTACTTCATACTGAGGGAAGCACCCCAAGTTCTTGTAGTGGGTCAAGTACCCTCAAGGACTACTAGGCCTGTGTTTCCCAGGGGGTACAGGGTTTCCCAGGGGGCACAATCCAGACCCTGGGTGGTGGTGGTATTACCCCCAGGCTTGTGGGTGTACACCAGGAAGGGAGTCAGCCGGATGTTAGGCACCCCCAGGGAGGCACTTGGAGCCTGGAAGGTGGTTGGGCACAGTGAGGTGGGTGGCTCAATTCAGGAGCACCCCCTACTTGTCTGCCACATAGCATGCCTCTCTGCTCAGCTGGAGAAGACAGTTTGAGCTAAGCCTAGCCCACCCACCCTGTGAGGGAGAGTTTGCGGGGAAAGTGTAAAACATCCTTGAGATGCTGGGGGACTGTGAGTTAATTTGAATCTAGAGGGGATCTGGGACAGTTAGTTAAATAAACTGATTTAACTTAAATCAGTTAAGTCTGATACTACATCCATCCAGGTTTATCTTAAATCAGTTTTGGCCATTTTGAAAGTAGCTAATTTGCATGAACTTCTGTTGTGTTACAGATTTGACCTGGTCTCTGATCACTTATACCGGTTTAAGTGTATTTTCTGTCTCTAGCCCTGGTGTCTCACTGAGAACCATAATTTAAAGTTTAGTTCCATTCTAAAGGTAGACTAGAAAGAGGTCATGCAGACAGGAATCGCTGACTTCTATGAAAGTTGTGCATTCCTCTCCTCTATCCTTTTTACTTATGTCATTGTTGAGGGAGGGTGTGGACAATTAGTTTTGAGATAAGAGACTCCTAGTTTGGTGCAACAATGATGATTTTGCCACTGCAGTTATAATTTTTGAGCCCCCTGACAGGCATTAAAGGCATGATGGGATCTGATGTGGGACCAACAATTACATTTCCTGCTATGCCACATGTGCATGACAGGAGGCTTGATTGTGGGATCCTGCACCAGGTGTTATTGTACCATATTGCCACTGCAGGGGGAGCCTGCAAGCTTGGGAGCCATCAGCTGACTGGAGCTCCCAGCCAGGGAAGCAAACTATGGACTTCTACTCTGGGCACATGCTCCCCTACCTGAAACCCCTATCAGAAGCTGAGTATTGGCCACATGTTAAGCTGACTGGGGCTTCCAGCTATGGGAGCACATATTACACTTCTCTGGTTGGGAGCCCCAATCAGCTGAGGGGCCTCCCAACCTCTGGAGCACATGGGAGCCTTGAAAGGCTCCCATGTGCTCCAGAAACCAGGCACTGGCCACAAGTTCAGTTAAAGGTGTAATAGGAACCAGACAAAAAGTTATTACATGTATTTTGGGTAATAACTTTGTGGTTGATTCCTCATTTTATCGCCATTACTTGATTTAACATGTAACCAGGTCACTACTTAAGATATGATTAACCAGCTTGTCAGGGGTCTCAGGTGATGACAGAGTTGACTCTTTGGGGTGATAACAGAGCTGCACAGGTTGTGTTGCTAAGAGGCACTTAGTAGCACATATTCTGTCACCTGGTTGTGATCTTGCACTTTCCTCTCAAGCCTGTTGGCTATGTTTGTTGTACTGTGGATGCTCATGTGGCTGGATGGTTTCTATAGAAATATTCATGTTGCATTTCAAGTATTTCATGGCAAAGCTTTGAAAATCCAACATCAGATGCAGTCTGCTTCAGGTTGTAACTCAAATTCTTTGCAAGTTCTAGCACAAAGAAACACCAACATGAGAAATGTAGATTCTGCTTCATGATAAAACCCTCACATCAATTTTTATTTTTTTCTTAAAAAAAAAAGTGTGTGTGTGGGGGGGGGGATGATTTGAGATGTTGGAGCCTGTGCTCTAAAATCAAAATGAAGAAAACCCTAGACACCAGTTCAGATGCAACTGGACATGCAGAACCCTACACTCTGAGATACAACTCTGTTATGATACTGATTTCTGCGCAGATGACAAAGTTTTGAGCTGACTAATGCATCGCAACTGATATTAAAAATAAAAAGCTGATGCTGCAGTCAAGCCCAGTGCACTGCTGTAAGTTTAAATCTTTGAATGGACATATTTACTTGGAAAGGCATTTCTTGATGTTCCTGTAAGGGGGCAGAGATGGTCCTTTAGCAATGGCAAAAGCCAGCCTTTCACAAATATAATGACCCTATTTTAGTTAACATGTTGTCAGTCTTTAATGACTAGTGGTGTAACAGCTGGTTTTGATGTAATTTCTTTTGAGCCTACTAGATTACAAGCCGTTTATTGCATTCTTTTCTCCAGACTGCTCCCTGGATACAGCCTAAAGTCAAGAGGTCAGAGGTCTAAAGCCAGGAGCTAAAGGATTTGTCATCATTTAACAGGTCACTTGTTGCTATGTACTATGCAAACTGGATGGCTTCTGGGAATTTATCAGAATGGTACGATATATATTTGTATTTCGAAATCTCCAAAAGGGAAAAGTCAGAATGATCCAGTTGTAAAAGAATAATTTTAATAAGCAGTAATCTGTGTGTGTGTGTGTGTGTGTGTGTGTGTGTGTGTGTGTGTGTGTGAGAGAGAGAGAGAGAGAGAGAGAGAGAGAGAGAGAGAGAGAGAGAGAATTAAATTATCATAGATTAGTAGTGTAATTACCTAGGATCCAATCTGGTGCTACATATTAAGCCAAAAAATGAGTGACGGCAAAGTAGGTATTTATAGACTCTATATAAACATGTAGAGTCAGATTCTCAGCTGGTGTAAATCTCTATAGCTCCAGAATAAATTTGACTCTTGGCTGTAACAATAAAATTGAGGTAACTAAGAGAGAGAGTTAAAAGTATTTATACACCTAATTCCCTTTGATTTCAGTGGCTGCTAGGTGCCTAAATACATTTAAAAGTCTGAGCCTATGCTTTTGATCTGGGTGATTCCATTATTTTCAGTTACGTGGGAGTAACTCCATTGAAATTATTCAAATATTGCTTTGGCATAACTGAGTAATGCAAATGCTAAAGTCAGTGGTGTTTCAGTGGCTTTATAGTGGCATCAGCCAAAATCTGCCTTCATTTATATAATCTGCAATAAGCAACCTGTGAATTGTCTACAAATTCTGCTTTAAACTGGAAATACTTCTTCTGAAGATGTCCTATGAAACAGCTAAAAAAATGTGAAATTGAGAAATTGGATTAGACATTCCTCCGAGACACTAAAGATCATCTGCAGCTATTGTTTATGCAAACTACCTGGTTTATAGTACTTCAGTCAATCAGAGCTTGAAACTCCAGCAGATAACTGGTATCAATATCCAGGGAGCTTATTTTTACAAAGGAGGCCCTTTCTTTTTGAAAATTATGTTTGGCAAACAAAAAGGCAAAAAAAAGAGACTCATTTGCACATAGGTTTTACTTACAAATTATATCCTTCACATTTCAGAGGAAGTATTCTAGCTCCTAACAACTGGAGGGAGTAACCTTTTGGTTTAGAATGCATACCGATTCGACTTGCTAAGTACTGTATGCACAATAACTGGGAATTGACATTCAGGGGCCTTCCAAAGATAAAATAATGAATTGATCAGAGGCTGTTGCTCCTTATGCTGTTTCACAGTGTTACCATACTGGACTTTACAAGATAGCTACATGTAAAATAAGGTCAGACATTTCCTTTAAAGTCCTTGTCCTTTATGGAATTAGATAAGGGGGAGAAAATATTGTGATATTTAGAAAGGAAGATTTGCACATAGAATTTGCCATGAGAGATTAAGTGATTAACTTTTCCAGTTCAGACTTTCTGGGCTTGTCTGTGCCATTTCCACACTGTACCTTGAAATACTGCCATGAAACATGTCCCATCCACTCAATTCCAGATCCCAGAAGTAAGGTAGTATAAGTAACCCTGCCATAAGGAAATCCAGGACATACATCCAGGACATATGGGACACTACCGCCCCCGTCCCGGACACTGCTGCAACTCTTGGCCAGATTGTGCCCTGTGCTACACTGTGCCTTGCGGAGTTCTGGGACACTCCTTATTATTCTCAGCAGCCAGCCGGGACCAGTCTCTGAAATCTGGGATTGTCCCAGCTGAACTGGGACATATGGTCACCCTAGGTATAAGTCACCAGAAATGGGGACTAAGCATATGCCCAGGTACTACTCTTAGCCTCCCTGTCTTGGGGGTGCTAATTAGCACATGCCCTGTGCTGCTGAAAGGTAGCTACATTGCTTCATTTCTAAGATTTAGCACATACAGAGCAGAAACAGGTAAGTGAAACATGCATCCTGGCACTGCACCCAGGTGTGGCAAGGAGACAGACTTTAAATTGTCTACCAGAACATCTGGCCTACAGAAGACAACTCCTCTGCTGCCAGGAGGTACATAGGTGAGAGAAAGAAAGAGGGGATATTGGTGCTGCTATCCCTTCTCACTACTGGCAAAGCCTTTTCTGTCCAGGAGAGATCTTTGGAAATCACAACTCCTAGTTGTAAAGCTATTTTACATCAGTGATGCACAGTAACTGCAGCACATCTCAGAATCACTGCCTCTATTTTTTTTCCCTTTCATTATATCTCATATATTTTTTCAAAAGCACCAAACAATATACTGAACACCTTGGAATTATTTGAACCCAGGTCTTTGTCTCACTATATGTTTGTACAGCAGTAAGCACAATGGAGCACTGGCTATGCTTGAGGCCACAGGGTACTCCTTTAATGATTGTGTCATCAGCAAGGATCAAACCTGGAGCCTGTATCTCCAAAGTATTGACCTCTACTGCATAAACCAGAGGAATTAAACTTTTATCAAGGGGCAGCAGGGCTATGTACAGACACTGAAAAAGCCTGAGGCTGAATTGAGTCCATATTCACAGGTTAGCCCAAACTGCATAGATTGAACCGATAAGCAAGTGAACAGACATTCACTTTTGATTACAGAAATGCAGCCACATACCCGCAGTGGCCCAAGCTAGACACTGGGGGGGGGGGTGCTAGAATATGCCTCCCTACTGGGCTGAAGCAGACAGCTTGGGCCAAGCCTAGCCTGCCCACCCCGCAAAGGGGAGCTTGCAGGAGAGGTGCAAAGCATCCTGGGAGGCTGAGGGATTGTGAATTAACTTGAATCTGGAGGGGATTTGAGGCAAAAGTTCAAAGAACTGATTAACCTAAATCAGTTAAGTCTGATACTACATCCATCCATGTTTATCTTAAACCAGTGTCAGCCATTTTGAAAGTGGCTTATGTGCATTGAATTTCTGTTGTGTTACTGATTTGAACTGGTTTCCAATCACTTATACCAGTTTATGTGTAACTTCTGTCCCTAGCCCAGAGGGCTAACCTCTGTAGATTAGCCAAAGAAAGGGTGGACACAGATATCCTGGCTCTGTCTGTTACCCACATACATAATAATGATGGTGCCTTTTACATGGGCAAAAATATGCCATTGCTTTGATACTTTCTGTAGTATTTGGTATAGTTCAGTGAATTTTAAAAGAAAAAAGTTCTAGGATATGGAATCTTTCTGCTTTAGAATTTGTATCAGTTTTATCTATTCTGAAATAAATGATTTGCTGATGACTGTTAGCACCCAAAAATACTAAAGCTGCCATTTGAAGTATGTTCCTAAGTACGTTTGGAGTTTAGAAAGAACTTGCCCTATTACATATTGTCTGTTCAGGATAGTAAACCCAGGGACAATTTTATACATTTTCCCTAACCATTGGGAGTGCTATATTAAACACATTATCCCAAGAGTTTGTTACTGGCAATGTTACAGTGAGTGCTGATGGATTGAGAGTAATAGTGTGAAGCAGATTTCCCTTCCCCCGCTACACATTCTCTTCTAGCTGTATCTAGGTCAGGCAAGAGCTGTGCAAGTTGCTAGTCCGCACACCAGAAGCTGTAGTTCCCAAGCAACATTCTCCATACATTTTCAAACCATATATCCTTCAGAAGAAAAAAATCCCCCCATATTATTTTGTTACAGCAGTGATTTTCATGTGTGTGTGTCAGCATTTCCATTAAAAAGCCCACTTTTGAGAGTTTTGTGTAACTCAGCTAAAAAAATCTGCTTTGAGCTGAAACTTGACTCAAAGCAACAAATCCCTGTGTGCATGTGTACACACTGTATCTTCTGCAATAACAGTCTAGTCATTAACTTTTCTAGTAGTGCTACTACAATATTTTTGGCATAGAATATTGTATGCGTATGTTTAAATTGGAGATTGGGATGTTCATTTTTTTATTGTGGAGGTATAAAAAAAATCATGGCTGTTTATTAATTTAAGATGCTTTGGGGATTTGTGTTAATCAACGGTTTTTGATTTTTAAGGAAAGTCATTTGGCAAGTGAGGATGGTTCATACCGTCATCCAAATTTTTTGTCAATCTGAAAATGAATCCAGACCTAATATCAAAGCATAAATTCAAAATATTACTGCTTATGCCCCCAAATCTTTCCTGATTAAATAAAGCAGATCCTGCCTCAGCTGATATAAACTGACATTGTTCCACTGAAGTTGATGCTGGCTTAGTATCTGTCTAACAGGGTTTTTAAAATTATTTTTGTAAAACCATGTGGCTCACATAAGTCTTCTATAGCACAAATATCACTGGACTCAAAACCTTTCCTATCTTTTGAGTATATAAATAACTGACTCCCTTCTTTTAAGTAATGCTGCTTTTTTAGGGTTCCATCTCAGAACAAGTAATGAATACATTCATTTAAAGTTTTTCATAGAAGCACATCTGCTCTTAACAACTATAACAAGCCAAACAAAAAAGTAGCGTTTGGTACTTTAATACATACATAAAACTTGGCAACAAGAACCACAAAGATTCATTCATGCCATACAGGCTGTAGCATTAATTTTTTGATCTGTCTTATGTTGAATTTCCTGGTTATTTTATTTTTGGTTTGCTTCACAGCCACATAAGGGAGCATTTCTTAAATCCACTCTTTTGTCATGAAGATGAAAACTATATTTTACCAGTTACTCTGTCATAGTTGACTCCATTGGATCTCACACTGTGGCTTGATCTGAGTTTGAAAGAACTGTCTGATGTTTCCCTCCCATGTGAAAAAAGATTGTGTAAGGAATTATCCATCCCAAAATATATAGAAGGAAAGGATACAGTCTATTCTGCTACAGCATCGTGATTTGAAGGATGCAGTTGTTATATACAATCCGAGATAATAGCTTTTATTTTTTCCCAAGGGGAGACAGTTTCCCAAAAAATAATGAGTAAGAATAACCATAGTTGGACTTAAACATCTGGTTAAAGGTAGTCATGTTGTTAAATGCGTTAAAGGATAAAGCCAGAGGGTTCAGTACCCTGCAATATTGGACCCTGAAGACCTGATTCAGCAGAACCCTTAAGAACTTTCTCAAGTTTAAACATGTGCAATGAATAGGAATGGATCTAAGCACATGTTTAAATTAAAACATTTGTTCAAGTATTTTGCTGAACTGGGGCTCAAGAGCATTTTGGTTGGTTTTGAGATTAGAAAAAGACTCCTTTTTGCAGGTCCATTTTCACATAAAACTGATTTCTTGGGTACTTCCTCCTGAATTCACAGTGCACTGTACTATCCTCTCAAATTTATGCAAAGTTACAAACAGATTTAGTGAGTCAATCAGCTACACTATTCTTTGCAAAGAATGAACTGGATATGAGTCCCAGTGTTCTACTCTTCTTCTGTGTCTTATGATGCTAAACACTGTACATCAAAGGCAGAAAGCAGCATTGGGACCATGGGATATGTAACAACAAAGAAAGTGCAACACCAAAGGTGGCAGCAGGATGGATGGTACTGACTAGCAGCAAATTAAAACAGCAGACACGTGCATATACTCCCCAGTAAATAAACCAGGATGCTGAGTCTTGCAGTACATAGGCATCAAAGTATCAAGCACCACTGTTTTAGGGTTTTTTAAAACTTGAAATGCAGTAGCAGTAAAACTCTAGGAAATGCAGGTTGGCAAACAAATTGATTAGGTTCCCTGCCCATCTCCCTATGGGAACCTATTCCTCATGTCAGGAGATACTGTAGCATACTGTTATGAAAGTCTTTTACTGTATTATTCAAAGTGGTAAGAGACAGTGCTATACCTTCTCTTAGTTTTTGAAGGTGTCTGCTATTTTGGTGTGTCCTCATTCATTCCTAATTGCTTTGGAGAAGTATCCTCTGCCTTCTAGATGTGAGCCACTGGGGGGTTTATCAGTACACAAACCGGAGCGGAAGTAAACTTTTCTTTTAATTTGGGAGAACTTGTTCTTCTCCACAATTTCCCATTAAACTAGTAATTGGTGGAAAATAATTAAAGGAAATTACAGTCGTGTCCTGAGAATTCTACCTCCTTTTCAAATGAACACATTTAAATTTTTGAACATCTTCCAATCTGAACACATTTAGAATTTTTATTTCAAATTTTGTAATTTTACCATTCGTTTGAAAAAGTCCTAACATTTTCTTCCTCTCTTTCCTAGATATATCATTTAATTCTTAGGATGACCACATCTAGGGGAATATACCCTTAAACACAGGCACAAAGCCATTTTAGATCTGTTAGTTCCAAATGTTCAGTGCTGGGAATTTGTGCAAGTGTCAAAGGGCTAGAGGCTAAACCCTCTACTGGGCACATATACATGAGATGCTACATCATCATAGCAAGAGCTACAGCAACATAGTTCATCGCTACAACAACATAGAATTGGTGGGCGTGAATTGTGATGCTGACACTACTGCAAAGTAGCTACAAGCTACTGAGCTGTAGGGTCAGAAATGACCTGTGCACCTTCAGGACTGTGCAGTGATGGTGGATACTGCGCAGTCATTTAGTACTTGCTGAAGTGCTAAACATGCTAATGTTAGAAAGAAGGTTGTTCATTCTTATTATGCATTTTAATAGGAGTTAATATTGTAACAGTTATTGACAATCAAGAAGTTTGGAGCTTGACAAGAAGATTTCTGAAACTGGGTGAAAATTATATTTACAGGGTTGCCAAGCTTCTTAATTTTTTATGTTTCAAGACATTTACTAATTTTCTTAGCGTCCAAATAAATGGAATTGAAAAGTCTTGTGGCATCTCCATCTCTATCTATATATACAAACTCTCAGGCTCATGCTTATCCAAAAACGCTGTCAAGTATGAAAGAAACACACTCTTAGATCATACCAATCAAAAGGGAAACAAAAGAATCCAATAGCTATTCTTTTTTTTTTAAATCACAATTTTTAAACCAATCTCATATTTTAGAAACATTACAGGTATCTTTTTTGAATACTTGAGGTTGCAAGTACTGAATGACTGTGCAGTAAGAACTGCAGACGGCACACGTGTAGACATATTCACTGACATCTAAACTTGGTGAGAGAAATTGGTGATGCAAATAAATAGATTCATATTTTGTTTTATGTTTTAAAAAAGGGGGTGCCTTTAGTTAGTTACTGAGGCTGTTTACAGGCAGATAAGGAAGGTTAAATGTTTTTATTTTCTTAAATGGGAGGGAGAATTGTAACAGTTATTTCTTTTGTAACATATGCTCAATACAAGGATATACATCTGAAAAAAAAGATGTGAAAAATAAGTAAATTATCATGCTGTTTGTTATTTTAATTCCTAGGTCTGTGAGATGAATTCCCAGGTCTACTGGGTGAATTGTCATCTGCCCATGAGCATTTCTTCTCATCTCCTGAAATTGGTTAAATTTCCTCCTAGGGAAAGTTTGCTTCAGTCTTCACTGAAGTGAATCTACAGATTTCAATGAAGGTTGCTTCAAATCTGAAGTAAGGTATAATTTAGAAATGGTGCTCAAATTGTGGAATGCAAGACCTGTGTGCAGAGAACAGGTAAAACGCATCTTAACAAATATTGTCAAAATGGATCAATTTCACAACATTGCATTCACAAAGTTGTACTTAAAGTTCCATTTGGTAAGTTTTCATAATAACTTAACCTCTGGTGTTTTGAAATAAACCATTTTAACATGTTAGGTAAGTATTTTTTTATACCCACTATCATTTATGATTGAAACCTGAACTGAAACAAATCTAGTGCTACTGATTATGGAAAAGAAGCCACTAACTCGAGGGATAATAATATAATCAAATAGGATGTCTGTAATCAAATAGATAAAATCATCTCACTCTCGTGCACACAAAGACTATATTGAAAATAAAGGTTTCAGGCAGATTGACAGAAGTGAGGAAATTCAAAGTTAAAGCCAAAGTTTTATATTTTTCAATAGCTAGGTACAGTTGGTGTATGCTTACGCACTTAAGTAAGACACACAAGTATCAGTCTTATGCCATATTTCTGCTTTAATAATAAATGTACTTGATGTTGTAGACTTAAGTATTTTAATGTGGATTTTTAGTGTCTTATGTTAAAGCAAGAAGTTACAGAAAGACCAATTTGAGTTAAAGATTTGTAAAGGCATGCCCCATTAGGACTCAGTTAAGTGGTCCAGCCTGTAAATCAATGAGATGGGCCTTTGTTTGTGTTTTATCTTAAGAGAAGTAGTAATAAGGTACCTAGAACAGCCTTGTTGAAGTAAGTTGAGTCTCCTATTACCTGCCAGTTAAAGTCACTACAGGCTGTGTATCCACCTACTGGCAGCTTTAATCAGTGTCCATCATGTCCAGAGAAAATAGCCTCAGGGATGGTGCAAGAAACTAGACCACTGTCAGCACCCTTTGTCTCTCCCATATGGATTGGACATGATTCCACAGGATTAGCCAACAATTATATGCTCTGAACTGATCAATTCAGTCAATTTACTGTGCAAAGTAAATTGATCCTTCAGAACAAAGAGTTCTGTCAGCAGGGAGGTACCTGAGAAAGCAGCATGCCTGTGTAAACAGTTCTGTCCTTGCCCCAGTATGGAGTGGCCCAGCACCATATGGTGCCACTATGAACTTATTAACTGACGGATTAACTCATCTCAGCATTTGGGATCCCCAGTTTCCAGCTGTGAGAATGATTGATGGGCTAACTACTGCTTCAGTCTTGGAAGTTATTTCCTCCATTTAACAGAGTCAAGAAGACAGAAAATTGCCCCCTTTGTAAATGCTAATCTCACCACTCCTTCGAACACCCAACATAGCAATTTATTCAAGGCAAAGTCTTAAAATTGGTATAGTACACATCAAATGCATACTAATTAGCAATTTCTTTTGAAGGCTCCATCACTTATTAAGGGTCTCCTTTTCCATATGTTCATCATGCCCCACTTCACCCTTTAATTACAAAACAGCACTTTCTACTAATTGTGAGAAGGTACATTGTACCCGGTATCTGTATTAAAAACTACACCTTCTGGGGCCTAATTTAGGGTCAGATATAAAGCAGACAGATAAGCATGCATAAAGGCTTAGTAGCACTGTCATCATTTTAGGTATATTCATTTTTATCCTCCCTGGATGAGCAGCTTAAGCAAGCATTCCATGAAAAGAGTATTTCTTTTGAAATGGCAAATTTCATGTTCTCATTGCCTTGTTACCAATACTGGATAATGAGGTGGTGGTTATTCCACTATTATTGAATAGGGCCTTACTATCAGATTCCTTTTTGTACTTTGTTCCTAAAAGGAAAAAAAAAACCCAACAGGTCAATAAAAAACCTCTTGATATACTTGAAACAGAATTTGTCAATAATCTGTGAATTAACTGTTTGTGTTTATTTTCCTTTTACCACTCATAACTATAACCTTGTATTTGTTGGTGCATAATAGCATTGTGCTTTAAAAAAACTATTTATATGTTATCTGAAAGTGCTATCAGTTTCAAAAGAATTTTAGTATAAACTTGCATAATATTCAGAAAATCAGACAAGAAAACACAAACAATACAAAGAGATAGTGTCATTATGGTTACTATAACCATATTCCCAATAATTTAGTTTCATTACCGTATCTTACAATATTTATTTACCTATTGATGTTAACAATTGCTGGTTAATTTATAAAGTAGATATCATTGCTACAGTATTTTATTTTCTGGACAATTTTTTTCTTGTTTATATTTTTATTTTGCAAAACTCACTAATGGAAATTGCTAATAAAACTCATAATATTGTGTCCAGTGTAAGTGGTGTAGACTCAACAGAAGATGTTTCTTTGTGGGACTGTTTAAAGATTATCATTTTGTAGGAAAAATAAGCTTATGTTTCTTTATATTCTGCTGCAAAGTGAAAGAAGCGCCTGTCAGAAAGCAGGGGAAATATTCTTTTTTTTCTCTTTTTTTGTTGAGATTTTAGTTCAGTGGGAATTTTCTAACCCAGCTCAAAGTGAAAAAAAGATAAATCCTAATCCTATTAAAAAGAAAAGGAACCATTCTCTCATTTTGTCATGTTGCAATATTTTAAATAATTGCATAAAAAATAAAACATGAGGTTATAACAGGTGTTAGCATATTTGAGTGCTGGCTGCCACTTAGGACTATATGGGCGTGTCTACACATTCCTTAATGTGCTCTAGTTATGACCAATTACATTTAGTACTTGTAAAATCAAGTGCTAAATTAATGTGTAGTAACCGGTGTTACTGAGCAGTAGTGCTGGCACACATCTTATTAGTGACTGTACTGTACAGTAACCTAATACAGTAAAAGCTATGCTATCTGGCATCTGTAAAATAAAGTGAACCCGGAAGTGCCTACCACAGCACTTCTAATTTCTCCGAGCTCCCATGGCCCGGGGCAAAGCAGCCTGTGCTGATGAGGCCCCATGGCCCGGGGGCATAACAGGCTGCATGGAGCTATTCAGGGCCCACCTCCCTGTCTCGCGGGGCCTGCAGGGCCCATGGGATGGGCGGCAATGCCACAAGACAGGTGGAGGGACTGTTTGTGCTGTGACACGCTACTGTGCAGTATTATTAGGCTACTGCACAGTTAGCATCTTGTGTAGACCCGCCCTTTTAATACAATTTTGGGTGCATCTACACATCACTGTATGGTGATATTGCTATGGCACCATGCTTTAGTACTTCCTTTTAGAGGTACTAAAGCATGGCACAGTAACTGCTGCTAATGTGCCATGTGCATGGAGCACAGTTAGATTTTGCCGCTACACTGCTGTAGCAGCGTCCTACAATGGTGGAGAGGGCCACTATGGCAATGTAGCTGCCAATCACATTTAGAACCATGTGGTTCCTATGTCACCATAGCACATCACTACATCACTGTAGGGCAACATGTAGCTGCACCCATTGACAGAAGAATGCACCAGAAGTTAAAAGTCAAAGTGGTAGCTATCCCAACATCCTTAACTCATTTACATTTTCTAAATACTGCATTTCTTATGGTGTAGCTGTTCAAGCTGAAGCACACTCACAAAAAGAGTCCCTGAAGGAGGACATCATACACTGCAGTTGCCTTTTCCTTAGGTTATGTCAACACTGCGATCACGGAGGCAAAGTAAATTATCCTTCATTTAGTTTCATGCTGCTGTGGCTAGATTGCTACTGATACCCAAGCTAGCTTTAAACTACCTATCTTTAAACAATACTGCAGTCACTTTTGTGACTAATAGGCATACCTATTAGTTGCTAAGACTGTGTAATGATAGTCTGTGGTAAAGGTGAAATTCACTCCACCCACATAAAGCCAAGCCAGAATACTTGCCTGGTGTGTGCCTAGACTGCAGAGACAGCCTTCCCGTAGTGTATAATGAGTGTTTTGGGAGTCCTGCACAAACAACTTGCCAGTGCAGAACCCGTAGCTGAGGTGTAGGCCCTCTACATTAAGGGTGAATTGTGTACCAAGTCCAAATATGACTTCACCCAAGGAACTCAAAGTGCTTCACAAATATTAATTGGCTAATTCACCCTTACAAGTAGATAGACTGAGGCACAAAGAACGTAAAAGACTTGCCCTGCAAGTCAATAGTGAGAATAGGAATAGAACCACTATTCCTGCTCTAGAACCACTACACTATAGAACCAATGAACAGCTGCTTAATATACATACACCCTTTGCAATGTATGTATGCATGCATGCGTGTTCTGAGTCATAGGCGATATTTGAGGGGAACACCAGGGATCACATGCCCCCCCAGACAGGGCCACCGCTGCCAGCAGTACCTATGGGAGCATACCAGCTCTGCCCCTGTCACCGACACTGACAGCGGTGCCTGCGGGTGCCCCCCCAGACTCAGGAGGCACCAGTCGCCTATGTTCTGAGTCATTTAAAGGAAAGCGATCACTTGCTCTCCCTTTTGAGAAATATTACAAAGAAGGATGTTTGTTCTATTATGCATCTTGATAGGAGCTAATATTATAACAATTGTTTACAATCAATAAGTTTGGAACTTGACAAGAAGGTATCTGAAATTGGGTGAGAATTATATTTGCAGGTTTGCCAGGCTTCTTAATTTTGTATGTGTCAAGACATTTACTATTTTTCTTACAGTCCAAACAGTTGGGATTGAGAATTCTCACGGCTCGGTATCTATATCTATATCTATAGCTATATAAAAACTCTCAGCCTCATGCTTATCCAAAAAACCTTTCAAGTATGAAATAAATGCACTCTCAAATCTTACCAATCAAGTGGGAAACAAAAGAATGCAATAGCTATTCTTTTTTTTTTTTAAATCACATAATTTTTAAACCAATCTCATGTTTTAGAAACGTTCCAGGTATCTTTTTTGAATACTTGAGGTTGCCCACACTATATTTTGTTTGAAATACAACAATGGCTCAAAAGATTACAATACCTTTTCCTAGGGGAAAAAAATCATTTGGCTGGCTTTTTATTCATTATGTTAAGCCTGAGCCTGTTGTGATTTGGAATGGGCCAACATTTTAAACCTTAAAAATTATAGTTTAAAATGGAAACTGACAGATCTTTCCAGTCCTGCAAGTGGTGATGCTATCATAATGAAATGTAATTAAATTGTCTCTGTCAGAGAGAGATTTGTCCAATCATTCAGAGTACATCTTATGTGCCGTCACTTCTTTTATTAACTATTAGCTTCATCGTCTTTAGGTGTTTTATTTTCAGCTATAGTATCATGCTGACCAAACTACACCTCTTATTCCTTTTAATTACTACTGCTGTAAAGATGTAGCATATTTCTGTTCTCACTACCAAATCAAGCTCTGCATCTCAAAAGCATCCTTAAAATATCAGACCTTCTGTCAGCTGAGCAGAACAATGTGCTAATAATTATATTTCTCTTTCTTACAGGAGATCAAAGCTCCGGTAGAAGTGACAAACACCTAGGATGTTCAGACTCTGGCTTGAAGGTCAATTGGACCCACAGACACATGTTACCCATTTTATTACATGAAAGCTGACTGAAAGAAGTGATCAATTCCATGCACTCAGAATATTTAATTGCTGTTCCAATGAATGTATATGAAATGGTTTGGAAAGGTTCACAGTTGTTTCTTCTCAGAAGCTTATACACCCCCAGTACAAAAAAGGTCATCAGGAAGTCTACACGGCACTTAAATCCTTTTCTGAAGATTCAGGAGGCCTGAAAAGTTCTCTGGAATTTAATTTAATCCCCACCACATAAAACAAAAGCAGTCTTTAATCACTATTAAAGAAACCCTCACTCTTTATTTCACTAGGAAGAGTGACCTTTTCTATTTTAAGACAAATACTGCCTTCTCAGAGGCACTGAGGTCCCCAAATGCAGCAGGTCTAGTATAATTCCAGTGTGAGGGAAGGGACAAGATTAACAGAACCCTTATAAGGGAGATCAGGCTCTGTGAGTTCACTGCTGTGCTGGGGCCATGATTCTCCTACTTTGGCTCCGAGTGTAGCCTCTGGATCCACCTTGGTTCTCTTACAAACAGCCCTAAGACCTGTGGCTGTTGAGTCGCTGCTTCCCCAGAGGGCCCCAGTACAATAAGGCATTTTTAAAACAATTTTAAGTCTCAAGCACTGAGATTTTTTTTCTCACCTAGTCGTGAAAAAACAGGT
Source organism: Crocodylus porosus (assembly GCF_001723895.1). Lineage (NCBI taxonomy): Eukaryota > Metazoa > Chordata > Crocodylia > Crocodylidae > Crocodylus > Crocodylus porosus. The sequence goes on along the minus strand of NW_017728909.1, from coordinate 58,286,734 downwards.
GAGCTAGAATCTACTTAGTCCAAACTAGCAGAAGAAGTATGGTAAAAGCAGCAAAATGGGAAAAAAGGAAAGCAAGTAGTAGAGTCCTTCATGGAACTCTTCAAGGAACTCTTTGACATCTGTTCAATCCACAAGTGTTAAAAAACCCATTGTAAGTAATAGAGAGTGATGTTAAAAAAGAACAAAATGTTGCCATTCTATAATGCCACTGCAGGGGGGAAGAGTTTTCAGGTAAAGGCAGTGGACTGAGAAGACATTTTTTAGGTCTGCAACAAACTTTCTGTGTGATTTTGAGCAAGTCACAAAATTTCTGATTGCAACTCTAATCTCTAATTCTACATTGTAGAGTTTCAAGGAACCACTCCACATTTCCAGGCACTGAGTGAAAAGTGATCACCTTCACTTTTCCCTTGCCAGGCTTTATATGTTAGTAGGCAATGGTAAAATAGCTCTAACCCATTACAGATTTTGTTGGCTTTATTCCCATTCCTAAAAACAACTGGTCAAGGGGATCTTAAGGCTACTTAAAATCACAAGAGCAGCAGAAATGTGGAACTACATTCCCATGCAAAATACCAGGTTTGTGGGCTGTAGAACTTCTCACATGTAAGTGCACAGGTCAAAAAAATGCATATGATATGTAATTGCTGGGGCAGCTGGTCCCCATCAAGCTACTTGGAAAAGCAACACATACTAATATCATGGGATTAGTTTGGTCAAGAGCTTTGTTACATTATGGTTTATTTAAATGCAAAACATCAGAAATTTTGTTTTGATGTTAGGGCATTGTACGAGCATGAAGCATACTTTATTAAAGTACATGCCAACACTATTATCTGTTGTTTTTTTAAACTGTTTATTGTTTGCTTATCAGAAACTACTCATATAAAACTTGAACAGCATGTTTGAAGTTGCATCTAATGACTGTTTTACTCAGTTTACAGTTTTAACTTATTTTACTTTTGCTGTGGTTTAACATTCCTTTAATTTATTACCCTTGCAACAGCATTTGAAATGTGAATACTCTTTCAAACAGGACACATCATTTCCTTTCCCTCTTTGGATGTGTAACCCTTTGCGAAATGTACTGCAATACCCTGGATGTCAATGCCTGAAAAATGGGAGAGAAACAGGCAGGCGGGAGGCAATGACAGAAAGTCTGTGTACATACTAAGTGCCACTCATTAAGCTGGGTCCCCAGTGAATATGACCACTACACAGAGGTTAAAGGGCAAAGGATTAATGACAGTGGTCACAGCAATGACAGGGAAGCAACAAGTTCTGTTCCCAGATTGGCCTTGATCTTGCTTGCAAGGATCATTGCATTGTATACAGCAGCTTGTGTAAGACGGTTATGATCCAGCCTGTGCAGAGGCTATGTGTGGGTGCAATAAGGTTAAATGCTAGACATCATTATCCCCATGGAGTGGCAGTAAGTGTCAAGCCCCCTGTATGTCTGCTGTCTCACTTTCAAGTAAAGAGAGTGAAAAACGTATGGATAGAAAATGGGTTTGTGCTCAGGAGACAGCCTTAAATCTTACTCCTCACGTTAGGAGTAACAGCTTGCAGGCCTCTCAGCTGAACTTTCATTAATGTAGATTTTCTTTCCCATTCACCCTGTCCTGCTCATTATTTTTTACTATATATTTTTACACACAATATTGAAAACTTCTGCTCTGAAGGACTAATACAATAGGTGGAAGATATTTGACATGCATTGCTGTTTAATTAACAATTCTTTTTCTTCTGTATCAGTAGAATTGAAGATTAGAAACTAAGAAACTGTGGATATGTAGTCTCTGATTCTGCCCTTGTTATAGGGATATAAACTTATTTTATAACCAGCTTATATGGCCTATGGAGAAATCCACTTGGATAGGGGAATCTTTAGCTAGCAGAAACTTGCCATACTGTCTCCCATGCCACCCTTTCTCTTGGATGGCAAAATGGGGAGACCTGGCATGAGAAAAAGATGGCTTTGAATCCCAGTTGTTAGAATAGGTCGTGTTCATATCTGGTGAAAATCAGAGCAACCTTCAGCATGCTCTGGTTTGTAGGAAAAAGATGAGTGCTGGAAATGGGATGAGGACTAAAGCCAGTTAAACCAACTTAATTCTGTATCAGGTCCAGTACCTGTCAATCCCTCAGAATGTTTTATGAACCCTTGCACCTACAGAGAACAGTGAGTGCCTAATGCACACCAGCTTCCCCTCTCTCCTCCTCTCCTGTCACTTCTTGCTGCAATCCATCCATATGCCAGAGAATACCATACATGATAGTTTTCTTCTCTAACCAGTTTTTGTTGCTGGAGTACATTAAGTACCAAAGTTGGATAGCATTGGGGAGCCCCCAGACCAAAAATTTCTGGGAAGAAATCTGACATAAAATAATGTTTTGTTCTTTTATATCACTTTTCAGCTGGGGACTGAAAAAAAAACCTTTTTCAGGCATTCATGAATTAAACCTCACAACATCGCCATGATGCAGGGAAGTGATATTTTCCTGGCTGGAGACAAGGCATCCTGCCTGTGGTCACACAGGAAGTTGGTAACTTCTCCTAGATTTGTATCCAGATTCCTTGATACCCTCTTTTATGCTTTAACTACATTCTTTTTTACTACTGGGCTTTACTTTATACTCCCTTCCCTGCCTATTGTATAGAGTAGCTTTAAGCTTGAGAATAATCTTATTTCTCTATCACTGAAATATCTAGCAACTTGTGAAATGTATGCTGCTGTGCAGGATTGAAGGGTTGATAGGGTAAATTTTGAAAGTCATTCAGAAGAAATGGTTTTACTCTTTCTTCCCTCCCTCTCCCTGCAGTTAGAGGGCATGTCTTAGAGGGCATGGCTGGTCAAGGCTCCCTAGGAACTATGGTAGGAGTATCAGGCATCCCTCTGCACACTTCTTTTGCCTGAAGAGCTGCCCATGATACCACACTCTGGTGGAATGGAAATTGCAGCCTTCTCAACTCTGGGGGTCTGGAGGCTGGTCCTTTGAGCTTCCAGAGGTGAATCAGAGCTCAGAGAAGCATTAATTCTTGAGAAAAGTAATAGAAAAGTAAATACAAAAATGAGCATAGACTTGCCTCTGAATCCTAATATCTTTATCTTTGGGGATTTGGATTCCATTACAAATATTAGCAAAGATCAAGGGCATTTTATTTTAAGGGCAAGTCTAATTGGAAAGAAGTTAATTCTACAAAAGTGGAAGTGAGCTAAAGAAATTAAAATTGATGTGTGGTCTGTAGTAGAGGTATTGGAGCCTTTTGGATTCTTCTCACGTGAGTCGAACCTAAATCTCCAAAGGAGCTCTCATATCGCCCTGCTTCCCACTCCCAACCCACTCCTCCCTCAAAGCCCCCAACTTGCCCTACATTTTGCCTTTGATGTCCTTGAGGATCCTTTTCCTTTCTCTCCCTATTCTATCTTAGAGGGAACCCCTTATACAGGTCATTGAGAGAGACTGGGTAACTATTCCCCTCCCCGTGAAGTGTGACATCTGGTCACTTTCTTTGCTGCCCAGTCCCACCCTATGATTCCTGATCCAGAAGCATCCTCTGGCAGCACCCTAGTGGGGCTGCACTGGTGAGAGTTCTGTTGTGAAACCTCTAATGTCTTGGCTGCTGATGAGCAGGCCACCCTAGCTCCTTTGTCAGGCCAGGATTTCTGTCCTGCGAACACACATAGGATTTAATATGCCCGTTGTAAGTAATAGAGAGTGATGTTAAAAAAGAACAAATTGTTACCATTCTATAATGCCACTCCGGAGGGGAAGAGTTTTTAGGTAAAGGCAGTGGACTGAGAAGACATTTTTTAGGTCTGCAACAAACTTTCTGTGTGATTTTGAGCAAGTCACAAAATTTCTGATTGCAAATCTAATCTCTAATTCTACATTGTAGAGTTTCAAGGAACCACTCCACATTTCCAGGCACTGAGTGAAAAGTGATCACCTTCACTTTTCCCTTGCCAGGCTTTATATGTTAGTAGGCAATGGTAAAATAGCTCTAACCCATTACAGATTTTGTTGGCTTTATTCCCATTCCTAAAAACAACTGGTCAAGGGGATCTTAAGGCTACTTAAAATCACAAGAGCAGCAGAAATGTGGAACTACATTCCCATGCAAAATACCAGGTTTGTGGGCTGTAGAACTTCTCACATGTAAGTGCACAGGTCAAAAAAATGCATATGATATGTAATTGCTGGGGCAGCTGTTCCCATCAAGCTACTTGGAAAAGCAACACATACTAATATCATGGGATTAGATTGGTCAAGAGCTTTGTTACATTATGGTTTATTTAAATGCAAAACATCAGAAATTTTGTTTTGATGTTAGGGCATTGTATGAGCATGAAGCATACTTTATTAAAGTACATGCCAACACTATTATCTGTTGTTTCTTTAAACTGTTTATTGTTTGCTTATCAGAGACTATTCATATAAAGCTTGAACAGAATGTTTGAAGTTGCATCTAATGACTGTTTTACTCAGTTTTTTACTCACTTTTACCTTATTTTACTTTTGCTGTGGTTTAACATTCCTTTAATTTATTACCCTTGCAACAGCATTTGAAATGTGAATACTCTTTCAAACAGGCACACATCATTTCCTTTCCCTCTTTGGGTGCGTAACCCTTTCCAAAATGTACTGCAATACCCTGGATATCAATGCCAGATGTTTGTCTGCCTGCCTGCTTGCCAACTCATATAACACCTCAGACAATTTCCTGATGGGTCACTGAATGTCTTACACCTCTCCTCCTGGTTTGGCTCTGTACCCACACCAATTCTCCCCATTCATACACCTGTCCAGTGACCCTGCAGTCATGGTTCTCTTTTTGCCTTTGTGTGGCTGTAGCTTATCATCTGTTAACAGCTTGGCTAACTGAACTTGGGTATCCTGCCATCTTCATAACCTGTTAAGATGGATTGTTAAAGTCTTCTGATACATTTACTCCAAAGGCAACATCAACAGGTAGGCAAATCTGCCATCTAAATATCAACATATATAGTGTATATCCTGTAAATGACTGCACACTGTTGTGGTAGGCCGTCATGACATAAGGGTGTACCCAATCCTAATCTAACACCAATTTGTGCCAACCCTGTAGGCCCAAAAACTGGCAAAAGAAGCAAGGGGGAGTTCCCACTTTTATACAGAAAATCATAGGGTTAGGGTTACAAGCCAATGGGCCAAAGGGAGGGAACAAGTAAGAGGTAAAGAAACATCAGGACTGTGGCAATGTACACTCAGCACCTTAATTACCTGGTGAATTCAAACAAGTCTTTAGTCCTTAAAGCACTCAAACAACAGCCTGAAGCTGCCCCCAAGTTTGAAAGGTCCTTTAGTCCACTGTCCTGGCTGACCATGTCAGTGAGATCTCCAGCTCCACTGTGCACTCCTTTGTATAGATCTGACCAAGATCCATGTTCACGCTGGTCTTTCTTCCCCTTACCCCAGCCTCAAGCTTCCTTTTCCTTTTTCCTTTGCCCCCCAGCCCCTTGGGGTTTCAGGGAGTTTCAGTCCAAATTAAAGAGATGTCACAGCTCTGCAGACTGCCCCCTGGTTACACCTGCTGTTATATATGTTATATTCACATTACAGTATTTTTTGTGTCATCCCTGAATTGCTTGGAGGTAGAGAAAATTTGACTCAGGTAGACCACTGCTTTAGATTCTCGTGAGAAAACTAAAGGACAAGTCCTCAACTTGGCATAAATCACTTCATACCAGCTGAGAATCTGGCACTGAATATTAAGGAGTATTTGGATTCAGAGTATGTTGAATAGAGGTGAATTATAATAACATATATGCCTATTTGTAAATGTAATAGAATATAAGATAGTTGGAGTTTATAACTACTTCATAGTAAAGTCTACTAAGAAAAGTTAGGCCTGGTTTTCTTCTCACTTTCATCAATATTACCCTGCCAGAGTGTTACTAATCTTCTTTCTTCATTTGTGTGTGAAATAGGAAAAACCTCTGTGAGATATAAAGATAAAGTACTATTAAAAGTTTAACGGTGCCAACAAGCATTTGCCACAGCCAGTCTAGGTTTAGGCCGCTTACTTTAAGTGACTTAAACCTAAAACAGAAGCACCATGTACAGCAGTTTGCTACTGCTGGCAGCAGTGTGTGCAGCCATTCACTACTGCTGTTAGCGTTAGAGCCTGATGTAAGCAACTTGGGGTGGCGGGGGGTCCATGGGTGGGGAGGGATTGGTGGGTTGGGGAGGAGGAAGGGGGTTGCTGTGTCTCTAGGGATGGGGAGCTGTCCAGATGCAGAGCAGGAGGCCTAGTGAGAATCAGGGAGATGGGAATAGCACAGCTCCAGGGCTGGGGTGAGGGGCTGGGTTTTCTTAGCCCTGGCCTGTGCTGAGAACATAAGTAGGTGTTCCTGAGATTGGGTTAACCCTTTCTAGATAAGGTTAACTCTTTCTTCAGCTAAGATAGTGAACCTCCTGAGGTGCACTAACCTAGACACGACCACTATTTTTGGTTGAATTAAATCCTCTGAATGCTTGCATGATTGGACAGTTAAATTGACCTAACCCTGGTTAGGTCAATCTAAATATAATGCCTGTATATACCCTAAGGCAAAAGCAGAAATGTAAAGGAGTGGTTCCCAATGAAAATTATTATGGGATCATAAGATCAGAAAGTGAGACCTATAACCACAAATCTGCCACTGAGTTTGCAAAGTATCACATTTACTTGAATCTAATATGACCCTGAATTTAAGATGACCCCCAGAATTATTAGATTCTGTATATGGAAGATTGATAAATTTGTTATAATTTTCCATGCATAGAATCTAATAATTGGAGGGTCATCTTTAATCCATCCCTCCCCACCTCTGCAGAGGGGCAGGCAGTGGGGAGGCAGGTGGTGTGGGGAGGTCAAGCAGCTTGCCTCATGCTTGTGCCTGACCCCCTGCCTGGGTCCCACTTTATACTGCCCCCACCACCAGGCTCTACAACCCACTTCCCCTCTGGTCTCTGCTTGCCCACTTCTCTTCAGCCTCTGCTCCCTGATCCTTCCCCCATCGTCCACTCCCCCATGCACCTTCAGCCTCTGCTGTCCATCCCCCTCTCTCTGTGCTGGCTGGCTCCATCTCCATTCTAGCCTGGGGCACTAAGCATAGCCCCAACCTGGTGCCATAGGAGCTGCTACAGGGCTGGGTTGGGGCTGTGTTTAGTGCCCTGGGCTGCATCGTGCACAGAGTCTGCTGGCACAGACCAAGGGGAAGGTGGGGAACAGAGGCTGAGTGGGGATGGAGGGAAGAGGCTGCAGAGGTGAGATGGCAGAGTGCAAAAATGGCAAGCAGGGGGGATAGGCAGAATCTGTGACTATGGCCTGAACCTCAGGTAAGGGCTGGACCTTGAGCCAAAGCAGTTCCCTGCCTCCTCCCCCTGCACTGCCAAGATGAAGGGCTCCCCCCCATGTTAAATGAGAATTAAGTAAATACAATAAATAAAAGCTGTCTAGTTATTGCCTGAAGTTAGGTAGTTAAAATGGATCATTTAAAATAATTAAGAAACAGTTTAGTAGACAATGAAAAGAGAACTTAAATATAAAAAACAGTAGGAAATAAAACTGTTCATAAATGAAAGGGAATTCGAATGAGCAAGTGCTGACTTTTCACAGAAGTACTTTATTAAGAGGAATGCTAAATAAGTGAATATATAAATTTGTGCTAATCCTAAAGTTGATTTTTAAACTGTTGTAGAGAAAAATAATTAACACATGATTAATAATATTAATAGTGTTAACCTTAAATAAACTGCTGATATTATTATCAATAAAACTTTCTAAAATAAAATGATTCTACAATAACTTTGCATACAGAGATCCTAAAGTGATAAATTTTAGCTTATTAGGCAATTGTGGTAACAGGAATATATAACCATAAGATATCACATCATAATAACTGCTGTATTAAAACACTAAATAAAGCAAATCATAATTAGTTACAAAAGTAACAAGTGACAAAAATATCACTAATCCAAAATGTATAGAGTATGTAAAATGAACTATTCAACTAAAATTGAAACATAATCATACTAATACATCCATATAATTTAGACTATATTGAAAATAAATGTAGACATTATTGACACTTTAAATAAGCCCAATTTTAAAGAAATTACTTCAAGATAAAACCTAGATAATTGCACATCTGGCTTAACTTTTACTGCAAGTTAAAACACAAAAGTAAAATGATCTGAAATCATCACTATAATGTGATATAAATAACAGTAATGAAGAGTTCATCATTTTTTTAAAGAAAGCCAAATCATATTTTATGTTTAACCTCCCCCCACTCCTAAATTCATGTGAGATGCAGTTTTCCATAAAAAATAGCCTGAAGAACCACAGGGAAACAGCTGATAACATGAACCATAGAGATTTAAACAACAGAAGACAAATAAATGAAGAATAAGAAAAAAAACCTTCATGATTTTTAAGTCAATCTCCTGATATTTTGTGGCTGATGATTCTTCAGTGTGTGGGGTTAGCAATAGTAACCAAAAAGTCTTCATATTCAAAGCTGGTTTTGAACTGGTTTTGAACAGACACATTTAAATTTTGGTGAATTTTGAAATATTTATGATAGCAGAAATAAACTTCTGAAATGTGAATGTGTAGGCACCTAACTATGGCTTTAGATTCAGCAAATAATCTATTCATATATTTATCTTTAAGCGTATTCAAGTTGATCCCTCTTCAGTAAAGGAAGTACTTAAATATAACTTTAGGAATGGATGTTCATGTGACTACCTACATGTTTTAAATTACTGGTCTGCGTAGGTATTTTGGTGCATGAAGGCACAACTAGCATGATTTTCAGAAGTGCTAAGTTTCACTGGCTACAGTGGCAGCTGTTTTAATATATAACTGGAATTTATCAAGTCTCATTTTTTAAAATGATATTTTTCCATACATATAGTATATATGCACATCTTTACTGCACTCCTTACTTTCCTTCCATCAACTTGGCATGAAAAATATAAAATAAAGGTTTTCAACTGGAAATGACCAGAAATGGAGAGACAAAAGGAAGGAAAAATAAGAGGGGTCCAGAGAAGAATGGAGGCACAGAGAATTAGAGAAAAGGAAGCAGGGAATTGAGGGCATATGAGATAAGAGCAGAAGAGGAAGGGAGGGAAAAAAGATAGGATGGAATGAAAAAGACAGAGTACAGCATCAATTATTGATACTAAATGGTACCAAAACCCACTTGTACAAACAAAACGTTTGGTTAATGAAGCATGTATTTAATGAGCATACTCCTGCATCATACTCTAAAGCAAGTCTGGTACCAGAGGACACACCTACACGGGATACTTTACTGAACAGTAGCATAGTTTACTGCCCAGTAACCACACACATCTACACACATGTATATTTACTTGTGAGTAAATTTGATACTTGCAAATGCAAGTAGCAAATTTCTTTATGAGTAGTTACTGTGACCTGCCAACCAGAAGCAGATTTCCTTCCAGTTAGCCCAGTTACTAGGGGCCCAGCCTGAGGCTAGCCCCAGGGTTCTGGGGCTGGGAGCCTTTCCTGCCACAGAGATGGGCCGCTCTATGGCAGCCCCAGCCTCAGGCCCTTAAAAGCCCTGGGGCACACATGCGGACAGCCTAAAGCCACTCCAGGCCCCTGTGTTCCCCTGGGCAGGCCACAGGCCAGCTACACTAGCCTGCCTGCACCCTGGCGCCACTGCCTGGCACTGCAATTTTGCGTGCCTGTCAGTACCATGCTGTCCAGGCCTGCAGAGTGATGCAGGCTCTTGACAGGCCTGCCAGCAGCCAGGCCCAGCTTCAGACAGCTCTTGACCACCAGGGTCAGCTCCAGCTGCCCACAGTCCATACTCAGCAGCCTACCTGGAGCCTGCAGGTGCTATGGGGCATTGCTTCACCATGCAGCTCCTGGTCCCACACCATGCCCCTGTGCTGGGTGCTGCAGGCAGCTGTCCAGGCCTGGTAGCACAGGGACAGCTGCGTGAAGGCCTAGAGAGCCAGTGCAGAAGCCTCAATGGACTTGTTGTGACCCATGTCTGTGCCCACCACACAGGGCCTCATTTGATCCATGGAGGAAACTGGCAACCTCATGGTGCAGTGGGGAGAGGTGGAAGTGCAGTGCCTGTTAGTGCAGGGTCGGTGCTCCAATGCCCATGTGTACAAGGGGCTGTCAGGCTGGATGTAGAAACGTGGGCACAACTGGTTGGCATGGTAGTGCTGCATAAAGGCCAAGTGTAGGCACAGTGGGTCACACTTGTGGTGACTGACCACAATGGTTGGTTGGGAAGTGCCTGCAAGTCTGTGCCCTTTATGTGGCAACTAACAGAGATCCTTGTGTCCTGGGACCCAGGCCGCAGCTGTGCTGTGTTCAGCAGCATGGGTGGCCTACCCAAGCCCCTACCCCAGCCTGGCATCCATGGTGATATGTAGCTGGGGTCTCTGATGAGGAGGGGCAGGGCCACCACGGCGCCCAGCTACAGGTCTGGCATGCCCAGTATGAAGCAGATGCTTTCCACCAGAGGTGGCAGGGTGGAGTTGTGGAACATGTGGGTGCTGTGGGCACTATCCACCCAGCTGGCACTCACATTCGTGAAGGTGCTGTGGTGGTCTATGATTGCCTGGAACACAATTAAGTGAAAGCCCCTCTGGCTGTAGTAGGGCCAGTTGCCATAAGCAGGGCAGGTGATGGGAATGGGGATGGCCCTGATGCATTGGGGGAAGCCCAGGCCACCACCACCACCACCACCAGGGGGTCATGCACCTGGAGCAAGGCATGACCCAGCACATTCTGGAGGGTGCCGCACATTTGCAGGATGGCCTCTCTGGCCTCGTCCACACCAAAGAGATGGCCCACACAGTGGAGGCTGGTGGGTGTGGCCAGCTTGAGCAGGGCAAGGGCCAGCTGGATGGGGCAACCGCATGTTAGTGTCCTTTTGCTCCTGGTGTGGCTGGAGCTGCTCCAGGACATCCTGGAAGATGGCCTGGATTATCTGGAATGTGTCCAACCACTGCTTGCCATCTCAGCTCTGTTGGATAGTGCATGGCCACCTGTCCTGGCTGGCCCAGCAGGCCCACAGGCAATGGGCCTGGAGGTGCAGGAGGGCAAGGGCATGCAGAAGCTTGTCATCAGTGTCCCTATTTTTTTGGGATCTGGCCAGCTGGACAGGGTCTAGGCAGCAGCTGTGTGGCAGTGGCTACTCTGGGATGGCAATCTGCGGCCAGGCAGGAGGTTGCTGCATGTGGGAGTTCCAGGAGGGACCAGACAGCTATGGGCCAGCTGGTGTTTGGTGTGGTGGGCCAGCAGGGCCAGCACAGTGGCTAACAGGAGCCTGGAGTGCTACTCATCACTGCCAGGTGCTGCGGCTAGATCAGCCATAATGTAGGAAAGCCAAGGCAATGAGGAGAGTGCTGTACACACTGCTCCTGGCCAGGTAACCTTTTCACAATGGTTGCTGGATGCTAACAGCTGCAGCCAGAGCCTCGAGCTTCCCCTTGGTGGTAGCAGGGGCCCATGGCAGGGCTGCAGGAAATGACAGCAGTTCAGAGCTAAGAGCAGCAGCTCTGCTGCCACATCCTTGCACATGTAGACGCCTGCCCAGGAGCGTTTAATCACAAGTAGTTTACTTCCAAGTAAACTGATCTCGGATCAAATGCACATGTAGATACATCCAGATAGTCCTGTTTTCAGTTTGTTGATTATTTCAGCAATTGTTAAAAAAGGTCTCTTCCTTGTGGTCTCTCTTGCTGTCACCTTTGTTATATAAGACTCAAGTTAGAAGCATGTCTGGATAATGGTATGCTTTAGAGAAATGATATTAATGCTCTGTTGTATTTGGTACTGCAGATGGACATATGTCTCCTGGAACCAGAAATTATTTTGATGGCCCGGTCCACCCTTTGGGATAAATTATGAAGAACAAGCTTTGCCTTTCAGTAAAACAGATATTGCATGATAGTAGCAAGTTCTTGCTGGGAAGGGAATATTTTAATTGCCTGCTGGTTATTTATCATGGTATTTTAAAACCCCAGCAACTTTCTGAAATACCTAGGGCAACACCCAGAGTTTGAGGTATTGTAGGCAGCTTTAAAATATGCAGCTCTTGCAGTTGTGAAGGAGTTCACTGGGGAGAAAAAGATAAAAAGAGAACGAGTCCTCTGGGAGGCCATTCTTCTAGATCACTGGGGAAATGGCAAAACAGCATGGCTTAGCTTCCTATTGGTGTCTCTTTAGGAACAGCTTGTGTGTCCAGCACTATAAGTAACATTTATTTTGGATAAGATATCCCAGGGTGCTGTCCTCCCATTGCACAGCAACAATTAATACTGAAGCAAAAAGCTAAACACAAAGTAATCTTAAATTCAAGTGTTAGTAACAATTTATGTGCAAAATCCTTGTCCCATTTAAGCTCATATATTTATGGCACAATTCCTTCTAAAAGTCCCCAAGTGCTTCACAAGCTATGCATATATATGCATAAATGTATAGAGACAGGGCCCCTCTATATGTGCAGAAAAGGTGCAGTGGGATCTAATGCACTATCCACACAATTGTGCCTCCTGCCATGCCACATGTGATCCCACAGCAGCCAATGTAGAAGTGGGGTCAGTGGGGAGCCCTGCAGCTGAGGCTTGCATCAGTGGCTTTTCCCCACTGCAAGCCCTGCAGTTGATAAGGCTCACAGTGGGGGCAGTCCTGGGAATGCTGCTGCCACAGTAAGCCATGTCAGCTGTGGGGCTGGCAGTAGGTTGTGCACCCTTGTAGCTGGGAGCTTCTCAGTTGTTGGGGCTCTCAGCCACAGGTGAGCACTTGGCTGCACATTCAATGAATGGTGTGATTAGAACATGCTACAAAGTTACTACATATTTTTTATTAAATAATTTTGTAGCTTATTGCTTGTTTTATCACACCATTAATTGGTTGAATATGTAGCTGGGTCACAATTTAAGGTGTGATTACCTGGTTAATCATGCCTTAAGTGTAACAGGTCTTATATGCATACCTAGACATGTAGAGGGGGTGCACAACTTCTCTATGTATATCTGTTTGTATATCTGCATGTACGTGCAGAATTACATATACACAGAAATATATTCACATAGGGTTTATGTGTGTGTGTATCTAGATTCAGAGGGACACACATACATACTTACCATATACATGTACGTTCTGTTATAAAGTGCTGAGTGCAGTCACTTTTAGGACAGAGTGTGTCAACCATTGTTAGTCAGTAATACTATGCAGCAGATTAAAAGAGTGAAAATTTTCCAAACAAAATCACAAAGGAAATATTTTAGATGATTGGCTCTGGTTACCTGGGGAGTTTCACAAGGACAGGATTAACCTCCTCATATGTCAGCATTATAGTTTTTCATTTCTGTGAGTGAGCCAACTTTTAGTGTCTGAAAGGGGACAGTTTAAATATCCTGAGAGCCTGTACCAGCTAATAAACACTGACTCAAGAAGGGTGCATGTCATTATCAAGGAGCACATCTGTGATGGGCCAGCAGCAGGGATGATGCTTAAGGGCAACCAGCATGGTTTCATTAGGGGCAGGTCATGTCAGACCAACCTGATTGCCTTGTACGATCAGGTCACAAAATCATTGGAAGCAGGTGTTGCGGTGGATGTGGTCTTTCTGGACTTCAGTAAGGCCGTTGACACTGTCTCCCACCCCATTCTCATTAAAAAGCTGGGCAAGTGTGGCATTGATGCCTACACAGTCAGATGGATTGCAGATTGGCTGAGGGGTCGTATTCAGACAGTGGTGGTGGACAGGTCATATTCAACCTGGAGGGAAGTGGGCAGTGGAGTCTCCCAGGGCTCGGTCCTTGGGCCTACACTGTTCAATGTCTTTATAAGTGACTTGGATGATAGGGTGAAAAGCACCCTGTTCAAATTCGCTGACGACACCAAAATTTGGGGTGAGGTGGGTGTGCTAGAATGGAAAGACAGACTACAGTGGGACCTGCATAGGTTACCAGGGTAGGCAAATAAAAATAGGATGGGATTCAATACTGACAAGTGCAGGGTGCTGCACTTAGGCAGTAGGAACCAGCAGCATACCTATAGGATGAGGAACATTCCTTCTTGAAAGCATGGTGGCAGAAAGAGATCTTGGAGTCAGTATTGACTCCAAGATGAACATGGGCTGACAATATGAGGACACGGCCAGTAAGTCTAACCACACCTTGTTGTGCATCTACAGATGCACCATGAGCAGGGCCAAGGAGGTGATCCGCCCCCTCTATGTGACACCGGTCAGGCCGCAGTTGGAGTACTGCATCCAGTTCTGGGCACTGCACTTTAGGAGGGATGTGGACAGCACTGAGAGGATCAAAAGGAGGGCCACTCACATGTTCTAGGGACAGCAGGGCAGACCCTATGAGGAGAGGCTATGGGACCTGAACCTGTTCAGTCTTTGCAAGAGAAGGCTGAGGGGGGACCTGGTGGCCATCTATAAACTTAGTAGGGGGGACCAGTGGGGATTGGGAGAGACCTTGTTTCCCTGAGCGCCTCCTGGAGTAACAAGGCATAACGGCCACATGTTGTTAGAGAGTAGGTTTAGACTAGACATTAGAAGGCACTACTTCATAGTCAGGGCAGCTAGGATCTAAAATGAACTTCCAAGGGAAGTGGTGCTGGCTCCTACCTTGGGGGTCTTTAAGAGGAGGCTTGACATTTACCTAGCTGGGGTCATTTGAGCCCAGTTTTCTCTCTTGCCCAGGGCAGGGGGTCGGACTAGAAGATCTACAAGGTCCCTTCCGACTCTACAACTATGAATCTATGAGTCTCTGGACTCCTAATTGTTTCAGATCGTTTCTGACCACTCCTTATGTAGCAAAACCCCTAGGTTTCTTTTTTTCTTTATTTTAAAATGCATTTCCTCCCCTTCCCCAACCATTTCTGACTTTTTCTCACCCTCTCTATTCCCTATAGATATATATAAGTAAGCTAACATGTAGGATAACCTTTAACATTTTATTTTTGGTAGTAAGTTTTATTTTTCTCTCCTCTCTTTGCAAATAAGTTCCCTGCTATTTTGATATCAATACCCACTATTTTATAAGTGATAATTTTTATGTTTGTACTGCTTTTATACTGTGTGATTACTGTTTTAGGCATCTATATGTTAGTTAGCGTTAGGCATGTCAAATTTCCATTTTGTATGTCAAGCCTCCATCTTGTGTCCTCTGCCCGGGTATCCCCTGTGTTGCAACTGTATGATTCATGTACCCCTCCCATGTAAATTTGTTCCCGAATGAATGAGAGTTATTGGGAATGATTGAAATACAATGGTAGCAGGCCTCTACTGAGTGGCCTGTAATGACCAGGCCATCACCTCGCATTGATTCATCCAGGAACCACGGACCTCACCCAGGAACAGAGACAAGAACCCAGCATTTGCAAGACAAAAGACCCCACAGAACCAGCAACTCTACCATTGTACCCCACCATTACAGACACCCGAAACTGCACATCCCTGCATGGAGCTCACATACTCAGAACTCCAGGGGCTGACCCTTGCCTGGGCACACCTCCTGTCACTAGGGTCACACAAGGTCTGCCCCTATAAAAAGGGGCAGTGAAGACAGACCCAGTGGGATGCCCTCTCCATCTGGACCAGTACCATGCCACACCACCCATCCACCCAGTGGCCCTGCTGGTGACCCCCCTCTGGGGAACACCTACAGGACAAGGACCCCTTTCCAGCCTGGATAGGTAGCTATCACCCTCCACCCCCTTTTCAACCAAGGACTTGGACTCTGCTTGTCTTCCCTACCTGGACTCCAGCCCTTCCACTGAGTTTCTTTCTCCTGCTGCTATTGTGAGTGCGTGTGTGTGTGTAAACCAATAACTTCATGGGGCTGTGTAGTGTGTTGTGTTGTCTGTTTAATAAAACTGTTATTTGGACCCCTAAGTTGGGTTTTGATTTACTATGGTTTGGCCCTGCTCCAATCTCTGCTCCTCGCCCCTCTAACTTCTGTCTCATTTCTCCCTCTCCTGCTTCTGGCTCACTGCCACCTCCAACACCTGTCCTGAGCTCCTCTCTGCCTCCAAACCCCTTGTTTCTTTGCCACTGTCTTATCCCCACTGCCTTTTCCTTTTCCCCTGAGCAACCACGTTTCTGCCTCAGTTTCTTTCCTGGCTGTCTCCTCCTTGCCATCACTTATCTACCCCTCCCCCCCCGATATCTCAGCTGTCTGCCTCAGTTTATAGCTCCATTCTACCTTAAGTAAACCCAAGCCTCAGTTCCTCAGCCAGTTTCTCTAGTCTACCGGCTCTAATCCTGGTTCTGGCAACTTTTACTCCCTACACTTTAACTCTCTCTCTCATCTTAACCTTCCCCCAAGTATCCCAGGTACCCCAAGCACACACATACACACTGTACCATCCAAGTTAGGAACTCACCTGTGTGTATGTGTAGGTGTGTTATATGTGTGTGAACTGATGAGTGTGTGTATGCATATATATATATATATGTCATTGTGTGCATGATATACGAATTAGTGATCTGTGCCTAACTTTTTGGGTGTATAGTGTATGTGCTTGAATTGGTGATAGGTATGAATGTGCCTAGTCTGGTTTGGATGTGTATGTGCCTGAGCTGGTAGTGTGTGTGTGTATGTGTGTGTATGTACCTAATTGATTTGTGTGTTTGTATATGTGTAATTGTGTCACACCCTCCTGTCTAACAGGACAATATTGAGATCCTAAGAGTTGGCCTGACCCCACAGGGCACCACTTACACAGGTCAGTTTATGACAGCTCATGGGAGTATAGCCTCAACTGGAATAGCTAGGTGAAGATTCTTACCGTACAAAATATCTTTTTATTATAATACAGGAATAAGTTCCAAATGTTGAAAGCAAATAATGATTAATCAATCAATCAGAGGTTACATTTTGTGTTCAATGGCTGTGTCTACCTGAGATGCTGACTGTATAGTAACCCATTTCTACTGCAGTGTAGCATCGCATGGCACAAAGTGTGGTGCAATGCTACTATGCAGTAGTAATGAGCTAGTGCACAGTAGTAATGCGATAATGCATAATCAGTGGCCACAGGGGCGACGTGCAGGGGGTGCATGTGTGGTGGTACACCCCCTGCAAAAAGGCCGCTGCCAGTGACTCTGCCGCTGGTGACTCACGATCGCCCCTGGCCACCGCTGCCACTGCTGGTGGCGCCTGCAGGAGCTCCCTGCTCACTGCTGCTGGGCTCCTGCCACTGCCACTGTGCTCTTGATGCCACTGGTGTAGCCGTGCCCCCCCCAGCAGCTGGGGGCACACACCATTCATGAGTGGCGACATCTACATGGGACACTGACTGAGTTACTCCATAGCAGTGTCCCCAAACAGCTTTTTGATGATGCTGACTGAGCAGTAGTTCATTACTACAGTGCAGTAGCTCATTACTACTGCACAGTAGTGTCCTGTCATGCTTTGTGCCACATGATGCTACTGTGCAGTAGTAACGAGCTACTGTGTAGTCAGCGTCTCATGTAGATATATGGCCAGCAGACACAACTACACATTCATTAAATACTCTGCTTTTAGTTTAGTTAATGAAGTACTAACTACAGTTACTGCACAGTAGCACCAGCGAGTGGTTTTTTTGTGACACTTACTGTGCAGTAGCCTAGTAACACTGTGTAGTAGTGTATTAGCATGGTTTTGACCAGCATGCTACTGCACATTGCTATTAAGCTACTGTGCTATAAGTGTCCCATGTAGATGTGCCCAGTATCACCAAAAAGTCCTTTGGGGATGCTACTGTGTGGTAACTCTGATTGCTGTGCAGTCATTTAGTATTTGTGTTTGCCAGAATTAAGGGCATTCATACACATACATTTGTCTGCTCTGACTCACCAGAGAGCAGAAAATTAATTGAGTCTGCTCTGCATGAGAGCTGAGGTGCCCGGTGCTGCATTGCATGCACTTGTATAAATAGTGAAATGTGCATTAGTGCTGGGAAAATGGAGGTGGTGCACTTTTGAACTAAAACACCTTTGATGTGTTTTAGTTCAAAAGCACACCACCCGTAATTTCCCAGTGTTGATGCACATTTTGCCATTTATACAAGTGAACATGCTGCAGTGCCGGGTGCTTTTGAAAGTGCCTGGCATTGTGGTGCATATACAAATGTCCTAAATGACTGTGCAGTAAGTTAGTGTTTTGTGTAGACATGGCCTGCATCACAGAAAACACAGGCCATAAAAGGGGGGATACCATAGCAGTGACTTGAAAGATTTTAATGAGGAGTTTATCCCCGCATCTAGGTCAGCAGAGAGTGAAGGGATATACAAATACAGGGGAGAAGTAGGTAACTGATATTTGCATCACTGGTAAGGTGAAATCGTGGCTGAGAGTGTGATAAGTTAGTAGAAAGGATAGGTAAGGTAAGGTATTGATAAATAATGAAGCACCATATACACAATCAGTTCCTCTTTGTGACTCTAACAATTTAAATGAAAAAAAAAACTTTTAGGGATACTTTATGCTAAGACTAGCCAGAAGCATATGAAGAGAGAAAATCCCCCAGCTACAGATGGGCACAACTAGGATATGAGACTATTATGGCATCTTCTGAAATTAAAACTCAAATGTTACAAGCCCACAAGTACTATGCATATGCTGTAAGACTGTACCATGATAAAATCCTTTGGGGAAATTTAAGTAACTGAACAAATTACTCTTAAGTTAAATGATATACTTTATAACTCATTTCTTATTTTAGAAACATTTAATATTATTAAATTACCTAAATGGCAAGGGAGGACAATATTCAGTGATTTACTAATTGCCAGATGAGGCAGTCCAAAAATGGAAACCCCAGATGATCCCACCCCAATTTTGAGCAGCTCACTGGTCTCAGGACTAGAGCACTGATGCTCTGGAAAAGTTTCTTTTCAAGTATACTCATGAAGGTATCTTTGACACTAGCTGTAGTTCTGGGCCCAACAAAAGTGAATGGAAAAATTCTGACTGAGTTTATAAGGGCCAGGATTTCACCCTCCAGTCCTACCTGCTGCCTCTTCTCCTACATTCAAAAGAAACTGTATTGGTCCTTAATCAAGCACCCTTAATTTGGTCGTGTGCATAAGCCTGTTATTTCCAGTGGGGATATGGAAAACAATTCAGAATCTTGATTAAGGAAAGCACTTAATCATGTAAGTGCCCCATTGATTTTAAAGACACTATTCATATGCTTAAAGGGCATGGGTGAATGATTTTTGCTCAATTAGGGCTCCAAGGTCCTTAAATTCTTATGGGGTACCTTTGCCATGCCTTAACTCTTATTGCCTTTTAAGGCACTGTACTGTCTTTAGGCTTAATCTCTGATGGGAGTATATTAGTACTGATACCTACTTTACTAATATTATTAAGGCACATACCATGCTGCTAAATATTGTTTTAATCACCTAAGTTTCTATACGGTATAATGCTAATTTTGAAACTTCAGTTATGTTGGAAGTATACATTAAGCATGATACATTTATCCTAGGTTGTACTGATTTAAACACCCTGAAAAGGTTTAGTTAAAAAGAAATCGAGGAACTGTTCTACTACTTTATGCACAGTTTAAAGGAATAATTTGCAAAATTGGAATAGGGTAGTCAATGTAGCTAGTGTTTCCTCGAATACGCTCTTCCTGAAAACATACCTCTCAATTTATAAGAAAGATTTAAGATACAGGGACAGTCAACTGACCTGTTTAATATCATATACAAATAGCCTTTTATAGGGGGTCGGCAATATTTTACTAATAATGAGCTGCCCCTTGTGCATCATTGAAGACTGGTCACAAGGGGCAGCAAGAATCCCCTGCTGCCCATCCCTGCTTTGTGCAGAGAACTACTATCTTTTTCCCACTAATGCAGCCTCCATTGAAAACCATGTAGATGAAAAGTGTGATGAGCAACAATTTGGAGCCATGATTCTGATGGCATGGGTTAACAGAGGCTGCAGTCTTGGAGAGAGAGATCAGCTATCCACAAAGACCTGAGAATGCTAAGTGGAAGCAGGGGATTGGTGTGCCAATAATAAAACACAGGGTGGATTGGACAGCTGGGATGGTAGCAGGGATTGTCCCACTATTAATAAAATGCAGGCTGTGTCAGACCTTTGCAAGCTGGTTCCAATTTCTTTGCAGAACACAGCTACTCCACGGGCTTTATGTTGCTGACTTTGGTCTAGAAGATACAGCAGTAGACAGGGCTTCAGGAGTCCTGTGTTCTATGCCTAACCTGGTAGGTGACTTTGAACAATAAGTTGCTCAGACATTCGCTCTCTCAGGATAAACTCTCCTGGAGTGATTTAATTTTAGTTGTTCCTAGGTTATTTTATCCTGGAGCAGCCATTTTTGCTCTGGGAGAAAAAAATCCTGAACATCTGTATACTTATGGTTTCTCCCAGGAGAGCAGCAGTTCTCTCAGGAAAAAATGGAATGCCTGTACAGTACATGGCCTAAGTTAGTCATGATGTACAGACATTCAGTTTCTCCTGGAAGAGTGTTTCAAGAAATGAAGGTGAGGATAGAATACTTCTTTGACCTGCCACAGATGCCCTTAAACATGTATTTTTAAAAAAAATTTCTTTCTGTTATTAGTTTTCCTAGCTACCCATGTCATTAATGTTCACGGGCTAATTCAGTCCTTTTAAAAGTACATTCAGTCTATGAGATAGGAGCCTAGATCCTGCAAGTTCTTCTTCATGAATGTATCTTAGCCTGGATCTGGCCTGGATCTCAATGAAGTTAATATGGCCTCATGTAGATACAGGGAGTTAATTCTAGTAGAAACAGCTTACAGACCATTTGCAGATATTAATTGTAGAGGAGATGAGCATACCTCATATGGTCCCATTAGCCTGTTTTAGCACCACAGGCGAGAGAAACCACTAGAGGAAGCAGGATCCTGCTTTGTAGGTGTCAGGTTATTTTAAAAAGAATAGTCACATAAAAACAACTCCACCTCCCACCAAAGGATTGTGGTGCAATACAGTCTGAAACACAGCAAAGGTAATAATGCCACTGATTTATAGAAGACCAGGTGCTAACAAGTGTGGCCTGTACAGCCCCCCACTCCAAACAGTATGATAACACAAGCATCAAGGTAAAAGCCCAGTAGCTGGCAACCTTCAGGAAAAGCAGTAGTCAAAGGAAGCAGAAGTTCACAACAGCTGAAGTCTAGTATTGTTTCCCCTGCAGGAACTGACGTTCAGATCCTCAGAGGTACTAAGGTGTGGCTCAGTCCAGAATTGCAGTGCCTTACTTATAGGTCCCCTACCATCTATCAGGATCTTCAGTCATAAATTTGGTGCCAAGGACTCTCTCTCTCTCTCTGGCTCTGCCTCCTGATGATGCTCCAAACTTCTCTCACACTTGCCTGTATCCCAACTAACCAATGCCATACCTCCAGCCTCACTGATGTGGGGACAACTATGGAAGAGGTGTTAGGCCTCCTTAGAACCCATCTAGGAAACTAGTTCCCCTGGCAAGAAAGGCATTTCCTTTCCTAGTTAAAATCCAATCTTGGGGCTTCCCCAGGACTCCAGCTTTGAGCTAGATCAG
Source organism: Crocodylus porosus (assembly GCF_001723895.1). Lineage (NCBI taxonomy): Eukaryota > Metazoa > Chordata > Crocodylia > Crocodylidae > Crocodylus > Crocodylus porosus. Next base: position 58,265,139 of record NW_017728909.1, on the reverse strand, counting down.
CTCTCAGCATATCATTAGCTGTGGACAACAAGAGTGCTTAGATTAGCTATAGACCTCTAAGGGGCAAGTGTGTGTCTAAATATGTGTAAAAATCCAGCATTTCTCCTATTTCGCTATTACCACAATATTGTCCCATAATAGATAAAATCTTTATTGCACCACACTTAACATAGCGCATACATAACTTTCATTGAAACCAGTGGGCTTTGGAGCAGGCATTATGTAATTTGCTATCTACCTACATACATTTGAAAGATTTTCTTCAGTGTGTGTATTTAAGTGCCAGACAATGGTTAAGGACAATACCCTACCTAGCAATAGTTTAACTCACTCCCTTGTGTGCATGTTTGAATATGTCTAGGCTCTTGCTCTATGAGCATTTCATATGCCATTGCAGAGCTACAAGGAGTTGTCCTCCCTTTTTCTTTCTACCTTGAGGATGGCATAGGAGGTATATACTAAGATAATTTAGTCCTGGGCACCAGCTATATTGAGACAGGAGGCATTTTAATACATTTGCAGGTGGTATAGAATATTACTAGAGACAAGCACGCGGAGTTAATTGTTCTGCAAAGTCACAAAAGTATACAGCACTACTTTCTTGTCTGCTGGATTTAAACTTGTCCCCATCTGCCGTTATTGCTTAGGTGGTAATTTAAAAAGAGCAGGAACAAACAGTATGATTATCCCTTTCACTGCTGTTGGCTTGTGCATTTTCCCCAGCAGCAATTTCTAGTACCACATTATGAAACACCAGGTGCCTAAGGCGACAAGCTCTTCTCCACACATGCCTAGTACATCACTTAGCATTAAAGAAATTAACTTTGGAAGGGATGATCTGATTAGTGCCCAGGAAAAGAAAATAAAAGAAAAAACTCCTTTAAAGTCCAGAGCAGATTTTAATAAATTAGGGGAGCCAATTTTCAACATTTCAGCATTCATTTTTGAGAAATTCAGTGACATCCGCATTTGCACTTCAGCTGGCATGATAACAGAACTGAGACTTCCCATCAGGATCATTTGATGGAGTAGATAGACCTTGGTGTAGTGTCACTGGCACAGCAATGATTATTCTAACTGCAGGGCCTAATGTAGTTGCCAAAGGAAGCCTGGAGATATGGAAGTGTGCGCACCCTGAAACAGAAACCTAATTCTTAAATTAAGTAGAGTTTTGATTCACCTAGTCTCCCTGTATGGTAACTTTGCTTCTTAAATTTGCCATTTAAAACATATCGCAAGTGAAAGAACTCTACCAGCTGAGAATTCAACAGTGAGCATTAATTTTGATGATGTGATTAGGCCAACAAAGTTCAGATCACAAGAAATGTATCACTTGTAACTTACAGCCTTCTTTCCTTGCCTCTTGGTTTTACAGTTATTACTTCACATAGAAAGTGCTGAAGAGTTGAAAGGTATCTGTTTAAATATTGACGGCGATTAAAAAGGTCACAAGGCTTGTTCTTCCCAGATTTTCAGCTGTTCTTTGCTAAAATTGGCAATGCATTCTCTGTTTGCACAGAATTAAGCATTAGGTACAAGAAAAACCCCGTAGCAAAATAACAGTTACATTTATGGGAAGTACAGTGGGAAAATATTTTCTTTAATAAAGAAATGGAGGATCCAGATCTTCAATTTTTGTTAAAAAGTATTTTGATTACTTGCTACTAGTTACTTGTGAATCTTCTAATATACTGATTTTGATAGACACTGCCCTGTCATTAAATCAAAATGCTTCCTATCATAGTAAATGGAAAAGCATCGTTCTCTGGAGATATCCTCAGGGCAACGTGTATGTATGTGTATGTGTGAGGGAGAGAGAGAAACGTGGGAGGAAGATCTATAGCATCCAGCATATTTTAGGTCCTTCTATACTACAGAAGTAACTGTGTCATGAGACCCAGTTAAAGCAAGGTGTCAAAGCAGTGGATCATATTTATGACTCTATAAGCAGGTAAGTGGATCACTAACCCAACTTCCTTATTAAGACCAGCCAGCACAGGGCCCAAGATGTCCAGACAGTTTATTTTTACATGAGAAAGCCTTGTTTCCATGTAAAGCAAATGCCAAAAGCAAACAAACAAACCCAAAACTTGTGGCCTGTCTTCAGACCTGAGGAGGAGTGAGAAAAACTTTATGCTTCTTCCTAACTACTTCACATCACCTCCCTTCCTTTCTCCTCTGCCCCAGTAGCTTCACCCTGATTTACTGTTCAATTACTGCTGGCCTCCAGACCCCTAACTGTTGACACTAGGGCCCTGCGAGGCTTCGGACAGAGCTTCAGATCTGGGGAAGCTTTGGGTGCTTCAGGCTCTGAGGCAGCACGTCCGGGTCAAAGCGCCGCCTCGTTCAGCTTCCCAAAGCGGTTCAGAGCCGCCTCAGAGATCCGGCCATAGGGTATAATGGGGAAACAATACAATATCTATAACTTTGTTGGTGTTAGTCTGATTTGTATAACATTTTCCAGGGTAGTAGACTCTGCAGGGAGGATAAAGCCTGCCAAGTCTCAAGAAGTTTGGTGGTGGGGTTTGCGGGGAATTGTACCCCAAATTCTTGAAATCAAAACTCATGTCATATCTAGACGTTACAACATAGTGGGGTGAAAACTGCAGGGGTGGTAGTTCTTGCTGAAGCCACAAACGCTGCCAAGTTTCAAGAAGATCAGCAGGGGGTTGGGGGGAACTGCCCCTCAAGCTACAGACAAGCAAAACTGGTGGCATGGGTGCTGTGGGACTGACTGTGTCTATCTTGGGGCAGGAGGGGAGACATTGCTGCAGGCCTGGCGGCTAAGCTACTTGTGTTCTCAGCTACCAGTCAATCATGATTCACTCAGGGACCAGGGACTCAGGGACCAGCTCAATACACAGGACCTAGCTACTACATAATGACTTAACAAGCATCAATTAGCACCGACAAAACCAGGCTAAGGAGAGGAAAGACTCAATACAGACAATCAACTGCCCCAAGACAGAGACAGATTTGGCACGAGTTTTGTCTGCCAGCAGCTAGGGGTGCAGGGCACCAGAACCCCTCTGCACCAATCTCCTTGACAGGTGGCAGGCATCATGGCTGTAGCAGGGGCCACCATCCCTGCAGCTGTCACCCCACTGCGCCTTAACACACGCAGCGTCACCCATGGCATGAGTTTTGCTTGTCTGCAGTTTGAGTTGCAGTTCCCCCCGAACCCCTGCACCAATCTCCTTGAAACTTGGCAGGCTTTGTGGCCTCAGTAAGAGCTGCCAGCCCTGCAGTTTTCACCCCCCTGTGGTGTGACACACAGCTGTGACATGAGTTTGGCTTTCAAGAATTTGGGGTACAGTTCCCCCCAAGTTCCTGCACTGATATTCTTGAAACTTGGCCAGTTTCATGTGCTTAGCAGAAGCTACCATCCCTGCACGATTCATCCAAATTAGACATGAAACAACAAAGTTATAGATATTTCATTGATTATACCCTATGGCCGGATCTCCGAGGTGGCTCTGAAGCTTCAGAGCCGCTTCGCCCAGATCAAGGTGGAAACCCAGTCCGGAGCTCCAGACTGGATCACTGCCATCTAAAGCGGCTGGATCTGAAGCCAGATCAGATTGTTGCCGACTTGCGCAAGCCTACTGACTACCTGCAACTGGGCCTCAGCTCTCTGCAGGCAGAGCACTTCCTTATGGGCCCCATCAACACTACAAAATAGAGCATGTTGTATCTGGGCCAAGTGCTAACCATGTTGGGACTTGGTCCTCTGACATGGCTATGATTTTAGCAGACCGGGCCAGATAAAGCCTTGTATGTGTCAAATTTACTACTAATAATTGAGACTGCTGCTGCTTTTGTGCAAGACACACATTTGTCTCCCTCTCTTCTGTAAAATAACCCCTTTGAGAGCAGTAGTACTAATTTTGGAAAACACTAATTCAGGCTACATATGTCACTTTACCAGGTACAGTAGCTTATTACTTGTTCTTAGGAAATTTTTAACACAGCAGAAAAGCAGCAAGACTGCACCTAATCTTCACTGAACAGTAGTAGCTACTGAGAGGAGTCAAGAGTTCCCGTGTCTTTATCTTACTCTGTAGATTCAGGAAATTTTTTAGAGCATAGCAGGCCTATACTAATTTCTACTCCTGGTAATTGCCCAGTAATCATATCTGGTAGACTGGGGAATCCTGTCCTTTGGGTTTTACCAAATCCGATTATATTGCCAGTTTTGGGGAATATTACTGCTTAGAAACAATGCACATTTTTGCATGGCTTGATCAAATCTACCTAGTCCAACATCAGGGTTTGGGGGATATGGTGGTTGAAAATTATGTTGGTGTTTTTGTGAAAATTGCACCTTATCCAGGGTTCAGTAGTTCCTCTCCTAAATGGAATGCTTCATCAGGAGAGGGCTAGAGGTACTATGCAGACTCATCCTTGCCCTTCAATCCAATTTTAATTTAAGGGCCTGATTCTGGTACAGAAATCACAGCCCATAGGAGGTACTGCTAAACTGGTTCTTTGTACATCTATCATTACCATTCCAGACTGTTCTGACCAGGAAGGATGACGCTTCTGACAGAGCTCAGGTCAAATCTCCTACATACAAGGGATTTCTGTAAAAGGAGTCTTAATATAAAAGTTAGTGATGCATTCACATTTTGCCTTAGAACATGATGTAAGATGCAACTTTTTTGCAAACAATCATTTTCTCAAGAGACACAATGGCAGAATGGCTTACCTTGAAGAGCAGCAGTGAAATGCAACTTCTGTAGGGAAGGAGCAGGGAAGGCTGAATCTTTACATACTGGTATTTGGTGCCTAAGTACCACGGTGATTGATGTGCTAAAAATAGACAAATAGATATGCAGAGGCATCACACCAGAGAGCAGGAAAGCAATAGCTCCTCTCACTACAGCTCTTATGTGACTGCACTGAGAATGATGTGTTCCATTCTGGGCATCACAGCATCAAGAAGAAATCAACATTTGGCTGTGTTGATGAGAGAGGAGCAACAAAAATTATCCAGAGGTGAAAGCGACTGAGTTATTAGGAAAGATTAAAAGAGTTAAACAGGTGTAAACTACACAAGTGACAAGTCAAGGTGACGTAAACTTCTAATAATATTTGAAGGGGTAAACTCTACAAAGTAGGAGTATGTTTACCTGGGGTCATGAGGACATAAATAGGAACTGAGAAAAGGAAAATTCAGGCTGAGTATCAAGGTAAAGTTCTTGGCAGTGAGGGTTGTATTTCCATCTGTTTGGTAGTTTATGGGCTTTTCTATGGCACTCTTCAGTACAGTATCTGAGTGTACAAACACTTTAAAATAATTTGCAGTGCTTGATGACTTCTTAGCCTGTACTTTTAACTGAAAAGCACAAGAAATTGCTCGCGAGCTTCTGGGAGATAAGTGGAACTGTGAGATATCACCTGGTTGCCAGAGAAAGAAAAGAATGGAAGTTGAAGCACTAGACTCCACCCCAAAACTGACCGGATAGCAAGTCCAACCACCAGACATGATGAAAGCAACTGGAATGCCATATATCCTCCCATGTCAAAGGCATGACTGAGGAGGAGGGCTCTCACTGCTGTTTTCTTGCCAAAAGCCAAAGAATTCAGACTTACTTACCCAGATGCCTTTGCTTCTTTTTTACATGGGAAGGTGTAGGGCCTAGGGCTGGAACTATGTATCACCTAATTCTCCCCTCCTCCAAATACATTATGAGCCCATACATGTAGTCTTGGGTGCTGCTACTGCTGCAATGTTACACTAGTAAAGTCACTCATAAAGATGGTAGAGCCTGAGGGGATACATAGCTGTGCCTGTAGCTACAGTCACATGGTTCTCAGGGAATTACTGCTGTCAGGCCAAGTGGCATACAATTTCCATCAGCTTCCTGAGATATGCCGCTTGTGGCTCTTTCAGTAAAGAGCTATCCTAAGATGGAACATGTCATCTCAGAACTAGCTTGCCATTTGCTAAACTCATTCACTAACTTGCTAAATATTTTAATAAATGGGTGGTGAGGCTTACTACAACCGCTTCATCTTTGCCTTTACCTGATGGCTGGTATTTGAAGAAAGTGCTCTGTAAAACAAGAAATAATCTGACCCTAAGAAAAAATTCTTCTACCTAAAAAAGAAATTCTTCTTTCCAGCGTATACTTCTTTTGTTTTGTTGCAGGAAAACAAGAAATATAGCATTTTGCCAAAGATTTTTAAAAGTACATGTAATTCTAAAACAAAAAACACGTAAATGGTTTTACTCCTAGCAAGGATTTTTGGAAATGTTGTTCTTCTATTTTTCTCCAGAAATGTGGTGCTTGGTTTCTTCATCTGTGATTGTCTCCTGCCTGAATTCTCCTGATCTTGAATACTGCTGAAGAGTAACCTGCAAAGGTGTGTCATGGCAGCTGGAATTAGCTCTTAGAAGTTCATCAGTCTTTAGCCAGTGTAATGTATGCATTTTGTTTTTACTGAGAAAAAAATGCAGCTTCAGTGATGAAAAATGTTCTTCACTCATTGTTAAAAAAGGAAAAGAAAATCAGACTTGGTGGGGGAAAGTACATTTTGTTTTGCCTTTATGTGAATCCAGCACAGAGATTAAATTTGCCATTCTGCAGTAAGTGTGGAGACTATTTTCAGACAGCTCTAATTAATACCTGTGGTAGGTAGCCATTGCACTCCATGAATGAGTGTTCTGTATGTTTATACAGGATCTATCAGTTTCCACTGTGCATTTCAAAGCACACTTATTGTAAAGAAGCAACTAAAATTAGGTTCTTATTCCAGCAATGTTTGTCTTTAAAGCTGCCTGCTCCTTCTAGCCTAGCACTAGGGCTGCAGTAGATTCTGCTCCCAGTCTAAGTTATTCAATGGAAACCTGTAGAAGTTTTGGGGTACAGATCCCTATGGTCCTTCCTGGCTGGCAACTCCATATTTGAAAGAATCAAAAGGACCCATCACCCACTGATGGTTCACCTTAGCAAATACTAAACCAAGATCAGAGGGTGCAGAAGGGTCTTGGACACTAAAGATGGTAAAGAAAGCACTGATCTGTGTGCATATTATTTCAGTTCTAAACCTGGAGTAAGTGTAGTCACAGGTATGGGGCTAGGTGCCTCCTAGCTAGGAGTAGCAACATAGGAGATTAGAAATTCACTGGAACTCAATCTCCTATGATTCTGCTCAAAGGTGGATTTTGTGTCCATGGTAAATCACTCCTATGAGTAAAGGGATGATTTTACCTGTACTCTCTTCCTGAAGTCACAAATAAAGTGCTCTTGGATCAGTCCTATATTTAGTGAACTTCTGTCTATACCTGTAAATCTCCACACAATTCATAGCATTCCTTTTAACATGGCACTGTCTAAATATTACTAGCAGAAAAATACAATATAACAGAAAGAAAAGCAGCACTGTAAGCATCTAAAGACAAAAACTGAGAAAGCTCAAACAAATTTTAAATGCTCTAAACCACAAGTGCAGGCAATGTTAAAATTCTGTGTTCTGATCTTTCACTTCCCTGATAAAGGCACCTGTCTATTGAAAGCTCCTTTACTGCCTTAGGGCATGCTGCAGACATCCTACAGCATGGGTGCTTTTGAAACCCTATTGAAGAAAACACTGACGGCCTTTAATTTCACCAAAGGCATCACATGGAAGGGGTATGCAATTACATAATTCAGCCTCCAGGAATTTAAGGTAAGACACTCATGAATGTTGAGAACTACATCCAATGCATAGAGTAGTTCAAATCAAATTAATGCCATATTATCAGCTATTACTGGAAAGTGAGAACTCATTGTGCCTCTGAAAGAGCTATGAAAACTCCTAACAACCAGAGTATAAATATGAAAAAATTCCAAGATTTAAAAAATAGCTAACAAAGGCAATGGTAGCTCATAGCATTAGTCTGGCATCTCATCAAAATCACAGCAAAAACAAGAAGAATAGATAGCAATTGCAATATTAGGGGTAAAAGAAGAATAAAATGTTAGGTATTTATGAGCAGACTAGGTTCTTTGGGTAAATCTGATATCTTTTATTAGACCAATTCAAATAGTTTGAAAAATTCTTCTTAGCAAGCTTTCCAGTTTAAATACTGTTTGTCAGGCTGAGGAAGCATCTGCAGTTGGTGTGTGCTTTTCCTGGATGGAATGAATAGTAAAGCCAGGGGCTGGAATGTGTGCAAGAAAGCCAGTCAGTGAAGATGTAAACTTAGGAGTCAATGGGTGAGAGACAGGTTGGGGGGCAGGGGGCAGTGGAGATGGGACAGGGGTATAGATGTAGCTGGTAAATAGTGGAGAGGTACCTGGGGAGTCTGATGTTAAGCAGGTTATAATGTGTCATAAAACCAGTGTCTATATTTAGTCTACGATTTTTTGTATCCAGATTACAAAACACTTTTCACAGACAAGCCTATGAACTTCACTTCATCAACCTCCTGGATACAAAAAAAATATGAACTAAATATAGACATTGGATTTATGATACATTATAACCTGCTTAATATCTGACCCCCCAGGTACCTCTCTACTAGTTACCACCTACATACATTCCCCTGTACATCCTCTGCCCCACCACAAGCATGTCTCTCACCCTTTGACTCCTTAATTTACATCTTCACTGACTGCCTTTCTTGCATGCATACCAGCCTTTGGCTTCTTTACTATTCATGTCATCCAGGAAGAGCACACACCAACTGTAGGTGCTTCCTCAGCCTGACCAAGGGTATTTAAACCTGAATGCTTGCTAAGAAGAATTTTTCCAACTATTTGAGTTGGTCTAATGAAAGAAAGCAGATTTACTCAAAGAACCTTGTCTGCCTATGTCCTTAGACCAACACAGTTACAACCTACACCCCTGTAACAGGAAGGTATTCATAGATTCATAGATTGTAGAGTCGGAAGGGACCACAAAGGATCATTGTGTCTGACCCCCTGCCCCTGGCAGGAAAGAGGACCGAGGTCAGATGACCCCAGCCAGGTGACTATCAAGCCTCTTTCTGAAGACCTTCAAGTTAGGTGATAGCACCACATCTCTTGGAAGTCCATTTCAGATTCTGGCCACCCTTACTGTGAAAAATTTCTTTCTAATGTCTATTCTGAATCTATATTTCTACTATGAAATATTCTAGGGTCAGAACCTTGGAATCATGCCTGATCCATGCCTGATCCATGCCTATAGCTGGGTGCATAGGTTGTAGTGTTGGCCTGAAACAGTTTTCTATCTATGTCTGACAGGAGAAGAATACTCTTGCTCCTTTCAGACATAGATTATGATCCATGATCTTGTTGCTTGTAGACAGGATGACAATGATGATTTCCATCTACAGATGACTATAGATGAAACACAGAAACTGCAGCTTTTTCAGCATATGACAAACATCTCCTTCAATGAAGTAGATGACAAGTGATCTCACTGGTGTTTCATATGCCACGCTGGTTCCTCATGTTATATATTTTTAATTTGTTTCCCATTTAATTGATCTGATTCAAAGTCCTGGTCATCAGCCCTGTGTATTCAAACAGTTCATTCCTTTAGAATTTGTATTCCTGCCCTGTACTGCCTCGGGTCATTGAGTGTGATGCCACTATTGGTACCTGGACAGAAGTATTTTTTAAAACCGTTAAGCCATGATCGGGGCCTCTTTATGTGAGGTGAAAGTCACAACTGAAAGTTAACTAAGTCTATATAATTAAAACATGCTATCTTTGGCATAAAGAAGTGACAGGAGGCTGTGACAGAAGGGCATAACAACTATTTTCATTTCCTTTGACAGCAACACTTACATATGCTGGCTCCACTACTTAAAGACATTGCAATACTAATAATACTTTGCACTTTCATAGAATCTGTAATCCCAGGATATCCAAGACCTTTACAAACATTAATGAGTCCTCACAGCATCCTTTTGAGGAAGGTAAGAGCATTACTCCCTTTTCTAGATGATAAAACTGAGACAAAGACAGGTCAGATCATTTCCAAAACCTATGGACAGATCTGAAACTAGAAATCCAGGACTCTTTTGAATAGACATAAAAAATCCTTTTCCCCCTGCTCTAACATTTCCTCCCTATGGAGCATGAGATGTAGGTTGGTCTGTTTTTTAAGGACATTTTGGTCGTGGGCACTATAGCTTGATGTTTAGTAATAACATCTATTCTTATTGGCACAAAATCACAAGTACAATTAACTGTGGACTCAAATGTCATCATTTTTATATCTGTGTTATAGTAGTAAGTTTCACATCTACAAATCATTTGCAGTGTCATATTGTACCTACCAAAAATAGAAGATATTGCTATAAACAGGCTCTATGTTTAACTGAAGAAATAGAGGCTGCAGTTATTGCTAAGGCAGAATATACTACCTAATTAGCTTTGTGCTAGCAGATGGAGATACCTTTATAATGCTGAAAACCATTTGTGAAGTCTAAATGTGTGACCAAAGCACAAGATACCTTTGATCCTTTCAGTGACCAGTATCCTGCCTTGATTCCCCCAGAAATGTGCTTAGCTTCATATTACAATGCCATCACTCTCTGACACTAGATGGAGCTTATGTAATAAAGCATGGAGATGAATTTCCCTTATAATTTTTTAAAAATCTTTGATAGTGTAATTTCAAGTGCTATTTTTATTCACACAGTCATGCTCCTCCCCACCCCACCCCACCCCTGTCAACACTTCTTACTTGGACTTCAGTAGGAATTTTGTGTGAATAGTAAACAAGTAAGGATACCAGAAGTGGGCCCATACATGTTGGTAACATTTCCCTGCAGAGATCTGTGATGTTCATTGGCCAAGATAACATAAAAATGAATGGAGAAAAATTCTGAAGACTAAACTAGTCTTATCATTGCTGTTTGTAAAATCTGTGTCACTGATGTTCTTGCTAGGAGAGAGGAAAGCTGGAGAGCAGAGATAGCTGACAATAGTACTAAGCATTCCAATCACCAGTGGACTGAGTAGCTTGCAAGAATCTGACAAAAGGCAAAAGCTACTATTGTATCTCAGCCCCACTGCTTGCCTTACCTCTCAGCACAGCAGAGTGACCTCTTTAGACTGGAAGCAGCAGAAAAAATACAGGCAACAACTGCACATACCAGGATGGCCCCAAAATGGTTGTCAGTCCCTAGTATACAGCTTAGAAAGAATTTATTTCAAAGTGGTGGAAGATTGGGGGACCATAAAATCAACCCAATGAAATAAAGTTAGCAAAATACATAAACTGTGGTATAGCACAGTGAAGTATGCCTCCAGTCAACTGCAATTCACCAAAGGCATCATGATAGATATTCCTGCAGCCTACTTGTTTGCTGATGGGTTCTGACCAGAATACGCCTTCTGCTCTGTGTCCCCCCTCCCTTGTGCTTTGTGTTAGGATTTGGATCAAGGTTTGCTGATTGCAGAGTTGGTGCTCAGTACTGATGCTTCAGCTGAATCTGCAGCAAACCTCTTGAATGATAACTACTTTGATAGCAAGCACCAGCACATGACAAAAGTGCACACTTGTAGAATGAAAAAATACAACAGCGGATGAACAGAAGAAAAGGTAATAAAAAAAATCAGCTCTGATGATGCCTGGTCTGTCTCATAGGAGAAAACACACCAGGCAGAAACATCATTTTTTTTACACTTCATACTACTGTCAGTATGATGTTGAACAAGTGCCATTAATCAAGAGCTCTGTAATTCATTAGACACAGTGATGTACTTGAAATGTTATTTCAGTATCATTGTTCAAAGCCTCTGTAACAGATTTGAAAAAAGTAAGCTCAAAAGAATTAGCTGCTGCATTTTAAAGTCGGGGCTGAATTTAATTGGAAATAATAACTTTCCCACTATTAACTAGGTGCTTAAACATGGAAACAGGAGCATACAAACAGCCACAGCAAATCAGACCACAGATCCATCTCGTTCCATCCTGCCCAACAGTGGCTAGAGCCAGACATTTCATAGGAAAAGCCAAACAATTATGGCTATAAGGGATTTTGTTTGCCTACTTTCCATAAGTTAATGATTGACTTATTACCAGCAACATTTTAGTTAAATTCTTTATATTATCCTAACTAATATAACTGTGAGTTTTTTCATTATTTCTATAAATGTCTAGATCTTTTAAAATACTGCTAAACTTTTGTTGGACGATATCTAGTGGCAATGAGTTCTAAAGGCCAACTTTGCAAAAAAGGAGGTTCCTTGTTTCACATTTCTTGCTCTTCATTTTCACTCTATGTATTTGTGTTCTTTTATTACATAATGACAGTATGATTTCATTTTTTAAGTAACATGTTTTACATGGCTTGATCATATTCTCCCTTATTTTGCTCCTTTTTAAATAGAACACTTCTAGTTTTTTCAGTATCTCTTCAGACAAGAGGTCACCTGGCATTTCATTATTTTCATTATTTATCCTAGGGCTTGTACTATTCTTACTTTATTTTTGTGTGATAATGAAACAATACCTGAACAGAGCATCCAGATGAAGCACTCCCCATACAGAATAATATAATAGTATGTAGCATAATATTTTCAATATTGTTTTCTGTCTCCCTCTTTATACACCGTAATACTTCATTTGCTTTTTGACCACTGAAGGGCCTGATCAGTAGCATCTACTTTAGAACCGGGAAATATGTATGAATAGTTCAAATTGTTCCTTCCAATGCATATTACTTTGCACTTTTCAACACTGAATTTAATCTGCTATCATGTTTTCCAGTCACCCAGGTACAGGAGAACCTTTTAGTATTTCTAGTCTTGAGCAACCTAAATTATTTTGTCTCATCTGCACATTCAGTCATTTCCCTGTTCATGTCTCTGAGATCATTAGGAAATACATTAAACACACACACCTGTCCTTGTACAGAACTTGGGGCATCATCCAGCTGTTCTCATTTTGTTATATGGAAAACTGAAAATTTATTCCTACTCTCTCTTTTCTACCTCTTAACTAGTTTCTTATCCATTACAGAATTTTATTTTTCACATCATGAATGCCAAGTTCCTCCAATAGTCTATGATAACTGATTTTGTCAAACGCTTTTTAACACTTTAAGTAAAATATATTGACCAGTCTTGCTTTATCTATTAAATTGCTAAAATACTTATATATTTCTAGGAGAGTGAAGAGCCATGAATTCCTCCTATTGGATTCATGCTGTATTGTCCCTGTAAAACTATCATAATCCAACATAGTTTCTGTCTTGCCTAGACAAAGCAATGAAACATGGGTGTTTGGCTAGCAGAGGAAGGATAGACTGTAGGAAACCTTATGATCTAACTGGGGGTGATCCTGCTTTGAGCAGGGAGTTGGACTAGATGACCTCCTAAGGTTCCTTCTAACCTTAATTTTTTTATGATTCTATGAAACACAGGTAAAGAAGTTTGTATCTGCTCAGCAGTTTAAAGAGTGCCACAGATTGTTCTTTCTATGGGAGTGTGCAAGAAAGGTTTATCATGGGCTGGAGGAAGAACAGTTTGAGCAAAGCTAGTGCTTTACAGCTAGAATGGAACTATCAGTCTCACTGAACTTCCTTTGTAGAGAGGACTGTATTTGCTACAATCCCAAATCTCTTGGAATTAACCTCTTGGTTAATTGGTGATTGTTAGACTATTCTATGATACATCATACAGTATCTGAACTGTGATAGCATTCCTGTGGCTAAATATATGATGCAATAATATAGCTCAAAGCTATCATGAATATCCTGAGGATATCTAAGACCATCCTGTTATATTAATTTTGTGAGTGGTTCACGTACCCATTGAACAAATGCGACAAAACCAGTCCTGGCTGGATTCTGTTTGGAAGGGCCATTGAGTTCAATTATTAATTTTCTAGCACCAATCTTAAAATTCTATCAGAACAGTATAATGTAATTTTATTCATCCTTGCTAATCTGTGTAATCAGGTCAGCAGTATGAAATGACCTAACATGGCCAGTATAGAAGACTTTTTACCATCAACACTCAGAGAAAAACATGTTTAAGCCCACTCCAGTGACATTTGCAACACAAGTATGGATTGAAAAATTCTTATCTTTCTGAACAGATCCCTTAGATCTTTTGTATAAAAGACCGATCATTTCAAGATGATTTCCCCTATAAAAAAGGGAACTGTGTGATAATATGATAATTGTGTAAATGAAGTTTTGTTGAGAAAAAGTCTCCCCAGTCTTTTCAGAAAACCTGGGACTTTGCCTTCTTATAAATGTAGCATTGATTAGAGATATCATCAATGGAACTATGCCTTCCTATTGAGTATCTACAGTTCTCAACATATGCAATGTTAGAGAGGGAACTAGGGGGGCATGAGCCCCCCCCCCCCGAGATTGCTGGTGCCTCCCCTGACAGCAAGCTTTCTGGCTGGTAGGGCGGGTACAGAGAGCAGTAGTGCCTCCCCTGAAATTGGCTCTTCCCAGTCACTTGCTGACCCACCCCAGTCGCTGGCTGGCCGTTGGGGTCCCCCCCGCCTTGGTCATGCCCCGCTGGTGTCCCCCCAGACTCAGGAGACACCAGTCATCCATGGTTCTCTTAACCCAGGATTTTCACCATGACATAAGGAAGACACTTACAATAGGTCAATGGGTATATTTGTGTCTTCTTCAGTCACCAAGTTCCTGTTCCAGAAGAAACTGTTGCTAATAAGCCTTATTTTCTCCATGAAGAACATGGAAAATTCCTCACTTCCTCATTTAATGAACCTGTTTCAAGGGCCACACAGACTATGGATTAATCAATCATGCTTTTCAGTATCATGAACAGCTCTGTCAGGAGGTTCATCACTATATCTAAAATTACAGGTAAAATATTTCTTCTGTGTCTTTATAATCATACCAAGGTGCCTGTTTCCATACATTGCGCAGTCCTTATATATCCTAGAGTTAAATTCTTCTAGAATACGGGTGTCAACTGTACAGCCCACTGGGCCCCCAAAAGGGCCAGGAATTTGGGGCAAAGCAAGTAGAGGAGGAGCCTGCCACCAAAATCCTGGTTGGGGGGGTGTGTCAGTGGTAGGGGGCAAACAACAAAGATGTTAACCCTTGTGGCCGCTGCTGTTTGCCTAGCCACTGCTAGCCCATGAGGAGGGGTGAGTTTGATACCTTTGTCCTAGAGTATACAGTGGTCTCCTTCCCTACTATTTCCTTTCCTTAAGTTTAGCAGTACCCCAACAAAATTAGAACTGGTTAAATAATATTTGTCAGTTACTTTATTCAATGAATATTTGCATGTTCTTTATTTGTAGTATTCTGACCAAGTCCACAATAGAGTCTAATAAGCCACCAAATAGTTAAATCAGTACATTATTTGCAAATAATCTTTTTACAGTCTTTGACCTTCTGTTGTCATTGGTCAATCTCACAACGATGAAGCTGAAGAGTGCCGGTTGCCACAGCTCCTTTTTCAGGCACTTTAAGATGCTTACACAGGAGCATGGTAGATTTGTTCAAGCTAATGTCAAAACAGGTGTAAAGAATTACAATTCCATGATTTTTTTGGTCATATAAGAAAATATGTTTGCCCAAAAGATAAGGAAAACATAGCTGCAAATGTTGAAAATACAGTTAGTTTTTAAATAAATTTCATTTTGATAAGAGTGATGTTAGATATTTTTTCCACACCATTTACCCA
Organism: Crocodylus porosus; assembly: GCF_001723895.1. NCBI lineage: Eukaryota > Metazoa > Chordata > Crocodylia > Crocodylidae > Crocodylus > Crocodylus porosus. The sequence continues at coordinate 58,249,528 of NW_017728909.1, read as the reverse complement.
GCACTTCTCTTTCTTCAATTATTTAGCAATGTTAAGTCAAATAGCATTTAGTTTACTAGGCTTTCTACTCTACCAATTACTGAAATAAAAAAATGATTTATAGCTCACTAAATAAAATACAAATTATGTGTACTAGGTCTAATTAATTATATTTACCAAAGACAATAAATATTCTGGTATATAATAATTATATTATACCCATAAACATACATGAGTTTAAAGACCAAACACACAAAGAGCATATTTAATAATGGTGGCACACAGGGGCTAACACATTTACTATTTGAAGTGGACAAAGACAGAAGAAGAGGGTTCTGATTGCACAGAATATCTCTTCTCCCTCCCTCCAACCATCTATCTAGGACACTTATCAGGAGCTATCATCTTGGTATCTAAGCCCTAATTAGTGACAAGCGCTATAGAGTGAGTTCCCATTTCCATAACAGCTTGTTGTTAATGACAGAAATGAGTTTATTTAGCAACAATAAACATAATGTTGTAAGTGTCCACTCCATAAAGTTCTTTCTTAAACCAAAGTCTGTGCATGAATGTCACATTTTTAGGGACACAGACTATTCATTAAACCTCTTCTGTCTGCAGATGCTTGTGGTTAGTGTTCAAGCCCTGCCTTATAGTTTTGGGTAATCACTAACCTCAAGTGGCAGCAGTGTAGTAGCTAAATGTATTGCTTCATGAAGAGGTTTCATCAGGCACCTGAAAAATATTCAACACTGGGTCTTGAGAAATCTTCTTTGTTAGCAGGATGGATTTAACTGTAGCTTTCTCACAGGTTTGTGTGTTTAATTAGCTGACAAAACAGGCAAAAGTGTAGAAACTGAAAGCTGAGAAGTACTTGTAACAGAAAATAATGTGGAAATATAGTGCAACTCTGAAGGTGTCAAACTCTATTAATACGAAAAGGAAGGGGGGGAAATACCTGTAAATGTTCCTGTTTGGGGGAGACCTGCTTATTTTTTTATTTGAGTTTAATAAGGTGCAAATAATGCTACAAATTAACAACAATAAAAATATACAGTTGTCATTTCAAGTAGCATGAGGGACCAGAAAAGTAGTATTTTGGGGATGTAGCAATGCAACTAATGAAAAAGGAGATACATCTTTCTAAATTTGACATGTTCTGATCTTACAGCTGTTTAGTAAAATCTTGGACAGTTTGGATATTTAGGCAAGCATAGAAACCAGTGAAAAAAATCATTAATGATGATTAAATGCTGACTGCTTTTTAGTTTGAAAAATTCACACCATTGATCCAATTGTACTATAGTTTTTATTAATCAATAAAAATATGTTTTTATCAGCATTATGCACATAAGAATTTGAAACATTTTGTATTACTTTTTAAAACATTACAACTGGGTTAGACATTTGTAGGTTACAATACTGATTTTCACTTTGTGAATGATTAGGAACATTAACAGAAATCATTTGGACTCATTTACTCAGAAGGAGTGGCTGTGTTGTGTTGTGCTCTCTTTGACCAGTTAAGAAAAAAATGCCAACAGCAGCAGGGAGCAATCTTTCTGTAGTTGTCCATGATATAGTGTGGGAAATGAGGTATTTATCACATGTCCATGAAGCTGGGTTGTGAGAAAAAGTGATTTTTCAGTTTGGTGGCCAACCTGAAAAAAAATGTTGTTAGGTTGGCCTGAAACAAAACCTTTTCAGTTTTCTATACTAAACAAAACATGAAAATGAAGCAAGAAGGGGAAAAGGGGAAATCAAGGAAAGATTGTTTTTGTTTTGTTTTTGATGCTAAGTATTTTAAAAATCTTTTTTGATGTTGGCAATCTTCAAAATGAAAGCTTCACTTGGAAACAAAAATTGTAATGATTTGATGATACTTCTGGGTTTTATTTTGCTTTTGCATTTAAGTATATTTTTTTTAGCAAATAAACTACCAAAAAATTAACCCAAAATACCATAAAGACGCACCAGAATTGAGGAGGAAACATTGATTTCAGAGGCCGGTTGGCCTATTTTTCAAACAGATTTGACTTAGGTTCAAGGTTGAAAGGGGTTCTGCCTGGCACAAGCTCTATTGAGAGAATGGTGTATGCCTTGATATAACTTGAAAGATACAGAATTTTTTTATAAACTTCCACACTTTGGAATTTGTGAGGTTCCTCTATATCTAGATATATTGTTTTGCTAAAACTAGGTGCAACATGCTTCACACATAAAGTTGGGATTGCTTTGCTATAGGTTTATATACAATATGGCTCATATTGTGGTATGTTTAATTTTTTATAATCATAGTGGTATTTTGTTATTTTTCTTATTATCAGTATAGCTGAATGACAGTTCCAGTTAGCAAAAGTCCTTGGCTCCTATGTACTGTACTGTCAGTTAGTTCATTCTCAGCATTGGATAGAGAGCAATGACAGTACTTCCATTCTAGGTATGTTTCCCATGTAGACATTGCTTGCGTGTACCACTGGAAGATGGTCATATTGATGTGGGAAACGTAAAAAATAAATAGAATACAATAGACTAGAACTATATTGAAGAAGGAGGGTGGTGAAGCACTGGAATGGGATACCTAGAGAGATGGTGGAATATCCACCCCAGAGGTTCTCCCAGCTCGACAGAGCCCTGGCTGAAATGGTCTAGTTGTTGATGGTCCTGCTTTGAGCAGGGGATTGAACTAAATGACCTCCTGAGGTCCCTTCCGACCCTAATTTTTTATGATTCTATGAGTCTGAGTTCAGAGATAAAAGGAAATGAAAAGAAAAATAAAACTAACTTTTAAAAACAGAAACAATGCCTTAGGTTCAGTTTGAACTGGTTCTCACTTCACTTTTTCCCCTCCAAACCTTCCATCCTTTCAGCCTGTCCTAGAAATAACACTGCATTTCTCAACCAGATTAGGCCCTTGTCTTTCAGATTTTTCTGTGGTTAGCATTAGCTAATCAGTAAACATAGCTTTGTGATTGCTATTCAGATGATTAATAAATGATGGAAAATAAAAAGAGAAAAAGCATATTACAGGATATTTAGTACATACTTTGTGCAAAATTAAAGCCATAATGTAACAATCGTCCACAAGCAGATCTGTCAGGGATATTTAATAATAATAATATTTAGCAGTTTCTTCATCACAGGGCATTACAAGCAAACACGTACTCTTGCAACAGGTTTTCCATGGTAGCTTATTGTTAAATATGAGCCCATTACATAGGTGGGCAACCTCAACCTTGTCCAAGGCTGCAGGAAAATCAAACACCAGATATTATAATGTAAGTCTTCTTCATTCCTTGTTTTGTGCTCAGACCACTAAAAATGCTCAAAGAATTTATTCAATACATTGCAGTGTAACTTTAACCAATTAATTATTCTAGTGTTTACATGAGATTTTTATTGTGCATTTGAGTAATGAGCTACACAGTAAATGTCTTGGTGTCTATATGGCAGCCCCTATTAGGCTGGAGTAAACAAAAAAAACGCCGCAGCAGTGCATGTGTAGATGCTGGAGGGGCTGGCAGGGGCATGAGGGTGCTTTAGTATGAGGCTGCCTGCTGTCTAGCCCCGTACTGAAGCACCCTCATGCCTTAGTCAGCTCCTCCACAGCACACTGAGCCAGGAGGGAGCAGCCCCAGGCTGGCAGGCTGACCCCCTGGGCCCCCTGCCAGCTGGGGCTGCTCTGCCCTGACTCAACATGCTGTGCATGAATAAACTGCGGAGTTAATTTCTCCAGTTTATTGCTCCCGGGCGCAAGTTCAAACAGCACGCCCAGTAGCAATAAACTCTATAGCAATAAGCGCAGTTTATTGATGCACTGAAATTACACGTGTAGATGTGTCTTGTATGTACTACTGCTTGTTAAGGAAGCTTTTGGACTCAAATTGATTACCTAGGACTTGAAATGTGTGAATGCTTGCAAACATGACATTTAAAATGTGTTACTATTTGACAAGCCCCATATGGACCTGATTCTAAGAGTTGTATACATACCACTGAAATCAATACATGTGGTATAGTAAGAAATTTGCTCTATCACTTCTCAGAGAAAGACTGGAGCTCAGATTTGTAAAAGAGAATAGTAAAGTGTAGAATTTGTAGCTACTCCTGTTTTATTTCTGTTTCTCATTCTTTCCTCCCACTGCTTTACTGAATATGTAAGACAGACACACTGTCTGCACAACGTGTAGTTTTCATGCAGCTTCTTTTCCCTCTTTTTCTTCGTATCCTGAAGTGTGACCTCAGAAAATGTGAACAGTCTCATCAGCAATTTCTTGTAGATCAGTGTTACTGGGAAAGAGCGATTTTTCCCATGAAGACAAGAAGGAAATGATATGAAATTACACTGATGAATTAACACATCAAGACAATAGTTAGCATTAGTAAGAAATTACTGTGGTGAAGCTGCCACCAGCTGGTGCCACTTTCAGCACTAGTGCTAAGAAACTACCAGGGTTAGTAGGGAAGGAGAGAAGAATCCTCTTGGGTAAAGAGGGCAAAACAAAATGAACTAGAAAAAAGAGAGAGGGGGAACAAAAGAAACACTAGCTGAAGAATGCTGTAGGTTCACAAGCACTTCCTTCACACAGTCAAATGATGAGCTTAATAAATAAGTACATCAGCACTAAACTTAATTTAGTATCAACTTACATAACATAACCACATATCTGCAGAGAAAACCAATGATAGTCAAAAGTCTAAGTTTAAAGGGGACTCAGTGTTCTGTCAGTTCCAGTTATCATCTGAGCATAGCATGTGTTGGCAGCTTTGTAAATAGAAAGACGCAACCCTGAGCAGTACCGCTTTGAAAACAACCTTCATTCTAATATTAGTCTGAAAAATTAAAAGCCTGATGTCTGTTCTCTTGCTGAGTCCAGCATAAGGTATACTGAACATTTATTTGAAAGACTTGGGATAAGGACTAGCCTTTATGTCCCACAGTTAGAGACATTCATCACACAGTAAGATGTGGAAACAAAAATCACAGTGAGAGTTGTTTTTTGTTTCCAAACAGAAATGATAATGTCCATCATTTTTGTTGTTAGCAATTATAAGTTGGCTGCCTACTGACAGTTTGAATGGAATACAAAACTGGTGGTTATGCTATTCACATTCTGTTGAGAAATAAGTCTCTTTGGAAGCAAGCTCCCTTCTGTCCCTGTTACCCAAATAATAATCTAGGTAGTAACTGAAAGTGCTATTCCTCTATTTTACAGACAGCAGATCAGTCTTAACCTAGTATAAACCAACCCAGCTCCGGTGATTTTTGAATTGTCTAAATGCTCTTCACTATATAATGGCCACCTGACTCTACTATAATTGAAGAAAACTATTTTACAGTACTATGCACTTCCCACAGTTTCATTCTTGACACACAAATACATTTTCTCTTTTGGTTTTTTAATACTCACCTATTTCATTAAAAGTAATCATTTAGCATTACTAGGATCTTTGAGCATTTTTTTTTTTGGAATAAAATTTAGTAACAAATAGTAGCAGACTAAGTTCCAATCTTCCTTGCTACCCCCCAAAAGCCATCCCAAGATACATTATGGGATTTCTTTTGTAAAATGTACTTAACAAATATATTTGCAGGTATAGCTGTTAAACAAAACAACACAAAAACACTAAAAAAATGCTAGAAAACTTTTGTGTAATGAAGCATTGAGAGAAATATATGCAAGTGTCAGAAAACAAATGTGATTAATACAAACATTGATAATTCACACCCTGTTCCTTCAGCACTTGCACACTTTCCACAATGTGAGTGCATATCCCTTTATATCAAAGTCAGGGAGACTACTCATGATACATTAATTTAAGTATGTGAATGTTTGAAAGTGAGACCCTTAAAATTATGTTTCTTGGAGCAGAGACCGTGCTTTTTCTTTGTCCACTGTCTGCCATGCAGCATGTTGAGTATGTTGAAATGCCGCAGAGTGGATGTTTAAAACATGATGTTGCACCTGGGACCACTGGAAACTGGAACCCTTTCTGTCTAAAATAAGAATCTGCTCTCAGTACTCTCTTCGTGATGGGAATTCACAAACCCCTTCTAACTTGGGGTCTGAAATAGAAAAAGCTAGTTGACCTCTTAGGCACGCTGATAAAAAATGAGCGATATAAAATGAATCCCTCTCTTCTTTCCAGACTTTAGAGGTAGGATATGCTGAAGACAAGAAGTGTATCAGGGAGCAGAATATGCCTCCCTGTTTTGACTCTCAGGAAGTTGTTATGGTTTTTGTTTATTTTAGCTGGCAAGGCGTTTTTAGAAAGATATCTAAGCCCTGAATAGTCATACACATATACACATGTAAATAAATACATTAACACAAGCTAAAATCAAAGTTTTGTAGTCAATTTTGACTACAGTGCTATGCAGTTAATGTTCTTATGTGTTTCCTGTCTCTGCCGTAGAATGCCCTTTCTCTTCAACTCTGCCTCCCTCATCTGCTCCAAAGCCCTGCTCTTACCCTGGAGTAGGTACCAGCTGAAACATCACTGTGATTTTTGAGCCAAAATTAAGCAATAAATCTTGCAAGGTACTAAATGGCCTCAACACTGAATGATTTCAACAGGAAGGGAGGTGTTTGATACCATAGGGAATCAGGTTCTATCAGGAGAGTTGGGATAATAATAATAATAATAATAATAATAGTTATTATTATTGTTATCAGAGAAACATTAATTTCCAGTGCTGGACTGTGCTCCAGTAATTGTGGTTCTTGGTGAAATTAAATCTTTAATTAAATTTGTAAACAAAATGCAAAACATCCATTTCAAGCATTTCAAAATTTTTATACACCACTAAACACCACCCATGTACATTAAGGTTAAGTACAGACAGTCAAAAAGCCTGAGGCTGAATCGATTCAATCTTTGCAGGTTAGTCTAAGCTGCATAGATTGAACCAATAAGCAAGTGAACAGAAATTCACTTTTTTTTCTGGAAATGCAGCCACATGTCTGCAGTGGCTTAGGTCAGAAGCTGGGGGGTGCTACAGCACACTTACCTGCTTGGCTGGAGCAGACAGCTTGTACTATGGCTAGCACACCCACTCTGCAAAGGAGGGTTTGCGGGGGAAGTACAAAACATCCTGGGATGCTAGAGGACTGTGAGTTAACTTGAATTTAGAGGGGATCTGGCACAGAAGTTCAATAAACCATTTTAACCTAAATCAGTTAAATCTGATACTACATACATCCAGGTTTATCTTAAACCAGCTTTGGCCATTTTGAAAGTGGTTTATGTGCACTGAATTTCTGTTGTGTTACAGCTTAGAACTGGTTTCCAATCACTTATACCTGTTTAAGTGTAATTTCTGTCCCTAACCTAAGTGAAAACATATTTTTATAATCACTATTCATTCTGGATGGCTAGAAAGTTTGTGTAGTTAAATTATGTCTATGCTTAGTATATTTGGTCTGTTTGCCACAATGCCATATTTGCTAATTTTCTACGTTCAGACAGAGTTCATGTAAAAAATGTGCCTATGTCAGGTACTTGGACTGATTTTTTTAACAGTCCAACACCTTGGCATTTTAGTAATTTAATATCTACTAGAATTTTTGTGCCTAGACACAGTGGTGATGGGCACTCAAGAAAGAGAGATTCCATTTAGAGACAATATAGACCTCTTTTGAGGTCTTTTTGTTCTTTTCTGTTTGAATAATCAGCCAGCAATAGTTTTACAGAATTTGGTACAAAGTGATGATATTGTAACTTAATGATATAAAATGACTCCTCCCCAGAAATTGAACAAGAAAGACTACACTTTCCTTACATTATCATACATTAGTAACAATCCCAAATAATTGTAATGTATGAAAATTGAGTTCCTTGACTGGAATAACCATCTATTCAGCAAACAAGAGTAGCAGATAAATGCTTCATTGTCACTGGTATTCATGGAAGGGGGACTGCAAGAAATTTTAGAGGGTGAATAAAAATATATCAATATGGAAAAAATTAATGTGGTGTTATAGCTGAAAATTTAACATGCACATTTGAATGTCTGTTTATGAGAGTGTCATCAACTTCATGTTATCTATTTAGTAGAGAAAATTAAATGCACGTTTATGTTAATATGATGGTATAGTTCAGAATTTAAACTCAAGAGCTGTAAAATTTAAAGTTAAGCTTCCCACAAGATAGGATGATGCTCATACCTTGACCCATTTTTTGGGGGCCTAACATGCCAACGGGCTCTACTGGCATAAAACCTACATAAGAAACCAAAGTAACAGCCTCGATCCCCCACCCCTTCTATCTAAACATCTGATAGTCACGTTAAATATACACACTGATATACTCCTGTAATGTATCCAAGTTAAAATTGATGTGGAAACATTACTTTTAATTTCCTGAGAAGTGCATTGTGTCTGTAACTTCTGTTACATTAATATAGGTTATGCACCACGTATAAAACAGAAGAAGAACCAACATAGTAAGGAGTGACCTGTTGTACATACTATATTATGGAATCAAATAAAATTTTCCAAATTTTGGAGTGTTGCACTGCGCATTCCCAAGCTATTTGCAAGAACATGGATATTGTCAATATTATGTCCTGAGAGGGGAATGAGGCCTATCAAAATGGCTGTTAACCTTTACACTGCACTCCTGTTAAACTCCTATCTTCTGGTACTTAGAGGCCTCAATTCCTGTTCATTTAAAAGGAAGAAAAGGAGCGCTCAGTACCTGCAAGGTCAAAGGCGGGCTAGAGTGGTTGGATGCAAATTTGTGAAGGACGCTGGGATGCTGAGTACTGGAACCTGCAGTACAGGTCCATGAAGAAGGAAATCATGCTACCTTGAAGCCTTAACTTCAGTAGCATGTGAGGTTTGAGGAAGGGAAGATTTATGATCCACTGAGAAAATACTTTGTGTGTTGTGATGGGAAAATCTTCCTCTGAAGATGCTGAAGTCCTTAAGTTTCAGTGGCAAACTGAATCCCCAGGTCAACTTCTTTTGGTGGTCTGCAGCAGAAAAGGAAATTTTCCATCTCTCATGTATAAACAAATCTCCTCTAATCCATTTACTTGGGCATTGAAAAGGTTTTGGCCAATTGGGGCTAGTCTTTCATTGATGCATACATGCAAATTTAACTGTAATGTGTGTGAATGCACCTAGACCAGATTTAGTCCTTGGCAACCAGAAAAAAGTATTGATATAGTCAGAAATTAATAGAAATTGACCTTTAAAATTAAGATTGTTTCTATGGATGGCATTATGATGGCTTAGTTATGGTATTAAATTTTATATTTTTAAAAATACTTCATATTTTGATAACCAATTTTGGAGGGGCATATTTTATACTTACTATGCATATATATTTAAATACGTTAAATACCTGGACACTTTATTGCTTTTCCTCATTTCTTATTGGCTGAATCAGCCTCATGGCCCAATTAATACTTTCTTCTATTACATGAAAATTGATGTCATCATAAGGTGATAAGGCGTGATGGTTCATGGTTTTGTATAATTAAGCAACAGATTCCAACCAACTTACTCGCAGCTGACGTGGTAGCATAGAAAAGCTTAAATACTGATGAAATGTTAAAACAAAAGCTTGACATCAGATCACTGATTCCTGTATATTTACTGTAAATTATTTAAAATTTAAGTTTGAATGCAAGAGATTGACACAGCTTAGGATTTCTCTTTGAAATATCCTCTGTATAAAATCTAGAACTTTCTCAAAATGCATTTTAATATTAGAAGCAAACACAGGACTGTTACACTCACAGGACAATGAAAATGTTGATCTTGATTACAAGCAATGCAGATATTTAGTAAAGGTGAAAACACGATTGATCAATATGGTTTGCCATCAGTTAGTTTAAAGTCATATTTCTGATTTTAACTACTATAATTTGGAAGAAAGATATTTAAGAATTACTGAAGGAGGTGTGTATGTGTGTGTTAGAGAGAGACAGAAAGAGTAAGAAAGAGAAGGAGGGAGAATATGATAAAGAGAAAAGTAAGAGTCTTATAACATCCTGAGCCATCAGATTATATTTTAACAGAGCTCTTTAAGGTAGAGGATAGACAAAATCTGCAAAGCAATGGATGGTACTTGAATTACTAGACTCTCTTACAAGCAAAAGAATGATGTTAGACTTTCTTACAGGCAACATGGATCTGCAAAGAAATGGATAATCATTAGTATAAAACTAGCATATAACATTTTCGCTTGAAAAGTCAAATCAAATGAAAATACAATTAGCAATAGATTTCAGCCAGTTAATTATTCATCTTGAGCAGCATATAAAAATTTAAAGCTCTGTAACTGGCAAGCTATATTTATAAAATCTGTTCAAGATACAGTGCTATAAAGCTTAACTGTAATTTTCACACTGTGACCTGAAATTCTCTGATAAATTCCTTTTCTTTGTTCTATATAGATTTTATCATTATCAAATGTATTGTTATGAACAAAATGAGTAAAAAACGGCTATACAGCTTAGTATTTTTATTTTGATTTAAATATTTATTAACCTTAGTAGCTTTTTTAGTCATGGGGATGTACACTTACTGATGAGCATTATAATAAGCATTTATTAATGTTTTAGATTAATGCAATGTATAGTGTGAATTCACAGGATGATACTGATAGATTTGACACAGGGAAGGCAAACAAATGGAAAATATTAAATAGCAGCAAGGCAGCTATTAGGATAAAGAGAGTATAGATCAATCAAAAATGAATATGGACCTAAACATATGATTATAATATAATTGATTCGTTTTCTTTATATCACTTTCAAAAGCATCATTTTCCTATTATTCTGTGGTATTTTATCTTTTTTCCCCCAGAATTTTCTTCAGCCAGACATTTTTCATACTAACATTGTAAACATCCTGGATTTTAAACAATAAAAACACTGTTATCTTTTCCCCTGTTGATACTATGAACACATTCTTTTTAGGTATCTAATTTTATTTTAAAGCTATCAAACATCAAAACAAATTTTAGTTACTAGAAGGATGTTTCTTTTTCCCTGTGCAAGCCACAATCCTTAATTTCTACAGTTTCATAAATATACTTATGGTCAGTAGGGAGGAGGCCTTTTACTGAATGTGTACTGTCCTCATAAATGACTATTAATAATAAACAGCAACATCTTTGATACCAGATTAATAATATTAGTAGTGGTAACATGATAGTCTAGACAATCATTTCATTCTTCAGAAAGCAACATTTTAACATTGTTTATTGAATTTAGCAATCAGTTATTACCAAACTATAATGATGCTTGTTTCAAAATGGATTGTTTTCATCCTCAAATTATTTCCCTCCCTTTAAACAGTGTCCTTGGTTCAGAATCTGCCTATGGCAAGGAACAAATGTAATCACCTGTAGACATCTGGCAGGAAAAAGGGAAATTTAATCACCAGTAAAATATTTAAAGCAAACAAATTCTTCAGAGCCAGGCCTAACTTTGGTTCATATAATAGGGAAGATGTTTATACTATAAAATATACACATATTCAAGTTTTAGTATTTCCTGCCACTGTCTGAAATTCAGTATGCTAAAAAAAAATCTACTGACAGTTAATTAACACACAGCCTTATTATAGAGGTCTCCTCTAATGCAAGCAGATTCAAGTTATACTGAGGTGATTGTCATAAAGGGAATGTTTGCAGTGGGGTTCGCAGATGGCTGACATGACAGCCATGCAACAAAAATAGCCTAAAATCAAATATGCCTTTAAAATATGGGTGAGGGTTTTTTTGCTTTTTGCTTTTTTGGCTTCTAGCAGCTATCTTTACCAAATGTCTTAATTTGTCCTTTTCATGCAGTTTATTCAAAAACAGTCTTGTCATTATTGAGGAGGTCCTGAAGTCAGTGACAGTTGTGATAATTGCTCAGAATGGTTAAAAAAAATCTAGCGTACTAACTTTAATGTTGTTTGTGCAATACCCTGCTACAGTCTAAAAGATGAATTGCTAGTTCTACTGGCTACTGGCTATTTGTGATTGACAAAGCTGGTATAATTGTATGACTTTCTTGTATAATGGTTTAAACAAAAGTAAATAGTTAAAAAAACCCCCACACACCAAAAAAGAACTGGAAAGCTTAGCTGTGTTTAGCGCCCATTGATGAAAGCACTGTTCTCTGATCCATGCTGCTATTGTTGGTTTTAGTTTAGCTCCCTCTCAATCAATATCTAACAGGGCATGATTTAATAAGGTTTTATAATCTCCAAAAATGGGGGGGAGGGCAGTTGTGGTATTGTCATTCATCAAAGGGGGCCTTTCAGGTTTCTTTGCTTTCACCTGCTGGGACCCATTTGGTCTCTTTCAAAGAGAATGCAATGACAAAATGAATGAGAAATGCTAGAATAAGAGTCCCTTATTCTACCCAATAGTATAATCAATGGGTACTTGTAATCCCTATTGTACTTCACAGAGGTAGTTGTAAGACAATTAAATCTCGCTTCTCAGGCAAATGATTTTGGTAGTTAACCTGAAACAGCCAACAATATTGTAGAGAATGAATGCATTTGAAGCAATGATGTAATGGGATACTGTTTAGCCAGAAAAGCCTGTGGGTTTTTTTTTTTTTTTTTTTGGTAGCATGGAACTACAGTACATGTGAACTATAATTATTGAAAAATACTATAAAAAGTAGGAAGGATTTTACACTCAATTCTCAAAGATGTAAGCAGGGTGACTAATCTAGATATGTGGTCTTTTAAATGGACTATTTGTATTTGAAATGAACAATAAGAGGAACTTATATTTTTATCACAGTTTAAATTCTAAATGGTAGCTTAATAAACAGCAAACATTTACATAGTTAACATCAGCTTGATTTGACAACCAATTTAGCTTTAATTTCATTTGCATCAGCTAAATTCAATTTCTAGTCTTTTTCCTCCTTACTGAATTGCTTGCATGTCAAATGAGAGCTTGTACTATTTTGAGGAGACATGCGTTCATTTTGTTCTCTGCATTATTTGTCCACTGTCTGTTGCATGGACATTACTCCTTGAAAAGCACTTACCTTTCTGAGTCAAGAAAGCTTTTATTAAGTGTATTTGTACTCTTGGGTACTTTTTTTTACAGCATTACATATTTTAATAGAATTATGAACATGTCCTATAACCCAAGATATAATTACTTCACAAACAAAATGTTCAAAGTGTACTAAGAAATATATCTAAAATACAAGAGGAAAAAATTACTTCTGACACAATGGATATTATAGTATATAGTATATTAATATAGTATATATTTTTGTAGAATATCATACAACAAATGAAGGAAATGTTCTTCACCATTTCTGCTAGAAAATGTTGCTGATGTAAATAGGTGTTGATTTTAATATGGCAAAACCAGTTGTACCAGCTAAAAATCTGGGAAGTTATTTTTATTTCTTTATTCTAACTTAATGTTAACTTACAAGGAAGCAGGGAGATGACTGACAAATTGCCCCTTTCTTCAATTTGTGTAAAACTTCAGTTAGGCTAGGTACAGACATTCAAAAAGGCCACGGTAGAATTGATCTAAGTTACGCGTTTTTCTGTAAGTGGCATAATTTTGTGAACACAGCACACATTCAACCCTTGGATGGGTTCTGCCATTTTTAAACCAATCTATGTATGCTGAACTTCTTTTCTGTTACAGGTAGAGACTGGTTTCCAATTACTTACATCAGTAAAAGTGTAATGTTCGTACCCGGCTTTAAAGAAAGATCTGTCATCTTTACTTCTACTGAATAATATTGTTTTTCTTACATAGAGTCCCATTGATTTCATTGGTTGCTTCAGATAAAGGTTATTGTATATACATAAACTGTATACATTGCCATTCTTTTTTTTCTACTATTACCAATAGTAATTCAGTTTATAAGATGTAGGCCACATAATAGAAAAAATTCAGATCAAGTAAGTAACTCTTTAAAACAATTCTGCAAAACAGAAATGGATCAAGAATGTAAAAACAATGCTTTTGGGCACCCCTAAATATGTGTAAGCAATTGGATAACTAAATTAATGGACATTTGAAAAATAGTAAACTGTGTGTCTTCTTTTGGGGAGAGATTAGTTTGGGGGACTGATTAGTTAGATCAACCATAATATTAAGACCTTTCAATACTACTGACTCAGTAGCAAATGTCTATATAGCATGCTAAGGACTATATGAGGATATAGACAAAGACACTAATGGATCTGATGAGAAGGAAGATAGTGCCATACCTTTGGTGTTACTTTAAAGAATATCCTGGTAATGTCCAATATTTATATTAGGTACAAACATATATTACAGTGCTGCTTACAATAATTTCAATATCCTGAGCACCATCCTGTGCAACCAAAGAGCACTATACATGCAGGATTTATGTTTTTAGACCAGAGATTTTCAATCAGGGTGCTGCAGCATCCTGGAGTGCTGTGAAATACTTTTATGGGCATCATGCGGTACTGTGTAATATTAGCACTGTTAGGTGAGCAAGCACTTATACACAATTCACAAGATAAACCCAATATTTTCAAATAAGAATCCACAGTGTCAAAAACATTCTGGCCTGTTGTGGGCTTTCTGAATTCTTGGCCACAGAAGAATTGCTCTACTATTTTTCTGTAGTCAAGAAACTAGTAAAAGAGAAAAGGGTGCCTTTTGTCTAAACAAGTATAGAATCACTCATTTAGACCATGCCAATTTCTTTTGATACACATCAGATGTTGGCACCAACACAAAATGTTTCTTGATTGTAACATTAACATGCTTTCCCCCTACTTTTAAACACCCTACGTGTAAGCCTGGCCCCATCGCATTCTGAAGGAGTTTTGCCACTTGTTTTAATGGAGCCATGATCTCATCTTCTATGTCAGGGCTGTCTAACTGGTGGCCCACAACCTGCATGCAGCCTTCATGGAGTTAAGTCGCAGCCCTGGGTTCCTGTCCACCCACCACTCCCCTCGTCATTCTGACTGCAACAGCATCTGGAGTTGCCAGGCTCCCCCTCCCTCCTTTTTCTTCCACTTTCTGAGCACATGCCAGGGTAGGGCAGTATAGAGCAGCATAGCATTGTATGTGCCCAGGGTGAACCCAGAGTCATGTGACATGTTGTACATCAGGGTTGGGGGTGCTTGCACAGGCACATGGTGCAGTGCTGGAGGGGCCTCCATGTGATGTACAGCCCAGAAGACCATGCCTCCCTCCAGTGTGGTCTGCATAGTGTGCAGCCTCCACTGGTCAGCCCCACTAGTGCAGCCCGTGGGGCATATGGCCACCAACTGCTTAGAAGTTGGACAGCTCCATCTTAAGCCAAATGAGTAGCATGTACCTTGCAAATAGACTAGGAGCACCAATAGCATCAGCTGCTTATTTATGACACAAAACTGTTATCATGGATTGTCACACCTTTGGGCGTAGTCAGATGTATTAGAGGATAGCTTCACATGTATTTCATATTTCAGGTAGCAATATAATGCTATCATTTAACGCTAACCATTGCTAATATTGCATAAAAACTATAGCATTTTCTATTCTAAATATAAGGAACTCATACACACACACACACACAAATTCATCTGCCACAGCTTGGCACTATTATTAGTATTAAATGTTTAAATGTTTGGGCTCCAACTTTCAGTGCTTTCCTCAAAGAAGATTTCCTGTGGTATAACCTTCCAGTCTATTGTGAGCCAGGTTCACAATAGTCTTACTTTGACCTCTGGCTTTCAGACACTGTCAGATACTTTAGCCTTCCATAAAAATGGTTGGCATATTTCTTCAGAGGTGAAGGCGACACTGAATGCTGTAGTTAGTTGAGTACTAGATTCATAACAGTTCATTTAGCGTAGAACCGGCATTGGTTTTCTTGGGCTGACAGCCAGTGGCACTGCATATAAATAGTAAGTATCAATAATATAATAATAGATGGACCTCTGTCAGTAGGCAGACTGTAACATTCAGGATACAGATTCTAGACTTGCTCTTGTGTTTCCAATACAGCAAGTATCCCTGTACACCAGTGTTTCCCCTCTTTTGTGAGAACTAGAGGGAAAACACAGTTGGCCTTTTGCTATAATTTTTATTATATTTATTTTAATATTTTAACTAATATTTATTATATTTTTTACTTTCCTCTGCCTTTTCAAGGGATCTTACGAGCCTTTCCATCTGAAATGGATTACTTCTTGGCACCTGGGATATATTTGGATGTTCAAATTCTACATTTCCTGTGATTTCTATAAAAGTTTTATTTGTATTTCAGAGGGAAAGATGATACATGTGATGGTTGTAGGGCTGTTCAACTCATCTGGCATGATAGCACTGACATCACTATACTTAGTTTAGTGTATACTGGTCAGGATAACAATACTTACTGCAGAGATGGCAACATGATCACCTAACTCATGCTCCTTTTGAAAATCAAAGATCTTTCCTAACTTACGAAAGTAGCTATTGATGGCAGCAGGCTATATTTTTTCCTTGACAGTGACACTGAGTTTTGCTGCAGACTAATAGCCTCAGGCAGTTTGCTAGGTAGATGGGACTTCATAAACATGTGTGGAAAGCTGAAATCACAGGATTTTAAGGTAGCTTCATGTTGGTTTTCAGGGCATTGTTAGCTTGGTTGCTGAGAGGGGTTGCTGTGATGTTTTGAAATGAAATAAGTGCAAGTACCCACTGTGCCTAGAAGGAAGTTCAAAACCATTAATTATGTACCTTGATTTTTCCTTTCTTCTTTATTTTGTATGTACAGATTTGAGATGCATCACTTCCCAAAGCCTGTGATGTTTCTGTGAAATTGAATTTATGCTTAATAGGCCTAATGTTTTTTTCTGATGTAATCTCATGGACTTCAACAGAGTTACACCAGCAGGAATGTGACCCATAGCACCTAAGCAATGAGAACTTTGGAAACCAAATTTTGTCTTACTTTCTGTACTTTGTATTACTTTGCTATTACCACATTTTGAGATTTAATCCAATGAAAATAAAATCATTCCTCAGTTCTCCTAAAGAGGAAAGTTTCTGTTTGTTTCCTTCCTAATAAAGCATCAGCACTTTTAGTACATTCGCTATAATTGCAGCGCACTCCTTTTTGCGTGGGATTCCTTTTTGTTGAAGACTTTGCTAAATCATTGTATTCAGTGACAAGTAAATGTCCTTCAACAGGAAAAACCTCTGGGAGAGGGCAAGCTGAGGGACTGATACCATAGTGGAATTTCATAGGGTCTCTTTGTAATTACAAGGAAAAAAAGGCTAAATAAGATCAAAACTCAGAAGAACACACCAAAAATGAAAGGGAAAAAAAATATAAACCCACTTTATATATCCCCAATTGCATGTGGCATATGTGTGCTAGAGACGGAGGTTGTGGGTATGACAGTGATTTTTCAAATAATCAAACTTTATTTTTAACAGTATTCTAGAAAGCAAAACATCACCTCATACAATAGAAAGCCCCTGCAAATCTAATTATAACTATTTGCAGATTCTACAGAAAAGGTCTTTTATTTCCCTTTTCCAACCCTACCATCAGTCACCAGATTAACTAGTCTCCCCTATCTGTATTTCTCGCCATCATCTTCACAGAACAGTGGGGCTTCCCAAGAGGGCGATAAATTACTGTTGTTCTCTCACCTACAAACAGAGTTAAATGTGACACTAATGTCTCCAAATTATAATACAAAAGTTATACAAATAAAATTCTTTCAACAACCTTTTAACTACATTTCAGTTCAGTATGAAAAGCCCTAACAAGCTTTTTATCATTTTAAAATTTGTGCTTCTTGACATTGCAGGTATGATTGTGTGCATGTTGTAATCAGAGATGGCGGCTGGCACTGCTACAAATTCTTGAACCAACCGTTCCGCTGAGCAAGTAGCTTCTGAGCAAAGGCCAGCTCCCTAGATGTACAGGCCTAACCCATCTGGTCCTGTGGATATGCTTGCACAGCCCTGCTATTCACTGAAGTCTGCTGTGGTGCAGCAGGTTCCACAGTAAATTTTGTGGCTCCTGTGTGTGCTGACACTGAAGGGGATTAAGATAAACTCTCTTGAGGCTAGCTCAGATGAACAGACTGCACTGTCCATTTTCTTAGCAGTGTGCAGCTGCTGCGCTGGCAATAAAATACCTGCCTTACACACAATTAGATGGGTGCCCCATATTAGAAGGTACCTGTATTTTTGCATGGAATATAACTCCAGACACAGAGGAACAGATCTAACTGTAGCCACCTGCTTTTTTAAAGAACACGTATCATTGGCTTTTCCCTGCCAGTCCAGAGCTGCAGTTATTTGTATTAATATAGCAGCTATACAGGGACATACCATTCAGCATCTCTTTTGGCCTCTCTGGGTAAACCTACACAGGGCTGTATGATGACATTGTTATGGCACTATGCTTTAGTACTTCCTTTTGAAAGTACTAAAGCATGCTGCAGTATGGGTGGATTACTGCACCATGCATGTGGCGCAGGGTTAGATTTCACCACTACGTCACTGTAGCGGCACGCCATAACCAGGGAGCATGTCATTACGGCGATGTAGCTGTTGATCATGTGTATACCTGCATGACTGCTATGTCACTGTAGCACACCATACTGCATGCCGTACATAGTGTGTTGCTATGTCACCATAGGTTGATGTGCAGATGTGCCGAGTGTATCATAAGTCCTTTTGGCCTCTTCATATCGTAAGTCCATTAACTGCTTAAAATGTTGCATTCAGGGGTCACCCTTAAAAATTCAGAAGCAGCTTTTAGGTTTGTGCTTTTGGCCATATTACTTTAAAGAATTCAATGAAACCACATAAGTGTTCTCCCAGGTTTTTTTTTTGGACAATCCTATTGAATTTAGAATTCAGAATTCAGAATTTAACAGTAAATGATAGCCTCAATAGAAAATTATAAAGGCCTATGCAAAACACATACATCTGGGCCAGATTCCCATCATTTCTCCATTGCAATAAGGAGAACTGGGATGAATTACACCAACTGAGGACTTGGCTTATATATATTTTAGCTTAATTTAAAATAAATTTTAAAGCATTTTTATAGAACTTTAAACCTTAATTATTTCTATTAGACTTTTCATAATGGTTGCCTAATTCATTGGCATTATTCAGGGTACTTAAGAATATGGAACTAAAAGGGAATAGAGTAAATACTAATATTTAACTCAGAAAAAGTGGCATTGGTGTAAAATTAGATTATAGGTTTCCCTTGCTTTATGTTGTACATGCGTTCCTGGAAAATGGCGCATAACTCAAATTCACATAAAGGGAAACCACTTTACAATGTAACAAATAGGGATATGTTCCAAGACCTTGACTGTACTGACCCCTAAACCCTATTTCTACCACTTTTACAAGACAATTTTGTTACTCACCAACAGCAGACAATATACATAAGCACAGGCCACTATCATCATGGGCATGGCAACTACAGAAACACATGACACAGACAATGAACGAGGAGCACAGATCCACACAGGCAACTATATTTTGGTGCACGTCACTCCCACAAAGCATTACAAAAGCCGATCGCATACGAATGAATTTACCTCGCATATAATGAATTTTTGGTATAAAAAGGGTCATCGCATAAGAGTAAGTTCTCACATATAGAGAACCCTCATAAGGCGAGGGAAACCTGTATACACAAAGGTTTGAAGCCACCGGCAGAAGTGACCCAGAGAAACCCATTTGCAGCTCTACTGACTATTCCCAAATCCCACAGCAGAGCAGTGATATTAGCACAATGTGGTATTTTCCCTGTACATATGGACATAAACTGCATATGGTTCTGTCATAGGAGTGGCTCAGACTCAGAAGATTTATAGCAAAATTCTTCATTTAAAGTTAAAAATAGAACAGTGAAAAATATCTGCCTTGAAGCCTATCAGACAAAATTTGCCCAATTTCAGGTTGTTACAAATATCCACTTAAGCCAGGTTCCTCAAAAGGCTGATAAAACCTGAGCAACCCTGGGCCCTTTTTCAAACCAGGTTAGAGTATTTTAAAATTAATTTCTCATCATTCCAACGTGAACTTGGAGAGAAACCAGAGAAAATCTTAGCTTGAGTCCCTGTGAACCAAAACCACTGTTTCACACAGCTTTAGAAAATCCCTAAGTAGAAATATGTTTTAAAATCTTTTAGATTATATGAACTCATGTGATAGCAAATCAAAAAACTGCAAAATCTATTATATCTGTATAAACATAACTATATCAGTAGCATATGAAATAAATTATGCCACTCAGTTTCCCAGTGTGTAATATCTTTTCTGAGCATATGTAAATTTGCTATAAGAGGTTTAAAAAGAGTTTCTTAAAATATACTCCAAACTACAACAGATTTGTCATTCATGCACTGCTGAGCATAGAGGCTTAATTTTACTTTTTTGCTATTATTTTAAATCAAGGCACTTATCCAAAAGATCAAAACAGCTTTTAAATGGACATTTTGTGATGGAGGCAATGATAATATGTGCAGGAATATGGTAATTTTTCATACTGTGGAGGTGCAGATAGGTAGTGGTAAAAGCTGATCGGTATGTTGAGAAAGAATAGAAACAGTGGGCCAAATTAATCATTAGTGTAACTCCACCGACATCAACAAAGTTACATCAGGGAGAGTTAGGCTGAGAAGTTCCAAGTATGAATCAATTTAGGGGTTTCTTGAGATCACTCTTTTCAACTCTCTGCCCTGAAACACAGATAGAAACTCACAATAAGGGGCACAATGCAGTACTTGAATAGATTGTATTAAAAATTAGGGAAGCTGTACATTTCCCGTGGCCCAACTATTAAGGGTATTAAAAGAATGTTCAGCTATCATTTTGATATCCAGCATTACATTCCACTCTTCCCAATCCAGGCCTTAATGAGGAACACCATACCACCAGAGAGTGGAAAGACAAAGAGAATTTTAGATTAAAAAAATCAGGAGCCTTTGAGAAGTATGGCTAAGAATATGCAAACTTTATATACATTTGTGTTTGCACTAGAATAATGCTAAAGGAACCCTTCACTTTTACTAAAATTGCTTATTAAGTAAGGGGAATAACAACTAGCAGAACATCCCCTAAAGTGCCTAAAGGAAGACATTTCACATAAAATACAGCAAATAGATTTCACTTTTATTATTCCAAATCCAATCCCATGTTTCAATGAAAAAGCCAAAAATAATCTCCTTTTTGTCTTTCGAGGGGTCATGCAGCAATAAGATCCTCATTTAAAAAAAGTGCAACATACAAGACTAAACACTGTTCAAACAGCATGAATAGAATGAATGCACGGATACCTTATAATGCACCACTGCAGAGGTCCCAGTGCAGTGCTTTCATGCCATCTAGTGGACTTTATCAAAAATCTCTGTGTAAAAAAAGGTCTTCATAAACCTCATGCTCAATTCAGATTTTTCCAGATTAACTCTAACACTAGCTCATATAAAACTTCCACCAGATGTAATGGGCCAAGCCCTTTAGTTATAGCGTAACCTAATGCTACTTGATCACTGGCGTGCAGTTTCTTCCTGAACTTCTTTCAGGATTGCTTTTTCTGAACAGTTCCACCCCAAGTATAATTCCAGACACTATTTTGACTATTTAGAGCTTGATTTCAAGCTTTATCTCTGCCCCTCTAAGGTTAGCACAAAAAGAAATACAACAAAGTGCTTTGAGAGTCATTCCTTTAAATATTTCTCCAGGATCACTTAATGATATAAATAATCTTGACCACTGAAAATGGAGTCATGGCATTTCCATAGAATGTAAACAGTTTGGGGACTATAATGAACAGTGGCCTTCAACATTTGAGAGGTATGCGTTAAAATCCAGGGAAGAACATTAAATACAAGTTTAAGAGCATTCCTAACTTTCATACTTACTATTGTACCTCCTGCCCAAACCAGGTATTTGGGCTCAGAGGGCCAGCCATTTGGGTACACAAACACTGGCTGGCCTTGCGTAAATTAAGGCCTTGTACATGGAAAATGTTTTCATGCGTTCTTAAAGGTGAACTCACACACTCACATTAGACTTGGAATGGGTAAATTAAGTATAGATTTTGCACAGACATAATTGCACATATTCCAGAATCCAGAACAACTCTATAAATCAGACACACACCTGCAGAGCCAGCAGGGACCTATGCATTTCTACAAACACATGTAGGTTTTTCCCCTAGATGCTGGCACAAATATTGGTGGTTTTGACCATGTTAATCATTTTAGTGCCACCTGCATGTTTCATCTTATAATCAGTAACAAAAAATATTCTTTACAGGCACCTAATGGAAAGGAATTGGTTGGTTTCACAACATCAGGTGGAACAACTGATTTTTCAATATGCTGTTGTGGTTGGGTAACTTTTTTGCATATCCGTAAGTATTCATTTTCTGAATCTGTATTCAAGACCACATCCCTTATCCTTGTCCTGGTGGGAATTTCTCCTTTGCTATAAATGGCTGTCTGGGAATTCTGCCATGTCTCTTTGGATTAGTTGATAACCAGATTTCTGTTGAGAAAAAGTTCAATATTTTTTCATCAGTTCATTTCTCCTCTCCTTGTCTGAGTAGCAGAGATGCTTTCAGTTTAAGTCTCTGTGGGCACATCTATACGTAAATGAATGTACTGTAGGTACTGTGTATTAAGTTTAGTACCTGTAATAACAGGGAGTAACGGAACGTGCAGTAACTGGCACTACTGCGCAGTAGGGCCGGTGCGTGCCTTTTTTATGATGCTAATGCACAGTAGACTAATTTTACTGCACATTAGTTCAATAGCACAGCTTTTTCCATGACACGCTAATGCATACTAGAATTAGTCTGCTACGCATGTAGTATCTCGCATAGATGCACCCTGGTAGCCATAGTTTCCCCTCTGCCATACACACACCCATAATTGCAGATTCTCTCTATATTTTCAAAGCATCTTGGTTGGACTTTAATTTAGTATTATACTGTTGCTTTATAATATTTGTATTTTTTTACATTAGACTGTTCTGCAAAGGCCTAAGGTGCAGGGGAAGGGTTTAGATTTTGTACACACTAAGAATTATTATTAATTGTTATAGCATGAATTTATGTAAATCAGCAAATGCTTGAATAATGCAGCAGGAAGTACTTTTTGGTCCTTCATAAGCCACAGTAATGAAAATTTCATCTAGTTTCCCAAACATATAACTAGTGGTACACAGTTCATTTGTAAGTTCTGTTTGTTAGATGATCCTTTTTATTGCTTTGTAATATTTATAAATTAAACATATAAACAACACTGGTAAATACTGGGACCTTTGAGTCTGATCTTGCAGGGAGCTCCATGTGACCACCCCTGCAAAGCTCCACCGAATTAAAGAGGTTCTAAAACTGCACCAGGCCTTCACTTAACGTAACTGAGGGCAGGATTAGCCTCACTTAGTCGCCAAGTCTATAACTGATATCCTGTGACAGGCCTGCCTCTACACAGGTATATAATCCACCTCCATGGAGCCCTTTGCAGAATTGGGGCCTGATAAATTAGAATGTATTTATCTTTAAAATGTCAGTGGAGTTCAACAGAGACTCACGCGTGCATTGTCAATCACTGCACCATATCCCAAGATAGTAAAGTCCTTGGGGCCAGGGTAGCTGGCATACTATCATTGCTCCATAACAAATAAAAGAAAAACCAGGTTATTAAAACAAGTTACAATGCAGCTCATACAGTAGGAACTGCTGTAAGGAACTAGAGTTTTGGATACATAACCAAAAATATGACATACACTTGGCTATGGAGAAAGATATTGAGCATCATCACCGCCTGAGTATTGAATGAAGAGGTGATAAAAATAGATTTTTTTCCATAGTACATACATTTTAAAAAGCACCAGAAAACCTAGGTGGCAGAAGTGTAACAGAACTATGTTTAAGAATTAAGAAAAAACAACCCCTCCCTGCCAACACTTACATACATTGGGAGAATTTCCCAAGCAAATTTGCTGCCAACTAAGACTAAATATTTACCCCAAATTGGTTCTCTAAATGGAAACCCCAGGGTATTTATACTGTTCCCCAATTCCTGCTTTTGTAAATCAGTGTAATATGTCTGTTTCATGCAGGCT
The DNA here is from genome assembly GCF_001723895.1 of Crocodylus porosus. Lineage (NCBI taxonomy): Eukaryota > Metazoa > Chordata > Crocodylia > Crocodylidae > Crocodylus > Crocodylus porosus. The sequence goes on along the minus strand of NW_017728909.1, from coordinate 58,225,477 downwards.
CTTTTCTTGTGACTTATTTTTTGCTCTTTTTTGAACTTCCACTTTTTCAGACACAGTCTGGATACGCATCCTAGAGCTCAGACGCAAAACCTAGATGAGCTGAATAATAATTTTTGCATAAGGTTAAAAGGAGGCTTACATGCCACTACTTTCACATATAAATTACACACTGTATTTTGAATCTCAGTCTAGATGGAACAGGCTCCTAAGTTTCCTTTTCACATTTACTCCCATTAGAGCTAAAACTTTACAGTTATTGTGTAGAATCCACTGATATGTGAAACAGCATCTTATCTAGAACTGCAAAATTATGCCTAATATATGACAAATGTGCTAATATTATGTTATTGATTTTAGTTTTTTAACTCTTAAGGTAAGAGAAAAAAATCCAGGAGTTACATACCACTGTTTCCCCCCCCCTTGATTTTAACGGTGGCTTTAAAGCTTATTGTCTGAATTTTAACGTGTTGGCCTGCAACCATTCCTAGAGAGAGCAGTCCTATGACTTCATGGTGTTATTTAGGTCAGTAAAATCTACATGATTGGTCCCTAGAGCTTTGCCATTTAACTTCTACATGGTAAAGCCTCAATTCTGCAATTAATAGAATTCTGTAGCTCCTAATATGTTGGGTGAATTTTACCCCCGTAGGGCATCTCCTTCTTTTGTTTGCTTTTTCATTGCACTGTTTCATAATTTTAAAACAGTCTTTTTTGTATGTTTTTGACAAGTCCTCTCACATCTCATGCACCATACTGTACTTCCCAATCACCTTCCATTTTACAGCATACAATACAAGACAAGCTTGCCATTCAGTTAGTAGTTCAGAGAGGCATTGTACAAATCAAAACAAGTTAAATGACAGATGGCTTGTGGCAATTTAATGAAATGTCTAGTCACTGTACAGTCTTAGTATTCTAAGCTACTGTAATGAACTGACTAGTCCTTATAAAACAAACAGAATTGCTCAACTGTGTTTCACAGGCTCTGTATTGCTAAGAAATAAAGGAGATTTTCTCTTTCAGCTCGGACAATAATGGCCTGTGCTGTTGGAACAGGAAGATCTAAATTCTGTCATTGCTATTACTATTACAATGAGATCCCGCATGACCAGCTGGCACACCATACTGACAACAGCGAGTTGTTATTTTTTCAACAGATTCTTTGCCAGCATATCATCTTCACCCAAATGTAAGATAACTCTGACTTTAAGATTAACCCCCCCAAAAATTAGACTCCATACATGGAAAATTAAAAAAGATGTTATAATTTTCAGTGTCTAGAATGTTATGATTAGAGGATCATCTCCAATTCATCACTCATGCTACTGCAGCAGGGAAAGCAGTGACAGAGGGGCAGACTGTGGGGGCAGGCAGCAGGGGGCAGACAGTTGGTGAGTTAAGTGGTCTGACCCCTGCCCCTTGCCCCCCTGCTGCTTACCTTCCACCAGGGCCTGTGGTCCCTGTACCTGCTGGTGCCTGCCCTGGGCTCCATGGTACCTGTACCCCCGGCACCTGCTGTCCTTCCTGCCTGCCTCCTCTGCCTAGAGCCTCTGCTGCCTATCACCCCCACTCACTGCCTGTCCCTGACTCCTCTCTGTTGCCTCTACCCCCTGCCCATCCCCCTCAACCTTCACTTTCTTCTTTCCCCACCACCACTTACCTTCCAGTTCAGTCCAGGCTCTGGCCCTGCTCCAGTTTGGGGCATGGAGTACATGGTTGCTCTGGCCCCAGCCCAGCCAGTAGCTACTGTGATGCTGGAAACTCTGTCCAGGGCCCAGAGCTGGAGCCAGTGCTGCTGCCACCATCACTGCTGCTGCACTGCTGCTGCATAGCAACTGTTAGCTCTATGCCCTGAGTTAGAGGGGGGCCTAAACCCAGCCAAAGCCAGAGAAAGCAGTTTCATAGATTCATAGATTCATAGATTCATAGATGCTAGGGTCGGAAGGGACCTCAATAGATCATCGAGTCCAACCCCCTGCATAAGCAGGAAAGAGTGCTGGGCCTACATTACCCCAGCTAGATACACATCTAGCCTTCGCTTGA
>NW_017728909.1:58216654-58222954 GCF_001723895.1 Crocodylus porosus | reverse complement strand
TGCAAACTTGGACAGAGTACATTTCACTCCCTCATCCAAGTCGCTGATGAAGACATTAAAGAGTATCGGTCCAAGGACCGAGCCCTGCAGGACCCCACTGCCCACACCCCTCCAGGTCGAAACCGACCCATCCACCACGACTCTCTGGGTGCGAGAGTCCTATCCCCTCCAGTTGTGGGGATAGGAGAGGTGGTGGGCAGGTGGGGGAGGCAGAGGCTGCGGGGGTAGAGGTGGTGGGAGGGTGGACAGCGACTAGAGTCACAGCTACAGTACAGCTACAGTAGCCACCTGCTCCCTACACCACCTTGCACTCAAATCCAAGATCCACCTTAAATAGGGGGAAACCTTGTCTTGGAGTTGTGTAAATACAGTATCTATATTGTTCTATTAGTTCTGTCATTCAAGAGGGATGATGGGACATTCAAAATTCAGAGTTAAACTAACCACTTCTAAAAGACCAGAGGGACATCTGATTTCTGCATGATAGAACATGAGCAAGGAATTACTTTGTCTCTTGGTGCCTTACTTATCCAATTTGTAAAATGAAGATATTTGTGCTTACACACCTTTGTATGTAAGGCTCTTTGAACTCCAAAGGGAAATGCATTCAAAATATCATTTTGACACACGTTATACAAAGTTTAATTTATCTGCAGGTGTTTATGGATGTTCTGTGTTTATGTGTTATGATATATGCTCACTATATTGTTGAAGACCTTCCTAAAGTATACAATATGGAGACCGACTAATCACAAGTACCAGTCAAACTCATTCCAGATATTCAATGGAAGCAAGATAGATTCTAGTTATTATGGGCCAGATTTTCAAAAGAGGCCAGCAACTGCAATCAGCTACATAGTTTCAAAAGCTGAGGACCAGGTGCACTAAGCTGTGGAAAAAGTGGCCTTAAAAGGAGGTGCTTGAGGCCATTTTTGTAAGTTTGGCCTTTGTTTTCACAAGGTGTACTTAGAAACCTAACTATGATCCAAACTTTAGATACTGAGCACTTGAACATTACCCTATAGTTTACATGTATACCCTATGGGTGTCTTTTTTTTTGTTTTGGGGTTGTTTTATATTGAGGGGGGAGGGGTTGCACAATTCTGCAGGAATAACAGAGCTTTCTGGTTCAAAATAATTCCTCCTGTGAATATGCATACATTCATTCACTTCTAGTAAAGCTGTAATATACTAAGAGCACAAACATCTTCCATAAAAAAACTAAAGTGGTTTGTCACTGACTTTGTGAGAACAGAAATTCCAACAATATTTACAGAACTATGGTCCAGTCAGTCAATAAACTGTATCAGACTCTAAGAAAACAAAAACACAGTTAAAAATTAACTTTTACATTATAATTATTTACCTTAAGCTATATATAAAGAGAGAACTGTTACTAAGGTGATCTTTGGAAACCTAGGAATTAGATGCACTTGTGAGGACAGATATATTTAGTGAGAGATAAAAAACGTAAGCAGGTCACAAACTATTTTTAGATCGAACCTTTTCAAATTAACACATTACTTGCGCATTATAGTCTGAGTGTGTCACTTGATTGCAAGTGCTTTTATCTTTCAGGAAAAATTTGAAGAATGAGTTAATCCAGAACATATTAACCAAATTGGATTGACATGAAAAGAAGTTATGGGATCATACCAGTGTATTCTCTCTTTTCTAGCTTTGATCTGGTCTCACTGTAAGTCTGCAGGGTTCTAAGCATCTTGACCTCCTTCTGGATTCAAGAGGAACCAAGAGCAATCAACACCTAGTAGGTGGCCTTAATGACACTGAAATATTGGTCTCCAAAGTACAATAAATCATATTCAAAACAGTACAGTGCTCTATGACCTGATCCAAAAAACTGTTGATAAGATTTTAGAGAGCTTTGGACTAGACTTTAGGACAGAATAGACACAAAACATGGTGCACAGCTGCCTAAACATCTGAAAGGTGAATAATAGGGTTCTTCCATCCAAAATAATGATATTTGTAAGTTTACATTTACTCAACCAGATGAATTGTGGTGAGCATTAACAGTCAGCCTCTATCAATACTTATCATACCGTGCTGTCAGAGCTATTCAAGTACTTGCTTATGCCAAAGCTGCAATCTCTCAGTTATGGCAGTACAGCAAATGTTAATAAATGATGACTTTTTAATTATAATTATGGTACTACATGACAGAATGCTTTATGAAAGTCAGAGACAGACAGACAGACTATATACAATTACTGCACTCATGCAATTGTTCTAGAACATTTTAGGAAAACAGCTCCTACAAATAGAATCCAGATGACTTATTTTAGGTTAAGGTTTCTTTTCAAAGAAATACCATTTCAGCCATCCTGTTGTGTGGTGATTAATTATACCACCCACTCACTGGTTATATTAATCATAGGTGAGTTCCTTATGGATATTTCAAAAGATTTATTCTTAGTGCTGTTCCTTGATGCCAGTGAGCTGTGAAATCCCACTAGTATATTAGTGCAGCTCCTTCTGGGATTTCCATATGTGCCCTTTCACTCCATACTTTTCCCCCACAAATTCAGTAGCAGGGGAAAGCAAGGGATGAGTGGCAGTAGCAGTCAGCCCCTGGTGAGCTTATCCCTTCTTTCCCCTGTGTGTTGAATTTGGTGGGGAGGGGAGAAAGATAAGAATGAACTGCAGCAGAAGTCCACAGCTGCATGAATGTAGACTCCAGGCAGACCCTGCAGTGACCAGAGGTGGATTCACAGAACTCACAGCATAGGCAGAACTCTCTGAAGGAGCTACAGTGACATGACGCTGACCTCTGAGAGCTCACTGCACATGCCATACACAGCAAAATGGGGGGATACAATTGCACCTCCAAAATCCTCTAGATCCACCCCGGGCCCAGAGGGAGGAGATAAGTTCTTTAGCAGAACAGCATGGGGGTGGGGAGGGAGGCAAACTATGAAATCTTGCTAGGATTGCAGAATGGTCACTAGAATATCCAACTCATGTACCATGGAAAAAAAGATGTATTTGCTTGCAAGACCATTATGGAGAGTTCTGGACTAGGATCAGAAGTGATAAAGACTGCAAGGATCAGATCCTTGGTGAGCTGGTTTCTTGTACATACCACAGGGGTTTAATTTGATTTAGTTCTCCCTAAATTGAAACAGTGGGTTTTTAACTTTTTAAAAAGGGAACTAAACCCCTGTGGCATGTAGACAAGTGTGGTGGCCTGATCCTTACCTGCCTCTTTGGCGATGGGGTGGGGGGCAAGCTGCCGGCAGGCTGCAGTCCCTGAGTTGTGTGGGGGCCCCCAGGTGGCACCTGTCTGCTGGTACCCAGCCTGGGCAGTCCCAGGGGGTGCCACAGCCACAGAGGAAAGCACTGGCCCCCTGCAGCCAGGGAGGGAAGCACTGGGCCCCTGCACAGCTCAGGCAGGCAGGCAGACTCTGGGGAGAAAAAACAAAAAACCCCAAAAGATCAGTGTAACAGGGAACCCTAGCCCTGTTACCAGAAAGCAGAGCAGCCCCTTTAAATCCAGAACCTTCCCAGTGCAGCCAGCCGGTTGAGCAGGGGTTAAGGATCAAACCCTGCCAGCTGGTCAGGGACAGGAAGGGGAAGGCCAGAACCATAAAAACCTCAAGCAGATAAGTTCAGGGAGGCAGCAGAGATGGAGACTCCCAATGACTGTGGAGCAGCTGTGGCAGCCTCTTCGGGAAGAATATGCCACACCGTGAGACAGAAGCACAATCACATGGAAGTGGGCACTTTGCCTTTTTTATTTTTTTCTTTTCATTATATGGCCATAGGGGCCTATGGTTTACGTTTAATGTTAAAATGTTAGTGGTTTGTAGATGAGGCTGTAGGGGAGAAGGAGGCCTCATTAGCGCTGAGGGGTGCCTTGATAGAATGCTCAAGAAGCCCTGCTGCACTAGGGGTGCAGCACTAGGGCCACGAACGAGCCCAGAGTCACTTGAAGGGAAGATAGGAGCCTTGAAGCCAGGTCCTAGTGGATGGACTTAGGCAAATGGCCCTAACTACAGAAAGAGGGGTAAAGCCGGAGGGGCTGAGGCCCCAACAGCTAGCACTGCAGGGGTGCAGTGTAGAAGGGCAAGTACATTTGGTATCATGGAGAGTATGGAATGGAGGGCCTTGAGCCTAGGCACGTATATACCAAGGGTCCAGTTGTCTCTCAGGAAAGTGGGGTGCCCAGGGCTCCTTCGGGGGGATTAAGGTGTCTCTTCACTAATGTAAAAAGCATGGGGAACAAGCAGGAGGAGCTTGCTCTCCTGCTTGCAAGTAGTAAAATTGACCTGGTTGGCCTAGTGGAGACATGGTGGGATGAAATTTTTGACTGGGCATTAGATATAGAGGGCTATAGGTTGTTTAGAAGAGATAGAAAGGGGAAAAAAGGTGGGAGGTTTTCAGCTCTATGTTAGAGAACAGTATACCAGTTCTACCTTCCAAATGGAATCAGAGGAAGGCTTAACTGAGACCCTGTGGGTCAAACTTCAAGGGGGGTGGGGGGATCTGGTGGTAGGGGTTTACTATAGGCCCCACATCAGGAGGAAGAGCTGCATCTGGAATTCTCCAGGCAGCTGGGGGAGCCTGTGTGTGCAAAGGATGTTGTGGTCATGGGGGATATTAATTACCCTGACATCAACTGGGAGGAGCAGTCGGCCAGGTCTAGCCACTCACGAAGGTTCCTGACGTGCGTACAGGACCTACACCTTGTGCAGGAGGTGCATGTCCCCACTACAGAAAATGCCATACTGGACCTGGTGTTAGCCTCTGGGGACAACCTAGTGGGGGAGGTGCTAGTACAAGGGAGGCTGTGATCACGAAATGATCCAGTTTGCTATTCGGAGAAAGGTGGGGAGGGTAACTAGCACAGCGTAAACATTTGACTTTAGGAAAGCCAACTTCGATGTGCTCAGGGCAGTAGTCAGGGAGGCACTTGGAGCCCAGGGGGTAGCTAGTATGGGGGTCCAGGAAAGGTGGTCCTTCCTCAAGGAGGCTATCCTTGGGGTGCAGCAGGATGCAATTCCTCTGCACAGGAAGGTGGGAAAAGGGTCCAAGAAAACTTCATGGCTGAGCGCGGATATCCAGGCTGGCCTGAGGGCAAAGAAAAAAGCATACTGGCGGTGGAAGCAGGGGGCAGGGACAAAGGAGGCGTACACCTCCCTGACCTGAGCTTGTAGGGATTTGGTAAGGAAAGCTAAAGCAGCACTGGGGCTTAGATTAGCTTCTAGGATTAAGGATAACAAAAAGTCCTTTTTCAAGTATATAGGTACCAAGAAGAAGTCTCAGGGTAACATTGGACCCCTAAAGGGCAGGGCAGGACAGTTGGTGATGGATGTGCGAGAGAAGGCAGAACTCTTCAACAAATTCTTTGCCTCCTTGTACCTGTCTGCTGACAATGGGGTGCTCTCAGGTGATAGTGTAGAGAGGCCCAGGAAGGATGCAAGTTCCCTGACTGTTAGTTCAGACTTAGTTAAAGACTACCTGGAGGGCTTAGATGTGTCCAAGTCGGCAGGCCCGGATGACCTTCATCACAAGTGACCTTCATCACAGGTGCTGAGGGAATTGGCTGGTGTCATTGCGGAGCCATTGGCACAGCCGTTTGAAGACTCCTGATGCTCGAGCCAAGTCTCTGAGGACTGGAAAAGGGCCAATGTGGTCCCTATTTTCAAGAAGGGGAGGAAGGAAGAGCTTGGCAACTACAGGCCGGTCAGCCTCACATCTATCCTGGGGAAGGTCTTTGAAAAAATTATCAAGGGCCACATTTGTGAGAGCTCTGCAGGGGAAGTGATGTTGAGGGGTAACCAACATGGGTTTGTGCCAGGCCGATCCTGCCTGACTAACCTGGTCTCTTTCTATGACCAGGCAACGAACAGCTTAGATGTGAAGGAAGAAGTCAATGTCATCTTCTTGGACTTCCAGAAGGCCTTCGACACAGTGTCCCACCCAATTCTGGTGGGCAAGATGAGGGACTCCGGCATTGACGAATGCACAGTCACATGGGTGGCAAACTGGCTCCAGGGGTGCACCCAGAGGGTGGTGGTGGGCGGGTCGATGTCGAGCTGGGAGGGTGTGGGCAGCGGAGTCCCCCAGGGCTTGGTTCTTGGGCCAGTACTGTTCAGCATCTTCATTAGCGACCTGGACAAGGGTGTGGAGAGCACCCTGTTCAAGTTCACTGATGACACCAAGCTGTGGGGTAAAGTGAATACACCGGCAGGCAGGGACCACATCCAGGCAGACCTGGATGGGTTAGAGAAGTGGGCGGATCTAAACAGGATGCGGTTCAACAAGGACAAGTGCAGA
>NW_017728909.1:58127887-58216144 GCF_001723895.1 Crocodylus porosus | reverse complement strand
ATAGGCTTCCCAGAGAGGTGGTGTTCTCACCTTCCCCGGAAATCTTCAAGAGGAGACTGGATAGGCACCTGGCTGGGGTCTTATGACCCCTCCCACCCCCAGTGCTCCTTCCTGCCCATGGCGGGGGGCCGGACTAGATGATCTGGCTAGGTCCCTTCCGACTCACTGATTCTATGATTCTAAGCAAGTTAGAGAGCTAGTGAAGTCAAGCCCTGCTTAGTGGGGTTTTGACTAAGGCCTAGCTAAAGACAGAGGGTGTAAGTCCACAGCAGCTGAGACCCCAACATAAAGAGAAAATTACAAAACATCTGCAAGGCATGGGGCACATGAAGGGCAGGTAGGAACATGCATTTTGTCCTTAAGGCAACAGCTCATTATCCTACAGGGGGTGAGCCTAGAGCCTGTCTGGGAATCTGTGGGTCATCCTCCCTCCTTTTTAAGAAGCAAGTAACATCAAGTCATGGCAGGAGAGAAAAGGGGGGAAAGCTGATCCCCAGGGGAGGAAAATTCAGCAAGACTTGACAGGGGCACACTCACCAGCCTATTTAAAGGAAAAAAATGCTGCCAAAGACAGCACCCTGTCACAATCAGGCTTGATGCTTTTTTTCTTTTTCTTCAGTGGATCCTGCATGGGCTGCTGCCAAGTCCCACAGCCCCTGAGCTGTGCAGGGCCTGCCAAGCCTTGATCACATTGATTTCTAGTGCCCTGTGCACTGTTGCATTTTGTTAGGTAGCAAACTAAAACACCATGGAGGTGTTTTATCTTGCTACATACCAAAGTCATTTAAAGCAGAATATGTCACTGAGCGTGCAAACAGCATACTATTAAAGTGATACAAAAGGGCATTTAAGCCACTTGAAAGGGCAATTTTTGTTGTGTACAAAAGCCCCTATAGAGAGGAATGATTGGAACCTAGGAAGTGCCTTTATTTTCCACAGTCCTAGCAGCTAAGATAATTTACTGTTTGGCAAATCAGGCTGCTTATTTGGACATCTATTTTTTTTTTTTAATTTTATGTTTGTTATTAGGGGTGTGAGAAGTGGGCCATATTCAATTCAGATTCAGGCCGATTCAGGGAACAGTGATTCGATTCATTAATTTGGATCACTGTCTCAATTCAATTCAGCTGATACGAATCTAAAGATTCAATTCTGATTCAGAGAATCAGCGGTTTCGTCAGAGACAGAGCTTTAAATGTTTTTTCTACATACCTTCAGGTACCAGGTGCAGCTTGTGAATGCTGAGATGGTGGGGCGGATGGAGCATCCTACAGGAGCGTGAGGGGGGGTCCCCTGCATGCTTGGTGGTGGATCTGGAAGTGGACCGGAAGTATTTCTAGCCCACTTCTGGGCCCACCTCTGAGTACACAGGGGATGCCCCCTGCACTCCCCCGGCTCTACAATTGGCCACAGGGGGACCCCAGATGCCCCCCTTGACCCAGAAGGCACCAGTCACCAAGCCGGTGGGCAGTAGAGGGTCCCCCGTGCACTCCGTGGTGGACCTGGAAGTGGACCAGAAGTGCTTATGGTTTATTTTGGGTCTGCTGCCGAATGCACTGGGGATCCCCCCGCCTACCCCGCTCCCATGGGACATTCCATCTGCCCCACCATCTCAGCATTCATGAGCCATCTGGTACCTTAAGGTATGTAGAAAAAACATGTAAAGCAGTGTCATCAAATCTCTCCAAATCAAATCAGAGGCTTCCAATTTGATTCAGAGAGATTAATGGGTCTCCTGATTCCATTCAGATTTGGAGATTCAGCCACCAGATCGGGCCAAATCTCCTCCGAATTGAATCGGTGAACAAAGCTTTGCACGGCCCTACTTGTTTCCTACAGATCTGTTGGAAGCAACTCCTATTGCTCCTATTTAGCCCAAATTTCCATTGATGTCAATTATGTTTTATCTTGTATGAGCTTTGCTAGATATGGCCAAGTAAAAACAGATTTTAAACAGCCTATATAAAAAATAAAGAAAGCAAAAGTCACTCATAATCATGCACACCATATAATCACAGGAAATACCACTGAAAGCAATACAGGAAAAAGGACCAAAGGGGACTACAAATCAAAATATTTTACAGACTCTCATAAACTGTGTATATAGACTTTCAATAGCTCCTTTTTTTTCCTAATAGGATTTTTCATTAAATATTCCAAAACTGAGTTAAATAAAGACCTCCTGCTGTTAAGCTAAATTTTTTCCAATTTACTGCTACTAAGTAAGAAATATGATGGTCTTCTAAGCAAATTCACTAATGCTCTTGCTTTGGAAACTTGATTCCATTTCCTTTTTTGGGGGGTGGAGGGTTTGGGTCAGAAGTGAAAATGATCAGAATGTTTTCATCTTAACCAATGGGAAAAAAGTGTAAAATTAAATTTACACACTAATATAGTTGAATAGATGACTAACTTTCATCTTGAGAAAATTTGAGAAAAAATTCTCCAGGCACCAGAAAAACCTCAGATCAAGATGAATTATATCACTGTGATGTTTTCCAGGCCAACTTTTCCATCTCTCCTGTGATACACTATGTTTAAGAGATTCTCAAGTTCTATAAATGCTGTGGATAAAATTAATTCACAAGAAAAAAATGTTGTTTATGTCATTCCTATTTAGAAGTCACAGTATCAGCTCTGGTGATAGTATCAAGTTGTGGAAAAATGAAAGACTTTACCAAATTTTTAACTTTAAAAATTTTTAATACTGGAGTTACAGGAGCTTTGCTGAATAAGAAAAGAGTGAAAACTTAAGTCCATCCCTGGATCTGCTCTATGCCATTACATACCAAGCTCTACTGGTGAGTACCATTTTATTTTTGGGGGCCTAAATAAGTGAGGAGTAATAATGATTATGACACTGAGGATCCTAATAACATTTCAATAAGTGTTTAGGGTAAAATGTTAAGCCTAGTGCCACAGAATTCAGTTGTACAGTATCAGTGGACTAGAATGAATGCACTTAAATTATGCCTTAACTATGCTTACTCTCTGAAAAGGTTATTTCTCATTATCTGGCTAGTTATGAATATACATAGACTCAAACTGCATAGTCAGTTTAGGTGACATTACAGATGTAAATTTCTGGAAATTGCAGGTAAAATAGGCAATGAAGCTTCTTGAAAGAGCACAAAATAGATGCAAAAAGGGCGCAATTGAAGGACAGAAGACCTTTATCTGGAGCACTGGTAAACACTTTTATGGTGAGATTAGATATGATTACTGAGCCAGGGAAAGGAGAGAATATGAAGAAACTTATGTGGAATATTTAAGATGATCAAAAACATCCATTCTTATTGGTATATAATACAAGGCAAAAGGAAGGACTCAGTGAGTTGACGGCAGGAATAGTTATGTACAATAAAAGGAAATCATTCTTTATACTGAATCTGTCAAATTCATTGCTATCACATACTGTCAGTAGATTTTAATACAAGTTGGCTAATTTATGGTTTTGAGTAAGATACATAGCTAATATACACTTTGTGCCAGCTGTATTCCATTGAAGAAGCAGCAATGGGCATTAGTATTTCAGGCAAGTTCCATATTATTTACATTACTCCAGAAATTTGTTTCTTAAACAACAGCTGCTGCTCATCTGGTGCTGTGGACTTCCTCACTGGCTCCCACTCCTGAAATCCCCAGGGACACTACCCCACTGTTTGATGTCACTCAGCTCTGCATAGCCATCATACAACTGCAGCTGCAGCTCCTCCCACTGAAAAGCAGCTACTGCAGCAAGATGCTTCTCAGTGTCACATTAAAATGTCACTCCTCTTCCCTGTGCCCTGTGTCCAGACATTGAGAGTCTCTTGGTTACTACAGACTTACAAGGAGGCTTCACGTATGACCACTAAAGTATTCCAATTACTGTAGATCAGCAAGATCTTTTTCAGCTTTTGACTAGTATAATGAGCAATGTGATGGTGACACACCTAGTCATTGATCTCCATATTGTCTCTAATCTGGTGCCATTGAAAACTCTAAATACTATTTATTTGTTCACCAATAAAAAATGACAAGTCATCAGAAGATTAGCATTTTGTAATATTGTTGTTGCTATAAAAATTGCATGTGGTCCTTAAATCAAGTGGCATGCAGGCATTTTAGTTTTTGATTTAGAAAAAAAGGAAAAAGAAAGAAAGAATGAGTGACATTGCTTTAGCATCATCACCTCGCAAAAGAGAATAAGATGATTCTCACTGATCATCCTTTAAAACAAGATAACAGAAAAATCTCACTCACTTCTAATTCAGACTTTCCAGTAAGGCTCAGCTTGTCACAATGTGTAGCTTTCTTCCCTTTGATAAGGTCAGTTTGCCAAAAAGAACAAAGTGCACATGAGTAATACATTACTCAACCACTTGTATACATACATCTATTTTTCTTACCAGGTCTCACTATTCAGAAAGGTACAGACATGGCACCATGATAAAAAGGGTCATTTAAAAGACTTCGCAGAGGCTCTGTACTGTGAAGGATTGAATTTTCACTTGAATGCCTACATTTTCACATCTTTTTCTTTACAGAAATATTCTTTTTGAATGGCAGACTGCAATTGGGTGGGTTTTTTTATGTCGCTGACCAGGAATATATAAAATATTAGAACACATTTGTCCCAGTGGAGGAACACAGCTAACTGAAAGGTACCACACTGTCGTTTATGGAGGTTATGCAATTCTTACCACTCTAGGCTGGCTAGCTTCAGTCCGTAACCATCTCAAGTACAGTCAAGGTGGAATTCTGAGAAGCATCTCTTGTAAATGACGGAAAAGTGAAACTCAGTTGTGAAATCATTAGTTCCTAAAATGACTCAGTGGATTACTTTTCATAGTCACTGCCTCTATTCATCCTTTACACTGATATAACGGTGGCTCTAGTTTGTTTCATCTTCTCAACTTGTTTGATCACTTAGAAGGAGCATTTTTTTAAAAGTCTGCTTGTGTGTGAGGGAATAATTGCATTTTGTGCATGAAAAGGAAACTGGGGAAGATAGCTGGCACCCTGGTCCTCACCGGGAGATGCAGGACATTCACATCTACAAGGAAAGCCTCTGTAGAATGTATGTAATGAAACCAAAGAAAACATATTAATCTTAGGTATCGTTGTACATCCAAAACCCACATATGTTTTAGAGATGTTTATAAATATGGCCTGTGCTTTGTCTAAATTTGGATAGATTATGATTTGTCTGGAAAATACATTATGCTGCCTGGTGGTCTTAATTGAGTTGTTATGGAAAGTGGTTTGTATAGGAATCTTGAAGTGGAACGTAGGTGTATGTTCATGTATAGAAACACAGGAAAAAGCTGTTCATAAACACCTGTAATCCAAACCTGGCAGAGGCATAACTGGTTGCTTGAGCACCCTGGGCAGCAGCTATGTACAGGGCACTGCCCATGGTTGTGCTACCCGTGGCCAGGCCAGCAGTGCTATTGCCACTATTTTTGCACCCCTTCAGGGTCAGTACTGAGGACTGGTGTCCAGTGCCACCCTCACCCCCCCAGACACACATTTATTACACTACTGAAACCTGGCACATTTCACACAGCTCTAGTATCTCATAACTTCAACAATAATTTCATTTACTATTTTGTTCAAGGAGTGCCCACAATGTGCTAAGTGCTGTACACATGTATAGAAAGCATAGCTCCTGCCTTTCATCCAAAGAAATTTACAAACTGAGTTACAAGCTACAATGAGCTTCATTATGATGAACCTTCAGGCCCTGACACAAAGCTCATTGAAATAAATGAAACTGTATCTACTGATCTGAGTGGGTTTTGGATCAAGCCTACATTTTAATGATACTCAGTGTAGCTTGTAAATCACTGTGCACCATGACATTTACTTTTACTATGGTATTTGCAGTATTGTCTCTACTTAGCTTGGGAAATTCAGCAATAAATTTAACTAGTGTAGTGATAAAATTCCAGTTGGTAATAGGGAATCACTTTCTAGGCAAGGTTCTTTTCTCACATCCATACTACTTTGGTTTCTCACAAGAGTCATTTCATCCGATCATAACTTAAACTGATTTTGTCACACATTTTAAAACACAAAAGCAAATGACAGGTAACTGACAGGGTCAAGAAATGAAACAAATCATTAATAGAAAACAATAATGAACCCCCACCCCACCCCACCCCACAATGCAGCTCTTTTAACAACAAGAATAATACACAAACCCACTCACCACTGTATTTCTAAAACATAAAGCAGTAAATAAAATGACATTAGTTTTCTGCTTCCTGTTTTCCCATTAATTTAGGTATTGCTGTAGATTTTTCTTTGATAATGGGAAAAACCTCCTCCAGACACCTACTACAACTGAAAGAACATGGAGAAGCTGTGAGCAAATTTACTAGCGCTTAAACTTTGGAAACCTGATTCCATTTCAAATTATTTGTCAGAAGTGAAAATGAGCAAAATGCTTTTCTCTTAGTTAAGTGAAATTAATTACATGCAGCTCCTGTTTCCAGCTCCCAGTGCCATTTGTGCTTTTTGCATCAAGTAGTCAGTGCATAAATAGCATTGAGAGCTGACAGCAGAGACCAGAATCCAGAGCTCTCTCCCTTTCTTCTTTCCTACAATGTGAGGCTTGTGGCCCCTTTTGACTTCCAGAGATCCAACTTCAACAGGAGAGGTGAAAGATGCTCTCATCCCTACAGAGCCCAGGGGCATTGTTTTAGCAAGTACGAGTTCGCAAAAGATTTATGTGCTTACCCAGGTGTATTAGGAAGGTAACAGCATAAATGGAGTTAGACAGCCAAGTGGTTGTACTGGATTTCCACTGAGAGTACAGTAGGACAGAGAAGTAGAGGAGGAGTCACACAAGATACAATAAGATCTAAAGTCTTGTAGCACTTAGTACCACTCATATTCCTGGGAATAGAGTAGTCCTTTAGATACCTAATAGGGTTTTACAGCATCTGGGCATGTCTCTCACAAATCTAAGTTATTCTGTCTTTCTATCTCTTTTATTTCTTTCTCTTTCCACCCCCTCGATTTTTCACCCTCCTTTGTCTTTGACATTTATTTAAGCTTCTCTTCCAAAGAGCTCATAACTTTGCTGCCCACATCTTTGTCCTCATTTTCTCATTCTCCTTCTTTCATAACCTATATTCTGCTAATATTTCTCTCTTGGCCACTCCATCTTCTTTTCCTTCTCTCAACTTTCAAATAATTTTTATTTGTTATGTTTGCCTATAAAGAAGAACACACAAGTTGGCCTCAGTGACACTTGCTCAATACGAGCCTTGCTTTTTGTTTGGAGTAGCCACACGGTTGATGTACACCTACCTCTTTCCCTAACCTCTTTCAAAACCTCCTCTGAACTCTCCTATCAGATGAATCATTTTGGCCTTAATGACCAAGGGCAACACTATATTACTTCTAATACTTAGACTGTAAGCTTTTTGTGGCAGAGTTAATCTTTTTTCTGCGTTTGTAAGACACTTAGCACAATGGGGGTCTGGGCCATAATTGGACTCCCAGGTGCTACCACAACACGATTAATGAACAATACCAATATGCATTATAGTCTTTTGGTTTGGATCCAGTGGGTCTTTACACCTTGTGATATTTTAGGAAAACAGTTCCTGACCAGTTTAGAAGTTCTGCTTGATATTGGGGTCTGTGTCTGCATCTGTGGAAGGCTGCAGTAATCAAGGCTGCAATCATAGGTTTTCTCTTTTTACTTCTATGTTACTCTTTCCTACCTAGGCAGGGGGTCAGACTCGATGATCTGTTGAGGTCACTTCTGACCCTAGCATCTATGAATCTATGTTGGGCTGAAATTCCAAGGCACAGTGACTCATAGCAAACAATAAAGGGTAGCTAAAATTTGCAATCCTATGTTCACATGAAAACCCCTACCAACAAAAATCAGACTATTGCCAAGGACAAACCAGAGTTATCAGGAATGAGATAATTGAGCCCTAGATCATCTGGTAGGGATTTGGATCTCCTGAGAAGGCTGCTCAGGGTGTTACCTGACAAAGGCTGGCTTTAAAAAGAAAAAAGGCATTTGAAATCAAATCTATTCTATTCCATGCTCCAGAGAAGTCAAGAGTAGGAAAAGGAAGGGGAGGCCCCTAAACTTCTTAGAAGACATTGACCTAATGCTAAAGAACACTCCCGAGTGGTGAGGAAGCCCAGGCAAGTCTGGCATAAAATCATCTTGTTTTGCCTAGAGCTGCATTTCTTTAGCGCTGTCTAAAGTAATTGTGTTAGAAAGTATGTGTATTATGAAGTTTAGTGAGCATGTCTCTGCAGAGAAAATCAAGATTGTCCAAAGAGTTAGCTCCCTGGAGCAGATGGATTTTGTTGGTTGGAGCGGTAATATCTAAGCAACTGGACTACGAGTTCTCACTTCTGCGATGAGGTAACAGATAGCATCTGATCAGTGAGGCTAAAGAAAGAGATCCATTAACAGAAGTGAAAAATGCACCATTTTAGTCATGAGGGACAAACCCACAGTCTGATGAGTATCTAGCAAGTGACTCTAGATAGTTCCCAACTCAGGGGATCAAACAAGCAACCATATAAACGATCACAATGATTTCAGTGGGAGTGACCATAGTTAGACATTCTGGATTTTAAGTTTTGAATGAAAATTTAAACAAAATTCCGTCGGCAAAATAATCCCCAAACTTCTGCAAAAACAACCCCCCCCCCAAAAAAAAAGTTTAGCTGGCTGAAATATTTTGACAAATGGAAAATTGAGATTAAATTTTGATTTAAAAAAATAAAAAAGCCAAACTGCTAAATATGCTGCCATTATTTTTTTCTCCCAGTACCTCTACATCTGCACAAAGTGAAGCTTATGTATAAATATCTTGCTGTATCAGTGCCATAGACTGGCTCTTTGGAATAACTCCTAATTTTTACCACAGTACTGTTTATGTTCTTCCATTACTATTCTCTAATTTGGGAAGAAGAAACACTACATTTTTGTGTGACTAAATTCCTCATTTATAGTAAAAATACCCAAATCTTGTGCTATTTTAGATATAATTAAAATTGATATATAAATCAATATACACTATTGAAACTATGGATGATGATGGTAACAACAATAACAACAATATATTACATACGTAAAATTATTTCTCACAACACTCTCAAGTGGTTACTTAGCAGAAGTTAGGTGTTACTGCTCTCTGTCATGCAATGTTAATATAATGGGGCAGTTATTTTTCAGTGCTACTGTATATTTAGGTCACATGGCCAGAGTCAAATGTCGGCACAGATGACTTGCTTTTCTAAATGAGGTCTGACTCAATGCTTGTATACTTTCTGATATCTTTGGATTTCTGTGTTGGTTTCATTTGTCCTTCAGTGTTTACAAAAGTGTCTGCCTCTGTCATCTTTGTAGCCTCTTTTCTTGCATTATGTTGATATAACTTGATGTTTTAGAAGATCACAATGTAATATATTGCTATATAGAATGCTAGCAATAAATGCATTATTTTCACTTGGTGATTATATAAATGCAGTGTAAAAGTAGAAAGAGGAAGCCTATCATGTGCAAGGGGATGCAAACACATTACTTGCCTTAGTGCTAACTGGAGTTATCCTATAAATCATCCAGGCATTAGTAAGAAAATAGTGCCCATTATTTTTATTCAGATCATATACCAGCATGCAGCCCTATTCCACAGTTAAACTGAGTGGAAGCTGAAGGAGACAAACACCACAGGTCAGGCTAAAAAGTTTATATTTTCTTTGTTAAAGTTGTATTAAGACATTCTTATCTAGCTAAACTTTTACACCAATTTGATCAACTGAAATTGCATGGCTATGCCACCAGAATTAAATTCTGTGCAAAACAACCAACAAGCAAAATATAATAATCAAAACAAAAAATCTATTCCAGAAGAAACCTGTCTACAGAAAAAACAGAATTATAATACAAAGATCACAGATTAGCTCTGAATGCATGTCATTCTGATGTATAGTAGAGCAACGTTTGGCAAGGTTTTGCAGCAGCAGGCTGGAATGGCCCAGTTCAGGTCCTAGGGAGGCCCATGTTAAGATACAGTTGCTGCTGCTGCTTCTCCCTGCCACTGCTTCTTGCCATCACCCAGCTGCAGCCTAGCATGAGAAAGTTCTTTGCTGCTTGGTTGCCTAGCCACAGGGTGGTATGATACAGTGTGGCATAGGCAAAGCCCCTACCACCCCACACTGCCAAGTTACCAGCTCCATGGGCTGGAACCAATGGCAATGTGAGTAGGTTGTCAACCCCTGTATTAGACTATATCAGTAATAATTTGACTAAAAACCAATGATGTTACACTAATGCTAAAGTTCAGTAAATTAGACAATCAGGCCTATACCTACTTAGAGATAAGGTATAGAGATAGATATATGTATTAGCAGACATTTTATACACTCTGGCAATAAGTTACACATTATACTTAGGGTCAAAAGATACAGTGGTCCTTTAAATAGTCATTGTTACCATGTAGATACACAGGTATGGCCTCTTCCAAGTGCAGAGGTAAAACAGTTCATCACCAAATATAAATTTGTTTAAAATGATGTCACAGACTGATTTTTTAAAGGGAATCTTTGAAATAAAGTGTGGGAGACATACAGTCTATGGTGAAGTAAAGCACAACACGGTATAGCATTATTGCAATGATTTTGGGCATTTTTCTTTAACTTATTAGGACACCATTTGAATAAATTTTAATACAATGTCTGGATCTGTATGCACAGCATCCACTAAAGTTAGCACCATTAACACTAACGTCACTGGTGTTCCAGGGCAATGGCATAATGTATTTTTGCTTTTGCATCACAGAAGGCCCCTGACAAATTGGACTGCTTCCTATCCCTTTCTTGGCAGGCTTCTTGTAAGTCTTTGTTGGAGCAATCTTGTGTTTCAGGAACTGGAGCCCAGACAGCACCATCGTGCCATAACTTACCCAGCATTCCTTATAGGATCAAGATTTTGGAAGGCAAGCATTTTATTATTTTTTGATGGAGCTAAAAGAGCAAAAATGTACAGAATCATTTATGCTTGTTTTTATATAATAAGTACTTACAAACAGGAAATAAAGGGATTTTAACTTTCAATATACCAGTATGTAGATGTATAACAATTGGTTTAGCTTTGGGGCCACATGCATCCCCTGTGTAATACAAGTCAAATTAATGGCATTAAGTCAGGAATGCATTTGCCTCATTATGTCTTCAAATCTTACATGTGCTGATGTTATAAAGGGGAAATTTTTTATACCTGTTTTACTGGGGATACTTATGAGATCATCCAATTTTAATTCAGCAATAGTCAAAGCTATGGAATGTAGGTAATACCTCAGACCCTGGTGAAAAATCTTCAGATAGTGGGATTGATGGGTCAAAAACAGATTTGGATCAGACAAAGGAGAACTCTATAAAGGAAACATAGAGAAGGACATTGTTTTATGTGGAAGGAAGTCTGAGGATGAGAAGAGATGAAAAAGGGAAGGAAAATAAAGTTCTCAGGCTATCTTATTTATCAGATTTATATGATATAAATGAATAACAGAATGTCTCTCTATTACCATCTACCAGTATTTCTCTGCTATAAATTATTTCCTGCAAGTGAATGATATGGGTAACTTAATTGGAGCACTTCCACACGCCCCTAACATAAGTAAATAACAAAAGGACAATGCTTGGGATTTCTCTTAAATGCCAATTCCATTTTATATGAGTAATAATAAAAACTAAGGAGATGGGAGGGGAGTTTGGTTTCCTTAGAGATAAAAGGAAATGAAGTCTACCTGAAAACTAATTGAAATTTAATTTACATCTCTGATTTATTTGACTACCCACTGCTGTTGGTAAAAGCTAGATACAGTGTGACTTACAGTATTTCTCACCACATTCACATAAGTTAGCAGGCTAGCTTACTGTCACCCTGGGCTAACAGGGAGAGTAATTCCACCATTCCCACTGGTACAACATTAAGGGAAATGAATCTCATTCTGTTCCTTTTTTGTAGTTTATCAGATGATTTATTTACAGAGCAGTCTGTATGGCAAGTAAACAAATATGTTATTTTTACCATCTGCAGCCTGCAAATGGATTTTGAACATGAAAAAGAGACAAAGTAAATGTCTTTTCTGGATGTGTGAGAAATTCAACAACAGCCCTGGAAAATAAAGGGAACTGTATTACTGGGCGTTTAGCAAGAACTGATTTACATACTGGAGTAGATCTTTCATGAATTACACAGACATGCAAAGGAGAAGGAAAAAAGCCTGCAATTGCACTCTACCACTGTGCATGTTGATGAACCCCTGGCACATGTTAATTAATGCCCTATTGTGTTTGGCAGCTTACCAAGGACTGGGGACTGCAGACAGAGTGATCCTTTAGACTAAAAGTGGCTTACTACATATATTGAAAAGAAAAAGATTTGTATTTATACAAGCTGTGAATATTCCTTAGGAATAAGCCTTTTTGCTTTTAGTGCCATTAGCTGAGATGAACTGCCATCTATCACAATATTTTATCATTACTATAATAAAAACCTGAACCCTATAACAGTTCTAGTATAAATGTGGCAATTGGTCAGTAAAAAATACTCACACAAAAATATTAAACCATCCTTCTACATTTCCAAATGGAGAGAAACAGGGGTGTTAATGGAATCCTTAGAGTTGATAAAATTCTACAAAATAAAATTCATGAATATTTGTTCACATTTGTAAACAGTACTTTTGACTGTATTCACATCCCTTTTGTTTAAGCATCCCGTGACTATTCTTCCAAAGGATCTAGCAAATATCTAGGACGTGAGTATTTTTGGTAGGAACATTTGACAAAACAGCAGCCCTTTTTAATTGACCATTGCAAAAAAACTGCAGATAATTAGAATTAATATTCACACAAGAAATCTAATTCCAAGAGTTATGTTCATGCAGTCTGGAGCAGAAACTGCCTGTGTGACCCATGTGTTCAAGCAAAACAGCTCAAAATTTGAACATCAGGACTGCAAAACAAACTTCACATAAATAAGCTACAGACAAAGACATTATTCCAGATAACAAATAAATCTGAGAAGTAACCATTTGGTTTCAAGAACTTTGAAAGGAGCAGAAAAAGCTAACAGTAAAAAAAGGATCATTGTTACTATGTATCATGAATCCTCCTAGCAATGTGATATATAAGCATACTTATTACCCTTTTCCTAACTGAAGAGAAGATCATGGTGTCACACAAACAACTAATCAAAAAGCAACCAGAACTGCAACCATCAAAATAAACTACATTGTAATGGCTGGTCTATAACTTTACAATCTGCTCTAAGGTTTAGCATGTAGCTGCAGTGCCTCACAAGCAGACAATAAATTAGGACCCACTAGAGAGCGCTGCAGTGAAGCATGGCACACCTACACTATGGCCTCTTTCCTCCACAAGTGAACCACTGCTACACACTCAAAACACACCCAAGATAGAGACTTTAGGACATGTACTCAGCACCAAATTAAAGGTGACCATTACATTTTTGGGGGATAAATAACCTGGAAAGGAGATGTTCCATGGTTCTCTGCAGCAGTCTTTAGCAGTGTAGATGTGCCCAGTGTCATTTCTTCTGCTAGCCCCTTTTTAACTGGGACAGAAGTAAATTGCTTCACTCTTTTTTTTCCTATGGAATATCTGGTTGCCACTCTCTGTCCAGCTGCTGGTAGGCAAAGCAGAAGCAGGATTTATTCTCTTTGCTACCTTTCCTCATCCATTTGCTCATTGCATGGGAATATTTTCTGTTTTCTATTCTGCTTCCTCCTGCTGGTCTAATCTGAAAGAATCAGGCAGAGGGGCATGTCGTACATCTCTCTCTCAAATTTTGCTAAGTAAGACTTGTTATGGCCTAGCCCAAAAGCAGCAATTATTGGACATATGCCTGAATGGATGGAGATGTACCTGACACTAAGCAGGAAGGCTTCAGGAATGATATCACAGTTAGGCCAGAATTCCTGATAATTACCCATATATTATATACATATTTTTAATTTGCAGTTCCTTCTAAAACTTTCATATTGGTTTCACTATAAACTTTACAGAACAGAAAAATATGTGATGCTTTTAGATGCTGGAGAAAATTTGCATTGTATTATTCCTTCTATAAAAAATGCATGTCTCAAGGAATAATGAGAGTTAAAACAAAACATAACATTCAGCCCAATTCACAGTTTACAGCTTGTACCAGAGCCAAGTACTGAAGAGCTCAGTCTTGCCCCATTGAAATCAACCAAACTTTGTCACTGACCTGTGGAGGAAGATGAACTGGCTTTAAGTGGACTTAAAAGAACATTAACATGATGAAACTTATTTTTAAAATATTTTTATAGAAAAAAGCACTTTCAGAAATTACACAGAAATGACATAAATAATTCATAACAACTTTACATACTGTAGCAACACCAACAAAACCATTAAAAAATATTCAGCCTTTATAGAAACACTCAGTACCAGATTCTTGTGTAATTTATTTGGCCTTGGTCTGAAGCTCTTTCATTTTATCCGTCCTTTTTCTGTGTAGAGAACCTTCTTTCTTCCCCACTTTGGTTCTTAGTGAGGCGACATTGCCAGGGGCCTTGTAACTAGCCCTCTGCGTAAACTTAGACTATCTGCTTAACATCTTCATATTTCATTCTCCCATCTGTGAAAAATGAATATATTTATCCTAGTTTGTCAGTGTAAGTCACAATTAAATATGAATAAAACGATCTAGATACATAAAAAGGTCTAGATAGATTTTATGTATTAGTGGGAGCCCAGAAACACCTAACTATTTCCCAAGCATCACAGGATAGAGGCAGTGGTGATGAATTTAGAGGAAGCTTTGTCTACACATAGGCTAAAAACCTTATGGATTTAGTCTCTCTACCACAGAGAAGGAAATTCATGCACACTTTTTCAGAAGGTTGAGAAGGAATTTGCACCTCATGAACCAAGCCACCTGACATCCAGCAATTGGTATGAATCATCTCAATCTTGGTTTTTAACTCTACAGACTACTGAAGCAATAGATAGCAGTTAGCAAAAGATTGCTAATTAAATTATCTTTAATTTTGTGACCAGTTATTCTCTTGATCAGATACCTAGCTTGTTAATGTTATGAATCCAAAATAGCATATTTTCCTTTAAAAGTTCTGTTCTTTGCCCCAGATACTTCAAAATTCTGTATATTGATTAGATCTTATTTGGTTCAAAGATAATAGCTGTGTTGGTTATTCCACAGCTCCTCTGAATACTGATGCTATATTTTTTATTTAGGCTCCAATTTTGTTCCACATTGTTTAAAATTTTCGTAGCCTTAGTCATTTTAGAGTTCCTCATCTCAAGTTTGATTACCTGGTCTTATCAACCAATACTGAGGTTATTATTTCTATGATTTTTCTTATTTTTTAAAAGAAAGCTGATGTAATATTTTTGAATAGCTAAATCCTTCTATAAATAAAAGGTACTTAATCCATCTTTAGACTCACCAGACTAATTTTCCAAAAGCTGCCAAATCAAACTGGGAAGCTATTGATCTTTTTGGAAGTCTAAATTTACTTGCCTCATTTTGCTAAACGCTTGACAAAAAGCACAAAATATATTACAAGACTAAAAGACAGAACAAGTGAGTATAGCTGGAGGCATCTGCTATGCATATATTTAAGGAGTCCACTATATTTTATGTTATTATGAAATCTATCTTTTTCATCTTTAAAAATTTATATTATTACTGCCATTATTTTTTCCCATTTCTAATAATTATGTCTTCAAGATTATCAAGGTCTTCCTTTTTGATATTCTAATTATCCTCTGTATCAGTGATACCCCCAATTTTGTGTTATCAGCAAATATTATTAATAGATACCAAGATCTTTAGCAAAAATATTAAACAAGATGAATCCCATGACCAGTCCTTCAGGTATTCCAGCTTGATGCTTTCAGCACAACCTATCATCATCACCCTTTTAGCCAGTTCCTTACCCACCCTTACAGTTCCTATACAAAACTTCATCTTCTCTATTTTAACTAATAATTTCCCATGTGGCGTGGTAACAAATGCTTTACTGGAGATCTGATAGATTAGAAATACTACTTTTACTTTATCAAAGAAATCATGAATGATGTGTGCCCCTGGAGGCTGGGGGGGCATGATAACTGCCTGCAGGTGGTGCAGCAATAGGGGTGTGGTGGCAGGAAGTGGGGAGCCTCTGCAGGCAGTTGTGGTGGTGTTGGCAGCGGGGGGGGGGGGCCGAGCACTTCCCAGAGGTTGGCGACCACCTGCAGATGCTGCCTGCAGTCGTGGCAGTGGCAATCAGCTGCCTTCAGATGCCGCTGGCAGTGTCGGTGGCAAGGGGAGGGGTGGCAAGCAGTAACCACTCACAGGCACCACCGGCAGCATCAGCAGTGGGCAATTGTAGGGGGTGCACTACCAGTCTCAGGGCGTGCATGTGCGCTCATGTACACCCCGCAAGCCTCGCCAATGAAAGAAATACTATGTTAATCTGGCACAACTTGCTTTTTTCCTGTGATATGGAATACTGATATCAAAGGTTACTAGCGTCATTGCTGGCAGCCCCTCAATAGAAGGATGACAGTCTTCCAGTAAATACGAAGTCATTGGTGAGTCTGTGGATGGCTGAGGAGGCTGACCTGAGGTCTGCATGTTTTACTGCAGACATGCCAAATAGTTCTGGGAGGAAGAAGTAGATTCTGGTGATGTCAGGTTACAGCCCTTTCCGTGTGTTTCTTGTGTCTGTCTACCTTCATAGTGAGGTGAATTTGCTTAAAATGCCTTGTCATATAACACAGTACCATTGGGGATAATTCAGTGCTTGAGCCTCCCAAGTATTGAGGTTAATATCTCATTTCTTCAGACTGGCCTTCAAGGTGTCCTTGAATCTCTTCTTTTGTCCACTTCTAGAGCAGTGACCGTTGGTGAGTTGGGAGTATAGGACCTGTATTGGGAGCTGGTTGTCAGCATCTTTATGACATGTTCTGTCCAATGGAGCTGCTGCCATATAAACATGGCTTCAATACTGGTAGTGTTTCCTTGATTTAGAACACTGGCATTTGTTCTTCTGTCCTTTCATCGGATATGGAGACTTTTCCAAAGATACTGCAGTTGGTAACATTTCAAAGCTTTCAGGTGTTTCAGATATGTCATCCAAGTCCCACACCCATATAACAGGGTAGAGATAACAACAGCCTGGTAAATGAGAGGTTTGGTTTGGATCCTGATATCATCTTCATTGAAGACACAATTTCAAAGATGTCCAAAGGCAACACTGGCAATTTTACCTGATTCTGAATACTGTCATCTATGTTTATTTTTTTGGAAAGGTGCCTACCCAGGTAGCCAAAATACTCAGCATTCTCCAAGGATTGCCTTCTAATTGTAATATGTGAAGGAGCAGCTGGTTGGCTTGGCGTGGGTTGGTAATGTATCTTGGTTTCCATAAAGTTGACAGTGAGTCCAAGCATTTCATATGCTTCACAGAAGCGGTCAGGACTGACTCAGAGCTCTCCAGTTGAGTGGGGACACAACACTATCATAAGTGTACTGAAGATCAGTAATCTGCTTTTTTACCTGTCACATGAAGCATTGATATCTAAGGTTACTAGCACGTGGTGCTGGACTTGTGGTCTGAGCAGGATTCAAGACATATGCATGGATAGAAGAGTATTGTGATACAAGTATAGAGCACAGGCATCATGGGGCTGATCAGTATATGTATCCTCTCACCCATGGCACTACTGAATACTGTTTGATTATTGTATCAGGATTAACAGTGCAATGTTGGGCAAGCTATTCCTTTAGCTAAGGGCTGCATTTTAGCTTGGGCTACATGCTCAGACTGGGTTGTGAAAGAGAATAAGAAACTCTTCCCTTTTCATCACAGTCTGGCTTCCCAGACCTTCTGAAAAGACTCAAGCACGCAAATAACCTCCCTGGACCAGTAGACAAAGAGTAGGAAACAAGCAGAACGTTCCTCTGTGTTGTTTTTTTCTTATACGAATGTTTTGTTCCTTTTCCCTAAGAGTTTTCTTTGTTTTTTATGAAGACATTTGTTTGTCCCAGGTTTCTGAGTTAGGTCTTGAGCTGTTGTGTTAATTTTATGAGTGACCTCTGTCTATTGAACCTGGCTCTTGTAACTGCCTACAACACCTAGCAGAAGAGTTGCATGAGTAAGATGGAGAAAGCCACTGACATAGCAGGGGGACAGGCTGGAGGCCAACTTAAAAAAAAAAGAAAAGGTCCTTTCCATAGAAAGTTCCTATCCTAGACAACCCAAGATGCAATTTTCACCTTAACTTTAGTTTCTCTGTAAAACTTTAGTTTCTCTGTACAGTAGCAGAGCAAAACCAAACAAACAAGCACAACAATGAAGAAAGATTTTAACATGTTGGTGTTCTCAGCCCATTTTGTTGTCACATTTGATTAATTTGAGACTGATTATGGAAGTCTTACTCACGTAGGTTTGCAAATAGCCCCTTTGGTTTCAATGAGAGGGTCTCACCTGCCTGTGAAAAGATTCCAGAATTGGCACCTTTATTCCACTCAGTTTTGAGGAAACCATGAATTTGAATGAAGACTTTGCAGTAATATTGCTTCAACGCAACTGCTCCCAGACCTGAAACTAAGTTTTTTTTCTATGTTTTATGAGTGTTAAATATAGTTCCAAGTAAGACTTTGAAGGTCTACAGGAAGGGTTATATTTTATCTAAATGTACTGTATACTGTCAGAAATATGTCGCTGTCTTAATTTCTATGCTTTTCTTAGCAACATGTAGGGAGTCTCAACTTATGAATACTTCTGTCATTTGTTAAATTCTTGATGCTTCTGGGAGTAAGTTTATAATAATTTAATACAGGAGCTTTCCATAATACAATTTAATATGCAAGTTTATCCTTTGATCAGTTTAGCAATTTAGCTACCACCATTTAGCAATTAGGTCATCATAAGATAGGGGCATTAGGTCTGTGGGCATTAATGCCAGTTGCTCCTGTGCTTCTTCCTATTAAACTTATACATTACACTTATGTTTCTTAATTTTCTACTTTTTCTTTAACCACAAGGAATTTCAGTGAGACTTGGTCCATGTCTCTACTTCCTCCATGCCAAGCTTGGGACTGCTGCTGAAAATCAAGCTCTCACTTTCACTGGGAGTGTCTACATGTGCATTAAGGCCCTTTTCTTGGTACCACCAATGTGAGATACTAAAAAATATACATTAGGTGGCCTTAATGTGCAGTAATGAATGTGCACAGTTTTTAAGTGACATTTAATGTGCAATAGCCTATTTTACTGCACATTAGCAAAATAGCACATTTTTTAATGTGACGCTTTAATGCTCAGTAAAATAGGCTATTGAACCTTAAAGTACATGTGTAGACACGCCCGCTATGTCTCTTCTCTAGTCCAGCAGTTAGACAAAGTAGATAGCTCAGGGGGCGTTTAGACACACAGCTCTTTTCTGGGCCATTGATTCAACGTATTCTACTTTGGCCTACACGGAGTAGGAATGAGCAGTGGGTCTTGTTTCTCAGCAATGGTATGAAACTTGGTCAGAAATGGTTTTAGCTTCTGAAATCAGCTGGTCATGGATTAACAGCTACATATTTTTAAAAATCTGGGCCAGTTTGCTTCCAATGATTTTTTGCTTAGTAGACAGGCAGCATATACTGTATGCATAGATACCTACTCCATTGGTTTCAATTTAGGTTTTATCTTGGGTCCAGGATGGACTTTCTGGTTAAAGAGAGTGTCTCACCCAATTTTTTTCTCTCTCATTTTGTCTTTTTGGAGCTAGCTGCTCCTTAAGCCAGAGATTAAGAAGATGACTTTGTAGCCTGAAGTTAAGCACTATGGAAGCTTGAATCTGGGTTTTCCATAACTATTTGCTTTTGTGGAATAGGTCTTGCCCTCCCGTGTTGCTTTATGAAAAATTTCAAAAGGTGCCCTTTTTGTTTTGAATTGGATCAAACAAAAAATTCAAAATCGCAGATTTTTTCAGGCAAATTTGTTGTTTTCTTGGCCTGTCTACTAAATATCTATTTTTTTGTTGAAACTTATTCCCCCCACCCAAGTTCCAAACAGCTTAGTGTATATTTTCATATTAATATAACATGCTGTGTTATTAAGGATATACACTAGAACCACAAACATGTAAAGACATCCTTCTGTGTAACAAGTTATATTGTGTAAAAGTAACAAAGTTATGTACAATACCAGTCTCATTTTGCTGTCCATGTGTCTCTAATGGTATTTTAAAGCATTGTTATTATAACACCTCCAACAAGTTTTTCAACAGTGGCCTGTTCTTGGGTGTCTATAGAGATCCCATATGCAAAAATGCCTCTTGAAGCTACTTTACACCTAAGTGGGAGGGTACCTAATGCAGCACATGGTAGAGGGATAGGACAATGGTCTCTCCCTTCCCCAATCCCTTTAGGGTATCTGGAGCCACAAAGCATATTGAGGCAGAATGGTTCATATGCCTGAAGGATATTTTATAATCACCAGCTCTTTGTGCACTTCTGGAGCAGCCAAGCATTTATAGATATCTAGGTCTATATCAAAAGCTACAGATATATGTACAGATATATTCTGCAGAGTAGGTATAGATGTAAATATGTAATGGGAACATGTTCGCTTGCTCATAATTGTCTAATCCTTGATCTATCCCTCTCCCTTTCTATATTATCTTCTAACATAAACCTGCAAATGATGATCCAATAATATGTTCCTTTCCCTCATGTCTAGGACTGGCGAGCTCCTAAAAACTCAAATACACTTACTCATACACACCGGCAACAGCTAGAAGTTTGCAATGAACTGCAACTACGGTAATTTGTAAATGTGGGATTTTGCATTCATGCAAACATGAACTATTTATGGCAATTTGTGCATGAAATGAAGCAGGGGGGAAAGTTTACAGAATGCTGTGAGGACTGGAATTGCAAGTCTTCACACAGCTGTAGAAGGAGATAACGTAAAAAATTAAGTGGATTAAGGCTTGTTTTGTGTAATAACTGAAGGATTTCAATTCTTGTTGGTGGTAGGATACATACAAAATTAACATGGTAGGGCTGGGGAAAGTGTTGTGATGTGTATCAAAGACATATTAAGAGTGCTAGGGAGAATGGGG
This sequence comes from Crocodylus porosus, assembly GCF_001723895.1. Classification (NCBI taxonomy): domain Eukaryota; kingdom Metazoa; phylum Chordata; order Crocodylia; family Crocodylidae; genus Crocodylus; species Crocodylus porosus. The sequence goes on along the minus strand of NW_017728909.1, from coordinate 58,194,991 downwards.
TTAATAGTTAACTTATAACACTACCCCAATGTCTTTACTTGATTTTCTTTTAAGTCATTTTTCATTAAATGGCTTATATTGTATAATTCTTGATTGGACAGCCATATGTAAGCATGCCTAGTTTGCATTTGGTTATATCAATATTTTTTGCCATAAATAAATATCATAAAACAATCATAAAACACTGACCACTTCTGTAGAGGTGGAAACTTTGGCACAATTTGCAAATGGTATATAAACACTAATAACCTATGAATAGCACCAAAAACAAGAAAGCTTGAAATGTCCAAGAAGTCTTTGCAAACTGTGGCCCCATTTGCATCGAAAGCCTGTCAGCTAAACAAATAAAGTGGATTAGTGGGAGGGAGAGTTAGAGAAATTAACTGCTGTGGGTTATAGTTAGTGAACAATACAGCAAAGAGAAAATCACGATCACAAAAGGGTACAAATAAAACGGAAACAGAATTAACACCACAAAAAAAAATTTTGCTCCTGTACATTAGAGAATTATTTCCTCCAGAAGTTTATTGACTTCTTGTGGGATCTACCCCCAACCAGCTACTGAAGATTTTCCAAACAGTATCAGTAAGATCAATCAAAATATTGAAACTTTGAAGTGTAGCTAGGCTGCTGGGTAAAAGTATGCAAAATATGTCTAAGGCTTCATTAAAAAGTGTCTGCATGACATCTTTCATAAGATATGCAACTGTCTGGCAATGCAGCATCATTAAGAAAAAAAACCCTAAATGGTCACTCCCTAAAGGATAGTAGTTGTGCCACATTATGGCCAACCGGAGGGGTAGATTGCTCATGCCTGTTGTTAAGCTGCTAAGCAACAAAGCCTTCTTCACAAGACCCAGAGGTCCCAAAGCCTCTTGATTCTTCACCAGGGACAATCAGAGTATTCAGATAGAATGGTGGCTACAGTGACCAATTCTCCCCCAGGACAAATGACCAGGAAAAGAGATTATTTTACCATAATAGTGTGCAAAAATCTACTACAAGGTAACCATAATAGTCTCATCTGGAAAGATAGAATTAGAAATTAGTCCTTTCTGACAGTATCAAAATTAATCTCTCCCAACCTTTTAGTCTACATGGAGTCTGTGTTATGGTAAGCTCTATTATCTTCTAAGCACAAACAACATCCATATACTGCTCTGGGGTTGAGAGGGGGTGCTTTAATTAGCATCTGACTACATGTGACACTGCAGGTGCTTGAATTAGAGTGGCTCTCGGAGCTGCTATAATTCAAGCACCTGCAGTGTCACATGTAGTCAGCATCCCATACTTCATAATGGCGGTGGGGCGTTTTAGCTAAAGCTCATCAAACAAGCTTTAGTTAAAGCACCCCCGCTGCCATTTTGACTTGCTGCAATGCTGAATACATGTGATGCAGAGGCTGCTGGGGTGTGCTAATTAGCATGGTCCAGCTGACTCAATTAATCAAGTCTGCTCCGATGCATAGTAATTGGCTCACATCAGAGCAGAGATCTGTCCCCTGTATAGGTGCCCAAAGTGCTCACAAGCTGCAGTAAAACCCATGTATATTAAGTATGAAGCCACCAGAACAGACTATGAGGAACAAAGGATCATAATATCATGAAAATGCAGATGATACATGGTTTGTCATGGTGCACTGAGACAGAAGATAAAACTACTTCCATGCTTTCATAATACCTGTCAGAGGTCTAGCTGAGGGTATTTGTCTGCCTGTTCCTGTTGTTTATTTAAATTGATTATCAGAATGTTTTACTATGTTGATGGCTTGCTACACTGACCTCTTCTAGAAGTCACATTAAAGTAGGCTGGTGTAATGCTGTAGTCACATATCTCTTCTTTCATTCTTTTTTTTGGACAAGACAGCGTGCCCATTTTCCCCCGATATAATTATTTCCACTAATTATCCATGCCTTTGTCACTTCAAGTCTAGACTATTAAAGTCCACCTTAGGTGGATAGAACAGGGTGGATGACTTTTATATTAGCTTCAGATAGCATAAAGCACCTGAAAGTAGTTCAGACTGATGTGAAGATCTTCACCTTTGGCTGCATAGCTACCAGCCCAATTCCAGCTGATTCTATTTATAATAAAGTATTACTACTACTGCTATTATTACAAATAATAATAAAGCATGGCAGAGTATTTTAGCCAAGTATTTGGGTTACTTTTGGCTCATGGGATATCCCTCAGGAAATTATATGTTCATCGAATATATTTATTTGAAATTTATCAGATATGTGTGCAATTTTTCCTCATATCAACCAAACACTTTGCGACAAGTACCCAGCATTCAATATGCCAACTTTGTGTTTTATTGTCAGTCATGATTGGTTACTTAAGTTATGTATAGTAATGTTTCTGTTCTTTGACTGAAGGACTCTTATAATCAAAGTGAGGTAGTTAGCAGTGTTAGTCTGAAGTCAGGCAGAAGGCAGGGCAGATTAGTACCTTGTAGACCAACATAGTGACTGGTAGGAGGAGTATGGGGGGGGCGTGTGCCCCCCTGAGACTGCCTGCCACTGTCACCGGCTTCTGCACGTGGTCACTGCTTGCCATCCCACTGCCGACACTGCCGCCCCCAAACTGTGCCCCCCACCCCCAGTATCAGGAGACACCGGTCACCCATGTGTCCAGTGATTCTCAGCCAGAGTGACATGACACTCTGGGAACACTTGAGATTCTTTCAAGGCTGATGCAGGGTGCCATACAATGTTAGCACTGTACAGATATGCAAACAAGATTTACATGATAAACCCAAAAGGCATGTCCCAAAGAGTGTGCACCTTTGCTGCTAAGAGCTGCCTAAGGCACCACAAACCACACATAGCACATGTGCACCCATTCGCCGTGCTGCTCATTTGCAGTAGAGCAGCTTTTTTTACACCAGGAGATTCCAGTGTCAAAAAAAATTGCTGCTAAAAAATGTTGCATGGCATATGCGGCATGCACCACCAGAAACTGAAGCCTGGTTGGCCAGAGCCATGCTCTGGCTGCCTGCCAGGCTCCAAACACTGCTGCCCCTGGAGGCCCCCAGGACCCTAAGTATGGCTGCTGGGGCCAGCATAAGTGCTGGCCCCAGTCTCCCCTACCCCACCTGGGTCACTTCACTGCACACTGGAGCATGTGTGCAGGCAAAGGTGACATGTAGAGGGATTATGGGGGGGTCACGTGCCTCCCTGAGATTGGCCACTGCCAACACTGCCGCCAGCTTCTGCGGACCACCCCTCCTCACTGCCAACACCGCTGCAGTTGCCTGCAGGAGGTCACCACTTCACTCATCCTCACTGCTGATGTCACTACAGCCACCTGTGGACAGTCCCCACAAAGCCCACTCTCACTGCCGCCGTCACTGCGTGCGGTCCCCACTTGCCACTACCATGTCCCTGAAGCTCACACCAATGTTGCCACCTGCAGGTGGTCACTGTGCCCCCGCAGCCTTAGGAGGCATAAGTTGTTCATTTGTGCAGGGCCATGCCCAAGGACAAATAGCAGTGGCACAGATATGAAATCTGATAAATTTCAAATACATATATTCAATGAACTTACAAGTTGCTTGGGGATATTCCATGAGTCAGAAGTAACTTAAATAATTGACAAATATGTGCTATTGCTATTTGTCCCACAGGAAACATGCACCCCTGCACATGCATGCTCTTTGGGGTGCACCCAGAGATTTCAAATAGGAACCCACGGTATTAAAAACATCCTAGCCTGTCATGGTTTTTCTGAGTTCTTTGCAATAGAATAATTGTTCTATTATTTTTCTGCAAAAAAAAAAAAAAAATTTAAAGCTAAGAGCTGCCATTTTATGAGAGATGGCTCAAAGCTATCTAGGGGTGCCTCAAGTCTAAAAAAGTTAGGAACAACTGCTATAGACTAATTTTTAAGCATCTGAGGAAGTCAGATCAGAGGAAGCAGCTTCTGGGTTAGTAGTCTATAAGATGCCACTCTATACTCTATACTGCCTCTTGTAATCAGAGAAGTTTGAAGAAGCCACTGCATCTTTGAACTTCTCAGGAGGCACTAGCAGTTTGGGGAAGGGAAAGAGACATACTCTACCAGGACCATACTGTAATGCCTAAAAATATTGTAAATTATTCTATTGTAAGAAGAATTGGCTGAATATATAATGTTTCCATTTTTTTTTAACCTAGCAATCATGGTCCCTGTTAAAAAACCCACTTGTTCTATTGCTAAGAGGTAACAAAAATAATATTAGTATGAGTCCATTAGTTTTGGACCCAGTCTTAAAATACTGTGTAGGTGTATCTGGCGAGTTGCTTGTTTTTGACTGAAAATGAGATAGGAAAAAAGTGAAGGATTAGTAGGGTTGGAAGGAACCTCAGGAGGTCATCTAGTCCAACTCCCAGCTCAAGGATCATCCCTGACTAAACCATTTCAGTCAAGTATCTATCCAACCTGCTCAAAACTTCCAGTGACAGAAGCACTGGAACAGGCTACTCTTTTTGGTTGCCTGTTCCAGTGCTTAATCACCCTTATAGTGATAAAGTCCTTTCTATCCAACCTCACTTTCCCGTGCTGCAATTTAAGACCATCTTTCCTTGTCTTGTCTCCTGCTGCCACAAAGCAGGTAATCCTCCACATAACCATGCTGGTGGTGTTTGAAGACTGGTATCAAATCCCCTCTCAGTCTTTTCTTCCTCAAAAGAAATAATCCCATTTCTTTCATCCAGTCCTCATAAATCAGGTTTCCTAGTACTCAAATAATTTTGTCCCTCTATGCTGGAGTATTTATTTCATCCACATTTTTCTTGAAATGAGGGACCCAAAACTGGACCCAGTATTTCAGGTGAGGTCTCAGCGGTACCAAACAGAGTAGGAGAATTATATTTGCAAGTGAAGCTTCTATTAATACAACCCAGTATGCTATTGGCCTTTTTTCAGCATGACACATTGTTGACTCATATTCAACTTATATTCCACAGTATGTATCCAGTTGTGTATCCCCATTACAGTACTTTTGTCTAGTTTGTTATTCCTTAGATTATTAATAAGTAGGTTTGGCAGAATTCAATTTTGATTTTTTAATAATTTCAACAGCAAAAATTGATGTTTACTTTTAAGCATTTGTTTCACTTTTTATTGATTTAAATGTTCAGGATTGCAGAAAACTAGGGGTGTTTTTTTCAATTTTTAGCAATTAAATTTGTTGCACAAAATTAGGGGTGTGGGGGGACGGACAAATTAGTAATGATAGTATACTGTTAAAAGCCTTATAAAATCACATGTCAAAATAGAAAAAGTAAATATCCATAAATCAATAAATCATGCCTGTTTTAAATCACTCTGTTCATTCATCAGGAAAGAGCCAGGCTGGTGGGCAGGGACCACAAGAAGAGGACAATAGCACTTCGAGAGCTGTTGGACCCTGCGTTTAGCTGGTTCAGCTGAGCAGGACCCTGCTGCCACCTGGCTGGAGCCGCAAATACTCAATACCCTCCCCCCACCTCAAGCTTTGGGTAGGGGTTTGCTTAAGTAGCCTATCACCCTCCTGCCCACTTCCCTGAACCTGTGAATAGGCAGCTAACTGTTTAATTGATGAGTCCTTGGGCCAGAACAAGCAGCTAATTGCTTAATTGACTAGTCATTAGGCCACCCAGTGTTTTCCTTTTAACCCCTTGGCCCTCTGTCCCTCCACCTCTTTTTCTCCACTGTCTAGCAACAGGGGTACGGATTCCCCGTTACAGTCCCCTTTCTATTAATTTTAATTTTTACCGATTGAAATATTATTCCGTCGGTCTGTGAGGGTGAGGTGAACTCACTGTTTATTGATGTTTATTGATAAATAACGAATCCTGCCACGCCTATTAATGAAATAGGAGACTGTCATGGGAGATTGTCCAAAGCCTTGCTAAAGTCAAGTTGTATCACATCCAGTGCTCTTCCCTATCTAAACAGCCTGTCACTTTCTCATAGAAGGAAATCAAGTTAGTCAGAAATTATTTTTTCTCAGTTAATCCATTCTGGCTGTTCCTGATCACCTTGTTCTGTTGCAGGTATTTAGAAACAGACTCCTTGATAACCTTCTCCATAATCTTTCCTGGTATTGCAGTCAAACTGTAACTTCTGTCTGTAATCCCCTGGAGTCTTCTTCTTCCCTTTCTTAAAGATGGGCACTATATTGGCTGTTCACTAGTCATTTGGGACGTCACTGCACTTCCATGAGTTCTCAAAGAAGGAAGCCAATGGCTCTAGCCCAGGGGTGGGCAAAGTCTGGTCTGAGGGCTGGATGTGGCCTGCGGTGAACTCCATTTCCCAGCAGCCCTTGCCGACACCAATCCAGCCAGTCTGTATGGAGACTCTAGGAGTGTGGGGTCATCACAGCCCCATGCTGTCATGGCCCCACTGCCAGGTTCTCTACTGAGACTGGCCGGAGTGGTGTCAGTAGAAGCTGCTGGGAAACTGAGTCAGGTCACTGGCCAGATCCACCATTTTTCCCACCCCTGCTCTAGCCAAATGACTTTAAGACTGCCTCAGCCAGTTCTTTTGGTACTCTGGGATACATCCCATCTGGCCCTGCCAACTTGAAAGTATCTAACTTTTCTAAAGAATCTATAATCTGTTCTTCTACTACCATTGGCTGCTTGTTCCTTCCCAGTCCTTGAAGTAACTACTAGAATAGAAGCCAGTGGAAGGAAGGAGGAAGGAAAGAGGAAAATTAAGCCCAAGAATAAGTCCCAGTGGCTTCAGATACCCCTCCCCCTACCCTACCCCTGAGAATATAGTTGACTGGAAATTTTGAGAGTATATCAGGGACTCTAATATGAACTCTCAAGCAGCTAGTTAAGTTTCCTGCTGCAAGGTTATTTCTATTTTTCAAGCAATGATTGTGCAGTGTGACATTCATAAACAGTGCTAGGAGCAGAGGCCAGAACCTAGGACGTTCCTCCATAACCTAATTCCTTTCCCCACCCCCTGCCACAGTGAAGTGCTCTAGTCACTTGGCAAGTCTTCCTCTTGATTATTTTTGTTCTGGCTTCTGACTCTTACATAACTAGCTGCCAGTTATAATAAGTTCAAAATGAAGGGACTCTAGGATCCAGGCCTACCATCTTCTAGACAAGTGATTTCACCTTAGGTTACTGGGCAAGCAATCAGGATGTGAGGATTTTGACCCTGTTCTCTGAGTGGATCACGATGTGACTAATGAGTAAATGGAGATTAATCACCATGTATGGTTCATACCAGCTCATGCACAGAAAACTTCAAAAGAATCCCTAGCTGATACTTTGCGAGGTCACGGTTGGCAGGGCTAACCGGACCTTGTCATGCATCCATAGGTGCATCTCAAGTAGAGCCAGGGAGGTGATCCTCCTCCTCTATGCGACGCTGGTCAGGCCGCAGCTGGAGTACTGTGGACAACATTGAAAGGGTCCAGAGGAGGGCCACCCGCATGATCCGGGGACTACAGGGCAGACCCTACAGTGAAAGACTGCGGGACCTAATCCTGTTCAGCCTTCACAAGAGAAGGATGAGGGGGGACCTGGTGACTCTCTATAAACTCACTAGGGGGGACCAGAAGGGTTTAGGGGAGACACTGTTTCCCCTAGCACCCCCTGGCATGACAAGGAACAATGGACACAAATTATTAGAGAGTAGATTTAGATTAGACATCTGCAAGAACTACTTCACAGTTAGGGCGGCTAGGAGCTGGAACCAACTTCCTAGAGAAGTGGTGCTGGCTCCTACCTTGGGGATCTTTAAGAAGAGGCTTGATGACTATGTGGCTGGACTCATTTGAGTCCAGTCTTTTTCTCCCGCCCAGGCGGGGGGTCGGGCTTGAAGATCTACAAGGTCCCTTCCGACCCGACTTCTGTGATTCTGTGATTCTATGACTTTCTTACTAGTATATTAAACTTGGGAAAGCCGCTTAAGATTGTGAAGAAAGGAGGAAAAGTAATTCCACCTGCAGAACTCCAGGCTGCAGCCTCTACCAAAAACTGATTTACTCATTTTATCTAATGTTTTAAAAAGTCATTCTATTAAGCTGTAAATCATATCACTCAGTACTACAGATACAGGTAAAATTAATGATAGAGATAAGTACATTAGAAAAAGTCATAGCATGGGTACATGACAATATGAAAAAAATTGAGGAACAGTAGCTTAGGAGCTGTGACAGAGTTCAAATTTAATTTGACTGGTGAAGGGCATTATCATATTGAGCAGACTGGATAACGATAAGTTCATATTGGCACACAGTTTGAACTCATCATGGGTGACATACTGCAGAGACATAGTAATACAGTGACACATGTGACATTTTGAAGACCTGAAAAATATAAATTTGCAGTTAACCCTGGATGAAATGTGCATTTCTGAATCCAGATAAACATTAGGTCCCAGAAATTATCACATAAGCCAAGTCTCCTTTCTCCACTAACTGAAGGTAGCTAGCAAGAAAGTTACAAACACAATCTTAGCATTGAGGGGAAAGAGAATGAGGAATTATTTCCAGCATTTGGCATAGCACAGTACAATTTCATTGGAAGGAAAGGAATTCCAGCATAACAGTCACTGATATGCTGCATTTTCCTCATGTTAGAGCTCCTTTTTCATTTTATTGCCAACTTACTAGGGGCAACATGGATCAAGGACTATAATAAAAATTATAAAGCATCCAAGAATGTTTAGCCAGTTGGATCATTCAATTGGCTGCATATTTCGATATCAAAGAAGAAAGCACATAACAGAAAATCCAATGGCTCCCTCCACTGTCACCACTGAAAGGGGAAATTACTTAAACATTTTAAATTTAGTGGGAAAGTACAATATAATTTAAAAATCAGGCAAGTTTCAGAATATAATGAAAAGTTCTCTCAGCAACTCTTTTGACTAGGAATGGCTCCGTACATTCAGTTCTGATGGAAAAAAATGCTACTAGGCTTTGCCTCAGTCTTTTTGCACTTTGAAATGAAAATAAGCGTTTTTGCGTGTAATTATTATTATATAATTAAATGTCAGAATAGATCCATTGGATTCTGTTTATTTTTTTTCATCTTAAGCTTTAATTTGAATGATTAAAAAAACCCCAAACAAGCCAAGAAATAGAACTGTTTTCTGTACAAAAGAATGTCATTATTAAATTCTTTTGATGTAGCAGTGGCACTTCTAGTCAAACTGGGCATGTCTACATGTGCATTACTGCATTTTTCCTAATGTGCATTAAATTTAGTACCTCCAATATGAGGTACTACATAAATGTGCATTAGGCTGTACTAATGCATAGTAGCACAAGCACATGCTTCTTAGGTGATGCTTAATGCACAGCAGCCTATTCTACTGCACATTAGCATATTAGCACAGTTTTTTATGCACTGCTTTAAAGTGTAGTAGAATAAGCTACTGCTCATTAAAGCACATATGTAGATGCACCCACTGAAATCTAAATTTTTTCATGAAGTTTATTTAGGGAGGGAGGCTAGACTAATTGTATACCAATGAAAGAAAAAAAGAAAACAGAGAGGGAAGAAGGAACAGAGAGGAGAGAGGGGAAATTAGTTAATTTAAATTAACTAGAATAAATAATGTCTAGAAATGCTTGCTGCAACCAGGCTGCTTGGGAGCTAAAAAAGCTATTCCCTTAGGAAATGTGCATATTTATGACAGTAAAGACTTCTTGTTCCAAATTCTGATTTTCCGTTACAGTAGTGAGAATCACCAATGCAACTGAGATATGATAAAGACCCTTTTATTTTTATTAGTATCTTAAGACGTCAGGGTTCATACTTGGCAGGGTGGGTCTGATTCCAAGTAAAAACACTTAAGTCATACTGCAGGGGACTCATTACAAAATTCTCAGTGAAATTTTGGCAAGAAAATGCCTGACCATGAAAAGCAGAGGTCTGCAGGATTCATTTACTGGTCATTGAAGAATTATGTTCCAAGGCTGAAAGACTGCAAGTGTTTGTCCAATATAACAATAGCGCTCATCTTTCTCCTATGTTCCTACAATATCACAGTTTAGTTTATAATAACTAAACCTCATTACAGTACAAATTGCATATTTGCTTTATTTTTACTACGTGCAAAGCACTACTAAAATGGTAGGGTTACAGCCCAGTACTCATTAGCCCAGGAGTACCCAGTTTGGGTGCCCAGTACATAGCTGAAGAAATAATAGGATAAGCTTGATAGGAGAAATGGACCATATTCCTCCTTCCCAAGGATTCAGTGTCTGGAATATCCTCTTCAATCTTCTATGCAGGGAAAAGGAAGGGAAGAGCCACATCCCAGTATATTTATGAGTATTTTTTTTGAAAAAGAAATGAGTTAAACAGTTCAATTTATGGTCCAGTGCAATTGGTGTCAGGTGGCATCTTTAGAAGAAAATATGAGGACTGAAGTGCCTGGAGACCAAACCAGTTTGAAATAGTTCCTTCATGGTCAGACACATTAGTGGAATACGGTGTGGTAACTAGAGCTTCCTGCGCCTTCTACCATCAGCAGAAGTTTTCAGTCATGTTGTTTTGGAGCACATTCTTTTTTTTCTTCCCACTTTCTGTCTTATACATTCAGGGTTTGTCTACATTGCAACACAAAAAGTACCGTAGTGCAGATGCATCTGACATTGCTACCTATAGCCATGAAGATGTGGCAACGTGGACTTCAGCATAAGGGAGAAACATGAGTATGTACCCATGGTGCCAGGAGGTTTTTATAACTTGTGATGAAGTCTGTGCTACTGTGTCTTCACTGTTAACTGTCACCTGTGCTAGATGCATTAAAGTTAACTCATGTATGTCTGCAAGGATTGTAATTACACCTCTGATTGCAGTGCAGATGCTCATACTATAACAAACATCAAATTACGGTGACTGTGTCTACTCCAATACGGTCACTGAATGATGCCTGCAGTTCCACCTGTTCTCCTTTTGGGCTTTCTCCGAAGCCCACTGAAATCAATGAAGTCTTTCAACTGACTTCACTTTGTATCAGGTCCTCTTTGAGTAGGTAGCGGTCTTCGGAGACTTGGCAGTTCAAGTGCACACTTCCCATTCAGCATTTCTCATAATGGAGCACACAGTAATAAGTGCCCGGTTTGGGGAGTCTGTGGGGAACTAATTCAACAACAAATTGAATCTTGGATGACCTCCTCAGCCACTTTAAGGAAAATATGCATCTAATAAATATCAATAGCTAATATTTACATAGGGACTTTTCATTTCTAGATTACCATACATTTTGCACATTATAACTATCTTTTTTTTACTATGGAGCCACAGAAACATGGAGAGGTTAAATGATTTGCTGAAAGTCAGTCAGCGGTTGAACGAAGAAGCTAATTCATCTCCTGCTTCTCAGTCCCATATCCGATCTACTAGATGACAGTCAGATTTTGCTTCAATAGATTTGCATGTATTGGACCCCAAAGCTGAACCCAGGTCTCTGTGTGTAAACCCCCCTCCCCCACTTGTTTTAATTCCTTGTTAAAAAAATATATCAAATATCACTTCTAAATGTCACTTGCTGAAAAACAAGAACAATCTAGACATTCATACTGATACCTCAGAAAAGATTATGAATGGATGAACACACTAAATATATTGGGGCATGGATTTCACTAGTGCAAGTGAGAACATAATATGGTCTGAGGCATTGAGAAGCTAAAATACTTTGGTTTGGGTTTCTACTAACCCAAATTCTAGAGGGATATAGGCTCAATTCTGCCAGGTTTTAAGTGCTCTGGTGGTAATCCAGTAAAACACTCTTTTTTAAGCATGGGCATAGTTTTACCAACCCAAGTGGTACTTGTCAGATGCTTAATATTATGCATATGCTTAAATATTTTGCTTGATCAGAGACAGTAATCAAACCTTGCAGGATCAAGACATATATTAGAAGTTGAAAATCAGAGTTCATAGTTTTATTACTCTGAGTAGTTAGTAGGTGAACAAACAACCAGTTAGACAAAAATCCAGTGCAGGCTATCAGAAAAGCCACTATTTTTTTCCCTTCCTATTCAGATACTAAGTGATACCTTTCACCAGTTCACTACCTCACCAGTTCAAATTATTGTCTTTACAAAAGGGTTTTGTTTTTGTCTTTTTTTTTAAAAGGAGTATATACGAGATCAGGCAAATGAATTTGAAATACATACATTTATATATTTTCTTTAAATATTAGCTATCTATATCTTTCTATCTACCTAAAGTATGTATGTATAAAAATATAGTTTATATATGTGTATGTGCAGGATATAAATACATATTGTACATAAATTATTTATTATAGAAATATCAATGTTTCTAGATTACACTGCATACTATATGAGCTGTCATTAGCACAGAAAGGATACATAGCTTTTCAACAAAAGAAAAGAATGAGGCTGCCAGAGTGTTGCAGTGGTTTGGGCGTTTGTGTGTGTATATGTCTTTTTTTTTCCAGCATCCATCCCTGCCAATCTTTGCACTGCCAGTAGGGAAAATCATATCCATGGCAACCAACCGCACCATTCCTACCCACATCAATGACGCCTCCAATCTAAACTGTCAAATATTCTATGCACATCATGTAAAATAGGTCTCTTTTCCTTATACCTCTGTGCATCTAGTTTCCGTGGCTACATGTTTATGCAAATGAGAATTGTCCTTTTTCTCTCAGGTTGATTGAACACTGAATTTGTTTTGCACCTTGGCAATGCAAAGCCATGCTGTCTTGCCACCTGGACTACCACGTAATTGCAAAAGCTATATTATAATGATAACTGTCCCCAAATTAGCCTGATAATACCACCTACCTGGCTTATGAGAGTGATGTGGAGTATAGAATAAAAGCAGGGCATTAATAGAGGGCCGAGATGTGAAAATAATGATTAATTGGCTCTCTAGAGTCTACTAATTTTCGCTATTGGAAAACTAGTATTTGAGTTGTTCTTTTAGTTAGCAAGAAGTAAATCTCTTTCATAAATTCTGAATGACAAATTTGCCCATCAATTTTTTTGCATGTGGATCCAGAATTCCAGGGATTTTAAACTGTTATTTTCCTACTTGGCAGGAGGGAAAAAAAGAGCAAACATTCTCATTTATATGCTACATTTGAATAAACTCATTATGAAATCCTCACTCCAAATTACTTCTCCCTCCTCTTCCTTCATAAAAAGTACTCTCTAAGAATAGAGTGGTGAGCATCTAGACACATAAATCATAAAAAGGTTACAGTGGAAAGAACTGGAATCCTTCAGGTAAATTTCCCCCTTGCTTCCACCCCACCCTAGTTCCACCTTATATGGCCTGCTTTTATGATTCCCTAATGTGCTATACTGGATATGTTCAGTTCCTGTCAGGGGAAACTGCATGCATCGCTTTAGGAAGGAAAAATGCTATTTTCACATTTACCGGAGCTCAGAACTGTGCCAATGTTATCTGGCAAATAAAAAAAAAAAATCTGTACAAATGACATTACATTAATAAAACCGCTCCTTTGATGCAAAGACATTTTGATGATATTTATGTCTGATTTGCAACAGTAATCTGGTGCCTAAGGCTTTGTTTGTTATAAGCTGAGGGTTGTGACAAGGGTGAAGTGGCTATACAAAACAATGTCTGTGACTCAGCTCTACAGTTAGCAAAAAGCGCTCAGTTTTTGGAGAGGGAAAACAACAACAAAATAAAACCAACAGTGAATATCCAACTAAAAGTAATTCCGTTTGACACTAGCATTGCCTTTCGAAGATAACCATCTATGAACAGATACTTCTACATCCACAACTCATACTCACCAATGTTGTACAAGAATAGACTTTATATCTGAATCAGTTATCCCATCAAGCCTAGTTTCCTCAAGAAACAGCATTGTTAGTGCAGCATATCAACAACCTTCCCACTTAGGACTTCTTAGCTACTGCCCTAAAAGAATTACTCTGCCCTTCAGGAAACCACCCCCAGAGCAAACCCTATACAGTTTCAGGTTGTTCCTGTATATAACAAGACAATAATAGCATTTTAATGTACTTTCCATATTTGTCTCAGAAGAAGGAGACAGACCAAGCAAGAAAATTTTGGCTACAAAAAGGAAAAAAAAAGGTCATTTTTCCAAAGCTTATTCACACAATACAAGGCTTTTATCAAATGCACTTACAGAACGTAAAATGTTTCCCAACAGGAGCATGCCTTTTTAAACAACTACAAATTATCCACAGAAAACAAAACTGGCCTGAGAAATAAGTGTGAACACAAAGTAAAATGTAAACGTCCTTCTAAATACTTATTCTTTCGCACATTTACTGTTTTGCCAGTCATTGACTAAGGATGAGTAATACACCTCTTCACAAAGGCATATTTAAAAAAGATTATTTATTGTTAGGTTTGTTATTTCTGTGGAATTTGTCATTTCTTTGTGAGTCTTGCTTGTCTTGCCCTGTTCAACTAAGAGGTTCATATAAATACAGCTCCACGTGTAGCAAGGACCCCCTCAATTCCACCAATGTCATTTGCCTGGAGAACAATTTTTAGTTCCACTCTAGAATGTGGTCAGTAGAAGGTGGGAAAGGTCACCAGATCCCTTTTCAAGGAACTAAATATCACAGTTTGTGCCCCACCAGAAATCAGAAATCTTCACCTTACCTATCAGGTTCATTTTGCCTTCTCCCATCCTTGATGCTGATTAAAGAGAAAGTAATAAACTCCGAAATGCAAATATACAACTGTGCCCTTTTATAGTGAGTTTTCTTGTTCTTGGATGATCTCCATCTTATTGCTGCTTTCTGCATCCTCACTTGAACCTTAAAGTTTTTATCTATTAGCCTACCTCTGCGCACCCAAAAGTAAGTACCAAAGGCCATGTCTACATGAGATGCTGACTGTGCAGTTGCTACTGTACAGTCATTTGGCACTTGCACACCCAAGTACTAAATGACTGCGCAGTAATCACCTTTCTGCACAGTAGAGTCCCTGCATGGTTTTCTAGTGACAGTGACTGCTCAGTAGCTTGTTACTATTGCACAGTAATGTTGCATCACTGTTTGTGCCATGCAATGCTACTGCACAGTAGTAATGAGCTACTGTGCAGTCAGCGTCTCATGTAAACACAACTAAGAAGGCCTAACTAATTCATCATGTGTCCAAAGTTTGTTTTTATGATAGAAGTAATTGCATATAGCATGGGATTTTAGGGAAAGTTTATATTATGGAGTTTTCCTTTTTATTATAGAAATCTTCAATTTTTATTATTTTTGGTTTCTTATCCCTTTAAAATAAGAAAACTATTAAAGGGAGTGAGGGGGAGCATTCATTTTTTTTTATTGTCTCCTGACATATGTTTTATTGGTACTTTAGGTCAGCAGTTCTCAACCTTTTGAACCTTATGTCCCACCAACCATTTTGTCAAAAAACTCGGGTCCCACCATGAAAAAACAAAACCCCACAAACCTGCACTGTCCGAGATACCTGTTGATTCGTCTATTTGAAGTGCAAGGAACTGATGTTTTCAATTGGGCAATGAGTTGAAGTCCCATCTACACAACCTTTGAGTTGAGAAGCACTTAGGTTATAAAAAATACCCTTGTTAAGGGAGGTAATTTAACACTGGGTTTCCATGTATCTATTTGAAAGGATTAGAATTTGTTAATTCTGTTTCCCATGTTGTGTAACCTAGCATTCGATTTATATACTTCTAGAACCTTGCCAAAGCTCAAGGCTACTAAAAGCCTGCAGGGCTTCTGGCCAGGAGACCTTCTCAGGAAATATTTGACAGAGTCCCTTGCAGAAAGGCTTATGTATTTACCAGTATTATTGGCAGTACAGGTAATGACACCCATACTTAAGGTTACCCCATATTTCTTTCACATGTTTACCCAGGATTTCACATTTTACCATTTGCTTAAGCTTGACAGCTTTGGGAAAATTCCAGAAATGGTTCACTTGTTTCTGAGAATGAATTAGAGAAAATATCATTCTGTCCATGTTAAACAGTATTCATGTGTCCTTAAAAAGCCATACTACATTCCTGTTGCAGAGCTGATACCTAACATTTGATAGTGGAGCCATGCTGAAATCTTCCCCTTATGTATGAATGCATTATGATGGGGAACTGACTTGCAATTGGACTGGCATTTTTGTGCAGTGATAACCTTCTTTTATCATGCATTCTGGAGGCAACCAAACTTACTAATACTTGTTTATGCAGCACCTTGATTAGGTTTGATACTTTACCAACAGATTAAAAAGGCCAAATGTGGAACAGACATTCTGTCTCAAGAAGCATAAAGAGTAAAGGCATGAATAGGTATATAAATATAAATAAATACCATACATGTAAACATGAAGAAGGTTATGGCTGTTGAAGTGGAATGCTTTGCAACGCAGATGGGTTTTCAAGGGCTTCTTAAAGAAGGAGAAGGAGGAGTATTAATCTGTCAATTTTCCAGGGATGTGGAGAAGAAAGATTTATGCTAATTGAGTTTATGGACACTAAGAAGCATTTTTGAGTTTTTAGCTATTAATGATCATATAGTGTCTTTTTGCAGAGATGTTCATTGTAAAATGGATAGCAGTGAGCAGTACAAATTCACAATGCACATCAATGCAAATCAAAGGTCTATACATAAGAATAAAACTACAGTTACACTTCTGTTACTCATCCAACAATTGTCAGCACAAGTCTAGAGCACCTTTTGATGCACCAAAGCCAAGCTTTCACTCATATCACTGTGCCTTACTTCTTAGATCCCTGAGATTACTACTCATGTTTTAAAAAGCATTGTACTTGTCTGAATAAAAATAGCCTATGGTGGGGTCAATGGAAAGGAAGACTGTTTTCTTCTAAATTTATTATAGTAAATATCTGCTGAAAGATGCACATAATTGGAAAATGCAGGGCAATTTAAAATGATCATATTTTATATTTATTTAGGAGATTGAAAATAAATTTTACATCCTGTAAATTAGAAAACTGGAAAAAGATGCAGTATGAAAGACATATGTTGGGACATTTCTATGTTCAACTGAGTTGAATAATACATCTCTAACATGGACAATGCTACTATATATATTTACAACTGCAATTGACCATTCAGTAGAATGGGAATAGTATACTTATAAGTGATGATAACTATTGGGAATATTGAGCCTAATATTAATATTACTAACCCCAGTGTAAACCATGGATATTGAAAATGTTATACTGAGGCAAAAACCACATGAAATAAAACAGAGTTCCATATTCATTTTAAGATGGATATAATCAAACAAATCCTAGAAATACATGAAGTATTTCTGTGTGAGTAGACACTGGAAGACCTTGACCATAATATTAAAAAGGAATGCTTTTCTCCTAGCGTAAACATCCTCAAAAATATCCTATACCAGTGGTCACCAACCAGTGTACCTTGATCCACTAGTAGATCTTCGAGCCTCTTGTGGAAGATCCCGGAGCCTCTTGGAGTCGATCTGAGGCTGGGGTGGGGGGCTGAGTGCCTGTGTGCATGCACACAAATGCCCCAGCTCAACAGGTCAGTCCAGTGGGGAGGGGTGGGGCAGGGGCTAGACTGAGGCCCCTGTGGTGAGAGAAAATGCTGCAGAAGCAGGGGTAAGTTGAGTGGGACCCTGGCTGGGTGGGACTTACCTGCTGGGAAGGCATGCCCCCAGATAATTTTTTCTTGATCTGTGCTCCCCTCTTCCCTCCCCACAGACTTACCTGCTAGGCGGCGGAAGGGGTGGTGGTGGCACACAGTAGATCTTGGGTTGCTTTTAAATGCCAAAGGTGATCTTCATGTAAAAAGGTTGGACACCACTGTCCTATACATATGGACCAGCAATACTAAAGAGACATCATGCAAATTACTCTGGATACGATTGTGAAATTCTGCAGAAGAGTACTTTTCCTAATTGGTCTGGGAGCAAGCACTTATAAATGTGTGACCCATACCCTCTAGTTCCTGTGCTATAGCATGCCTTAACATGTGGAATGGCCTCTCTTCAGTTTCAGGAGTCCAAATCAGACACAACTAGTCTTTGAGCCTTGTCTGTACCATATTGGAATTGTCTAAGGACTACACTCTAAGGGCTCTGTCACACTTTCAAATTAAAACTGGATAAGAACCAGCTATAGAGTTGTTACACATTTTCAAGCACTAACCTTATAGCTGGTTGGCTCTTTTTAGAGGTGGATAGGCATTTTTATAGCATGATAATTATTTGCATGTGTGGCTGGTCTAAATTTATTGTGCAATTAACCAATTAATTGTGTGATATATGTAACTCTGCATACTTCCCAGGGGTAAATGGAAAACACCCTCTGCCATCCTGAATGCTAAAATCATGTCAAATATTGTTTTTTTGGCCCCAGTTCTCCAAATCAGCATCGAATCTTCAGATTCAGATTTGGCCAAATCGAATCTAGACAGTGATCTGAATCAACAAATTGAATCACTGTCCCTGATTCAGGCCAAATCCAAATCTGAATCGAATATGGCCCTTTTCGCACATCCCTAATAGGCATTCCAGCTTTTCTGTTATGAAGCTAAGCAACATCAGGCAGAGGCTGCTCTAAATAAGGGATAATCTGTATTTTACAACAGTATAGAGTATTACTAATATATATATTTTTTAATTGAAGTGAAAAGGTTCATTATAAATTCTTAATGAAATTTAAATGTAATTTATAATCAGAGAAAGGAAGGTAAAGATGATTTTTAAATAAGTATAAATCAGTGGCCTTGACTTGTGCCCTTTATAAATTAAGACAATATCTGACACTAGGTTTCTTGTTTTGTATGCATTAAAAGCCAAACCTGTAGCCATGTCATGCTCCATCCACATCATCATCAAAGCTTTCTATTGATTTTTGTCCCAACTGGGATCACAGTCTGTTCTTAATAATGTTCTGTTTACTGAAAGTGTGTTAACATTCAAATGATGCAACAGGCAGAGTCAAGGCAATTTTATGTGATATTCTAAGGTCTCTATACTACCAAGGAACTGTATGAGGTACATCTGACATATTTGAGCAAGATGTCATATCGGTCATTCTCCTATACACCGTAAATTGAGTACCTGCACTATCTGGGTCAATGTCAAATGTATCATATCTTTCAACTAGCAAACAAATGTGTTCCTCACTAATAGGATGTGTTGTGTGCTGAGGATGCAAATAGCCAGATTCTTTGATTATGTCTGGTTGGTCCTTAAATCGTTTGTCAATATCTGAAATTGCAAGGTCAATTACAGCATCGAATAAAGTTATTCTGAGTTCCTCTTCACATGTAGCACAGCTATATTGTCATCAATCCTAGATGATACCACTCATCTTCATGGCTGCGGAAGTTTATTAACCTTCAAACCAATCCCTCTGACTACTGTTGAGACTTGATCTCACTAGTCATGGGTTATACTGTAGTTATGTATTGTTAATATTTCTTCCCCTACTCTTGTTACATAGTTTGAATTACAGCAATCAAATCTGGATCCAGAGACTGAAGAATTATGGACACCAAATCAAAAGACAATTGCACAGTATGAACAACATGTAAACAAACACTAAATGTATTCAGTCTATGGCATGCCATGATCTATTCAACTTGGCAAGTGTCTTCCAATCACCAGTAGCATTTGTGAGTTTGTGTAGAGTTGTTATCTGTGTTTTTATTTTTTACTTAAATGAAGCTAGACTTTGTCATTAGCAGCTCCATCTTATGTCATTCAAACCTTCCAAACAGATTTGTCTTTGGTGTGCATAATATTTGTCCACTTTTCTAGGAAGCCAGAACAGTAACCAAATTTACCTTTTCAAATTGTGTAAATGCTCTTAAGATTCAACCCCTACCTCTCCACCCTTAGCCTTTTATCATCTCTATCTGTGACCAATTACAATTATCAAAAACCATATAATAAAGTTGTTAGTAACACAACTGGCTGAAAAATTATCAGTGAAATTTCAAAGGATTGCAAACTTGCTTTCTCTCTAAACAAGTTACAATCACCTATCCTCAGTACTGATAATGACACATTTAGTTATATGCAGTGCTAATTCACACCAATCTAATTTATAATCAATTAATTGCTTATGCTCTGTATGTGTCTTATTTCAGAATTTAAAGTGCATGTCTACCCTGCCTTCTGATCATCGTTATATCATCGTCATCTTTCAGCATTTTTACCAATTTCTCATATGCAGCTATAGACATAATAGACCAAGACTGCAGCAGACAAAAACGGTTCTTTGATTTTGGTCATTTATATAGGTCAAAATTATATTTTGGGGTAGCTTATAATGGCAAATGCCAACAGTTTCTCTCTTATGATTACACATCCCTTTTTACTACAGGAGTAGTCTGTCTAAAGTACGTTACCAATATATTTTATTTCATTGTAGGTTCTGTGTTGTAAATTCTTTCAGCTCTTTGTTACTGATACACAGTGCTGAATATGTTCACACATCATATCTCTATTTTCTTTTTTCTTGTGTTTGGCAACTAGTAAATTGTGTTCATTCAGAATTCTCACCAAACCTATTCTCCAGCCTCTCCTGCCTCACACCTGCTGTGTTAATTCTCAAGCCACAGAAGAGACAACTCACCATACAAGGATGGATTCGTTTGAATTTTCAGATTTGTTTACATTTTTTCTAAATAGTCTTCAACAAGCTTTTTATTAGCAATGCTATTTCCATAGTTCCTGATATTCATTACTTTCAAGTTATCTATACCTCTTTTCCTTTTCCTTTTTAGGTTAAGGGATCTTTGTAAATATGGTTCAGCAATTCATTTTGGAATCTGTAATTAGCTTCCTATTCCACCTCCTATTCATTACAGGATCATCTGTGAATTTTAAAAATCTTCCAAAATTAGGCATATATCTTGCAATGAACTTTGCCTAGACTGGGTGAAATGCTCACTGCTCATTTGTGCTCATTTGTGCAATGCTCCCTGCAGAACAGGGGCCTTAAGGGCCTTTTCTGAATTTCCGTATGCCATTGTAATTCAAGTGTAATACTGCTGAAGTTAATGAGTCATATCACGTTAACATCAGTATAAGAGACAATGGAAACTTTCTCCAACTTTCTAAGGTCCTGGTTCAAGATGGAATCCAGACTAAGGGCAATCACTAAAACACATACCTAACTAAGAATATGCCAAAGTGTGTTTTTCCTGGATGGGGACTGAAATTCTACATACGTCATGTATACATCCTGTTCTGTAAACATAAATTTACAACACAGATGGGTAAATAAGAGGGAATACTATGCCATTGATAATGGTGTAATATTAAAAAATGTAAACACCTTTAAAAAATGTAAACACCTTTAAAATTAAAATTGCTATGTATCTGTAATACTCAAAATAAAGTTTTAATTTATGTTAAAGTTTTCTAGAAACCTTCTAACTGTGACACTTCTAAAACCTCATTAATCAGCTTTCCTCAGAAACCAAAAAGGGATCTGTTGAGTAGCGTTGTGTTGTTACAGTTCTGAGGGGTCTCTTTTCTTCAATTGTTTGAAATGAATATAAAGCCTGGGAAACGAGAAATGTAAGGTGAATGCAAAATATCCAAGATTATCAAATAGTTTTAAGAAATGCCACATATCAGGATTGCAACACAAGGAAAACTGGGTCACTTAATTAATGATATAGAAAATACACTTTTTCCTACAGTTTTACAATACCTGTCCATTTCAGCATGCCACAGATATAGTCTGCTGCCACTACATATTATTTTAAAGCAATCCTGATAAATAATTAAATACATAATTAACTCATTGAATTAGATAAAATAAAACTAGATAGGTGTTCCATAAGAGAAAACCATAGTGATCAGAAGAATAGATTTGTTGCTACCTTTGCTAGCTCCTTCACTCCTGTTGTAGTGACAGTTAAGATGGCAAATTAGAAGGAAATAATTATTTATAAAAAATGTGTAAACCTGCTTGCTTTGTCATATTTTCAATCCCAAAACAAGTACCACTCAAAACTTGCTTCCTTTGCACTAGAAAAAAAGGACAATCTTGTTTGAGCATTTTTTCATGTTTTACTAAAATTTCCCCCCAAACAAGATCCATTCTTAATTTCATATCATATAGACAGGAGCCTGAGGGACTCTTTCACATACCTCTATCTGCCAGTCCTTCCTGCAGTCAGGCATCTGATCTACACTAGAGTGGATTCAAAATTGTTAAAAAATTATTTTCACAGAAAATCAATATCTTTTGTCATATTTAATGGCAGAAACAAGACAAGCGAGAGCCATCCCATATTAGTTCAGTAAATGGGGTACTCTCCTAGGCTGTAGGGAAGAAAGTTCTGACCAGGGACTCTCTCACAGGGCTGGCCATGAGAAGCACGGGTACTCTGAGAAAAGTATCTCTTCAAGCTCTCCTGTTGTACCTGTTTTACTTTGTATCCATAATTAGATATGCAGTAGAGCAGGAAATTAATCTTAGGTTTTCCACATCCCAGGTGAGTGCCCTAACACCCAGCTGTTTTGGTAGGGGAGCTCATATTCTCTCTCATTGTGATCAGATATTCCATCCTAAATCTGAGAAATCTTTCCTGATGAAAGTCTAACGGAAACTGACATTTCTGTTTCCATGATTTTACATTTAACAAATTAAGTTCTATAAAAAATAACTGATTGGCACTGGACTGAAATAGAGAAGTTAATTCAAAGCACATTATATGTATATGCATATGTATATGTATATATGAGGTGGAGGCAGCTCCTGAAGAAGTGATGGTCTGGCTACAGGCCACAGCAGGAATGAGTCCAGTAACTGTCTGGTTCCTGCTGTTGCTGACACAAGTGGTGGTCTCCAAACCTGGTGCTTAGTGAAGTCAGTTCAGCCCTCCAGGGGCCTTTTAACATCTGGGAGTATCCATTCCACCAGCCTGGGCTGTTAGCTGTAACCGCTGCCAAACAGTATAGGAGTGGCATATGCTTGAGACAAGCGGTGCATGTCCTCATGTTCTAAATAAGGGCACCACCTGCAGGTATCATCTTCTCTCTGGGCTAATAATGACCATTGGCCATGTGGTATAGTGTTGACAAACCCTAGCTAGAGTTGGGACTGGACGGCAGAGACCATCTATCAAGCTGCAGTTGGACTGGAGGTGGTACTGATGGCACATGTGACAGGGGGCCATCTCAATGTATTGGCCCACCCACCTGTCAAGGGCACTCTGCCCACCTAACTATCCTGCCACACCTTTGTTGTAACTCAGAAGTTGTTTCTAAGAAAGGAGGCTGCCCATTTAATGCCCTGATACCAAGGGCATAATACATGGCTCTGCACCATCCCTATACTGTGTCCCATGCCTCGCAGATGGTATCACTATATGGCTCCAGCCCCACACTGGGCCCCACTATATTCCAGACTGGACATTTAGACCCCAACCTGAATCCCTCCTACTCAGGTGGACTAGCTTCTGCCCTCATACTGGGTTCCAAACACTCCTAGATGCCTTTCCCTCCTGGCAGTGGCCCTCTCTGGGATCTTTGACCTCATAGGCCCTAGCCTTGCCTCTAGGTGAGTCAGGACTCCAAGCCTCTAGCTCCAGCCATTCCTCACTACGGGTGCCCTTGCCCTTCAACCGTTCTGATCCTTGCCCCAGCACTGACCAATTGAGGTCTTATAGGTAGGTTCTTAGCAGCTAGCCCTCTCTCTCATACAGGTCTGTTTTCTTAGGCCCCTCCACACACTATCCCCACTCTGTGAGCTTGTGAACCACATAGTCACTCTGGACTCCCCCTGGGCCTGCTGGTCCTCCCTACGGGACCTCTAATCTGCCTCCTCCACTTGGGCTAACACCCTGCCTTCTCACTGGGGCCAATACTCCACCCCCTCACTGGGGCTTCTGGGCCTTATGCCCAGTAGGCCATGGCCCCCTCTATGGGCCCTGGTCTTGTGCTTTTCTGTTGGGGTGTGATTCCCTAGGTTTTCCCCTCAGTGGGGGCTGAGGCTTTCCAGTGCCCCATACTCGCCTTTCACTGGGGAGGCACAGGTGTGGCCACAGACAGCTCCACTAAACCGTCCAACCCCAGCAGGATGTAGTTTCAGGTAATGGCCCAGGACCAGGAACCTCCTCTATTTCCGCAGTTCCTGCCCTTGACCTCCAGATGTCCTGGGAGCAGCAGTACTCCAGCCGGGAGATGTTCATCCTTCAGCTACCCAGTTGCAACTGCTTGGCTCTGCTCTCAGGGTCTTTCTTATACCCTGACTGTCTAGACCTACATCAATGAGGCAGTCTCCTGGGTGTCCTGTGACCCTCCTGATTGGGTCTGCTCCCACTTCCAGGCTGATCTGCAGCCTGCTGAAGCCCTGAAAGTGGCAGGCACAAGCTGTGCCCTGCCAGAGCCTGCATAGGGTCTTAAGCATTGATGGTCATTTTGGCTGGCAGTGCATCAAGGCCAAGGAGCCTTCATGGCCTTCCTTTAAGCCAGGGGTGCTCAACCTCCAGTCCACAGGCCAAATGTGGCCCACAGAGGTTTGGAATTTCACCCATAGGGTTCATCATGGGCCGGGAAATTTAGCAGCGAGGAACAGTGGCCGTTAATAAGCTTGACCCCTGCTATATAGATATCTTTAAGAGTGTTATGTGTAAGTTGCTACATTTGCCTGGGAATTGCAGGAGGGAACACCAGAACAGTAGGCAGTGTACTGCTCTCTGAAGAAACAATCCTCCTATAAGCTTAACTCAGCTGTCTTTTGAGAACTACCCATGACACCAGGAGTGGGGTAGGAAGAAAGACAAAGAAATGGAGCTGAGAATTCCAGCTGAGTTAAAGCTGTCCAGCAATGCACAAGAAAACTGGAATACGTTTAAGCAGAGCTTCACCATGACAGTCAGTGGGGCTACAGAGAAGGAAGATTCACTCAAGATAGCTATTTTTTTAAATATAACAGGTCCAGAAACTCTGTCTCTTGATAATTGCCTACAACTGTTGAAGCAGAACAGAAAAGCTATGGCACAGTAATAAAAAAAAAAAATTGAGGAATACTGTATGCCTAAACAAAATGAAACCTTTGAATGGTATAATTTTCACATGAGACAGCAGAAAGAATGTGAGACAACAGTGGAGTGTGTCAAAGACCTCAGACTGCTGAGCCAGACATGCAACTTTGAAAACCTAAAAGAGTCCATGATCAGAGATCAAATAGTATTGGGTATAAGGGAAGCAAGCCTCAGGAAAAAAAACTGCTAGAGGATCCTGAGCTTAATTTGGTAAAGTGGCTGTGATATCAAATGTTAGGCTGTGGAAGCTGGAGGAAAAACACAAAACAAACTGAACTAGACAGGATTACAAGACTGCAAAAACCTAAGACAACACATAAACAATACAGAAAGGAGGACCTCACTGTGAACCATGCAAGCAGAAGCCAAAGAGAATTGCTTGAAGAAACAATGATTAGTTGCAAATGCTCTGGGGGTTACCACAAACCCATGCAATGCCCTGCATTTTGGTAAGCACTGCAAAAAATGCAAAAGATTCAATCGTTTGCAAGAGCTTGCAGAAAGAAGCAGGATGCACCAGACAAGAAACCACACGTGCATGCTCTATGAAATGAGGAAAAGGAAGAATTCCTCATTGGCACAATGCAAGAAGAAGTTAATTTTTCTGAGGAGTGAACAATCACTTGGGACTCCAAAAAACTAATGGTAACTTTTAAATTAGACTCAGCTGCACAGGTGAATGTAATACCAGAATACATTATTCGAAAAATGAAAACTAAACATTGAGAATAAGAAAGTGAGACTTAGAGCATATAATGGGAACATGATTGCAACCAACAGTGTTTGTGCATTGCATCTTAGAAACAAGCATAATATAGTAAAGATTCAGTTTGTAAGAGTCCCAGGAAAGTTAGTGCCAATTATTGGGTTGTAAACATGTAAAATTCTAGGTTTGACTAAGAGAATGGATGCCATCGAGGGACTAGAAAGCAAGAACATAGAAGAAGAGTTTTACAATGTGTTTCAAGGCATA
The DNA here is from genome assembly GCF_001723895.1 of Crocodylus porosus. Classification (NCBI taxonomy): domain Eukaryota; kingdom Metazoa; phylum Chordata; order Crocodylia; family Crocodylidae; genus Crocodylus; species Crocodylus porosus. Next base: position 58,169,051 of record NW_017728909.1, on the reverse strand, counting down.
TAGTACAAGGTGGAATTAAGAGAACAAAATACTCCTACCATACATGCTACAAGAAACTTCCCCTGTACTAAGGGAGAAACTGAAAAAGTAATTAGATAAATTAATTAACATGGACATAATAGAAAAAGTAGAGCAGCCAGCTGATTGGGTTCATTCACTGGTCATAATAGAAAAAAAAAGATGGATTCTTGAGATTATGTCTGGATCTTCAGCAAATAAACAGATACATCAAAAGGGAGCATTTTACCATTCCCACCAGGGAGGAGGGTTTTGGCAAGGTAGCAGAAGCTAAATAGTTCTCCACTTGAAATGTTTCTTTTGGGTTTTGCCAAGTTCCCCTAGAAAAGAAGATCACTATATTATGTTCCTTCAATATGCCCTTCAGAAGTTATTGCTTTTGTAGGCTTTCTTTTGGACTGTGTTCTGTATCTGAAGTATTTCGCATGCAACAGTTTTTGAAGAGCTTGATGGAACTACAGTTTATACTGATGATTTATTCGTTTGGGGAAATACTATAGCAGAACATGATTTGAGGCTAAGAAACACACTAGAAAGAGCTTGCAGAGCAGGTTTGAAACTGAACAAACAGAAATGCAAATTCAGGGTCAAAGAAATAACGTGTCTGGGAGAAAAGCTATCTGAGAAAGGAGTGCAAATCAATCCTGCAAGGGTTAAAGCCATTACAAACATGCCATCCCCTACAGATAATGATCAATTTTGTAGGGAAATATCTACCTAACTTAGCAGAGGAGATCAAGCACCTTAGATCACTCCTACAAAAGAAAGCTCACTGGATATGAGAACATGAAAATGAAGCTGAATGTAAAGACTTGAAGGAAAAAATAATGACATCTCTATATTATGACCCTAGAAGACCCATTAGATTGTCAACACATGCTTTTAAAGAAAGCATTGGACCAGTTTTGCTTCAAAAACATGGGGATAGCTGGAGAGTACATTCTAGGGCACTCCCTAAGTCAGAGTGTCTATATGCATGAATTGAAAATGAAAATATAGCTCTGGTATATGGCTGTAAGAAATTTCATATATTTATCCATGGGAAGCCAGCGAGAGCTGAAACTGATCATAAACCTTTGGTAAGTATAGCAAAGAAAGGGTTATCAGACATGCCACTCAGATTACATAGATTTTTCTTTCAATTGCAAATGTATGATCTAGATATACAGTACATGCCAGGAAAACATCTACTTATTGCAGATATGTTGTCCAGAGCATATGACACAATGGAAAATGACAGAATTCCAGACTCGGACATAGTACATGTTAATCTAATTAAAAGAGTAATTCCTTCCACAAATAAAATGTGGACACTAATTGCAGAAGCTACAGTTCACATTGTAAAAAGTAATAACAGCTATTTGTGCTGGCTGGTTTGAAAAACAAGTACCTATTCCCTACTCTCAGTTCAAGGAAGAGCTGTTAGTACTGGATAGCATTTTGTTCAAAGGCTCATAACTTCTTGTTCCAGCGGTGCTAAAGAAAGACATGTTAAACAGAATATATGAGGGGCATTGAAAAATGCAAAAGGAGAGCAAGGAGTGCTGTATATTGGCCCAGCATAAATAAAGACATAGGAGATGCTGTAAAGGCTTGCACAACGTGCCTGAAGTACAGATTAGCACAAAGAAAAGAGCTCGTGGTGGTCATGGAAGAACCTGTAACTCTGTGGTATCAAGTGGACATTGACTTATTCATACATGCAGGAAAAAAAAATGTATTAGAGGTGGATTATGATTCTCACTATCCTGAAATTGCATTGCTTGAAAGCACAATAGTAAACCATGTCATAACTCACATAAAATCAATTTTTGCTAGACATAGGATTCCACAAATTGAGAGAACAGACAACAGATCTCAGTTCAACTGCCTTGCTTTTAAAGAGTTTGCAAACAAATATGGATTCCATCACAGCACTAAATACCCCCAAACGGTCTGGTGGGAAGTGAAGTACAAATAGTGAAGACATTGTTGAAAAAAGCTACAGATTCACCCGCAAATGTTTACTTGTTACTCTTAAATTACAGGGCAACACCCATGAAATGTGGATTGTCCCCAGAAGAAATGCTATTTAACAGGAAACTCAAAACCAGGCTGCCAAATCCTGAGGTTGGTGCTTATTAGAATGAAAAGCAAGATGTGAAAACATTAAAAAAATTGACAAACTCAAACAAAAACGATACTATGACAGGGTTTCCAGGGAGTTACCACAACAGCACAACAAAGGTATAGTGTTTATTTCAGATGGATGAACATGGAAACAAGAAGCGCTAGTTTCCTATCAAGTAACTCCCAGATCCTATAAAATAGGCACACCTGAAGGATGGGTGCTAAGAAGGAACAGACAACACTTGCAGCTCATAAAGTGGAGAAAAGAAGCAATATCATGAGATTCACCAAAGGAAACAGAGCTAACATCAAAACAACAAGAAGCAACAGAGGAGATAAAAAATGGCACAGAAGTAGAGACATCTGAACAAGGAAACCAAACAAGAACTGAACCAATAAGGATCGAGAATGCAGAGAAACTGAGAAGATCACTTAGAGCTAAAAAGCCAACACAAAGACTGATAGAAACCTGTTCAAATGTGCTTTAACTATGGGTTGAATTAAACATCCAATGTCAGTGTTACATGCGGATATGTTACATGTAAAGGGGGAAGATGTGTGGATACCTTTAAGAGTGTTACGTATAAGTTGTTATATTTGCCTGGGGGATTGCAGGAGGGAACACAGAACAGTAGGCAGAGTACTGGTCTCTAAATAAACAAACTTTATTGTTCTATAAGCTTAACTCCTTGGTCTTTTGAGAACTACACAACTGCTGCCTTACGTCCATCGTGAAGCCCTGAGTTAAGGGGTGGTACTGTCCAGCTCTTATGGATGTTAAGCACTGATGGTCATTTGAGGTGGCAACTGTCAGGGCTCCTAGGTCTATGCCACTGTCCCTTACGGCCTGCAATATGAAACCAGATTTGATGGATGCATGAGCCAAGGTTGGTGCTGTCCAGCTCACCTTGGGTGTCAAGCACTACAGCTGTTTGAGGGGGGTACTCTCTCCTCTTTGCACTGCCTGTGTAGTGTGCTTCTGTACCCAACCCTTGGGGATGCTGACCCCACTCACTGCATAGAATCAGAACATTGGCCACTCAAGGGATTCATTGTCTTCTTAGACCATCATCCCCCACTTAAGGCCCATGGGAGTCATAAACCTGATCAAAACCAATCTAGAGGTGGTGCTAACTATATTAGTTTCATAGTTTCATAGCTGTTAGGGTCAGAACAGACCTCAATAGATCATCGAGTCTGACCCCCTGCTATGGACAGGAAAGAGCGCTAGGGTCAGACGACCCCAGCCAGGTACTTGTCCAATCTCCTCTTAAAGACCCACAAGGTAGGAGAGAGCACCACCTCCCTTGGAAGCCCATTCCAGATTCTGGCAACCCTTACTGTGAAGATGGTCTTCCTGATGTCTAGCCTAAATCTGTTCATGTCAGTTTGTGGCCATTTTTCCTGGTTATTCCAAGGGGTGCCCTAGTAAACAGAGCATCTCCAATTTCTTGATGCCCCCCCAGTGAATTTGTGAACCAGATCCCCTCTCAGCCTTCTCTTGAGGAAGCTAAAAAGGTACAGGTCCCTCAGTCTCTCCTTGTAGGGCCTTACCTGCAGGCCCCTAACCATATGAGTGGCCCTCCTCTGGACCCTCTCAAGATTATCCACATCCCTCTTGAAGTGCAGTGCCCAGAACTGGATGCAGTACTCCAACTGTGGCCTGACCAGTGCTGCATAGAGGGGAAGTATCACTTCCCTGGACCTGTTCATGATGCACTTGCTAATGCATGATAGAGTGTGGTTAGCTTTAGTGATTACTTTATCACATTAGCAGCTCATATTCATGTTGGAGTCAACTATGACTCTGAGATCCCTTTCTGCTGCTGAGAAGGTCCTCTTCTAGCTTATAGGTGTGCTGGTGATTCCTTCTCCCTCGATGAAGCACTTTGCACTTGTCTTTGTTAAACTGCATCTTATTCTTTTCTGCCTACTTTTCCAACCTGTCTAGGTCCACCTGGATTCGATCCCTTCCCACAAGTGTGTTTACTTTACCCCATAATTTTGTGTAATCTACAAATTTGGACAGAGTGATCTCCATGCCCTCATCCAAGTCACTGATGACTTTGAATAACACAGGTCCAAGGACCAAGCCTTAGGGGACCCCACTGCCCATATCTTTCCAGGTCGATATCGACTTATCTACCACCACTCTTTGGGTGTGACCCTTAAGCCAGTTTGCCACCCACTTGACTATCTATGTCACAGCCACTCAGTTTGTTTATGACAATAGGATGAGATGCCGTATCAAAGGCCTTCTTAAAATCCAAGTAGATGACATCTACCTCGATGCCTGCATCTAAGCATTTTGTGACTTGGTCATAAAAAGAAACAAGATTAGTCAGGCAGGATCTACCTGCTATGAACATGTGCTGGTTGCCCTTCAGCATAATTTTTCCTGCTGGGCTCCCACAAATGTGATCCTTGATAATTTTTCAGAGGTTTTCCCAAGGATAGAAGTGAGACCAACCAGCCTATAATTACCCAGATCTTCCTTCCTCCCCTTGTTGAAAACAGGGACCACATTGGCCCTTTTCCAGTCTTCTGGGACCTGACTTGAGCACCATGAGGGCTCAAACAGCCATACCTGTGGCTCTATGACACTGGCCAATTCCATGAACACTGTTGGATGAAGATCACCCGGGGCTGATGACTTAAACACATCCAGCCCTTCCAAGTGTCCCTTTACTAGGTCAGTGCTGACAGCTGGTGTTTCTCCTGTGCCTATCTATAATGCAATTGGGAGATTTTTCTTGATCCATGTTCAGGAATACAGAGGCAAAAAACTCATTGAAGAGTTAAGCCTTGTCCCTTATATCTGTCACCAATTGCCTTAGCCTGTCCTGTAGGGGTCCTATGTCACACTGTGCCCTTTTTTTTTTGTTCCTTATATACCTGATAAAGGACTTTTTGTTGTCTTTAATTTTTGTTGCCAGCCTGAGTTCCATTGCTGCTTTGGCCTTCCTGACTCCCTTCAAGTGTGAGCCAAGGAGGTATACTTCTCCTTGGTAGCTACCTCTTGCTTCCACAGCCTGTATGCCTCTTTATTTGCCCCTAGGCTTTCTTGGATTTCCCTGTTCAGTGAAGAGGTTTTCTTGCCCTCTTTGCCACCTTTTGTGTGCAATTGGATTGTGTCCTTCTGCGCCCAAATGATTGCTCCCTTGAAGAACAACCACCCTTCCTGGACTCCCATCTCTTCAATGCTCTTGATCCTCAATGACTCACTAACTAATCTCCTAAGCATACTGAAGTTAGCCTTTCTGAAGTCTAGCACTTCTTCTGTAGTGGTTACTTTTGCCACCCTATGCCAGATAGTGAATTCAGTCAATTGATGGTCACTATCCTGTAAGTTACCTTGTACCTGCAGATCCCCCACTAGGTCATCCCCTGTAACTAGCACCAAGTCCAGCAAGGCATTTCCCCTAGGGGGACCGTATAATTTCTGTGTTAGGTGGGGGCTCCATATGCAGGTTAAAAACCTATGTGAGCAATTAGATCCAGCTGACTGCTCCTCCCAGCAGATGTCAGGGTAGTTTAGGTCACCCATGACAACCGTGACCATACGGCTTCTGAGAGCTGCCTTGAAATTTCCAGGTCTAGCTCATCATCCTGGTCTATAGTAGACCCCCACTACCAAGTCCCTTTCCCCCCGACCCCCTCGTATCCTAACCCACAGTACCTCAATTTGTCCCTCCTCTGATCCCATCTTGTTTATAGAAGATGTGTATTGCTCCATAACAAAGAGAGTTCCCCCTTCCCCCCTTTGATGGACCACTAATTGTTAACACCCTACCTGCCTTCCTTGGCATTAAGTTTCACATCCAAGTGAAACTTAATGCCAAGAAATATCCCTTACTACACTGTTTTTCTCTACCTTGTCTTTTCATGTCCAAATTACCCCTTCCATTGTTCTACTTTTCTCTATAGCTGGGCAATACTGTAATGATTAAAACAATCATGCAGTCACCAGATAGCTGAAAAGGGATTCATGGCAATTGTTACTGAGCTTCTGTCTCAGTTGGGCAGGCTTCGTCCTTGAATAACCTGAACCATGTGGGAGTGTGGTGCACAGGTGGGAGGATGCCTGATGGTACATGGCTCAGGGATGCCAGGCTCACCCTGATGCACCTCATGAGCATGCAGCCCCTATTGGTTTGGTCCGGGGGTTGTGCGACCCCCTCTACAACAACGTAGCAGAGGAACATTTTTTGAGTGTCATAATGTGTTGTACTGTTTAATCTAACAGGGGGGAAAAAAGGTCAGGATATAACTGATGTTCCATAACATACTTACAGAAACTAAATTTTGGGGTTCATCTTTCAGAGAAAGAAAGTTATAGTTCTCCTTGGCATCTCAAAGGCTAAGACACTTAAATAAGAGAGATAGCAATGACTTTTTGATAAGAGAAAGTTACAAATGAAAAATAAATATATACATTAAAATGTGCATTCTTTTTTACTTTAGTTTTCAGGACTGGGAGCAGACAACTGGCATCACTTTTATGAGCAGTGATCTTAAGAGCTCTGAGCTGCATCATCTCAGGAGATTTGCTCTGTTGCTCATCACATGAGATGAAAAAGGACCCCTAATGCAGAAGGGTTTACAGAGGAAACTTGTAGGCTCTGTAGACTGTTTTAATGTCACCCTTTCCTGACTTCTGAACTAAAAAAATGAGAAAATATACTTTACACTCTTCTTAGAAGAGAACCCTTAACACTATCATTACACCTTAGTTGTTTGGTGTTCTGTTTACTAATATACTGAGTCTTTGTTTTTCTAAGGATAATATCCTCTTCCAACCATATCAAATGACCAAATTCACTATGAAGCACATGTTTCTCTCAGTCACTATACTCCAAACTGACTGCTCAAGTGACAATCCTGAAAGGGAAAGAGCTTATCTAATCAGACTAACAACAATAAAATAGTGTTGTTTAGTGATAAGAGTTGAGTTTAGAAAACATTCACAAAAGTTGGCAAACAGAGAAAATTATTCCAGGATTAGATTTACATTAATCTTGGTGTTCATTCAGTCAGGTTGTGTTTTAATCTAAAAGATGCACCCTAAAAGATGCACATTAGTTGATAATTTGGCAGAGTTTGGAGGAAATAGTACAAAAGATTCTGCAATGTTTCATGTAATAGTTTAATGAATTTGTTTCCACCATCATAGGCCTACTGTTGTGTTTGGTTTCTAAAATCATTCATACAATCAAATTTTGTTTATATGAGCCTTCTGTAAAAAAAGTGAATCTCACACCTGTGCACCAATATGTAAAAAAATAAATGACAGACTTGTCTTTATGAGAATTTATGCCAAAAAAGCTTGTGCACTAATCTATTCAAGAAACAGAAACAATGCCATGAGATTTATCTGACCAATCACCAGAAACTTAGACAGCCTGAGCACATACATATAAAAAGCCATCAAAAAAAAATAAAGCAAAAATTTGCTTGTAAAATATTTCCAAACAACACATATATTGAAGGAAATTAAACCAAATCAAATATGACAAAAAATAAGTCTAAAGATATTCTATGAGCAGAAAAAAGAAGCCAAATTCATTGAATAAAATATTCACTGTGAATTATTCACTCAGCATTAATATTCAGTTCATAATTGATACTGAATAATTCAGTTCTGCAACCACTGAGAAATCTATGAAATGCTTTATTTATATTTTTAAATATGTCTTGTGCCTTAGTTTATCACTGTTTCATTCTGGTTTGGAAGACCTAAATTATCTCCTTTTTCCAGACAATTTATCACAAGACTATATCAGCAAGATGCCTCTGTTGCATTTGGGAGACTCCCTCAGGAGAATAGGATGAGTATATGCTAGTTAGCTTTCATCGGTCAGTCTCTTCTCAGCAGACCCAGAAAGGGACTATTTCTGATCTTGCACTGTCCTTCCTCTTCTTATCCTCTGCTATCTGACAGTTATTTCCCTGTATTATTACCTACTTTTTAACACTACGTTATCTGAGTTAGTATTCTTAGTAGTCTCTGTCATCTTCTGTACATATCCATATACTTACTTAAACAACACTGTATTCATGCATTTGTTTATCCAGTTATGTGACAGAAATGTATTATGTTGTAATTGCTTACAAATGGAACTATTAGAAAATATAATCCCATAAAGGACAAAATGATTAGACAATCCGAGTACATAAAACCAACCCCCCAAAATAGATTTATATAGGTATTACAAGAGCATTCCTGACTACTGAATATGGAGTGTATTGGACAGACATTCACTGATAAATACAAATTTATCCCTTTTCTCAAATAAACACAATATTTTTGAAGTGTAGCCACGCTAGACTTCTGTCACATGTCCTCATTTCTGTCCCAGGTTTCTCAAGACTCAGCTGTTGTAGCTTAGAGCTATATGATAGGTTCAATGTAAAATATACGTAATGGGCATGTCTACACCAGATGTTCTACTGTGGAACTGACTAATTAGCTCCTAGGTAAAGCATCATACTCTACATATGAGATGCTATTAGGCCTTGGTAAACTAATTAACTCCACTATAGGAGAATACTGCCCAACGCAAGCACTATCCTACAGTGGAGTAGTTATGTGTGGTAAAATGTCCATGTAGATGGTGATGAGGCTGGCACTGCCTGGTGGCTAACCCCACCCTGGAGCATCCTCATGCCCCAGCCAGCCACTCTGCAGCATGCTAAGCCAGGCTGGAGCAGCCCCGGGATGGCAGGCTGACCCCCCAGGTCCCCTGCCAGCTGGGGCTGCTCTGCCCCAGCTCATTGTGGTGCTGTCCCAGGTGCCCACGTAAACACTGCAGCAGGGACCAATAAACTCTGGAGTGAACCTGCACCGGAGTTTATTGGATTGCATTAACTGTAGGTGGAAGGGTGCCCGGTTACAATGAAATGCAAAATGTGAGGATAAAATTTTTAAAAAATAATATAAACTTTATTCCATTCTTTGCAGGTTTTTATGCCATAGTCATTACCTTAATATCTGAGCCAAGTTACTAAACAAAATTATTGTAGCTCCTTAACTGCTTTCACATGTCTATTCCCTTTGCTGGAATTTTAGGAGATCCATATCTCTGTGTCAAACATATTTAAATATGAGTAACATACAAATGCAGTCTGTACACAGGAAAAGGCCTATAACAGATATGTTTGAACCTGTAGTTTGCTTTTACTCTACTCTAGCTTTGTTGTTTTGGATTTACATCCCAAACACTGAGATTCTGTACTTTGTAATGCAAGCTGGTATTCACTAACATATGCATAGTTCTTTCTTGATGGAGGCAGCCAATTAAAATCTTCAGGAACAGATTTTATTTTTAATGTCAGCCCCTTTTGGCTCACCTCTTACATTGAAGTACAAATACACAGAGTAAAACAGCTAGGTACGGTTCTGTGTTGATTTCATCCAGTCTCCTGCATGTTTTTTAGGATTAAATTCTTTTTGTGAGGTGGAAAACGATTCAATGTAACTGTCAATGAAATAAGCATAGATCCTGCTTTTACTAAAGAAAGAAAAATCTTGTCATTAGTACACAAGACTGAGAGGCAAAGAAATCTGGATTCTATTTCCAGCTTTGTTGCGGACATACAATGTGTCAAAGGGCATGTGTCAAAGTCTATACTGCCTCCATACTGCATCCTAGAGCACTGCTATTAAGCATTATTCCTCCTCTGTGTATGCCAGTTGAGGCAATGTGCTTGCATCAGGGTGGTGTTGTGCACATGCTCAATGCCACTATTAGGCTCTCTGTCTTGAGCACGCTTATCAGTAGTACTCTAAGGGCGCATGTACATGAGATGCGTTAATGAGCATTAGCTTAAGTTAATGCACATTATAAGCATGCATCTACATGTATGCACACTTAATGCACATTGACTTAGGTTAATCGCATCTAAATTTGATACCTGCAAATGAGATCATAAGTTTTGTTAGACAAATTCCTTTTTACTTTGACTCGAATTTGCTCAAGTGAAACCTGAATAAGAGGATTTGAGTCATTCTTTATTTACAGCAGTTTGATTTATTATTGAACCTACATTTATTTAATAACATTTTAGAAAGTCTATATTGTAAAATCTTTTGGGTAGTGAGTGTCTTTTTATATGTTTGTGCAGATTTTCTGGAAAGATGGAATCATGTGATATCTGGGTATTACAATAATAAATGCAAAAAGTAAATAGACATTTAAGAGTTAAAGACACCAAGAATAGCTGGGGGACAGCTCTTGAAGTGATCTGTTTAAAGCATAAGTCTGGATTATTTAAAGTATATTTCAAATATATTTTCAAACCCTTTTATATTGAATAACACTAGTTTATTATTAAAGCTTAGTTATCCCACTTTACTGTAACACAGTTAGGTATATGCAATAGTTATTTTAGGTAATGTATAGTATATCGGACATAAGTCTTGAATAAAATTTTTTTGGGAAAAATGTGTGTACGGTCTAAAGGAATGTGTTTGTTCTCCAAAGAAACATATAATGCAGCTCTAAAATGGATGCTGCTAAATGCAATATCCCAATAGGCCACCACAGACTCCATTCATTCTAATACAAGCCTGAACTTGACTAAGTTGAACAAGATGTGACACCATGTATATTAGAGATAAGTACATATTGCGGAGTTTCTGTCTGATTTGCAGCCAACGTTCGTCTCCCTTTTTCATAAGCTAATGATACTCCAAAGTACATAAAAAGCTCTTTTGTCTTTGTCTTAGAGTAGAAAAAGCTATATTTTAAGGGCCCCATTCAGACCTTTTCAGAATTATGATTGAGTCTTTCTGACTAGAATGTGTTGAAAGTAAATCCCACTCATCTCCAAGGTACAGTTCTGAAACTCTCAGAAATACCCTTATGAAGAATACTCGTAAGACAATGGTAACTAAGGTCCCCCATTATGAAATGCAGAGCAACCTACTGAGATGCAGATTTGTTAAGTAAAGTACTCTTTAATGAAAGTAGTAGACTGCGTCTGAATTCCAGGGTTCATCTGAAACAGTTTTTGTACCATTTTAACAATATCAACTTGAAAAATGTGTTTATACAAGTACAGCTTATTTCCAGGAATGTACACAAATAGGCTATGCAGGTACCTTTACACAAATATAATAGCATCCACACCAAGAGCTCTACTAATTTAACTGTTTTGATGAAAAAAATGCATGACAAACTGAAATAGCTAATACCAAAAACTGTACTAAGTCCATTTGATACTAACAACATTTGTTCCGAACAAATGTTACTATTAATCCACCCCCAAAAGTGCTATTGTAATTATGAAGTAATTACTTTCCTTTATATCATCAGAAACCCAATCTCAACATTTATTTCACATACAAGCATCTTCAGGCAGCCCTCATTATCAGAATATTGTGGATTCCTGTATATCTCCAGATCCTGCATCATCAGAACACTCTTACTCCTTTCCTTACTATTTTCTTCAATCATTTTATTCCAGTTCCCCTTTCCCAAATCAATCACCCCTTCTCTTCCTTCTGTTACACCATCTCCAGCCTCCTTTTATACACAAACTTCTTGAACAGGATGACTAATACCCAAAATGGAGAAAGGGGCAGATGTAAACCCTTATACTTTCCTTTTAAAAGCTTTTTTTGTACAAAGTCGTCACTGATTAAAAATGTTTCAAAAGTGGCACAGTTGAAGCCAAGTAGCAGAGTCCCTAAATCATACTTTATGATGCAAATTGTCTTGGTTTTCAGAGATTTTTCCAATTGAACTTGATAAATTTTGAAATTCAGCAATGCTTCTGCAGAGGCTGTGGTGAGTCCTACTCCAGAACTTTTCAAGCCTTTAATTCCCTCAGGATAAGATCAGGCTACTCCAGTACACACACGTATTTAGTGCTGTAGTGTATGTGTGTGTGTGTGTGTGTGTGCGCGCGCGCCAGAAGCCAGAAGCAATCACCTTATCCCCTTACTACAGCATTATTGTAGATTTTGCAGTCCCTCCAGCCAAGTTTATGATTTGAGAATTCTCAATCCCCACTAGGGAGACTGTATTACCCAGTGGTCCATCCTTTAAAAGATTGAGGGTACCCCAAAATTGTGCTGGAATATGTGCATGGATCCCATGGATAAATGTTCTATAATAGTGAGTCTATAATATAAAGTGCATTGAATGTCCACTAGCTACTTGATTACCATGAAATGATAATCTAAGTATTCTTGTTACTAGTTGTTGCCAGTATTCTTGTTACCATGGACAGTTTATACAAATAACTATTAACTCACTGTTTCTTCTGATCACACTACAGCTTTTCTGAGATATATAGAACAGTATGATATCATAAGCTAAAAATAGCACCAATAGGATCTGAAAATGTTCACTTAACTCCCTATTGAGTTCCTCTCTAATAATATGAGATTAATTGGACAAAAGGCATTACACTGCACCGCACTACAATGGAGATCCTATAGTTAAAATATAAGACTATTACATTGTAATAATAGCTAACATTACTGTATCTGACTAGTATGGCATTTGTATAAAGTGATGCAGTTCTGATATGGTATGGTACATTAAAAATACAAGCTAAATAAATGTCAAGTCATTTTTTACATTAAAAAAAAAGATATAGTACTAAGATTACTGACCAGGAATATTATTAAATAAAAATTCCTTTACCTCTAAGCACAGTATGGTAGAGCATCACTAAATGAAGCCATTTTCTAGAGTACAGTTTTATTATTTCTGGAGATGAGTTATAACTGGAGAGACTATTATTATCACTTATATGATTGGGGCTTATGTAACGTTTCACTGTAAACAGTGAACACTGTGAGTAGCAAAGAATCAGAGTTCATTACAAGAGCGTTTCTCTCCATTATGAAAATCCATATTGACTTAGCTGCAGAGCTGGAACCAAAATGAAGCCAAATAGAGCCTAAGTATGACTTCCATCCATAAATAAGACAGGGGGTTACTGAAACAAGTCACTTCATGCTTGCTTTTATAACTCAGAAAGGCAAGCATGTTACGATCAATGTTTGCAGCAATCTGGCTGAGGTGGTGTCAACGTATTCAACACACTTTTTAGAGTTGGGTAAAATATTTGCAACTAACCATGAACTGCACAGATTTTGAGCATATCATTGGGTCCCATTTAGTGCAAATTCGACCCTCAATAGGTCTGTGTATCAAAATTATTTTCACTAATAAAACATGACAGCTTTTTATGACACTCAGTATTTTCACAGTGCAACAAGGATGTTTCAAAAACTGAAACGAAAATATGACATCTTTAGTAGAAAAAGGACAAATTCATATTGACAAATTTTAGAGAAAAATGTAAAGCTGTTTTTTACAATTTCATATAGCCCAAAGAAAATGATGGTACCTAAACATATTTTCCTTGCAGTCAAGAGGCCTGATCCACTGAATGGGTAACTTGTTCACATGAGGAGTCACAATGAAGCCACATAGTATATTTATTTATATGCCCCATGCACCTGCTCCCCAAGAATTAGTCCTCCAGCACTGGGACTCCGTAAAATAGCTGCTGCTTCTTTTCAGGTACAGACAGAAGTGCAGCTCCCCACTGTAATTCATGACACCTCACAGGAAACACCATGAGTTGCAGCTGTCCTCAGGACTCAACTGGCTTTCACTGTTGGGTCCTGGGGGTTGGGAGTTGAGCTGAAGTTTAGAGTGCTGTCTTTGCGGCCACTCTCCCCTAGCAACACATGTCCCCCCTCCCAGCCCTGGTGCTGTTTTCAGAATGGGAGGAAGGGAAAGGAGTTCCCTCTGTTCCCTTTCCCCCTCCCATTATGAAGACAATAAGGGGAGCAGGGCTTGGCTATATCAGGGCTTGGCCGATCCGGCAACAAACTGTTACATCTGCCAGTGCCCTTCTTTTTCTCCCCTTCCAGCAGGCACATGGGCAGAATCCAGTCTTCAGCAGCAGTAGTGACAGCTTAACCCTTTTACAACTGAATTGGAACAGGGACAGAGCTTCATCTTAAGCTCACTCATCCTTCCTTTCCTGTTCAGGGGAGGGCAGCCAGTTCAACTGTGAAAGGGTTAAAACTGTAGGTTCTTCCTGATCAGGAAAGGTGAGTGAACAAGCTGAAGAGTAGCCTCTGCCTCTGCCCCAAGAGGCCATGCCTCTGGAAAAAAAAATCCTCCTTCACTCTGCCTTCCCCTCAACAAAGTGCATGTCTTATTTGGGGGTATGTGATACGTGAGAACATATAGGTAAATGTTTGCATGATTAGACCTCGAAGTTTGTTTTGTAATTAATGGTTTTGTAGTTAATTTTAGAAATCAAATGCATTAATTTAGAGCTAGAAGATTTGTCCTGGTTTGGTCATGGTGCTGTTAAGACTATGTCAATAGCTCCAAAGACACTGCTGGGGAGAGATATATAAGCTAGTACTAAACAATCTAGTTCAGGTATGAGAATAGTTACATTACCTGAAAACAGCATAAGTTAGCCCAGGTAGAACACCACACACATGTAACTGTGCCAACTCTAGCACCTGACTTAGCTTGTTTAGAGCTACTGTGGGTATCTCTCCACAACACCGTATTATGCAGTATAGACAAAACCTATATGTGAGTAAAGGTGGAGACATGTAATAGGACACCTCTTAAAATGTCATGCTAATCAATGCTAATATTCTTATATCTTTCTTAAAATATTATTTTCAAATTCATATTTTGATAGGGAAAATCTCTACACTAGTAGCCTACTCTTATTGCACAGGGAGTGGGAGACACCCGAGAAAATCCTAAGTATAAAGTCCCTCTAGAGAAATAATATAAACTGCTTAACAGTAAAATATGTTTCATCTACTTCACTGCAAGTCAAGGTGTATATAATTATATGCTCTTCTGCTCACAGTATACACTGAAAGATGGCTGATGCCCAACAATTGTAAACCCAACGGTTGGTCAGCTTGTGACCAAGTCAGTATTATACACTGTGCTTTCCACTAAGATTCCTGTAAAAAAGTCTTTAAAATAGTGCAGATAGTTTGCCTAATGGGACATATTTTCAGTGACATCAAACTCTCTGGTGTTCTCGTCCTACAATCAGATAAATTCATTGATATCCAATGACACTACGAAGGATCCAAACCAACAACATTGATAGCAAGATTAAGGCCTGAGCTTTCCACTTACAGGCTATGTCTACATGTGTGCTTTAATGTGCAGTGGCCTATTTTACTGCGTATTAAAGCATCGTATAAAAAAAGTGCAAACACACTAATGTGCAGTAAAATAGGCTATTGTGCATTAAGCATCACTTAAAAGGTGTACGTTTTCATTACTGTGCATTAATGCAGCCTAATGAACATTTGTTTAGTACCTCACATTGGAGGACGCCTATACATGAGCAGCAAGGCTTGTCCAACATGCTGGAATTCCAGACTGTTAGAGCAGACTTGATTCATCGAGTCTGCTAGAGCATGGTAATTGCCATGCTCCAGCAGCTTCCTGTGTCTTGTGTATCAGTGTCCTTGCACTGAAAAAAGGCGGCAGGAGCACTTGAACTAAAGCTCATCAAATGAGCTTTAGTTCAAGTGTGCCCGCTGCCATTTTTCAGCACACAGATGCTAACACATGAGACACAAGGGGCTTTAATTACAGCAGAACTCTAATTAAGGCACTGTCCCTGCCACCCCCAGAGCACATGTACTAAACCAAAGGTAATAAATTTAATATGCATTAGGAAAAGTGCCTTAATGCATGTGTAGATGCACCCACAGTGGCCTATTTTTTATACTTGATAGATCCAAAATTTGTTGTTTCATGTCAAAATGTAGGTGTTTTGTTACAGACTGTTCTCGAAAAATCGCCCCTGAAAGGCTGCCACCCAGGGATAAACTTTTAAAAGACAATGGGTAAAAGATCAATTCAACTGTTTCTAATTTGCAACAGTCACCCAATTTGACTGTTAAGTATGTGTAAAGTACCTATTGGATTGGTATTTGTAGTTTCTAGGTTTAGTTTTAATAAAGACTTCATCAGATTTAACATTAACATCTGTAAAACTACACTCATGACTAATGATTTATGGGTAAGTAAGAAAACACCAACCCTTTACACACTGTTACACCATTTTATCCATGGCTCCTACTATTCTCAGGTAACTCTCCTTTATGGGTATATCTGTGCATGCAGACATTTACCACACTCAGCCTATAATCACGTGGCTTTGTTTTATTGTAGATCAGGAGTGGCATGTGCAGATGTTTGCTGGTGTCAAGAACCGCACCTAGAATCCACTGTAAGTAACTCAAGGTGGAGGGAGGAATGGGTGGAATTGGGGTGGGCTAGTGTGTTTGTGGGGGGTTTGGCAGGTCTGGGAGGGGGCTGGTGAGATTGGGGGCAGCTCTGTAGTGTCACTGGGGTTGTGGGAGTGGTTGTTCATATGGGAATGGAAAGATCGGGGGCTAAATACAGTCAGGTCAGCATGGAGGTGGGGGATGAGGGGTAGGAAGAGCATAACCCTGGGGACGAGGGGAGCAGCTGGGCTTTCCCAGCTCTGGGGCTGCATTTCAAATGCGCACATAATCACTAGATCAGGTTAACCCATTCTCGATTTAAGTTAGTTTACCTCCTAATGTAATCATATGAATTCACTTAACAAGGGACTAATATATATTATTCACTTCTTAACTAAAAAAATTAGGGTTTTTTTAGCATAGCATCCAAGAGAATGAAAAATGGTTAATCTTGCACAGCAAGAATGAAATATTTCAAACTTTACAGTGGGCGCGTCTGCTTGAGCTGCATAAGCAAGTACTAAATGCCTGCGCAGTAATTGGTGTTACTGTGCAGTACCATTGTCACACGGTTTTTGCCCAACGCTACTGCACAGTAGCAATGAGCTACTGTGCAATAGCTCATAACTACTGTGCAGTATGATTGCCGCACAGTTAATGCCTGGCAATGCTACTGTGTGGTACCAATGAGCTATGGTGCGGTAGCTTGTTGCTACTACACCATAGCAACTCCTGTAGACACACCCTGTGTGTGTGAAGTGAAGCCACATACAAAGAGCAGAACAGAACCGCAATAAGGTTGCTATTTGGTTTGATACAGCTTTGGTTTAAGAATTGGTGATCCAAGACTTAATTAGACCTTGGACACTATAAACCACAATATAGGAGGATTTTAAATTGGATTTAAATGGTTTGTACTACAAGCATCAATAACTTATACTGAATCAATAATGTTTTCTTTCTGTATTCATATATAATATATATATTCCACATTTACTGTATAATCTACTCCACTCTCTAGTTGCACTGAGTCCTGATTGCAATTGTATCAGTGTAGTTCTGCTGTGCCAGAAGAGTAGGAGGATTATGAAAAACAAATATAGGTCAGGATGGATTGTTTCTGCCAATACCGGGAAAGAGTACAGTTCTGTAGCAGCTCTAGGGTGTGAACAGATGTTTAGGCAGCCTGTTGGGGCGGCGCTGTAACACAAAAGAGCCATACTTAGAGGTTCAGTCAACCCAACAGGCATCTACTAGTCCAGTGGGGCTTGGAGCCTGCCTGCACCAGACCTGGCCAGCAAGTGAGGCATTCCAGTACCCTCCCAGGAGCCTGCCAGACCCCTCCTCCCCCTTTCCAGCTGGCAACTGTCAGGAGCAGCTGGGAGGAGGGAACAGCACCCCCCCACCTCGCAGGCCCAGCCTGACTCCCCGCGAGAACCCAGCAGGGGCAGTCAGGCCGGGACAGCATGGTGGGGAGGGAGGCTCCCTTTTTCCCTGCTCCCCACATAAGCCGCTTGCCAGTGGAAGCCTCTTGGCTGCTGTACCTTGAGCTGGGGCGTGGGGGAGTCCCTACCGCCCCGCTGTGGGGCCCAGCTCAGCTCCCCTCCAATACCCCAGCTGGAGTAGCTGGGGGAAGGGCATGTGGCAAGGGAAGGCTCCCTTCTTGCTGCCTGCCCTGCTGTGCAGGGAGGAGATGCAGCTTTTTCTGTCTCTCCTCTGTGCCAGCCCAAGAGTGGGGCTGGGTTGGCGCTCTCCCATGAGAACGAGCCCACCCCTGCAAAGGCCCCAGAGATGCAAGCTCTAGAGCACCTTTATCTGATACTACATCAGATGAGGGTTAACATTTCGCACTTTTTAAAGCGCTCTGCAGGCTTGAACATTCGTTATGTTACGGCTACAGAGTGCTTTTGGTGGCCTCATCACATGAAAAGTTTAACTTCTGTACACACTTCTAGTCTGCAAGAGTAGCCACATGATCTGTCTATTATCTATTTTAAGCCTATATCCTAATTGCTGAGGCAGCAGCAGTGGACACACAGTGATTATTGTTCAGCCACGTGGCCTGAAGCCAAAGTGTTCCTTCAGAATAGCTCTACTAGGTCTCCCTAGCAGGCAGGTTTTTTTGGTTGTTGGGACAATATTTTCCCCATAATAGATTTATTTATTTATTCTTTTGATGAGATGGAATTGTGTAGCATCTCTGAATCATATCAGCTCTTACCTGCTTTAATGAATAGGTCATCATCTACCCACCCATAGTTTTGGGTAATGGAACTGACAAAGAGGGGAAAGTTAATTTCAATAGGAATTATGGTCACTTCACTGTTACTGAATATATATGGCATGAGGAACAACATATGCTATAGAAAGTATTTTTTGCAGAACTACTTCACCTGAAAAACACAGAGAAGACCCAGGGAAGAGCAGGAACAATGATTAGAGACTTAATGGTTCTTACTACAAAGAGCGATGACGAAGATGGCTTATTTAACCTTGATAAGAGAATGAAAAAACCATGACCGATGTAAATAAAATCAGGAACAGTGTAGTGGAAAACCGATCAGTCACTCCTTTTCATTCTCTCTCTCATAATGCAAGCCCAAAAAGATAATGAAAATGAAAATAAAGGGGCCAATGTAAAACAAATACAAAGGAAATCTTCTTTGTGTAATGTATTACAGTCAAACAGTGGAATTCAGAATACACTGTAGGCAAACTGTGAGAGGTCATTGCTAAAATAATTCAATAGGATTTTTCAAAGGACTGGATAATTTTATAAGCTTTTAACATTTGCTTTTATGCAGCAGAAGAGAATGATACAAGCAAAATCAAGTGATGTGTCAGGCAATAAGCTGATTGCCTGCAGGCATTAGGCAGGAACTTTATCCTATATTATTACACAAATGGCTGGATGCATTACTGTGGGTGCAATACAGCATTCCTTTGAGGTTTCAGGTATTATTGACCACTGCCAGCAGCAGGATATTGCACTAACCAGACCAAGAAACACTAAGATTCATAATTGTAATGTTACTTAAGCACACATGATCACACAATGGGTGAAATTTTAACCCTGCTACTTGACATCATCTTCCTTGCCTCTAGCTCTTCCAGTGGCATTTTTAAATACAAAGGCTGGAACACACCTCTTTAAAAGTCCTGACCAAAGTAAGCCTTAGCAGGGATACCACCTGAAGAATACAGAGACTGCTTTTAAACCTCATTTCATTGACTGCAGGCCAACTGGGGTAAAATTAGTCAAACCTGATGAGGGAGTCACTAGAGATATGTGTTTATCTTTCCAGTATTACAGTGTCTGTATTTGAAATACCTCAGCTCCCAGAGCATGCCTACTGTCAGAGTCTATTGACAACACCCTTAATCACCAGATTCCCTGTATTTCTGTGCTTCACTCCCTCTCTCTGGTATTTTTAATATATCTTGCTTCTGCTTTCAACTCATCCACAAAGCTGTCAATTTTCTGAAATGCTTCTCTCTCTCTCTCTCACTCTGCATGTCTACATTTTTGATGATATCTAGATAACTCAAACGAAAGGTATAGCATCCTGCTAAAAGTGAGAATATTCAGTTTAGCCAGCCCATTTTAATACATTTTTAAGTAGTTAAAAAGTTGGTTTATCTGTGTGGTGCTCTAATTAAATTTTATGGACTCTGTCAGACCTCACCAGTAGCTCTGGAAAACTGAGAAACCTTTACGGACTTCTGGTCTTGTGGTCTGAATCTTGGCCAGTTTGCTTTTTTATGTTAGACCTCCTTTGTAGTTCACCTGCCCTATTTTCTTTGTATGTTTCTACCATCTGCACCTCAAATTTACTCTCTTACTAATTCAGAAAATATAGCCCATGATCTTCAGGGAAAGATAAATTAAAGGAGCTGAATTATACAAGAATCATGGAAGACGACATTTTTCCCCACCAGGCTGCTGGAAGACTCCTTCAGGTCTATTATACAGCCTATGGAGAGGTTGAGAATCTGAGATAAACAACCAAGGTAGAAACAAGGGGCTTTGTATGCTACAAAGACCCTCAAAAATAATTTTTCTTCAGGCCTGGGCATGAAGTCCTCATTTGTCTTCTCTCGTAGGTAGAAGGAAGTCAACTAGTAGGCAACCTATCAACCAACATGTTTCTTTACAAGAACCTGTGGGTATAAATTCACTTCCAGTTCCTACTGACTTATCTGTAGGCTTCAATTCATAAACATCTTTGCTGAGTGAATGCTGCAGTCAGGAAAGCACTACTATAAATAAAGTAGGTTTATTATGTTTCATGTACACCACTGTAAACCGGGGTAGGTACTCGACAATTTCTTAAAATCAAGGCCCTTTATCAAGTCCCAAATAAGTACCCCAAAACACAGGTAAGTTCTGAAAAAATAGACCCATGTCTTTTCTATGTTAATTTTCACTGTTTTGAGATATTTTCAATGAAAGACCTTCTTATTTTTAGGGGTCTACCAGCTTTTATCCCTTAATTTCTTGCTTGTCTCAGTCTCTGTATGGGAAATCAGGATTAGCCAGTGTTGAAATTATTTTATGTCACAAAGGGCAGTTTATGATTTCACATAACAACATAGGGAACATGGAGTGAGCATAGACAGCCCTCAGGATTGAAGCATCATCTTTCCAAACAACTTGCTCCCTCATTTGAACATTAACATTGGAAAGGTGCTGACATCAGTTTTAGGTGTTTATCGCTGCTCAGGATTCAGTCTATAAAGACAGAATAAATGTACCATGAAAAGGCAGAATTATTTTTCAAAGTTACCTAGAGAGCATCACCTGCCCTTTACAGAATGATAATGGATGATTAAATATATTCAGGGAAGAGTAAGATTTTTTTCACTAAAATAAATATCAGCTAGATTTTTTGCCAAATTTTGCATCATCTTCCCCACATATTTTGTGGATTCTGGGGGAAAATCTGAAGAAAAATATGCAAAATTGTCTGAATGCATCTGCTGTAAAACATTTATGAAAATACTAGCAATTTATTTGGTACAGGTTTATATCCAGCCATCTTTAAATCATGTTTTGATTTTTTGTTTACCCAAATTTGCCTTAAAACAAAAATCTACCTCTTGCCCCAGTGATTTTCCATTTCTCTTGGAATCATCATTCTCATTTCACTCCCTGCTGCGTGCTTTTGTTGAAGACAAAATCATATTTTCACAGGGCATGAAGTTACTTTTAAATGTGCATCCCTAAGTGCAGACCTAGGTACTTTGGTTAGGGAGAACAACAGTGAAATAGTTAATTCTGACATTTAAAATTGTCATTCTCTAGCTTTCAGAGTTAATGCCCCAGCAAGATGAACTGAGGGAAGGAGAAGGAGGTCATACCTATGTTAGAGTTATGCTTTTACTTTTTTGCATATGTACTTTTACTTTTATTTACTTTTTTGTATATGTATATGCATTTTTGTATATATACTTGGGAAAACAATGCTGTATTAACATTGACAATGCATAAGTTAAGACTATGTCAATATGCAATGTCAATAGCTCCAAAGACACTGCTGGGGAGAGATATATAAGCTAGTACTAAACAATCTAGTTCAGGTATGAGAATAGTTACATTACCTGAAAACAGCATAAGTTAGCCCAGGTAGAACACCACACACATGTAACTGTGCCAACTCTAGCACCTGACTTAGCTTGTTTAGAGCTACTGTGGGTATCTCTCCACAACACCGTATTATGCAGTATAGACAAAACCTATATGTGAGTAAAGGTGGAGACATGTAATAGGACACCTCTTAAAATGTCATGCTAATCAATGCTAATATTCTTATATCTTTCTTAAAATATTATTTTCAAATTCATATTTTGATAGGGAAAATCTCTACACTAGTAGCCTACTCTCATTGCAAAGGGAGTGGGAGACACCCAAGAAAATCCTAAGTATAAAGTCCCTCTAGAGAAATAAAATAAACTGCTTAACAGTAAGATAAAAATTCAATTGGAATAGATAAAAACTTTATGTGTTCTTAATTATAGCTTAAATTAAGCGGAGCACACTGAATCCTTGGAATTCATGATAAAGTGGGAATTTCTATAGTAGGCATTTCTATTGGGTTTGTTGATTTGGTGCATGATGGAAGAACAGAATGGTAGAAACAGTACTGAGCTGTACTTGTTTCCATTTATACAAAATGTAGGTCCCTGTACGGTGGCACTATATGCAGAGAACCTATAAAGTGTCTCTAATATTAACATATTTTTCAACTTGTTAAAGAGAGGACCATATAAGTTCCTAGATAGACAGGTGAGATAGATTTATACAGCAGCAAGAGGTATTTTTAATTGTGTAATTTAAATAACTACATTTATTCATTGCATCCCCCATCATGTTGCATATATCTGTAATCATGGAAAGGCATATCAGACTACATTTTGAAAATACTGTAAGGTAATTACATGCACAAGTCTTAGAAATAATGGATTTTATGAAAAACTCCCTCACAGCTTTGAAAATATACCACATTATGCCATATATATAACGGGGCTACTGCTTTACTTTCTCTGTGACTTTATCCTCCTTTCCATGTAAAATTATATTCCCTCTGGGCTACTTTTATGTGAATAAATACAATCCTGTGTGTGTGGCACTTGTGGGATTATTATGTGATCAGCAGATTTCTATGAGGCTGGAAAGCTGGGTGTTCACAAGTGAGGGACAATTTTCTATTTCATGAATCTCCATTTCATGTTCTCTGCTGATGACCTAGTTTCACTCATAAGTGTAGGTCAGGTTTAAGCATATTTGGTGAATATATACTATAGAACTTGTCGAAATCCAGTAGCAGCGGGGCTGAATTCTCCCGTGAAAGTGAAATTTGCCAAGTGATTTTTTTTTGCCCCCATTTCCTTGTGTCTACAACCAGACCCTTCACAATGATCGACAAAGGGATAAGTCACAACTTATGGCTAAAGGCATTACCATAAATTGCAGACCCTGGAACAACTGAAAAACAATTAATTGAAATCCAGTGCTGGAATAATTATGAGACTTCACATATGTATAGCACTCCACTTCTTCAAAGTGATGCACATTAATTAATCCTCACAACATCCTGTGGAGTCACACACCCATGCCACTATGTAGGAAACAACCAGGAGAACCCCATTACAGAGGTATCTGAGTATTATCAATTATTCTTTGACTAATTTCAGAGAATATTCCCTCACAGAAGTCCCCATCCATGGAAGCTTTTCTTGTGGACTGATACCCCTTGTGGAAAAAACCAGGCATGCCTCTTGAAATACTATCTGCGAATACTATCCCTTTACACGAGCTCTGACTTCTCAAAAGCCCTGTAGAGGAGTTACTTTTTTGGGACTCTTCATAGCTTGAACTGCTGAGATCCCCAGTAGGAAATATATATAGGAAAGTTCCTGGTTATATTTTCTATTCTAAAACTAGAGAGAGAATGATGTGCACCCCACTGTGCTCTTCTGCAAAGCCTGCCTAATTTCTGTTCTTGCCCCCATCAGGGTCTTCATCCCCTATAGGGAGGCCTCAAGGGATAAGATCAGCAAGAAAGGATAAAGCCAGGAGGGCACTGGGTCTGTGTCCCATGAGAAGGGAAGGTGATTACCAGTGTGCAGAGTGCCCCTCTTCTGTGCAAATGCAATTAAGTATAACTATCCCCTTTAGAAACAAAAGAAAAACAGATGCAAGGGGCTTAAATGATTTGTTCAAGATTTCACAGTTATTTCTTGGCCAAACCAGGGGGAAAAAATATCCGTTCTAAATCAAAATTCCTCCAGATAATCACTTCCCATATTTATGAAGGCAGTTTTCCATTTGACTATGCAGAAATATGAAAAAAATCATTTGAAATAGTGTTTTGTAAAATACTCCTTGAAAAGTTGTTTCTAAAAGACAATTTTCTCAATATATTTCTCTTCTAGCCCTCCCCATTGATTCCTCCTCAAAAAAACAAAACAAAAAACAAAAAAAGAAAAAAAACCCAAAAAGAAAAAAACAAGTTATGCCAATAATTATAAAGCTTTTTAGTTTGAAGTGTTTTCTCTTTTTTCCCCCGGTAGAAAATATGCTTATTCCACAAGTGCAACAATTTATTAAATAGGATGCAGTGCTCTAGCTTTTTGTTTTTGCAGAATCATGTCAAATACATTTTGAAACATATTTTAATATGTCCTCCTTTGCTCCTGAAAAGGAAAGCTCTAATAATAATTTAAGCTGTTGATATTTAGAGAAACTGAAATTCTATGGGTCTGATCAGCCATGCAATTCTGGATATGCTAACAACTCATTCATTATGATAAAATGTTTCCCTCCATTATAGCTATTTTTCTATTGTTAATAATCTGTCAGCACTTTCATTCTAAATTCTGATTATCAGCAGTATGCAGCAAAATGTCTTCAGAAGTACCAAGATTTTTGATGTTGTCAGAAGAAAACAGAGAGAAATTTGCAGAAGATTAATTACAACTACATTGGGACAGGCAGTAAGAAGTGACGTATACATGGTTAGGAAAAAATGTTTGGTTGGTGTCAGTAGGTTGTGTTTTGTGGAATGCGTAAAGTGTAAAATACACCCCGGCTGCACATATTATAAGTCTGTATCTTATCTCAAGGGTTCCTTGTGCAATGTCCGAAGTAACTATTAAAACTCTGCCTTTTGTTGCTAAAAAGTGATAAAATTTAAGGCTGGATTCTCCTTTTGCTTATACCAGGAATAACTCCACTGACACTGGTGTAGATAAACTCATGTAAAATTGGTGTGAGTGAGAGGAGAAACAGGCCCAAGGTTTATTGCTTTATGTTGAACTATTATTTTTGTTTTAGGGCTCAATTCCAGTAACCTCAAATAGGCCAACTGAAGTCAGTGTGAGTTATGCCTGGCGAAAAGTTACCTGCAGAGGGAAAAAAAAGACTTTGTTCCTTTCCTATTTCTTTAAAAATGCATAAAGAAAGCCCAAAGGTGTGTTTATTTTCTTCTCTCTACCCCACTTTTCCTTTTACCTTCTCTATTTTCTCTTGCATGACTACAGGCAGTTGAAGAACTTGCAGCATAATGTCATCACAGATATCAAGTAAGCGCAACAGCTGAGATTGAGATAGTTTATATTCAGAGCGTTTAAAAATTTCCTTTATTTTTGTTAAACAACCAGTTTAGTTAAAATGCTAAAGAACCAGTAAGAAGAAAACATGTTTATTAAAGACGCAATTCTCTGGTCAAAAAGCACCAATAAAGGTCACAATACATACATGGAACCCTCCAACCACAGCTGTCAAAGTCACGTCTCAATAATGCTTTCTTCTTGGAAAATGTCTGGGAGGGGTATGAAGGTATGCCCTTATTCACCCCTGTTTCCCATTATAAAACGAAGTAGGCCTTAAAAAGGAGGGCCTCATTCATGCCAGAAATACACTGCATATTCAGCTCTTATTGTGGATGTTAAGATTGTTTTCTGAAAGTTCCAAGGAAAATCCTTACATTGTTTGTAGGCACATGATGGGGAAAAATATTTTAGATTATATTATTAAACCAAATGGAAGGTTAACTCTGCTTCACTTTACTGAGGGAAAGAATATTTAAAAAAGAAGATGAAATGTTTTCTGAACGAGTTTGCTAAGTTGAATAGCTCTTTAAGGCAAAGGTAATGTGCTGGACCTTATGGCTGGTTAACTCACCAGCCTACAAAATATGCCCCCATGGGATATTATTAATTTGAAGTAAGAAACTTATTTTAGCCCTTCTCTCTAACTGGTTAACATGAAAGCCAGCATTAGCACCAAGTATTTATCAACAGATTTGGATGTGCACATTGTCCTTGCTCAGAGAAGGCATCAAAGCATGTCCTATAATGTATGATCGCAGACATTTGTCCTATACATACAGCCTCTTTTTTTACACAGGATGTATTAAGTAGTGCCATCCTTCCTTCCTGCAGTTTCAACAAGGGCAGAATCAGGTTCCTGTTTTGCTTCTGTAGAAATGATTATTGAGGTCCAAGCCCTTAATGTTCTTACACAGGCAAAACTTGCATTGAGGTGTATAGGAATTTTGCCCGAGTAACGACTGTGGAGGTCCATAGAAAAGGAAGGGTCGTAAGAAAAAAATACTATAACTGGAGCATTATTTTTTCTTTTTATCAATGAGGGCTGATATTTAACAGGTACTTATCACAAAATAAGTATGCAAGTGCATTCTGTATAATAAATTTTTTAAACTGGGTCTCTTTTACAGAATATCTTTAACAGCATTCTAGTTCTTGTACCAACATATTCTTTTTAAGGGTTCTAAACCTACAATCTATTTAGTGCATTAAAATTTGCTTTGTGTTTATTATAGCTGTAAACATTTAATGGTTGATGATTAAATGCACAGTGAACTTATTAAATCCTACAAGATTTAATTAAATGTACTTGGCAACAGATGTAAATTTAAAATTAGTTTTAATAATTCTACATAAAATGAAATATTTCTCTGAATAGGTGCATCTAGTCCTAAGGGAGATTTTTCTATGTGTTCCTATTTTTATATTTTCGATTTTAGGTCATTTCCCTGTTTCTTCCCAACAATGAGCTGATTTGAGGGAAAAAAGGTGGAACAAAACTGATAAATAGGTCAAATAATAAAAAGTGATCTTGATACAGAGTGACCCCTCCTGGAAATCCTAGCCATATTTGTTTATTTTTATTAAAGTAATAGCAAACATATTTGAAGTAAAAAGTAAATTAAATTAATATCCAACTAGCATTAAAGGTATTAGTATTGTTATTGTTATTATAATCCTTTGGTTTAGCATCACAAGAATAGTTGGTACCAGAATTGGGAAAAAACAAACCATTCTTTATTCAATATCATTTCTTTAGAAATTACTACAGAGTAGAAAGCACATCAACTTCACATCAACTGCATTGCATTACTGTATGTTACACTGAGCCAATGTAATGTGCAATTTTTGTAAATGTAGGAATGCTAAAATCCAGTCATTTGAATTTAGAGATTCTACCAATAGTTTGAAGCCACCGATAACTCAGTACCTTACATATTGTGTACAAAATGAACACAATGTTACATTTCACATAGTTTAATGGATAGATGCATTGATTATACATACCATTTAATAGGACTTTTACAACAACCGTTATTGTGTCTCATGTTTCTGCCTTATTCTTTTTTTGGATTAGGGCTTCTTGAAGACTTAAATATGCTAAGTTCTGCTTTAGATTCTGACAAATCCCAGATCCATCATGTTTACAAGGCTTTTGGATCAGAACCATTTTTTAAAAGCAAGTTTTAGCTATGCTTTTTATGTTCTGAAAGTGTGCATTTTAAGTAACTAACAAAGGCTGTTCTAAAGCCTCAAGTATCAAATCATTCACCTCAAAGAAGTGCAAAGAATAAGGAGAAAGATACTATTTATTTGTACTAAATTAAATAAGTAAAGTGGCTTCTACTCTCTAAATTCATTTTCCTGCTTAGTCCTTTATTAACTCCTTCCTGTCTCCTTTCCTCAGACTAGGAAAGATCCTTTCCCGCATCCTTCCTTACATGTCATTTTAGGCAGGAATCCCCTCCCCCCCCCCACAATGAATAACGTATTCAGCAAGTAATTATTCTTTTTTTTTCAGATCATATCATTACTGAAAGAGAAGGCTGTGATAGTGAGAGACCTACAGTAATGTAATGGAATTGTGCCAGGTTCAGTAGCACATTCCATCTGAATGCAATGGTTTCTTATTTACATGTTGCTCATGTTTATGCAAGTTAAAGACAAATACAGCTGCTGCTGCATTCTCCAGGAATCTCAGATACTGGTCAAGGCTACAAATGGCCGCCACAATCAAGCTTGTAATGTATTTTTCATGAAAAGCTAGAAGCACTAATGGCTGGGGGAAAAAATCTGTACAATTTGCTTTGAAAAGATAGCAGACATTTTTCAAAAAACAAATACTGTACATTCAATCCAGCTTCTTTAGCTGCTTTCATGTTATAGGAATTCTGCTGGTGATGAAAACATGGTACAGCCAATCAAACTGCAGTGCTATAGAGCCATCCAAAGTAGAAGCCTTGTGTTTAAAATAACTCTTATGAATTATTCATTAAGAGTTGATGTTTATGCAAATTACAGAAGCATGTGCCCACCTGACCACCATGGGTTAATAATAATAATACTACTACTAATAATAAAAACATACACACACACACACACACACACACACACACACACACACACAAAGAACCAAAAAGAAAACTACCAAGCTCTAAGCATTCTCCAGAACCTATATAATCAAATGATAATACTCCTTCATTAAATGCATCAAAGAATTACAATCCTTACCTGGTTAGCTTTGTAGGGCCCTCAGATTTTCTGGATGAAATAACTGACTGTGCGTGCAACCAATAAAACTGAACTGAAAAGCTGATTAAGGGCACTTACTTAATGCAAAGCCACTCACTGAATATTCATATGATGCCTGTGTTTATGCAAATTAAAGCAAAAGAAAGCCCAAGGGGATTGGTTGCCATAGCCCACAAACACTGTGTACAGCAGAAAAATAGAGAATAGCGACAAATAAATCTTGAAATTCGTAGCTTGGAAAAAGAAAGAGGGATACAGAAAAACATTAAAAGTCTTATGTGAATTACAGTTTTAAAGAGCTTTATCTAATCATATCATTTTAGGCCTATCAGGTATTTTTCAACGGCGTAGTAATCTGTAATTATCATCATTCGAAGAGATACTGTCACTACTGTTTGTCAGCTTTATTTATCCTGTAACTGTTTGTATAAGCAGAGTCCTTAAGCATATCAAGTAGGAGAAAAATAATTACAACCAAAATTATAGAGTAATGCATTAGGAACAAAACCTATAGACATTTTACTAAGTCTTTCATGTGATGCTGCCTTCATGAGCAAAATGATAGTGAAAAGTGGTGTGACAGTAGGAGTCTGCTAGAAATGAAATTTAGCTCTTTGGTTTCTTAATTTTGATACACAGCTGCTTCATTTAACAGACTTGACTCTTTCACATGCTGCAGCTAATCCTAGCTTTTGGTTTTTTTTAAATCTTTTTCCTATTTTTAAATGTTTTTTTCCCCTTAACAACTTAAACATGTGAAGTGTACGTGTGTATTCTCTCATAATCAGATAAAATATACTAAAGCAAGTCCTCAGTGCAGGTAATTGACACTGCTACTACTATGTTTTACATTGTGTATTTTAAAATTAAAATGATTCAGTGTATCATTATTGTCATTTCTCTGACAGAGTAATGCTTGAAAATAGAAATCCTGTCCTTTTTACTTAGTTTCTTTTCCATCTGTTTCAGTCAACAACAAATTATGTTTTCAGCCCCCCTTTCTGGGTAACTTATTATTAATAGTATAATTTTTATTCAGGGTTGAAAAAATATCACAAAACACATATATAATGTTTTACAGCAAGGGCCTTGAACTGAAGATCACAGATCCTGAGTTTTTTGTGATTCCATTGGTATCTATTGACTGCTGCCAATAGTTACTACATCTTTTTTTTTTTTTTCTTCAAATAAACAATGATTACCGGTTTGTACCGGCTGCTAGATATTTTTTTTTTAGTGAAGGCCGCTTCTAATAAAATAGACATGGTTCTCATAAGGTAAAATTTCAGCTCTATTTAACCTAGCTAAAATTTTGCTTTTGGCTTCACTGCCTCTTTCTCTAAAGAGCACAGTTCTTATTCTGTGTGTTTTTACCTGCTTAAAGTAAGTTTTTTGGGAAATCTGCCTATAAATAACTTGTGACTTCTGGTTGGTATTATGAAATTGCCATAAAATGGAATGTAACAGTGAGCAGTAACCGCAGCATAAACTGACAGGGGAATCTGCCTATAAATAACTTAGGACTTGGGGTTGATACTATGAAACCATCTAAATCATGAAATGTAAGAGCAAGCAATGATCCCACCAGAAATCAGGTGGCACACACCTGTCAGAGCAGGGACTAGGTCCGTGAAGCAACATGGATGTTGGCTGCAGGACCAATTTTAAGGATCTCCAAAGCAGGTACAGGAAGTTTCAGGCAGGCAAAAATGATCAAAACAATGTGCCTTCATGACAAAGCAGTCTTGTTTTACTTTTAGACAGGCCAAAGGATGCAAACTTGGAGCAGACAGAGATTGAGGGAAAGAGAGAGAAAGAGGGTTGGGATCCCACAATTCACAGGAAAAGGGCATCTTATACTCCTCAGAAGGTTGTGCCCAAATCTCCCAAAATGTGTAACAGTTTGTTGAGCTCCATGAATTTCTCGTGCTATCTAAGCAAGAAGTAATTGTGTTTTGTGTTTAAAAATCCTAATAACATTTGCTTCACACTATTATGTTGGATTTCTTAGAGAGGTTGTGTTTACACTACTGGGGAACCTGGCTAGGACAGCGGTGGTACGTGGAATCGTAGGAGAGAGACGTGCACAGGAATTGTACTAGAAAGGCCAAGGACAAGAAAGAGTTCTGTAGCGTGGAACAATTGCTGGATATACCCAGCCTGAAATTTAAAGTCTAGCTCAAACCCTAGACACCTCTAGAGAAACTAAACCTCAATCTCTAGTTGCTTGATATAAAGTTAGCTCATCAGATTTGCTACACTAAATTCTTTAAGTATTCAATTTCCAGGAAGGAAAAACAGATGCTACAGCCACTGATGATGGTGCCTCACTAAATGGCTCTCTTCCTGCTCAGGCAACATTGAATATGTAGCCTACAATGGTAGTAGGGAAAATCATAGTATTAGAAGTTCCATCCAGGGGTGGGAGGATGAGAACAGGATGGGATTCAACACCGACAAGTGCAAGGTGATGCACCTGGGGAAGAAGAACCAGCAGCATACCTACAGGTTGGGGAACTCCCTTCTCATCAGCACAGAGGCAGAAAAGGATCTTGGAGTCATGGGCCGGCAGTGTGGGGATGCAGTCAGGAAGGCCACCCATACCTTGTCATGCATCCACAGATGCATCTCAAGCAGGTCCAAGGAGGTGATCCTCCCCCTCTATGTGGCACTGGTCAGTTGGAGTACTGCGTCCAATTCTGGGCACCGCACTTCAAGAGGGATGTGGACAACATGGTGAGGGTCCAGAGGAGGGTCACTCGCATGATCAGGGGGCAGCAGGGCAGGCCCTACGAGGAGAGGCTATGGGACCTGAACCTGTTCAGCCTCCAGAAGAGAAGGCTGAGGGGGGATCTAGTGGCCTGTTACAAACTAGTCAGAGGGGACCAACAGGCACTGGGGGAGTCCCTGTTTCCCCGAGCACTACTAGGAGTGACCAGGAATAACAGTCACAGGCTGGCAGAAGGCAGATTTAGGCTAGATATCAGGAGGCACTACTTCACGGTCAGGGCGGCTAGGATCTGGAACCAACTTCCAAGGAAGTGGTGCTGGCTTCTACCCTGGGGGTCTTTAAAAGGAGGCTAGATGTACACCTTTCTAGGGTCATTTGACCCCAGTACTCTTTCCTGCCATGGCAGGGGGTCGAACTTGATAATCTGCTTAGGTCCCTTCCAACCCTACTAACTATGAAACTATCCTTTGAATGAGTTACCGATTAAGACCCCTAACCTGAAATCCCATTTTATGACATGAGGTATTTTTTCCTACCTAGGGACAGAACCTCAGCAATAGGACAGCATCTGAAGTCATGTACCTTTATATAATCAAGGGAATCAAAATCTTGACTAAGGTGATATAAATATTACCAGACAGTCCCTTGGTAGTGGAGGACTTAACATGAGAATCATTCCTTTTTTTTTTTTTTTTTTTTTTGCATTTTGAGAGCTTTCTTTGAAATCAGGAAAAAAAAATCTGTGGGGAGAAATGTTATTAAAAATGTTTAGGGAAACATTTAGAACTTCCTGGAATGGTTATCAGCAAACCCCACATATTTCCAAGACTTTTCATTTCTTCTTAAAGGATATTTTTTTTCCTGAGAATAAAAACTTATTCCTATTTTAGAAATGATATCATGATGTCAGTAGGACTATCAGATATTTAGCTGTTTTAGAGTTTACTTAAGTGAATATGAGATTCCACTATGCTACTAGTGGCAAATCAGGATCTCATTCATAAAAATGCATGGCCAGGTAAGTAAAAAAGGTTGCTTAGGGCTAGATTAATTCGGATTTATTTTCACCTCATAATTACACAACGCAAAGAAGTTTTGAGAAATTTTATTCAATTCTAAACATTTAGTGAGGGCCTAAGCTATCACCCACTGAAAACAATGGAAAGACTCCCATTTATGAAGCTGAATTGGATGTTGATGGATAAATCCCTATACTTTTTGCCAGATGCAGAGAATGATTTTGCCCCTGAACCAAAGCAGTCCTACTCTGAATGCTGGGGCTGAACACAGTTGCCTGATATAGAGCCCAGTTTGAGAGAGAATTTGAGGCTCAACAAAGTACACTGTGGACATGTCTACACGAAACATTTACTGCACAGTTGACTAATTAATTCAAAGGTAACCGCACAACTAGAGATGATTCTTTCCTACCCCTGGTTTTAAGCATGGTTATTCCAAACCAAGTTACTTAGTCTGAATGATAGATATATGATTTGAATCTCAGTTTTTAAACCACATGTCCTAGCAGTCTCCAGCCCTACGCAAAATGGACTGTGTGTTTAATTTTCTTCAGACTTATAGTATGATAATGCTATAGTGGAATGTGCCAGGAGACAAGTCAGGTATGTTTCCAACAGATTTAAATTTTAATGCATGTAGAAGTTGACAAAATTGCACCTTTTTAACCTGAGCTTTAGCAGAGATGCTTGTACATGACCTGATTCAAGGAAACAATATTTCTGCACTGCAGCCCTGTCAATCCCTCACCTTTCAAGAACGCTAAACCAATAAAGTAAATTATTTTAAAGAATAAAGAAATAGAGAAAACCTGATCCATAAATTGACTTCTTTGTTCTGCCAATTGACTAAATGACACTTAAGTCATCCCTAAGTGCCTGGAAAAAAATAAAAGGCATTTCTTTTGTGAAACTGATGAAGAATTAGGCAATTGTAAAGTGTGGAATGGCAAAGTGGAAAATATATAGTAATAATGTTTCCTTTTTTCTCTCCCTGCGTCTATTTTTATTTTTTGCAGCAAAATGCTACAAGTGGAGTGACATTAAACTTCACTCCCTTCTCTAATCTCTGGATTAAGAGTAATGACAAGTACTTCGGTTGTATGGATTTTCAGTACTATAGCAATGGAATCTCCATGGCCTCTCCATGGATCCTGCTCCAGTCATCACCTGAACTGGCAATAGATAAGTTATCCAAATATTCTCCTTTAGCACCAGCCTCATACTCAGGGTGGAAGTGTCAAGGGGTTAAACCCAAATTACAGGAAGCTACTACTTTGCTGTACAAGTGGAGGTACTTGCCATGACTGGAAACGCTTCTTAGCTTTTGGAATTAATAAAATAAATATAATTAAATTCATATAAACAATAAAAAACAAATTAAATAGTACACAAACATTAATCATAACAATACACAAAAATAATTATTCAGATGAAATAAAAAATGAACCTCTGAAAAGCCTGAGATGTATGACTTCAACCTCTAAGATCTCACATTTTTCCAAGGATTTTACTTCATTTTTCATCAAAGACAATGAAACCGTACAGAAAAATGTTTTGTTCTCTTATTACTAATGAAGCAAGCATCCTTCCCCTCCTGTTGTTCTCCCACATTTCAGCCTTTAAAAAAAATGCTTCTTC
The DNA here is from genome assembly GCF_001723895.1 of Crocodylus porosus. Taxonomy (NCBI): domain Eukaryota; kingdom Metazoa; phylum Chordata; order Crocodylia; family Crocodylidae; genus Crocodylus; species Crocodylus porosus. The sequence goes on along the minus strand of NW_017728909.1, from coordinate 58,134,913 downwards.
ATATGTTGTCTCTATCCCTGTCTTGACTTTTTTCCTCCTTCCTCTAAACCTGTAGTTCTCAATCTTTTTAGACTCAACGCACTCCTGGATAGACTGAAGGCACCCCTTGGAATATGCCAGCTCTTAGCTTTGACTCCTTTTTTGACTGTAGAGTAACAACAGAGCAGCTTTTCTGTTGCAAAGAACTCAAAGAACACAATTATGGATTTCTATTTGAATTTTCTGGGTTTACCTCGTGAATCATGTTCGTAAACCTAACAGTGCTAACATTATGTGAAACCCCATGGCACCCTTGGATATATCTTAAGGCACCTCAGGGTGCTGTGGCACTCTGGTTGAGAATCACTGCTCCGAACCTTTCTCAATTCAGAGCAATAATGGTTACCTGGAGTAAAAGTGCACCGGTAGATTGGCTACTGATAAAGGAGAGAAATAGGTCCTCAGCTCAACCTTTACTGTTTTCACCCCTAAATTCCAAGAACACACACTTATCTCTGTGTCTATCTGGCTACCTGCAGCAGTAAAATATGGATTCTCACCTATACCACAAGAGGGAGAAGGAGGGTGGCACACAAACTGGCGGAAAGTCTTGTATCCACTTAGTTCTCTGATTTTTCCTTCTGTTCATACCCTATACTTATATTTTTACCCTAACAAACATCCTCTGGTCAGTAGATTTAAATGTCCTTGTCTTATGCTTTGGAAATCAAATTGAACAGTACTTTCATGGATCTAGGAGGTGATAATTATCTGGAATTTATGTCCTTGTCAAGATGCAATTTCTAGAAGGGAAGATTTCTTATTTCCTTCTGTCATTGTTTGGGAAGTTGCTTAACACCATCCAGTTTTCTTTCCAGTTTTAAAACCATCCAGTTTTATTTTATGGTCTTCTCTGACAAGCCTGCTTTTGTTTTACAACTTATCTAAGGCTAGGAACAGTCATTACATTTGTCCCAGGACAAGTCCCAGGGTTAGTGTGTATGTATTGCCCTTCTAATCGGGGTTTAGTGAGTGGATGAATGCATTGCCTATTTTCTAGTGTCAATTAAAAGATGCAGTTCTGGGACAACCATTCAGACACACTTTTCAGTGTCCCAGGACAAGCTGTTAGCTCTTCTTATCCCATGAAACTTTTTAGGCTTTGTTCTAGGACAATGGACATAGGCATCTGAACAATGGCACTTTGAATACAAAATAGTTTCTCCCAGGGTAAACATGATGTTTGTTTGGCTGAGAACAGACATCGCCCTTGTTGTGGCAGAAAATGTTTTAGTGAGGGACAAAGCATGAGTACATAGACATCCTCACCACTTTTTAAGAGACAGATCCCCCAAAATGTTTCTGCAACAAGACCTACTAACAGTTTGTCCTGCATTATTACACAGGTTGTCCCATGATAGATTCACAGGATTGATGAAATAGTCGGTCCTCCAGGTAGCCCACAATGCATCTCTTTGGCTCCAATGCTGACCCCTTTTGAACTCTGCCCATCGGCTCTGGCCCTGACCACAGAACTCTATTGCTCAGGGCTTTCAGACCCCAGGTGGCCACTCCCACCTACTTATTGCTCTGCATGGTGATTTGCCAGACATTTCATGTTCACCATCCACCTGAGACCAGGTGATGACCTACCTGATGACCTGCATCCTCTGAACAACACCAGTCACCAAAAACCTCCAGGATCCACCAGACCTCCATACTTCCACAAAACCATCCACACTTCCTCTACCATGTCCTCTCAGTCTAATGAGTTCCTTCCTTGCTTCCCCCTGCAAAATGCAGCAGCAACTGGACCAAGGAGAAGGCGACTGAACTCATTGCTATCTGAGATGGGATCAAGAAGTGGGTGCTCTAATCAAGGGGTTGGGTGTTTGCCACCAAAACAAGATGGTGTATCAGCTGATCACCAAGGAAATGGCACCCCAGAGTCATGATCATAATTTGATCCAGTGCTGCTCAATGTGCAAGGTACTGAGACAGCAGTTCACAAAGACACAACACAACAACTGCATGTCGGGGCCTGCAGGTACACAATGTGTCTACCATGAGGCAAACTTACATATCTTTATGATCAACAACACATCTCCAAAAATGTGTTTGGCATGGCAGCCCACATTACTACCAACCAACGTGGTGAGGACTTTTGTGCAATTGTGGTTGAAAAGACACAGCCCTCCCACGACAGCACAGCAACCCAGGAAATAAACCAATCACACCGGTGAGTGAGATACACCATTAGGCATTCTGACATTCCAGAGAAGAGTCAACTCACCAGTGACTCCTCATAGGATGCCCCTCCTCCCCACAAGTCAAAGTCATCAGAGGTCACTATTTCTTGCAGTCAGAGGCAAGAAAAGACCACTGACCTGCATCATACAGTGATGAACAGGTGCCAGTTCTACTGTGGGATCAGGTGGATCAGGGTGACATTGGCCAGGATGCTGGCATCCCCTGTTTATAGACAAGGGACATTCTGGGGTCTCAACATAAATCATACAAATCAGCAGCCCACCCCTACAACCGTCAACTAGCCTGCTGTGTTTCATGACCCCCATGGAAGTTAGGAGCCCCTGGCTGTACCCTATGACTCTATCCAATGGCTGCTTGTACCTTGGCTGTCCAAGCATGTCTCCTGGTTTCCCAGGTCCCTAGGGAACACAGAGAAGGACTGACTGCCCATGTTATAAGTCTGTGGGGTGAATGAGCTGGCCCACTGGCTAAATTGCCTTGCAAGTTGAAACTTTGTTGTGGAGTTCTTCATGCTATCAGGGAAACTGAAGAAAACAATTAACTCCTGTTCATCCTATACTTTCACAGCAGACACCTGTAAATAGGAACAATAGCACCTTTGGACCAAATAACAAGTCAAGAACATGTTCAGAGACTGGTACTCAGAAAGTTTCCAGGAAAATGAAGACTCATGTCCATACAAAGATAGATATGCTGGCTTCTTTGGTGGAGGCCAGGCGATGCCAGGAGGAAGAGAGAGTATATGACCACTTTATGGCCATCGTCAGGAACAGGATCAAGGAGTGACAGTACACCACTAAGTGTACTGAGCAAACAGGACATAGTGAGGACTGAACAGGAGTCCATGGATCACCTCATATCTGCCTTTAACCTGCAGACAGATGGCATCCTTAGTGTTCTCTGCATCATTCAACAAGTCAACCCACAAAGAAGACCATCCAGTCTCCCTTGGGGGCAGATGAAGCATACCCTAATCATCAGATGGCTATACCTGTTGGCCAGAACAATCCTCCAGCAGTGGCCACTTCCATCTGAAGACACACTATATGTGTATGCTGAGGCCGTGTAGGGCAGTAGTGGGTTTTGTGAAAATATTGATGGTTATTCTTTACTATTTTTAACTGCATTTAATTATTGTGTTACACCTGTTACCATGTTGGCCTTTGTTCTGTTTAATAAGAATTCTGCCTCTTGTCAGAGATTTTGCATTTAAAAAAATGGGGCAGGGAAAAACTGGGCAAGGAGGAGCTAGTCACAGGTGGTGTTTCTCCTTCCCCATGTATCTCCCTTACTTCTCCCTTGCACTAGGAACCTTGGTTTTAAGGAGGGGCATCTTTAACAATCACTGTGCAGTCTTTAACCACCGTTGTGTTGTGGGTTCTACTTCAGTTAGGCTGTGATTGATGCTGCTTAAGTTAATTGCACACTTTTGGCCTCACCCACCAGCCAGAAGTCCAAGAGAGGCACTAAAAAAGTGATGGAGAGTCAGCATGCCTGTCCCTGTAACCAAACCTCAAGATAAGCCATGTCATCAGCTCTTTCTCACCCACAACTGCAGCCCTCCTAGCAGGGTTCAGCATCCAGGTGGACATTTACCCCCATAGCTGATGGTCCTATCAGCTCTCACCACTCTACCAACTGCAGTCCTGGGAGCAGGGCTGAGCACCTACCCACCCCCTAACATGCATACCCTGCAGTTCCTCCCCTGACACTGTTCCCTGCCCATGTTGAACATGACATGTAAGAACAGGAGTTTAGTTTATAGTGTTTAATTGAGTACATTGAATCAGATCTATGAATCATCACCATCAGCCTGGAGTCTGCAAAACCATTCCACCAACATGTCAAACACACAGTGCCAGGCACTCAGTGCCCATTTGTAAATTCACAGGGCATCTGTAGGAGCTGGGGGTCACTCCATCCTCTGTGGCAGGGGCTCAGGTAGAGGCTCTCCCTTGGCCTTGCAAATGCTGTGCAGCACACATGCAGAGATGATGAACTGGGATACATTGCATTCACTGCCTCCATGAATGTCCTCAGGCACCTCTAACAAGCCTTGAGACAGCCAAAAGTGTACTCCACAGCCACCATGCAGCTGCTTAGATTGTAGTTGATCAGTTCTTTCTGGGCACCTAGAATGGTAGGCAGGGTCCCTGATTAGTCAGGATATAGTCACTTCCTCCCTCACCCTGAATATTAGGAAGATCAGGGACAAATTCCTTCTGCTCCATCGGCTGAAAGAGAAGGGAGAACCTAAATATTCTAGCAACACGCCCTCTGCTCAGATAGCTGACATTTGTACATGTGAAATGGCTGTGCTGACACAACTGCCTGAAACATAATCAAGAAGCAGCCCTTCCAATCAATTAATTAATGGCCATGGCACACAAGAGAAAAAATGGTGATGCGTGCCATTGATGGCCCAAATATAGCTGGGGAACTCCAGGCTGGCAAACCCTTCCATGAATCCCATGGGTCAGCAAGACATGATGTGTAGGGCCATTACACATTGGATTGCCAGGCACAAGTCATGCACTGCTTCTCTAGCCATCACCTTGCCTACACTGAAGTGTTTTGCTATGGATCTGCAGCTATATGGGGTTGTGAGCTTCCATAAAGTGATATCAGTGCACTCCTTCATGAATAAGGGCATTCTCATGACAGCTGTCCATGATGATCTGCAGGTGACCATGATGATCTGCTTCCTCCAGTCACTGCTCATCTCCCTGACCCAAAAATGGTGCTTCATGGTTTAGTGCCACTCCCACATCTGCCCAGTCACAACATGATGACCTAAAGCCAAAGTTTTTCAGGAAGGCAGCTGCTGTTGCAGATGAGGGTCCATAGACTCTCCGTTCTTTGCCAGCGAGCACACATACAAGGCTCTCCCCTGCAAATATTGTTCCACCATTCTTGGCACCAGTAAAAATAGTCATGGAATCACGGAAATGTGGTGGGACTCAACACATGACTGGGCGGTGAATGTCAAGGGCTATAGGTTGTACAGGAGGGACAGGATAGGAAGGAAAGGTGGGGGCGTGGCACTCTATATTAAGGAGGAATACACATCCTCGGCAATTAGCAAGGAGTCAGAGGGAGGGCACTCTGAAGTGCTTTCGGTTAGAGTACAAGGCAGTCGAGGGGAAAGAGACTTAACAGTGGGGGTCTACTACAGACCTCCCAACCAGGGGAAAAAGCTTGACCAGGAATTCTTAGGTCAGCTCACAGATGTAGTGAAGCTAAGGATGTGGTAGTCACGGGGGTCCTGAACTTCCCGGACATCTGCTGGGAAGAGCAGACAGCCAGGTCTAACCTCTCACGTAAGTTCTTGGATAGTGGGCAGGACCTCCATCTAACCCAGGAGGTGCACAGCCCCACCAGGGGAGACGCCTTGTTGGACCTAGTGCTGGCCACGGATGATGACCTGGTGAGGGGGTTGCGGGTGCTTGACCACTTGGGCAACAGCGATCATTGCCTGTTGGAATTCACCATCCAGCACAAGGTTGCAAAGGCATGCAGTAAGGCTGCAGCCCTAGATTTCAGGAGGGCAAACTTCACCAAGCTAAGGAGGATAGCTGGGGAAGCGCTGAGGTCCCAGAGGAGAGGGGAGTCAGGTGTCCAAGGAGAGTGGTCGCTCCTTAAGGAGACGATCCTCCAAGCCCAAAAGAAGGTAATCCCAATGAGGATCAAAGGGAGCAGGAGAGCACACAAGTCTCCGTGGCTCACCAAAAGCATCCGGGAATGTCTCCTTGCTAAAAAGGAGGCATACACCCAATGGAAAGGAGGGGTCATTACCAGGGAAGACTATTCTGCAGTCGCTCGGGGATGTAGGGGGGCAGTTAAGAAGGCCAAAGTAGAGATGGAATTAGGGCTAGCTTCCCAGATTTAGGACAATAAGAAGTACTTTTTTAAATACATAGGGGAGCAAAAAGAAGGTCCCGGGTAATGTGGGGCCCTTGCAGGACATATTGGGAAACTTGGTCATCACACCAGGCAACAAAGTTAACATCTTTAATGAATTCTTTGCCTCTGTCTTCCTAAGTAGGGACCAGAACAGCCACCTCCCTGCTGGGCCCCCCTTGGGCCCCGGGGGAGGCACGTCTGGGCCAAGGGTTAGCGAGGAACTAGTTAGGGAGCTTCTGGAGGGGCTGGACGTTTTCAAGTCAGCCGGCCCGGATGATCTCCACTCTAGAGTTCTAAAGGAATTGGCCGAGGTCATTGCAGGACCCCAGCCCAGCCTTACGAGCACTCGTGGTGTTCTGGTGTGGTGCCAGAGGATTGGAAGAGGGCCAACGTGGTTCCCATCTTCAAAAAAGGGAGGAAGAAGGACCCAGGAAACTATAGGCCAGTTAGTCTTACCTCAATCCCAGGCAAGCTGTTTGAGAAAATTATTCTGGCGCACATCCAGGAGGTGCCAGCAGGGGACTGCATGCTTAGGGGCAACTAACACGGGGTCATCAGTGGCAGGTCCTGTCAGACCAACCTGGTAGCCTTTTATGACCAGATCACCAGATCATTAGATGCAGGGGTAGCAGTGGACATAGTCTTCCTAGACTTCCAGAAGGCTTTCGACACTGTCTCTCACCCCATTCTCATTAAGAAACCGGGGGACTGCGGTGTTGACACCCACACAGTCAAATGAGTCACCAGCTGGCTGGAGGGCCGCACCCAGAGGGTGGTAGTGGATGGATCCTTCTCAACCTGGAAGGACGTGGGCAGTGGGGTTCCGCAGGCCTCGGTCCTCGGGCCCACACTGTTCAACGTCTTCATCAGTGA
>NW_017728909.1:58107225-58126691 GCF_001723895.1 Crocodylus porosus | reverse complement strand
TTTCCTGCCATGGCAGGGGGTCGGACTTGATGATCTGCTCAGGTCCCTTCCAACCCTAGAAACTATGAAACTATGAATCCAGAAGAGTCAGCCAAAGTTGCCTTCTCCACTCAGTCTTCCTCACAAGTACTGGGCCAGTGATGTCTTCACATTAGCAACCGTGTTATTTTCCCCCACCTCCCAAAAGCTCCAGGTCACGGTCAGTGTTAGCAGGAAGCATAGATGTTGCATAAATGTAAGCAGGGGATGAGGAGCCCACACCACCTAGCTGAATCACATCCAAATCCCTACCACACATTTTGCCACCCATCCACGATTTCAACAGCCAATAGGCACCAGTCATGCTGGCAGGTATGCTCACTCAGGCCACCTGCTGGTGGAATACAGGTGTTGCATGCAGGCATTAAGTTTGTTTCAATGGGAAATGTGTGGACATTCCAATCCCATGATTTCTCAAGTGTGAGATAAATTGTACAAAAAACAGTCCCATGGCAAATTCAACAGCAGTTTATAGCTTTTGTAGCCTAAAAAAACCCCTTAACACAAAATATTTATCACAGCACAACTACATTTAATACATTTGATTACATTCAGGGGCAGATGCAGGATACAAGCTGGGGGGAGGAGGGGAGGGAGGGGAGAGTTGCCCTGCTTTGGCTGTGCTGCACATGTGCCATGAACTTTCTGAGTTCACTGACATATCAGAACAGCTTCTGCCAGAGCCACTGCTTTGGTGTAGTTCTGAGATCCTTCCAAGTGAACACAGTGATCCTTGCAGGTGAACGCCTTTCCCCGTGTCACCGAATCTGGCAGCAGGCTAAGGAGTAAGGAGCAAGTAGATGCCCCACTGATAAGATGGTGGGCTCGCTGACCATGCACAGCACAGTTGAAGGAGGGTGTGATTTAATTCTTCACCCCTCCCTCCCTCTACTCCCCTTTCCTGGATTTGTCAATGGTTACACATCAATCACTATTATTAGCAAAAATGATAAAATATATTGTTTGTATTATTGAGCTTAAGGCTTTATTGTATGATGTTTCTTGTCAGGCCTTTTCCACCATTTAATTTGCTTTTACTATGGGTTGAGCTGGACATGGTAATTACTTACTTTATAACTAGCACAATCAGCAAGGTCAAGTCTTCAAAGGCTCACTTTCCATTCACTCAAAAACACACATCTTCTGCAGCTTGCTCTATGCTATCTGGAAATGGCAAAGGCTGACTAGTGCTAACTCCCATTTGGTAACTTCCTTGTTCTTCTCACCGCCATCCAAGTCTTCTCAAAAAAACCCTCTCACCTTGGGCCAACACACCATCTCTAATCTTCAAGTCCTGTGAGAATCCAAATGTGTAATGACAGCATAATACAGAATCAATTATCCTAACAATTTGGACCAACCCCTATTCATAAAATCAAATGTTCGGTTAATGAAACTTTTATTCAATGAACATTTATATAAAGCATGACATATAAAACATTTATACTGACATTATCAGTTTGTTGATTATTTCATTTTTTTTCAAAATTGTTAAAACAGCTCTCTTTACCATTGCCTTCACTTTTATCATACATTGTTCATGTTGGTGGCATGCCCTTAATTTGGATAACTAAAAAGTTAAGATAACTGGGTATATAATTAACTCTCTAGTGTAATGAAACTGTCCAGACAGACAACACCGGAATACTCTGCCCCATTAGTGATCAGCAAGAAATGATATATCATTTCATAGTTTCATAGTAATTAGGGGCTAGAAGGGACCTTACAGATCATTGGGTCCAGCTCCCCTGCACTTGGGCAGGAAAGGCTGCTGGAATCAGGTGACCCCAGCGAGATGGGCATCAGGACACTTTTTGAAGATTGTCAGGGTGGATGACTGTACCACCTATGGGGGGAGCCTGTTCTAAACCCTCGGCACTCAACTTGTAAAAAAGTTTTTCCTTATGTTTAGTCTGAAGCGATCCTCTATCAGCTTGTGCCAATTATTTCTTGTCCTCCCCTGGGGGGCCTTGGTGAACAAATGCTCCCTCAGGCCCTGATATACACCCTTGATATATAAATAGGCTTCCACCAAGTCTCCTCTGAGTCTTCTTTTCTCCAGACTGAACAAACCCATGTCTTTCAGCCTTTCCTTATATAACCTGGCCTCTAGGCCTTTAATCATGCATGTGGCCCTCCTTTGGACTTTCTCAAGCTTCTCCACATCCGTCTTGAAGCGTGGCACCTAGAACTGGATGCAGAACTCCAGCTGCAGTCTTACCAAAGCCAAATAGAGAGGGAGGATAATATCCTTAGTTTTTCTTGAGATGCCTCAGTAGATGTCTGCCAGTGTCTGATTAACTCTGCCAGCTACGGCATCGCATTAGTGGCTCATGTTCATTTTGTTGTCTATCATAACACCCAGGTCTCATTCAGTTATGGTTTCTTAGATTTCATAGATTTCAAAGACATTAGGGCTGGAAGGGACCTCATAAGATCATTGGGTCCAGCCCCCTACCCAAGGAGCAGAAAGTCAGCTAGGGTTAAAGAATCCCACCTTGCATTTCTCCATATTGATTGCCATCAGGTTTTCATCCACCCACCTTGCAAGCCTATCGAGGTTGGCCTGGATCACCAGCCTATCTTCAAGTGTGGATACTCTTCTCCAAAGTTTCATGTCATCAATGAATTTAGCCAGTCTGCTTCTGACACCAGAGTCCAGATCATTTATAAAGTCATTAAAGAGTACAAGTCCAAGAATGGAGCCTTGGGGACACCACTGGTCACTGAGTGCCATGTTGATTCAGTTCCGTCAACTACCACTCTCTAGGTATGACCTTGGAGCCAGTTTCCCAGTCATCGGACTGTGGTGTAGTCGAGGCTGCAGTTGCCCAATTTTTCCATGAGGACATCATGGGACAACATGTCAAAGGCTTTTTTAAAATATATATATCAACATCTTCCTTTTTATCCAGGTGATATGTCACCTGGTCATAGAAGGAAATGAGATGATTCAGACAAGACCTACCTGCAACAAACCCATGCTGGCTATCCCTCAGAATGTTGCCTTCTGTTAGCTTGTCAAGAATGGTTTCTTTGATTTTTTTTTCCAAGATCTTCCCAGGGTCAAACTGATTGGCCTGTAGTTTCTTGGGTCTTCTTTCCTCCCTTTATGGAAGATAGGCAACACATTAGCTCTCTTCCAATATTCAAGCACTTTGCCCAAGCACCACGAGTTCTCAAATATCTGTGCCAGTGGCTGTGCTATGATGTCTGCCAGTTTCTTTAGCACTCTTGGGTGCAATCAATCCAGACCAGCTGATTTGGGGTGGTCCTGCCTCTCAAGAAGCTCCCTCACAAGATCAATGCCAATGGTGGGCATATATTCACCCTCACCCTGGTCGTCCCACATTGGCGAGCTTAGGAGGATGGACAGACAACCACCAGAGCAATCACCCTTATCATCAACTGCAAAATCAGCGGGTTAGGATGATCAAGGGAATCCACTCCTACCCCAGCCCAGGAACAGAGCTTCTCCATGAGTGCCAGGAAGCCTAGGGCCTCCAACACTATACTTACTTCCCTGTACACTAATGCCAGGCGTTTGGGAAATAAACAGGAGGAACTGGTGCTAGCAAGTATAGGACTGCCAAGCTTGTAAGTGGATAGATTATTTCTCCCCAGATGGAGCACTTTACATTTCTCCATATTAAACAACATCTGGTTGAGGTCTGCCCACCTCATGAGCCTGTCTAGGTCGGCCTGTATTGCCAGCCTGTCTTCAAGTTTGATCAAACTCCCCCATAGTTTGGTGTTGTCAGTGAACTTTGCTACGTTGCTTTTAATACCCAAATCCAAATTGTTAATGAACATGTTTAAAAGCACTGGTCCAAGGGATGGTACTGGTCACCCTCCACCATGATTACTCACTTATATCAATCAATACTCTCTGGGTCCTACCAGTTACCTAGCCACTGGCCCATAAAGAAGTTGAGGCTGCATTTGCCCAATTTTTTCATGAGGACTTCATGAGAGGTCAAAGGCTTTTTTGAAGTCCAGGTATATGACATCAACCTCATTTCCCCATCTAGCTGGCAAATAACCTGATCATAGAAGGAGATGAGGTTGGACTGGCATGACCTGCCAGTATAACAAAGCCATGTTGGCTATTCCTCAGAATACTGCTTTGTGCTAGCCTGTCTGTAATGGATTATTTGATATTTTTCTTCAAGCTTTTACCAGGGACTGAGGACAAACTGATTGGCCTGCAATTTCCCAGGTACTCCTTTCTCCCTTTCTTAAAGATAGGCACCATGTTGGCCTTTTACCAATCTTCTGGGACCTCTCCTGAGTGCCATGAGTCTTCAAATAACTGCCAATGATCACACAATGACAGGGGCCAGTTCTTTCAGCACCCTTAGGTATAGTTCATCTGGTCCTGCCGACTTGTAGATATTTAGCCTTTGTAGGTGCTCCCCTACAAGATCTGTGCCAAAAATGGGGGAGTGGTTACCCCCACCATTTCATGTAGCTTTCAAAATGTTTTTTTATGACCAAATGTAACAAGAAGCCAAAGGTTTCTCTTACTGAAGAGAAGACCCTACAAGCAGCAAAGCCCAGCTGCAGCATGGAAGCTGCCTAATCAGGAGGGGCCATGCTCTGGGGCACTTAAAAACTCCATTTTCCAAGCAGGGAAGGAGGGATTAGAGGCTGGGATGATGCTTCAGAGGGAAACAAGCTCCCAGGAGGAAATGGAGTAATCTGAGAGACCCAAACCAACTTGAGACAGAGTGGTGAAAGCCCAGAGGACAAGGGATGCATTGATGTTTACCCCAAGGAAGGGAGGCTTTTGTTTCAAGTGATGGCATATCCTTTTTGTACCTAATGTGCCTTTACCCCAAGCAGGGTGGGTTTTGTTTAAAGGGATAGCTTGCCTTTATGTTATAGTTAAATTAGTGGACTGGATGTGGCTATATGAGGTGATGAGGAAAACGTGGAGTACCAGAGAGGCACGTTATTGAGGCCTGTCAGGGGCAGGGGCACAGGACACAGAGAGCCAATAGCCCAAACTAGAGAGAGGTCATAGAGTGGGGGCAAGAGCCCACAGGCAGGGAAGGACAGGTTGCAGTCAGGAGGTTGCAGTCAGGAGAGCCAAAGGCAGGTTGCAGTCAGGAGGGCCAAAACCTAGACCAGGAAGAGGAATAGGGGCAGCCTGAAGCTGAGAAGGCCAGCCAGACCCTGGGAAGGGTGAGATCAGGGCTAGGGCCCAGAGGCTGGGGTCCAGAACAGTGGACCTTGGGCTAGAGGACCCAGGTAGAGGAAAGGAGCCAAACTCAGGAAGGTCCAAAGCCCCAACAAAACAAAGGTTTTGTGACCAGAAGTCCAAGAAGTGTGAAGGGGCGAGAGCCCTACCAGAGTGATAACTTGTACCATCTGTGGGGCATGGGAACGTCTTTAGGGGCAGAAGGTGGCCATAACTTTAAACCTTAAGACTGGCAGAACATGAGGAAACAGGTGTTGAGGGCAAAAAGAGAAAGAGTACTACAAAAGTCTCACCAACTCCAGGCAGGCTGCCTCTTCTCATTATTTTTCATTACCATCAAGGTACGGTGTTGGGGGGACCGAGTTGCAGCCCTGGGAGACTCAAGTGGGGCTAGAGAGGGCCGCTGGGGGCATCACAGTGGCCTTCGGGCACCACCTTATCATACCGAAGAACACAAATAGCTTTAAGTCTTATTCATGTCCACAGCCAAAAAAAATTGTTGGGAGATCAGCATTCAAAACTTCAGTGCAAGTACAAGATGCTTTGTAAAGAAAACCTATATCAAAATGGACTTTCATGAAAACACAGTCAGACTCAATCCTGGTTAAATGGCTTAAGAACTGCTCGCAGTGAAAAATATGAGCTTGTAAGAGGGGGAAAAAGAAACAAATCTTTTAAGTAGAATCTAGGACTATCATGAAAAAAGTGGAATAAGAATTTTTAAAAACATTTACACCATTACTTTGAATGAGATAAAAATTAATTTTGAAGGGGATGTGAATAAAGGGGAACTTGCACCCGGAGTCAAAGGTTTTTGATTTTTGACAACTGGTGCAAGATTGTATATAAATGAAAGAGCAAGCATCTATTTTTATGACTTAACTGGATTTTGAAATTAAGCACAGCAGGTAGAAAGATCCTGCACAGTTTAAAAAAAAAACACATTGCATGTCTGTACCTGAAAGCCTGCCTTAAAAAAATATTCTGCTATTACCTAGGGTATTGGGAAATCAAAGACTGGGATAGCAATACATATACATCTGTTTCCACAGACCATCTATATAGACTGTTTGGAGCCAAGCCTAGGACCAAAATCCAGACTAGAAAGAGAAAAGACTGAAGCCCCTACTTTAAAAAAAATTACCTCTGGATTCCAATTTCTTCATATGCTAGTTCTCCAGGAGGTCTGCTAACAGCAGCTTTGAAAAGTATTTGGTCTTGAGAGGAATTTTTTTTCTGATCCAAACAGCTGCAGGTGGCACCCTGAATGGACACACAATCCAATAGGAGAATAAAATGTTCTCTTTCAAGCTACATAAAAGACAAGCTGCCATTGGTAAAAACTGTACAGAAAAAAGAGAAAGAATGGATTATCAGATTCTAGTACTGAGACATAGTTCTGTAACATGAAGGAATAGATTATGTGCTGTGAACAAAGTACTGCAAGGTCTGGAAAGTAGGCAGCTTCCCAGACTGAAACTTAGGTCCCCACTGAAAGACACAATTTTCTTAGGAATCAAAACATAAAAGTAATTACCAGAATTTATCTATGAAAGGTATTAAGGCTAGCAGTATGTGTTAATCTGATATATGTTTTATGCCACCCCCTTCGATACTGTCGTCTATATGATATGATATATAGTAGCAGGAACATGAAATTAAAGAATTTCAGCATTTGTTCTTTTTTTCTACTAGCAGGCAGTCTTTAGCTCTCTTGCCTAAGGATGAATGACCTCATCAGTCAGGGCCCAGAGGATTGTTAGTTTCCAAGGAACTGCATTGTACCTTCAGATAAGGAGAATTCAGAGCAAAGGATTGCTCCTGTTGGGATGCTCTCTCAGAATGCCTAATAGAATGCCGGAAAAGAAAAATAGTTCTTACTCTATAATAGGATTAATAATCTCTGAAGAGTCTTCAAGGTCCTTCATCTGAAGCCATAAAGATGATTTTAAATAGCAATAGTAAACACCTAGGGTCAAAAACACTTGCTGTCCACTGGTCTTCCATTTCTGAAAAACTAAACTTAGACACTCAAAAACAAACTGGAAGAAACCACTGAGCACTGACAATGTAAAACTGAAGGGGTAAGCCAACTTCTCTCTCTTCTCAGGGTTGCCAGAAAAGTTTACAAAATAGTTGAAAAGTAGGCAAGGTACACAATAAAAGGAAGTGTCAAATGGAAAGTGTGTGTTATGGTACAGCTATTTATACACTCAGTTTTATACACAGCATTACAATATATGCTGTTTGGATATGACCTGGAGATAACATACCTTTCCTAACAAAATATATAATAAACATATTAAAAGAAAAAAGTGCTGTATGGTAATCATAAATCATTCTTTTCAGCAGAAATAAGAGCGAATGCAAACGCTAAGCTGTATGGCAACAGGATATTTTGTAAATTGTGTTTTTGTAATGGCTGGGGCCATAAATGAAGGATATATAATACACACATGCAGACACTGATAATTACCCATAAGCTTCCACATTTTTCTGTTCTATACTATACTTTAACTAGGTAGAGGAAATATTAGTTGAATGTTTCAGTAGCCCATGGGTAACAAAGACACTTTAAAATGTAGTCTCAATTAATACAATGAAGCAACTCACTGCTGGTGTTTCAAATGTGTTATTTTATGTTTATATTCTCAACAGCGGTACTGGTTGAAAACAATAGTTATTTTATGTAGAACACTTTCAAAAAAACAAAACATAAATTTATTGTGGTGTTATTTATAATAGTTCAAGGGAACAGACATTTCCTTATTGAATTAAACGTTTAGAATGGCAGATAGACTGTGTTTATTGTTATTTTCAATTAACTGATTGTTTGGGCTAAAGGAAATTGACAAAAGAACACTGTGATGCGTAGGAAAGAGTGCATGGGAAGAGATGAACTCAAAACCTCCCCCTCCTAGAAGAACCAAGAGATCAAGGTTAAAAGCAACATCCAGATGGCTCCCTTATGTGCCTCCAACTCAGGTGTAACAGTGCCTAAAATTAGACAACCTTTGTTAGGAGGATGATTTAAACACAAAGGGTTAGGCACTCCCTTTCCTCAAACAGACAGTATAGAGACTTGGGTACCTCCAAGAGGCAATTCTGAGCAGGGAGCCATTGGAGATTGATGACAGGAAAGCACACCGACTCCCATCCCTTTAGAGATCTTATGTGCCTCTCTATTCACTCAGGATCTAAAAACCAGAGTCCATTTTTGAAGGTAAGTGGGAGTGAGTTGGTTGCCATTCTCTCCACCTGCTGCATAACAGTCTTCTGCTTAGACCACTTGTGCAAGACATGGGAAACTGAGCTTCTCAAAACTCCTCAGTCTAAGGAGATTCAAACCCACATAGAACAGTCTGGCTTGGAGAATGGTGATGCCTATAATACAAGAGTATTCAGGAAAGCAGAACAGCAAGCAAGAAGGAACCTGACTTTATAGTCTAATGACTGGGATAATCAGATGGAGGGGAGAGTGTGGGGTACCATTTAGCACAACCCCCAAGATTTTGATCTTGCATGGCAGCATAGGTAATGGCGTAGTTAATCATTACACTATTTAATATGAATACATTTTATAAATATAGATAATAAAGCAACATATTCAAAGTCTTGCAATTATTCTTTTTTAAAAATCTTACAAAATAGAAACTGACTGCCTAATGCAGTCAATTAACATGCCTTTGATGACAGTACAATGGCATTTCAAGTCTATGAGATAGTAAGAAAACCATAAAAGCAATTTTTATGTCTCAAATGGCTGGGAAAAAGTAATATCTCAAGAGATCTAAAACAGTATTTGTAGACAAGGTGTTCTTTCCCTCACCTCAGTGTGTAATGAGTGCTGTTCAGCTATATTTTGTTTAAATAGACTATCCTTGACCAACGTTTCAAAATCTTGTTGCTAATAGAAACCATAACCCCATTGGATGGCTGTGAAGGTCTCACACTCTGATTCCTGGTAACCAGGCACTTTTCAACCTGGGAATGTTATAGACAAAGTTCAATAAGTATGTTGTTTTTATTAGCTGAGTGTAAAGAACAAATAAGTGTGACTTTCCCATGACCACATAGTGGCAACATTTTCAATAAGCAAACAGAAGTTCAACAAAAGACGGGATACTGAATCCATCCTGGCCAGATTGTTCAGTTGTTCTGAGTAACTGCAATTTCCACTGATACCTGTAGGAGTTGTGGGCATTCAGCCTCTCAAAAATGAGTCTAACTATAATAAGCACAGTTCAATATATAAACATATTTATTAGTAATGATTTCATTCATTTATCTCTGATTTGGAATCCACTGGAATATTGTAAATTTGAAATTTGTATTCAGATGTTGTTTGGTTATTGTCCTGCTTAGGAAAGACAACAAAAAAACAGAGAGAACACAACCTAATATAGAGAAAGAGGATCTTAAAGAAAGCCTGATTCACTGTAAATAAGTTGTTACTTTGTGTTTTTTGTAGTAGGAACAAGGTACTTAACGCACCTGAACTAGAGGAAGAGGCTGCAAAATTTAAATGGGGTCACTGAGTGGTGATTGGGGGAAAATCCTTGATTGTGGGAAAAGCTTCATCTTGTAAAAGGGGGGGCGGGGCTTATCTTGGATTTGAGTACAGGTGGTATTTATCTGAGCCACGCACCCTTCCTTAGAATGATATCCATCAGCTTAGATTACAATGAAGGAGGAGAAGGACAAAGTTGAAATTATGGTAGCTGTGACACTTTAACCATTACCCATGTGATTAGCAATGTGAACAGGGATAGCTGATGTGGGTGAGACAGGGCTGAGACAGAACTCAAGAGAAGAGAATATAACTGAGTTAAAATAATTTGAGAAGGGGCAAAAATAGAGAGCCTCATTTCATGTTCCCTTATTAAACTATCAAAAATCAAAAGGTTCATTGGAGAAGTGGCATTGCCAAAGGGGATCATAATCTGCAAAAGGCACTGGAACTCAGGCAGGGGGTTCTATTAATTTTGCCAAGGCCACAGAAATGGATGCAGCATTAATTTTCTTCCTTTCTCTGACTACACTGGAAGACATAGTGCCTCAAGAAGATCAACAGCAGCTGAAGCAGCCACATCAAAAACCGATTACCTTTGATTTTAAAAGCCAGTACTGTTATTCTGTTTATTTGAAGGGAATAAAGAACCATTTTTATACTTCTGGGTATTCACCTTTGCATTTCTGTGGTCTAGTTTTGCAAAATACTGAACAGTCTTGAGTCCTAGTCACTTCCATAGATACTAAGGATGCTCACCACCCTGAAGTACCACGTAATAAAATCCAGCAGACAAAGTTAATGGGCCTACTCTTCAGACTACAAAAATTGTAATTAAAGTCCTCTGTAAATGGGATTGCTACTAGTACAAAACTGATTTTGAACTAGATCCTGGGAAAAAAATAAGGGGAAACCTTTCTAGCTTGTTGTTACACATTACCTTGAAGCTATACCAAGCACTGTGGAATGTTAAGCAGTGTTAATGTTAGACTGAGCAGGCACACATTAAGGCTTAATGCCATCTCTGAATTGCACAACTATGACTTGCCATGAGACAGCTGGTGATTCAGGACACCTGCTTTGGCTGGAGCGGGGGGGAAGAGGTAGGTTGTAGGGTAAGGAATGCATGGAGCTGGGACGTATGGGGTGGGGGGGAAGGGGGTGTGGGAAAATGAAGTCAGTCGCTGAAGCAAAATGAAAGAAATAGATCCAAGGAATAAAATGAAAGTAGTAAAAAGGAATAAAAACCAAAAAGAGTCTCGTGTTAATGAACTGGGATTGGCTAGGGGTGTTGGGGAACCAATCAGCAGGGGTTGTGCTTCTCTGGAAGGCTGGCAGCAGTAGGGAAAGGTGTTTTCCTTTCACTAATTCTCTGCCTCTGGTTGATGAAGGTAAGTGGGTAGTAGCTGGCTGCTTGTACTGTTTGCATGGGGTTGCACCCTTGTGGGGTGGGATTGGTTTGGTGCCAATAACACCCACTTGGCAACAGAGCTCCTGGGAGTAGAAACTTTGTCCACACAGAACAGGAGATAGGAGGGGATGGTGCATTTTGGGAAGCAGGACTGAAGTTGGGTGTTTTATCTTTGCAGAGCAGTCACAGGTTACTGTAACATGATTTGCGTAACAGCTCAAAGATAAAGTTATACCACTTTGTGTGAGATTTAAGATGCGTAAAGCAGGAGTCAGCAGCATTTTTGGGCAGTGCCAACAACACTTGCAACCTCGACTTGTAAGATGTTGGTGAGCCAGGGGCTGACAGTAGGAGAGCCATGAGGGGCCCAATCCTTATTGTGGCAGTGCAGCCCTGCTGTCTCCCTTGAGGCATGTATGCCAAGCAAGATGCCTTTGAGGGCCACACTCTAGCACCTGTGCTGGGGGTTGCTTACCCCTGGCCTAGGGTGCATGACACTTGTTTTTATGCTTTAACTTGTGGACTCTCTTGTATTAAAAGACTCTTAGTATAGCCCAAGGGCAATGTGTAACAACAACCATGATGCACCCAAAATGAACATCCACCCTAAAATTTCTGTGTCCCAAGTAAGTCCACTGGACCAATATGTGGATATGGACATTGGGACACCCCAGTTTCTCTTGAGTAAGTATCTTCAACCACAGTTGAGGGACCACAGTATAAAGATGGAGACTCCCAGCCTTCTCCATGCTTAAACTATCCCTCACTGTACCAAGTAACTTCCCTGACACACTTCTCAGGCACAGTTATTTGACCCTTGCTGATGAAAAACTAAGAACTGAGAGGAGAGTGTAAGAGCTACATTATAGAAGTTACCATGGACATATCTAGGAGTTGGAAGAGGGAGGTACAGAAGTTGTGACTAGACCCACCTCAGTGGGCAAACCATGTAGTCATAGTCCACCAGCTAGCTGGGCTAGTGGGTAGAGCCAGTTATGGAGCTGGGGACTGTAGGGGTAAGTGTCTGAAGCCATAAATCAAGAGCCAGGATACCAAACCAGAAATCAGAAACCAATTTACCAAAGCTAAAGAATAATCCACAGGGTGAAGTCCAAGAGTAAGCCAACCTGGGATCAGGAGTTAGGAAACAGGTCTGCAGGTAAAATTCAAAGGCAGGATCATAAACCAGAAATGTTGCTGAGTCTGCTTAGAGACCGTTATGCAGCAAGGGAAAGGTGTTGGAGGAGTTTCTTAAATGCAGCTCCAAAACCAATCAGAGGGAAGGAGCTAGGGGGTCAGCTGGCCTTAATTCATGGTAACTGGGTCAATGCCCTAGATAAGGGCTACAGGTTAAGCAGTTGCTTCAGTCTTACAGAGCTGGCCCAGGCTGTAGCATAGGAGCCTTATGCATGCCAGACCTTTTAAAACTTCTGCTCCAGAGAAGTTAGTATGACCTAGTCCAGCACTATCAGAGGACACAGTGGTAATTTGGGGCTTTCAGCTTCTTTCCCTCAGATTATTATTTATTACTGTTAATTATTCTTGAGACTATGTATTTTGAGTGCCTAACAGTCATAGCATGGATCAAGACCCTGTTGTGCTAGGCACTGTACAAACACAGACCTAAAAGGTGATTCCTGTCATAGCAGAATTTACACCTGAAGTATAGACAAGATGACAAAAAAGCTGAACATAAGGAAAGAAAGGCAGTAGTTATAGTAAATCAGTTGTATGATCATTGTCAACACTTTTGGTCATCACAGTAACATGGGTGTAGGACGCTGAACTCAGCACCCTCTCCTTCCCATTCTACAGGAGAAACAGCAATTACAGCAGGCAGGTGGAGCCTGGCAAAATCAATCAATTCTGAAGCTGGGCTCTGGATTTCTTAACCCATCTCTCTCCTACTACAACAGCCCCATTTCACTTTCCTTGCCCATTTTTGCATTGTTCCTCTCCCTTTCTTCTCTATTCTACTTTTATTTGTATTGCTTCACCAAATCCTATTCTTGGTAAAATCCTACAGGCTCTTCTTCTCTAACCCTCTAGAAAAAAACCTTTCACTCTAAATTTTTATAATCTATATAAAATACATAAATAAATATCTATCAAAATGACATGGAACTAACTTGATATGAGCCTGCTGCTTCTGCACTAATCATTTCTGTGACGCAATGTTTTCTCTCAATCTTTCTTTTTAGTTGTCAGGCTCATTAATGCAGGTCTTCTCTTCTCTTTGTATAACGTTAAGGATACTGAGGCTCCAATATTACATGTAATGGGCACTATTGCAGTATGAATAATAAATGAAGAAATGTTTCCTATGCTTTGGTGGATTTACCTCTCTTCCCAATCCTAATCTCTCACATTATAAAATTAAGCAACACAGTACATACTTCAAATTACTTGATTGCAGTTTGCATGGTGGTACTGAACCAATCCATGTGATAAGATTTCTGCAGCATAAGTTACAGAGAGTGAAACTGTGAATTTTATGATGGTCAAAAGCAAAGTTTAAGTACTCTTGGTTAAATACTTGATCTGAAACTTTTTAATTAAATGAGTCTTCTTACTGTGAAGCTTTTAGTGCTCAACTGTTCATGTTAAGAAAACACAAATGGATTGAGAACACAGCCAAATCAGGGTTAATTTTCAGTGTTGAACAAATGCTTGTTGAACATATTTTTTTCAGTTCTACCATGATAAGGGATTAAAGTATGAAAGGAAGCTTTAACCTTTGGTTGTGATTTAGGCCATAGAACATTTTTTTTTTTTTTTGTATTATGACTAGGTTGTAGCCCGCATGCAAGAAGGAATTACATAGCCTGTTTCTAAAATCCTGCCTTTTTGGAAGGTTTCCAATTCAGCTGATATATCCTTCACAGCAAAACTTGTTCTTTGCTCCCATTTCTAGTGTGTATCATTACTCCTGAGCTTATGGAAACTCTATCCATCCAGAATACTGCTGTAAAGGTCATTTTCCTGTTGATTTGAATTTGTGATCATCTTCAGGTATCCTTCTACTAGCCCCCCTTCTCTCACACAAAACAAAAGCTGCTTAACTTTCCAAGCTTTTCACAGCCTGTTCCCATCTCATCTATGATCCCTGATTCTGAATTGAGAGTTTGAGTCCCACCCATGATCAGCCTGTCATAGTTTTAGTTCAAACAAGTCATATCAAGTTGTCTCTTACGCTGGATCTCTTACTTGGGTAAGCATATTAGAGTTTATTATCTTCTTCCAAATCCTTCATTAAAACTCTCCTTTGCCACGTATCCTACAAAAAATTAATAACTAATTCATTCAGAAAAGCATGAACTTTCATAAGTTACAACCTACTTTGTCAGGTGTCCTGCCCTCTACCTAACTTCAGACAAGCTATTTTTTCATTGTACTCCTGTCTCTCTGTATCCAGCTTTTGTTCCTTATCTTTGGGGCAGAAGCCATGTTTTTGTTCTGTGCTGGTATACTGGCACAATGCAGTTCTGGGCTCCTAGTCAGTATGGTAATTCAAGAAAATAAATAAATAATGACTTTAAATGTGGACTGAAATTTGGTCTTGGAAAGTATCACTCAGTATCTCTCTGGTCTCTTCATTGCTTTAACCAACATTTAGTATAAAAAAAAATCACCCGCTACAAAAAATATAGACCTGTGAAGATGACAAAGGTAGCATCTATCCCCACTCAGTTCCTGTATGAAAATCTCAAGAATTCTGAAATTTTGTGATTCATCTAAAACACTCTCCACTTGGGAAATTATATCTATAGGATCAAGTTAGATTTGTCCCCACAGACTTTGCTCTTAGATAAGGAATTAGCTTTTCCTTCTCTGTTATGGGAAAAAACTGTGGGCCAAATCTGACCTGACTCCTAATTTGCTCAGTATTTCTAAGGCACCTATCACCATAGATCTTTACGCTCACAAGAGGTGATTCTGAGCATTTAGTCTGACCTCCTGCATAACATATACCCGATTTCCACATTATGCAGTATCAAACACAATTGTACTGTTGTCTATACAGCTGTACAACCAACAGTACAATTGTATGGTTAAGAAGGTGGAAATGGTAAGAAACTTTCCTATGCAAAGTAACAGCCAACATAACTCCTTCACTTTTTGAACCAAAGAGCTGATACAGATTAGCTTTGAGACATCTTAGCCTGGAATTTCTAACATGGGTAAATCTACATAGGAATGAGGCCATAAGAAAGTTAGATTTTTGTTCCACTAAGCAAGGTTTACCTAAATAGCTAGGGACCTATTGTGCTTCTCAGTTGAATACCTTTGATTTTATATCTGGCACCTATTGTGTATGCTAACAGAGTCCCACCCTCTTAGAGAGTACTTGTGAACAAAAGCATCAGTCCCTGACATAAATTATACATTGTAATTTGGACCAGGAAATTTCTGGATTAGAAACTGGAGACCCCCTTCAAAATTGTTATATCTGTGTAGTTTATTTAATTATCCATACAGTTAAGAATGCTATCTATCCTTTTTTATTTAATTCCTTTTAGTTTCAACGGGCAATGAGAGTTATGTACATAACCTGCTGAACTGCTTTTGAAAAGACACAGATCTACACTTTAGGCACCTAAATACCTTTGAAAATCTGGCCCAGAGTTCAGCCAAATCTACTGCAGATGTTGGTACTGGACAATCAAGTCTCATATTCTCTTGCTTTTTGCTGAGTGAAGACAGGATGTAATTACTGTGAAACACTTATTTATTCTTTCTTAACAAAGCACTTTGTGCACCAGAGAGCAGTACAAATCCCACTGCCCTTTCTTCTGATTTGGCTTTATTATTTGCAATTGGAAAGTCCAGTAAAGAGTCAGACTGTGCCGGATAAATGGTTAAGTGTCAAAAGAGGGGCAAATAAAATTGCAAGGATAATTACCTTGAACTATTTTAACTCAGTTTAAAAGGTAATAAATAGGGCTATTCACATATATCCCCCAAGGACACACTTCTTTAATGATGAAAGGTAGAGTATAAACTAGAGCTGCTAATGTTATTATGATAATCCTATGTTCTTTGATGGTTGCTTGCATTTAACTGTTTGTGATGTAGCATAAAACACTTTCAGTAATCAAGCTCTCAGTAACGTGCTTTCTTTCAGGACTCTCTATACAACTGCAGAAATGTACATTCATAGAACAGTTTCTCCCCCAAATCTTTTTCAATCCAAAAGCTTTGTGTCTTAGGTGTATCTATTGCATAAGCAAGTTGTTGGTATGGCTTTTTAGGAGGTTTTTTGTTTTTTTCTTAAGAAGGTGTTTGCTCTTTAGATGCTACCCATTAAAAGAAAAAGCTCTGGAGGCAAAATTGCAATTCACCTTGGTCCATTTTCTGTATGCTTGACATGTGACAGCATTGTTGTCAGGCAACTAATCTACAAATAGTCTAATGGAGCACATTTATGGGGCTGTTTCTAAAGAGCTGACAGTACTCTACTACTGCCAGCTGTTAAAATGATGGATATGATACATTATTTTAAAGCTCCAGTATACTCATCACAATGGGGCAATGCATGTGAATGTGCCTGCATTGATCCTGCTGTGTTCAGAGACTGCATATCACTACCATTCAATATGAGTGTCCCATCAGAGCCAAAGGTTCTATCTCACCATTGCCTACCAAGCTGCGATGCAACAATACAAGCGTTTGGGGTCTCAGTGTGCCAGGTAAATTTCCCACCGTGCTCTGTTACAATAGGAAGCAAGGGAAGAGAATGCCTCAGCTCTATTAAAAGCTGTCTCCAGTATAACCCTGAAAACAAGGATAATGGTGTTCACTAACAGCATGCCATGTAAAGAGTAGGAAGGGAGACTGCTAGTTTTGCTGTATATCACTGTTTATTGGAAGATCAGAAACCAGAATTTTTAGATAGCAAGCCAGAAGAACTGGCCGAAGGCAGAGGAAGAGATGCATCTGCACTGCAGTCTACAGCATTAATGTGCTTTGAGTTTGGTCTGTGACAAATCAGCATTATTCACGTTTCAAAGTCAACCCTAATATTTTATTCCGGGCTAGATCATAGCGGTCCTGAGGATAATTAAATTAGTTGCAGAGATTGTGGTCCCAACATGTAATTTCAAGTGTCTCTCTGTGCAAATTACCTGCGGGCCATGATTTTAGCTACCACTGGGGACTCTTTGGGTACAGTAATGTTGCCTGTGTTTAGTGATCCTGTAGTTATGTTCATCTAATTTTTGGTTCGCCTACTCTATGACTGAGCTGACAGGATTTTATCATGCATCAGCACTGAAGCATGACACCATTAATCTCACAGATGTGCCAGCATCACTCAGCCCTCTTTGCTAGCAAGTACTGTAAAAAAATTCTCCATGTGACTATTTTAACTCACTCATTACCTGCTAAAAGATTGGACAGCTGTTTGTGTGGTATGTCTGGTCTGATATAATTGGCTGTAGCATGATAAGACTGCTATCCATGCCAGCTACTGCACTACCAAAGGAAGTAACAAATATACCTAGATCAAGCTTTTCACAGCACTATAAGGAATTTTATATAGTTAAATCCTTTAAACTATCTTGAAAATTTCTACCTGCCTTGAAAATTTCCACCTGGAAATTTTGGCTCTGGGACTGCACATGTGTAGATAATACATGTTTAAGCAATGTCAGAAAATGCATGAAATACACCTTGTTAATTGTCTATTAGGTCATTTGGCACATAGCAGTTTCAAACAAAGAAGATGGTAGATAGTTAACAATAAGGAGAGGCTAGGCAAGTGCCACACAATGAGAACACAAAGAGCAATGGATCCTGATACAAAAGGATCATCTGTTCCCATAGGTGAAAAGGGCACACAAAAACAATAGCAAAGTAAATGAGGTGCATATTTACTTATCACAATTATACAATTACTATTAATTGTAGACCAATGTCTGTTTAATTTATCCTTTGGGCAATGGTGTTCTTTCACCTGCCATACCTATTGGTCTATAGCAATAAAAATTAGTAGTTCAGATATAGGACCCAATTCTGATCTCATATACACCCCTGAGCATAAATGGAAACCATGATAATGTAAACTGATAAAAAATCATAATCAGGTTTTAAAAATATCATATACTTTTAATGATTCTCTATTAATTTAGCCTAAACATTTACAAAACACAAACAAAATTATGAAGATGAATCCCCCTCCTCTTTTTCCTCCAAACAAAGATCAAAAAGAAAAATGGATTAAATAAAAAAAAAATGAAATAGACCTTGTAAAGTGGTGCAAAAAGGCCAGATTCTAGCTATAGCAGCCAACCCAAGAAATCTCCCAGTGGTGCAGAATTATAAGCATATGTAAATCCACCAGAACTGTCATGACCTATAGCAACTAGCTGTCTGTTCTGGCCAAAATAGAGCAGTAATAAATGGTCCTATAACAGATGTAGAATTTTGCATATGCAGTTTAGAAAAGAGTTACATAGCATATTAAAGTTATACAGCTTCACACTGGAGTATGGAGATTTCATCATTTCACCCTGGGGCCACTTGGTGGCAAAGTGATTAAGGAGTCTTGCTTTGGCCTTAGAGTCATGGCCTTGCTCATGATTCTTGCTCATGATTCTGAGGATTGGGGACAGTTGACCCCTGTGTGAGTGCATACTTGGTCATTCGGGCTGGAGAATCAAATGTGGTTAAATGTGATGCTAGCCCCTTCACTGGCTTGTGTTCTGTTGGGCACAGAGACTAGTGTGTGTGCCTTAACCACATTAGCCTAATGAGCCATCCAGGCATGGCTGGCTGGCTTTAACTAGTTGATAAAATAACCAGTATCTGTTCTGATTTTGAATCCATTAGTTTTTCAGACGGAAAATTACATGTTAATACAGATGTTCAAAGATAAAAATGAAGGGTACAGAAGACATTCACAGAGAGAGCTACATATAGAAAATACCTTTTCACACAGTTGAAGCTGATCTTTGCCTAACCTTTTATCTTTGTTTTTTTCCCCTTTCCTTGTTGTAAAAGTTAGACTTTTCCTTTTTTTTTAAGGGAAACATAAACGGAAAGATAAAACATAATATTTACTTTCAAGAGCATAGGGCTACGCTGTGCTGTACGGAGTGCTTCCCCAAATGTCATTCCAAAACAAAAGTATTTTTTTAATTTAAAACAAAAATATTATTGGGAATGCTGTGGAAGTGAGACAAACATACATAGATTTCATAGACATTAGGGCTGGAAGGGACCTCGGGAGGTCATCGAGTCCAGCCCCCTGCCCAAAGGGCAGGAAGTCAGCTGGGGTCATAGGATCCCAGCAAGATAAGCAT
>NW_017728909.1:58102886-58107125 GCF_001723895.1 Crocodylus porosus | reverse complement strand
TCAGTTGTCAGTTGCCCCATCTAGTTTAGCAGGGGTCCAACATTGCCCTTGCTTTTCCTCTGGCTCCCCACATACATCTTAGAAAGTATGCATCCTTAGCATCTTAGAAAATCTGAGCCAAACTAACTAACCCAATCCTGACAGAAGCTCTCAGTGAGCAGTTCCCCATGCTTTCATGGAGAGTCATTCTTGAAAGTGCGGGGTCTAGATTTGTATTTGCAATATTTATTGTTGGTGACAACTTGTGAAGCATGAAGTATTGATGATTTTTAGACAGAAGGATAAACTTCTAATAATGGTTGCTAAAAAAAGTAGTAGTTTTATTTTGTACACTGGGTAAATGTAACATGGCAGTTACTGAGTAAGGGTGAAAAGAGAATGGCAAGAGGTCACTTTTCTGACAATCATTTACCTTTGGTAATGGGAGTGGGATTTTTATTTGTTTTGAGGGAGGCAATTACACATCTGTAACTGCAAGTCAGTCAGCAATACAGAAGTCCTCGACTTCGGGAAAGCTGACTTTGACAAACTCATAAGTCTTGTTGGTGAGGCCGTAAGGGACCAGAACCTGAAGGGGAGGGGAGTTCAAGATGCATGGTTGCTCCTCATGGGAGCAATCCTGAAAGCACAAACAATGTCTATCCCATCTCGGAGGGAAAGCAGTAAAAGGGCACAGCAGCCCCCTTGGCCCTGCAGGGAACTTGTGGACCTCCTGTGTCTAAAAAGACCTATAAAGAATGGAAGACTGGATCCACCTCAAAGGAGGAGTATTCTGCACTGGTCCAGATGTGTAGGTAGTGAACCATGAAAGCCAGGGCTGTGACTGAACTCCAACTCAATACACATATCAAAGCCAATAAAAAGTCTTTTTTTAGATATGTGGGGAGACAGAGGAAAAGCAAGGGTAACATTGGACCCCTGCTAAACCAGATGGGACAACTGACAGCCACCACCCAGGAAAAAGCCAACCTGCTTAATGAGTATTTTGTGTCGGTTTTTCACCAGCCCCAAAGGATGGCCCTGTTCAATATGGTACGGGATGGCCAGGGTGAGGGAGAATTGTTATCAATCAATGTAGACCATGTGAAGGAAGACCTTGAGAGGCTGGACAACTTCGCTGGCCCAGACATTTTACAGCCCAGGGTACTTAAGGAGGTGGTAGGCATCATAGCTCAGCCACTAGCATGGATCTACAAGAACTCATGGCGCTCAGGTAAAGTGCCTGAAGATTGGAAGAAGGCCAATGTGGTGCCTATCTTCAAGAAAGGGAGGAAAGGAGATCCAAGGAACTACAGGTCTATCAGCCTGACCTCTATCCCAGGGAAGATCTTGGAAAAAATTATCAAAGACACCATTCTTGACAAACTGACTGGGCAACATCCTGAGGGATAGTCAGCACAGGTTTGTTGTGGGTAGGTATTGACTGACCAATCTCATCTCCTTCTATGACCGGGTGACATACTACCTGGACAAGGAAGAAGAGATTGACGTCATATATCTTGATTTTTAAAAAGCCTTCGATCTGGTGTCCCATGATCATCTCATGGAAAAAATGGCCAACTGTGGCCTCAGCTGCATCACAGTCTGATGGCTGGAGAATTGGCTCCCAGGTCAGACCTAGAGAGTGGTAGTCAGTGGAAGTAAATCATCGTGGTTCACCATGTCCAATGGTGTCCCCCAATGTTCTGTCCTTGGACCTATACTGTTTAACATCTTTAATAATAATGTGGACATTGGTATCAGAAGCAGACTGGCCAAATTCGCTGATAACACCAAACTTTGGGGTAAATCATCCACACCTGAGGACAGGATGGTGATCCAGGCTGACCTAAACAGGCTCAGAAAATCGTGGATGAAAACCTGATGGCATTTGACACTGAAAAATGTAAGTTACTCTGCCTTGGGGTGTGGGGGGGAATCTGCAGGACGCTTACTGGCTTGGCAGAGTTACGCTTGCTAGCACCATGGGTGAAAGGGACTTGGGGGTCATGATTGACCACAAGATGAATATGAGCCACCAATGTGATGTTGCAGCTGGTAAAGCAAGCAAAACTCTGGATTGCATCCATAGATGCTTCTCAAGCAACTCCCAAGATGTCATCCTCCCACTGTACTCAACCTTGGTGAAGCCACAGCTGGAGTACTGCATCCAATTCTGGGCTGCACAATTTAAAAAGGGTGTGGAAAAGCTTGAGAGTCCAGAGGAGAGCCATACGCATGATCAGAGGCCAGGAGAACAGGTCTTATGGTGAGAGGCTGTGAGCCATTGGCCTCTTCAGCCTGGAGAAGTGCAGTCTCAGGGGTGACTTGGTAGCAACCTAAATGTACAGAAGGGGTGTGCATCAGGATCTGGGGGAACACCTGTTCACCAGAGCACCCCAAGGGATGACAAGGTCCAATGGTCACAAATTCCTCCAAGACCATTTCAGGCTGGACATAAGGAAAAACTTCTTTACTGGCTGAGCTCCTAAGGGCTGGAACAGACTGCCTCCAGAGGTGGTGCAAGCACCTTCTCTGGATGCCTTTAAGAGACATTTAGAGATTTATCTTGCTGAGATCCTTTGACCCCAGCTGACTTTCTGCCTCTGGGGCAGGGGACTGGACTTGATGGTCTTCCGAGGTACCTTTCAGTCCCAATGTCTATGAAATGTATGAAACTTCCTACTGGTTCAAAACTGCTGCGCAACTACATATTTTGAATCTAACAAGATTAGAATTGCTACCCACTGAGTCTCACTTAAATGGTCCAACTCTTAAATGTTGTTTGATATTACAGTGAAATGCAATGTTGGATGAAAGAACACCCGGAAGAACACCAGCAGTGCAATTGGAAAATAAACACCTTTTTTAGATTCAGTCAAAATGATAAGGCAAATTTGGATCAGGAGATTCTGATGGAGTGGCTTCCTCTGGAATTTTAAAGGGGTCAGGTATGAGGCTTCTGCGTAACATGCTATTGTTAACTTCCATGGTATGCTATTTATTTGATAGCTTCTCCTTGAGTAGTGCAACGTGAGTATATGAAATTTTAAATGGACTGAAATGGATATATTTGGTCAGACTATGAAGATCATAACAAAAGAATACCCATCCAAATGCCATTTAAAAATGTGTTAGAATAAACAAGCACATGATTTACCTCAAATTAAAACAAGTACACAGAGGGTATATCTACATGAAGGCTAGGGACATAAATTACACATAAACCACTATAAGTGATCAAAAACTGGTTGAAATCTGTAACACAACAGAAGTTAAATGCACATAAACTGCTTTCAAAATGGCCAAAACAAGTTTAAGGTAAACCTGGATGAATATAGTATCAGACCTACCTGATTTAGGTTAAGTCCAGATCCCCTCCAGATTCAAGTTAAGTCACAGTCCCCCAGCATACCACAATGCTTTGCACCTCCCCTGCAACCCCCTCCCCCCTCACAGGATGGGTGGGCTAGACTTGGCCCAAACTAACTGCTTCAGCAGAGCAAGGAGATATGCTCTAGCACCCCCACAGCATCTGGCCTTGGCCACTGTATGTAGCTGCATTTCTGGAATCAAAAGCGAGTGTCTGTTCACTTTCTTATTGGTTCCATCTACGCAACTTAGACTAACCTGCGAGGACTGAATTGATTCAACCTCAGGCTTTTTGATTGTTTGTACTTAGCTGAGATGCTTACTGTGGAGCTGAATAATCAATTCCCCAGTAAATATCTCAGCATCTACACATGCACCCCTGTTAGAGTGCAGGAAACTAATAAACTCTGCCTCACGGTAGTACTTGTAAATACAAGTAGTACCACTGCAGAGTTTTTTCATGTACAGCAGCACATCTGTAGATGCTGTCCCAGCTGGCTGAGGCACAAGGGTGTTTCAGTGAGGAGGCTGCCTGCCAGCCCCTCCACAGCACAATGAGCTCAGCCAGAACAGCTCTGGGTTGGCAGGCTGACCCCCAGGGTCCCCTGCCAGCTGGGGCTGCTCTGACTGGGCTCCATATACTGGGCATGAATAAACTCTGGAGCTGATTGCTTTAGAGTTAATTGCTCTCAGGCAGATGTTTGAATGGTATACCTGGTAGGCCTGTGTGAAATTTTGCCAGCTGTTCCAATTTGACAATGTTTCGACTAATTTCAAACTTGAAACAGTGCAATCAAATTGAAACAAATGGCCTCAAAACAGCCTTGAAACAAAACAAGGAGATGGGAGTTCAAGAAGAGTGGTTGCTTCTCAAGGAAGCGATCCTCA
>NW_017728909.1:58032829-58102875 GCF_001723895.1 Crocodylus porosus | reverse complement strand
TGACCCCAGCTGACTTCCTGCCCTTTGGGCAGGAGGCTGGACTCGATGATCTCCCGAGGTCCCTTCCAGCCCTAATGTCTATGAAATCTAAGGCTAGTCAAAATGTTTTGAAAGTTTTGAAATGTTTTGAGTTTTGAAGCAGCCAGCAGTGAGGTGGTGAGAGACAGGGGAGAACCAGGACTGTGCTCCCAGCAGCAACCAGGACTGCAACCCTGGCTCTCCCCCTCTCCCACCATTGGGCTGTGGGAAGCTGATAACAGCACAGGGGAAGGGAATTTTAGCCCAGGTTCAGTTCCCCTCCCCAGTGCTGCAATCAGGCTGGGGAAAGGCTCAGTTCCCCTCCCCAGTGCTAGATCGGGTGCGGGGGGCAGGAAGTTGGCCCAGCTGGGCTGATTTCCCATCCCCAGCACTAGATTGGGTGGGAAATCAGCCCAGCTGGGCTGAGTTCCCGCCCAATCTAGTGAAACATCAAAACAGCCTCACTGTTTCAACATAGCAAAATGGAACAGCTGTTTTGAATCAAAATGAAATTTGTAACAGAACACTGTTCTGTTGAAACCTCAAAACTCAAAGGTGAAATGGAACAGTGCCGTTTTGCACAGCCCTAATGCCTGGGAGCAGAAAACTCCAGAGCAACAAACTCTGCTTGCGCACTAATTGCATGTGTAGACACACCCAGGGACAACAAAATAAGACTGTGTTTAACTGTGCCACACATAATTTCTGAAAACTAGCACATAGCCTAGACAAACAGCACTTCTACACAAGCCACTAATAGCAGCCAACTTACTGCACACTAATATGCTTGGTACAGACCAGAAGGTGAAATGCTTTTCACAGGCCCAGTGTTGGAGAACACTGTCATCCACTCATTCTCTCATATACAGAAGGGACTTTGGCTCAGGCCTCTTCCCTAACTTCATGAAGAGGTTCACATGGCCCCAGCCTTCTCTGTATGCTGGCTAATGCAGTAGGCAGCTATAACTGCATCACAGAAAAGGAGATATAAGCTGAACCAACACTATATTGAAGTCATTACAAAATATTTCTTTGCTGACCCTCCCAAACAGAATCTGGTAGAGATTCTCCTACAGCAGGGGGTCTCTCTCTAGGGATGAGCAACTGTCCAACATTTCTTTCTGAGAGGGCTTGCAATATAAGGTTCCCTTCTGGCCTGATTCTGAAATGGGTCATGGTCAATGGTATCAAAGGCACATGACAAGTATAATATAAAATGAATACTTTGTTTTCTATTGCAAGACCATTCATAAGAAAATTCTGGGTTACAATTACCATCATAATGTGATTAATAAGTATCAAGATTTGAAACCACCAGATAGCATAAGAAATGTTCTGTAACAATCTTTTCAAAGTTCTTCACCAAAAATGGAGAATGCAGCATACATTATTGGCAAGACTGTCAGCATTATTTCTTGAGTTATAGATTAAACACATTCTTCAAGGAAGCAGGGCAGGCTGCCTATTTCACTTGCAGACATGCTGACAATCACTACCAGCAAAAGAAAGACCTCACTTATAAGTCCCTTAACAGCCCAGCAGGATATGGGTCTTGAGCTGAAGTTGATGGTTCCAGCCAACACTGCCAGTACTTTAGAAAGGAGATGGCTAAAACTCAAGCAGAGAGGATTTAGTGATTTTTTTTTCTCCTTCAAGTACACTCTGCTCCTACAGAGGCAGGCACTTCTGAGTCTGAGCATTTAGTGTTGTGGTATTTGCTATTTCACTAATTGTATCTCTTTGCTAAATATTGGCACTTGTAAACAACATTATTGTCAGAGAACATAGAGTCCTTGCTTTCCTTTCTATATCTTTTAAAATAAAATTAAATAAGTATATAATAAAAGTGGGTATGGGAAAAGGAAGAAGAAGAAACAATAGCTTCATCTTTCGTACTACATTCGGAATAAGACTGCAATATAATGCATCCAGAGATTTATTTGTATATTAGGACTGAAGAAAATACTTTCTATGCTCATCAGTCTTTACTTTGGCCCCAACCTCAGTCAGTAGATATATTTTGTCCCCATGTAGGCTTTTCTGGTTTGTATTTCCATTTGTTGAAACTAACAGCATACCCTCTGCCACATCATTTCCTTCATGTGGATTCCCAACACATCCAGGAACTTCACTACAATTTTTTCCCACTTTTCAAGGAATTAGAATCCCAGACTCATTTCTGAACTTTGGTCTTTCATAAAATGGTAGCGCTAGTTAATTCAATGGTCCAGGTCACTAAAGCAGAAGTAGATGGAAGACAAACCTTTGTTATACATTACAACCTTGATTAAAACTCCTACTGAAAAAAATTAAAAGGAGAAAATAATACATGAAAAAAGGCAGCATTAATTGTTATCAATCTATATGACACAAGAAGAAAGGAAGACAGACAAGAAAAAAAGAAAAAGGAAAATCTGGAGGGGGGTGTAATCTAAAATACTCAAATCTAAATTTTATGAGCTAGAAACAAGGTCAGAGTTTTATTTTTTTGTGGTTTTCCATTTTTTGTAGGGCCACTATGAATGCCTACTTCAGTTGCTGCTACTTCAGCCTTTGACCTGGAAAAGTAGTCACAAATGTATAATGCAGAGTAGTAAGACTACTGGCTCTATAAAAACAGGCCTTCAGTCTCTCTCTTGACCAAAGTAACATACACCATTGATGGAGATCTTTTTCTGCCTCCAGAGGGAGACAGTCTATGTAGGTTGGTGGACCTGTGGCATTGGATTCTATCTCTTCCTCAGTCCAGATAGATTGCTTCCCAGTGCAAATATGGTAAAAGGTAAAAGAGAACAACAAGAAGCCCATTACTTCTTCTAGGGCAGAACATGTTCACAGCTGAGTCTCAGGGCACTATCTAGTCTGAAACAACATTCCACATGATAAGATAGACACATGCATGCATGGTTAAACAGAACAAAGCTTAAATAGAACTTCTCACTAAAAATAATATACCACCTGACATAATTTGCATTTTATAAGACAGTTTATTAAACTTTACTACTTTTTTTACTCAGTGTTTTATGATCAATTGCTAATGTATTTTTATTTGCTGAAGGAAAACATTGATATGGATTTCAAGTAAGTAAATGACCATCTTTTAAGATTAAGCTCACAGAGCTTACAGGATGTACAAGTCTTCACTGTACATCCTGTTAGCTACAAACTTGTTCTTTTTCTGTGTACTAAACTGTATTCCTTGACTTAAGTACGTTTGGAGTGTCCGTGAAGATTTATTCATGCACGCACACCCATAGCAACGGCTAAAAGGACCCCTCGTAGCCCAAGAAGTAATATTTATTTTAAAATTTTAAAATCTCTAAGCTTCTGTCATTCTTTTCTGTGTGTCACTCTAAACACTATTTAAACCAGTTTTGTGCAGATTAAATGAATTTAAAATATTCTGGTTTAATAACCAGCTGCAATCTGAAGAGGAGTGTAGCAGTTCAGCAATACCCTTCAAAAATATTGGAAGAAAGAGAATTCAATGAAAACAGAGATACACATTTAGTTGCAGGGACGTACTCTTTGGGCATACCTAATACACTTATAGCAACCATTCTATAGGATAAATGTCTACAGCAAGACATTTATCAGGAAGGATGGACTTTTTGACTTTTTAATTACTTTATTCAGGGGTTCGGAGTACAAAAAGTTGGCCCCTCTGGGGTCCAGGTCCAATATACAAAGCAAAGACAAACAAATTACCGTCAAACCAAGAACACCATGCCATTACATTCATAAAATCACACCGTGACAGACACCTTCATTGAATTACACATTGTGCCTAACATGCCGTTATGCGGTTGGGACATTGGCCACATGGTTGTATAGACTAAAGCTCTTTATAAACAAATGATTCCTACCCTGCTCTATCTAAACATGCATGTGACAACACCTTCAACTTCCCACACAAAGAAGAAAGCAAAAAGCAGCCTGGTGAGGGCCCAGGGTGCGGCACGAACTGGGAATCACAGTCTGACACCGAGCCTGCCCAGTGTTGCGCCTCGAAACCCAGTGTACCCTTGATCTGTGGGCCTGGGTTGGCACGACCGGCTTGGCGCAGAAGGGATAGATGACCAGACAGGTGGGGACTAGCTGCGAGTAGGAGTCAGGCAACTTGAAGCTTATTGGTTATATGAAAAGTTTATTGTACTTACGCTACCAATGGTCACAGTGTAGGCAGGAGAGCTGACTTGTTCAGGTACAGTGCATAAAACAGAACAGTCTAAAGGAGCCTGTTGGTTCACGGGGTTCCCAAGCCGAGCCCTTGCTTTCTAACCCAAAGGCTAGGTGTGGCTGCCCGACTTCGTAGTCCCAGAACTGGTCAACAGTTCATGCACAGGGAAAACTATAATGCACTTTCAATCAGTAAACTTCCGAGAGCTCTTTGACGAGAAGGACAGACGAACCGGTGACAAACGAATACGCCAAAATGAAGGTCGGTGGTGGGGAGATGTCTGCAGGTGGCCAATCTGCTGACTGTGTCTCCTTGGTGTGTTCGGAGTTCTCCAGCTTTTGGCGGGAGTCTGCTCTTAGTTATAGTCAGCAGTGACCAATCGCTACATGCCAATTGTGAATATTTACTGACCGCCAATTACATTCCTACACTAGTGACCTAAATACATCATTCATCTGACCTAGATATATTATTCATTTGACCTACTTTACTGCCCTCAGCGGGTTCAAAAGGTTAAACATGTGATGTGCACCTGCAATCTTTATCATTACAGTCAACAAGCCTCTAAAACATGGAGAACAGAACTTTTAACAAACTTCAACTGCAATACATCTTTCAGCAAAGAAATAAAGGCCACTAGTGCTAAGGGGTTTTTATGGCCAGCGTCCTTGAATTCAGACATGACACCCACTTGCCCAAACTGGTCATGACATCAAAGTGCATATTGAAGACAGCCATCCTCCCTCAAGGGCCCAGCGTGCCTGAAAGATGGGTACCACCTGCTGGAGCACAGTGTGCTCGAACTCCAGTGAGAGGTGCATCTGCACCAGTAGGTCAAAATGCCGCAGAGCATCATCTGAGCTGGTCCCAGCAAGCTGGTTGTGGCGGCTCTTGAGGATGGCCATCTTAGCCTGACCCAGTAGAAAGTTGGCCAGGCAGATGTCACCCCGCTTGGCCACCCAGTACAGGTAGGAGCACATGTAGACAGTCTCTGAGGTGCTCCTGCCCAGCGCTCTCAGCGGTGGCTTGAGGGTGACAAAGAGCGGCCGCAGGTGGGGGCAGTTGAGGAAGGTGTGAAAGAGGTTCTCTTCAATGCCTCCAGGGCAGAAGGGGCAGGCTGTCAAGGTGGCTGGGTCAAAGTGGGATGCAAATGTGCCAGTGGCTAGTATGCCGTGCAGCAACTGCCATTGTAGGTTGTCCATCTTCTTGGTGGTTGGCACCTTATACAATGTGTGCTAAGCTGGGTGGGCCAGTGGGGAATCTGGCAGCCCCAGGCACCGTCACCACGGTGTATCAGGGTGGCCTGCTGGCACCTGGGCATGGCGGATGTGAACAACCCAGGCATATAGACTTCTATGTGACAGAAAAGCAAAGGGGCAACCTATGTCACTGTCAGGAGACATAGGGAATGTCAGTAGGGTGCCAGGCCTGCCGGCCAGTTTGCCAGCCATAGCTGGGGTGACTGGCAGCACATGAAAAGCCTTGCTCATGGCATCTGTGGCATGGGGAACCTGGCATGCTCGGAGATGGTCATCTAGGGTGGCTGCTACCTCCAGTGGGAGGGCAGCCTGGATGTCATGTAGGAGATGGCCCATGCTGCAGATGGAGCACATGCCTAGTTGGGTCGTCAGGCCCTCAGGTGAGAGTCAGACCGACCGAGCGGGGTCAAGGAGATGGCTCAGGCAGAGGACACACACCTGAATAAGGGCAGCCGTGAGGCTGGCAGAGGCCAGGCTTGGCATGGGGCACCTTAGGGCTGGATTGTGCACTGGGGGCTCCT
This sequence comes from Crocodylus porosus, assembly GCF_001723895.1. Taxonomy (NCBI): domain Eukaryota; kingdom Metazoa; phylum Chordata; order Crocodylia; family Crocodylidae; genus Crocodylus; species Crocodylus porosus. Next base: position 58,096,897 of record NW_017728909.1, on the reverse strand, counting down.
TCAGCAGCTGCGGGAACTGCAGGTGCCAGTCCCAGGACTGGAGATGGACAGTGGCCTGCCAGGCTCGTACCATGTCATGGTAGAAAGCCAGAAGCACCGCCCAGTTCAAGAGTGTTAGGTCCAGCATGAAGAGCTCCCAGTTGAAGCCAAGGGCCCCCACCATCTGCAGGAACCAGCACGCTAGTTGTTGCCAGGGTAGGCACTCCTCACCATAGAGGAGTCACTGAAGGGCTGGCGGGTGGAAGGTGGCCACCTTGCTTGCTAGGTCAACCAGGTTCTGGCCCCTCTCTGCGACAGGTAGATAAAGGACAGTTCATGGGAGCCAGTGGTGCCCATCCCAGAAAAAATCTACCAGGAGGCACGGGAGCCTCTCAAGTAGGTCCTGTGGCGGGTCAAGTACAGTACACCAATGCTACAGGGTCAATGCCACTAGGTTGTTTGCAATGAGGACATGTCCATGGTAGGAGATGCTGGGTAGGTGCCAGCGCCACTGTTGTAGGTGGGCTGCCACCCCTTCCTCAAGGCCACCCCAATTGCATGCCATGAAGGTCAGTGGCCCCAGGAACATGCCCAGGACCTTGAGGCCCTTGCAGCACCAGGTGAGGCCCCCTGGCAAATCCTAGGGGGGTCACACTGATCCATGTGCCAAGCAGCAGGGTAACACTCTTGCCCCAGTTGATACGGGCTGAGGAAGCATGTTCAGAAGCCTACTGGCAGTCTGTCAGGAGCACCCACATCCTCCTGGGTGTTAAAGAAGATGGTCCTGTCATCTGCGTACGCTGACAGCCAATGGATGAGCCCGTGGCTGATGGCAAGGCCACACCACTCAGGTGGCATCACAGTGCATGCAGCAGTGGCTCAGTGGCCAGGGCATAGAACATGCCCAGCAGGGGGCAGTCCTGATGGATGCCCCTGCATGTGGGGAATGGGGTGCAGAGCACACCGTTCACCTTGATCAGGCCAGACTTATCTTGATACAAGACTTGGAGGGCCCCAGTAAAGAGGGGACTGGAGTCTTTTGGCTTCAGGGTCTGGAAGAGGTAGGCGTGGCCCACCTGATTGAAAACCTTCTCCTGGCCCAGAGATATGAGGCCAATGTCTAGACCAAAGAGTTCACTGGCTGTGAGTAGGTCATGCAGCAGGAACAGGTTGTCTTGGACGGTCCTGCCCGGCATGCAGTAGCTCTGCTCGGGCCTAGTGACAGAGACCATGATGGTGCAAAGGTGGGTCACCAGTGCTTTGGCCAGAATCTTGTAGTCCACACACAGCAAGGAGACCAGCCACCAATTCTTAATGCAGCCAAGGTCTCCCTTCTTGGGCAGCAGCATGAGCACCTCTTGGCGGCAGCTGATCGCCAGGACCTTGTCATCAAGACTCTCCTGGGAAACATGCAGGAGACAGGGGCTGAGGAGAGGCCAGAAGGTCTTGTAGAATTCAGCAGGTAACTCATCGAGGCCTGGGGCTTTGCCAGACATGAGGCCAGCCGTGGCAGCTGCTAGCCCTTCCAGAGACAATTCCCACGTAAGCTTGCTGGCATCTAGGACACAGAGATGTGGCAGGCCCTCATGGAGTTCCCACGTGGCCTTGGGGCAGGATGGTTCAACCGCAAACAGGTCACAATAGAAGGTGACGGCATGCTCACATACTTTGCCTGGGTCCATAATTACCCAACCCTCGGGAGTCTTGAGGTGATCTAAGACTTTGCTTGCTGCCTGCTGCTGCTCCAGGTTGAAGAAGTGGGTTGGGGCATCAGTTTCTGCCAGGTCTTGGCAGCAGGCATGGATCCTCACTCCACAGGTTGTGCTCTCTGTCAAGTCATGCAGGCATTTCCTGTGAAACTGGAAGCTCTTGCGTAGCACCACATCACTGCTGACTGCCAGCAGGGCAGCCTTAAGCTCTGCCGCATCTTCCTCCAACTCTCAGATATGGCGGTACAGTTCATTTGTGCCCAGCTGGGTGTACTGCTGGCAAAAAACCTGGATCTGTATCTTGCCCATGTCCCACCATAGCTTCCAGGAGGAGTAGCTCAGTTCGGTGGCCTCCCAGGCCTACCAAAAGTGGGTGAAGAAGTCCAGGAAGTAGGAGTCTTGAATCAGGCTGATGTTGAAACACCAATAGGATGTCTGCACACAGGATCTCCCTGGCAGGCTTTCACAGCAGACCAGGCCATGATCTGACAGGCCCAAGGGAACAATGCAGCCACTGCACAGGAGTGGCAGATGGTGCCTGGTGACATAAAGGCAGACAAGGTGGGTCATAGTGAGACCACCGGCACTCATCCTGGTCCAGGTGTACTGGCACGCATCAGGATGCAGGGCTTGCCACATGTCAGTGAGGCCTGCAGTCTCAAGGCCAGACTGCAGCTTGCAGGGTGAGGGCAGGTGAGGCTCAGGCCCTGTGCGGTTGAGTGAGGTGTCAATGGTACAGCTCAAGTCGCCACCTATGAGGAGCAGGTCATCATCCTCACTAGCGCCATGCAGGAGGGCAGACAAGGTCACAAAGAAAGCAACCCTCTCCTGGCCATAAGTGGGTGCGTAAACATTGAGTAGCAGGTGGTGTTGTGCTAGGGTGACTTAGACAGTCATTAGGCAACCAGGGACAACCTCCCACGCCACTCCCATATCATGCTGTAGTTGTGGCAACAGAAGAGTCATGACCCCGGCGCTAAGGTTGGTGCTGTGGCTCAGGAACAGGTGGCCTCACCAGGCAGCATGCCAGGCCATCTGGTTGAGCTCACTGGAATGTGTTTCCTGGAGGAAGGTGATGGCCAGCCGCTTCTGGTGCAGCAGCTCCAGGGGAGCCTCCTGTTTCACCGGATCTCAACAGCTGTTGATGTTAAAAGTGCCAATGGTTGTGGCTACCATGGGTGTGAGTATGGAAGAGAAAGAGCAAGGTAAGGTGTAGGTGGAAGAGTGAGCACCCAATAGTAGAGCAAAATAGCAGAGACAGGTTGGGGAAGGCCTATCATGCCCTACTGTATTCCAGGGACCCCGTCAGGCCCCATTCACTTCTCACCCACTGTGTGAGCTTCTGAAGACAGTAAGCCATCTGCCGAGTACCTAGATCTTGTTGCATAAGTTTGGCTGCAGCTCTGGCAGTCTTGAAAAAGAGTTTAGAATCTTCACATCACTGGGTGATGTGCCCCACTACATTATTCTGTTCTTTGGTCTGTTTCAAAAAGGCCAGGTGGGGTCTGCCAACATGGCTACAAAACGAGTCAAAACAGTGTCAAAACAAAACAGCCGTCAAAGCTTCACACAGCTCTCATATAAAAGCTTTCCTTTAAAAGTAAAAAAAATTGTATTAAACTCAGTATAAAAATATAAAATGCTCTTTTTTTCTTATATAAAATATAAATAAATAACTACACATAAATAATTAATTACATAAATAAAAAGTAGCATTCAAGATATATAAATAATAAACTTCCCCATCACCTATCCTAGTATATGCTATTATTTCTTATCCTATCTTTTATATTTCTATTCTATTAATTATTCTATTCTATTACTCTACATTCTATTACTCTATTATTCTATTCTATTCTATGTTACTCTATTCTATTTCTATTCTATAATCCTTGTATTTTTCTACTGTATCTAATGTTATTGTCTATAAGCTTCTACTGTCTATCTTCTATCTCTAATCTTCAGAATCTTATTTTATCCCTGCTCTTCTAAGAGTCCTGCAGGGGAAGAAAGAAGACCGGTTTTGGGCCATACTCCCAAAACCACCTTCTTCGCCTCCCTGCTAGAGGCTATCAAATCTACCACAGGAGATTTCTTCAATCATTATGTCTGTCAATACCTAAATATTAACCTGGATGCAGCACAGCCTGGTGGATGGCTCTGGCAGGCAACATACACTGTGCATGGAAGGCAGTTGTAAAAAAGACTTAAGTTACCCTGAAATACTAAGTATCAAGATGTGCTAAGGCACATCCCCTCAAACTTACTTTTTGCTGCATCTATTGCTGCTGTGCCTCTCAGTAGGTGGTGGCTGCTGTGTGTGGTTGAAGGGTGCAGGGTGGTGTGGGGAGCATGACAATCACAAGTGGTGGTTGATGGACCACCATTACCGCCATGCATAGCCAATGCACCACAATGGGGGGGCGGGTATCCTGTGTTCTGTCCATCCATGTTTCTTTTTCTTTCCATCAGGACTACATTTCCCAGCAACCTCCAGCCCCGTGGCTTGGGCTGGTTTCCATGGAGACCCCAGCAGCAGCTGTGTGGTGATAGCCCAGCTTTGGGGGTTTCCATGGAGACCAGCCTGGATGTGCTGGCCATGCCAGTTGTGCATGTGGCTATGTGTAATTTTGGGGTGGTTATAGCCTTAGTGCTGTCCCTGCTGGCAGAGTGTGTGGCATGGCATGGAGCTGCACTGCAACCAACCTGCTTGCCTAGCTTCTTGCAGCAGTGACAGTATGATCTGTAGCTGGAGCAGAGCTGCAATCTGCACCCCAGGCCATGCTGTCACCACTGAGGATGCCAAGCTTGAGGTGTTCTGAACCCTGATCCAGACTTTCCCTCACATACAGATGTTGGCTCTGCAGAGACAGAAGCCTTTTATAAAACATTGCAACATTTCACAGATAAGATGCTCAGCACCAAGTGCCACCTGCTGCCTTTCCTCAGATTGGCCGCGCAGTGATAACAGCAAGTCAGCTGGTCAGACCTGGTGGCCAGGGAGATGCTCCAGGGACAGTCACCCCCTATGACGCCAATAAGCCCAGAGCGTACCACTGCTGCATGTGCCCCTGGGCCACATGCAATGTGCTCTTTGTGCAGGCTGAAAGTTGCGCAAGCCACTACACCCTGCTGCTGGTGAAACAATCAGAAGTATCTAAGCCATTCTCTGTTCCTGAGAACTCAACAACTATGGATCCAACCATGAGTCCTGCTGCCTCAACTGAGGAAGACAGCATCAGTTCACTAGTATTGGCCCTTGAGAAGTTCACTGAAGAGGAGAGACTGGGGACATCATTCTCCACAACCGGTATGTGAAGCCCCAGGGAACTTTTGTCAACTGTCATCTGAACTGACACCTGCAATCAGGCTGGACTGGGAAGTGAAGGGTGATGGGTTTTGAAGTCAACTGTCATCTGGTCTGACAGTTGGGGAGGATTGGATTGGCATCAGACACTGCTTTACAGAACTTGATGAGTTAGGCAGTGCAGGGCACCAGGTCAATTGCAGGGTAATGCATGCCAGGTCTGCTGGTCAATTGTTTAAAGCTGTTCAGGGCCTGCAGTCCAAAAACTTGGACAGGCATGTAATCCCTTCTCGGTGGTTTTTCCTGACTGCTTCTTATCCGCTCATATGATTCACTGAGTATTGAATAATACCCTGTATTCCTTGATTTTCAGCTCCGCTTGTTAGGCTGCTACCGCTGAAAAAATACTGACCACATAGAAAGCCTGTTAATGATACCTGGGCAGATAGGATCATCAGTACCATCAGTACCTGCATCGTGTGGTTGTGGAAGATACCAAGACAGACACATTGTGTCTCTGGCCAAGTATCATCTGGGCAACATGGCAAGAGGCATTCATGTGAACAGGAGAGAGAAGGGCAGTCCAGCTCAGAAATGTAGAAAACAGTATTGCTCATCTGTAGTGAAACTTATTGATCATTGCTGATTATTTATTATTGCTTGTTTGTCATTTTAAACATTCAATGCCTATGGTTATTGCTTATTGTAATAAAAGTTGTTGTCATAAAACTCGTGGATTATTGCTTGAGGTTTTAAAAGTTGAAAAGTATTGCTTGTAATGCTGTGATGTTTTGTAATTTATGTAAATTATGGTAAATATATCAGTAAAGGTTAATTTTAAAAAAAACTTTCCTATTTTATTTTGTTTCAATGTGCCATTAGGAAATCCAGCCAGGCTCCCTGGCTTTGTTCTTATCACTGTTTGCACCAATAGAAAGGACTGTTAAACATGTAAAACAGAAAAAAACAGTAAATCCCTAGTTGGCACCAGCATGGCACAGAGGGGCAGGGCCAGGGGTCCCCAGTTAGGATTGAGGGGAAGTAACAGGCTGTGAGAGAGCAGGTGGCATTTGCTTTTAAGGGCAAATGAAAGGAAGCCAACATGCCTCCTTCAGGCACCCAACTGGTTCTTTAGTCCAGAATTGAACTGGGGCATATTATGGAGTGCTGGTATCATTTCCATTAAGGGGTGCCTGCTGACATGGGTCTGACTGTGGGGTGAGCTTGTGCAATCACAACTGGCATGACAGCCAGCACAAGATAAAAAATTATGAAACATGGAAGCTACAGGATGCAGTCAGTGCTGTGAGAAGGTGGAGGCCATTGCTGTTCTCATTAAGGGGTGCCTGCTACTATGGGTTTGCCTGGGAGGTGAGCTTGTGTATGGAGGCTATGGGCTAAAATCCTGTGATCAGGAGGGTGCCATTTGCTCTGAAAGCAAATGAAAATGCTCCCCACTTTAGGGAGCCAAGTGATTCTTCATTCCTGGATGGAGACGAGGGCAGATTAAGAGGTGACAATGCCATTGTCAACCCAGCTAGGGCATGATGGGGGGGGAGGGATGCAGGTGTCCATGCAGGTGAGCAAAAGATTGATTCATGTTGGGCTGGGTGTATTGCAACACCTCTGGAGTGCTACACCTGGCATTCGAAGAAACACATTACATCCAAGTACCTAAAAATTGCAGCTATCCTCCTTCTCTCCTATTTGCAATTCTAAGCAACATCTGATGGATGAAGGTGCTCAATACACAAAAATTGCAGCGGCATCTGGTGGACAAAGGGACTTATTACACATCGTTGAGTGAATTTCTGTTTTCATGTGATAGATCCATGAACACTTTGGTTTAATTCATGGCAATCCAAACTAAAATACATTGGGATGTGTTTTGCTTTGAATTGCATATAAGATATTTAAAAGGGCAAAAAACCCTGTACATGAAAACTGTAACACAGTTAACTAGCAAAGAAGGGCAATTTTCATCATGTGTACAAATGCCTCATGGTGACTACTGTTTTTTTGTTGTGTTTTTCCACTCCTTCTGTCACCACATTCAAAACATTAACTATCTTTTAAAAATAAACTCCTTTTGGAATACTTTAAAAAGAACTGGGCTTTTCCACCAGCCAACTCACTACAGAGAGAAAAAGAACAGGGCAACTTCATTCCTATTTCTTTCTGGTTGGCTGTATTTGGTGTTCCTAACTGACAGCATGACTGGAGTTAGGAATAATATAGGCACTTGCTGTGCAGGGTATAAGCTCTCTCACACAGCTCTCCTTTGGCTTATGCAAACAAATTTCAATTTCAGCCTTGGCTATCTCCAGCTCAGACACTCCAAGTAAGACCAAAATGTGTTACTTTTTAGAGACAAAGGGCTTTGATTTTCCAATCACTTTTTCAACCCCTTTTTGCTGGAAAAAAATGACTTACATAAGCCAGCAGAAAATTATTTGGCAGAAGGAGAAATCTTCTGGCATAGACATGAGAGTTCAAAGGCACAAGTCTCCAAATTCTCCAAACCTTCTTGAATACAGGTTAAGTTAGAACCTGGCTCTGGAATAGCCATTTTAGCCTGGCTCAGGGTCTTTTAAAAGTTCACAGCAGCTAAAAGGATATGGACCACCATAACAACAACAACAATAATGGAAAATTGTTCCAATATTTTTTAATATTTTAAGATTGTTTCTTTGCACCGACTACTTGCACATAATCTGATGTGTACACTAGTTTCACCAGAAAACTACTTTTTGCTAACTTCCTAGGTATTTATTCTAAACACCATGAACCAATCTTTGAGGAGTTTGGCTTAAGCCAGTGGTTCTTAACATTTTTAGGCTCAGGACACCTCTGATTAAGTCCAGGAACCTGCTTAGAAAATGCTTTCACTCTGTTTTTGACTACAGAAGAATAATAAAACAATTCTTCTGTAGCACAGAACCTAGAAAGACCATAGCAGATCAGAATGTTTTTGACACTATGGATTCCTATTTGAAATCTCTTGGTTTATCTTGTGAATCATGGGTATGGGGTTGCACAAGTAACAATGCTAATATTATACAGCATTTCTCTGCACCCTTGAAAGGATCTCATGACATCTCAGGATGCTGCATCACTCTGGTTGGGAATTACTAGCTTAAAGTATACACCAGGTTTGTGTGTGTATCTAATGGAAGGCTTTACAGGGAATGAATAATTGGTATAGTCTGGGAAATGTAATTGGAAATCTATCAGCAGTGTTACTCTGGAGTAATGTCACTGGATTTAATGAGGCCACTGAAAACTTGTATCAGTGTAACTGAGAACAAAATATTTAGCAATAGTGGGGTTCAGGCAGAGTGCTTATAAATAGTGTTTCATCCTGCTTTTATACAGTTTTTCCACCACAAAAAATTCAAAGTTATATATTTTTACAAATAAAATTCTCCTCTTCATGCTCAGTCAGAAATTGATTTCATACTCTCTATAAACTAATTACAATATTGCTTGCACTACTACAGTTTTTTTTTATCAAAAGAAGATATACATAACAAAAAGAAAAAAGTCACATTTATTTTTATGATTGAAAATTGCTACCAAACAAAACAGGAAAAAGAATTCTGCCCTATCTCAAAGTATTTACAATCAACTGGAAAGACAATAGGTTTGAAATAGGTGGTTCAATGTAAAATCTATTTAAAGATTCTTTTAAAGTTTTAAGTGCACTTTTACTAAATGCATGACTTATCATAGAAAGCACTCCTTGGTAGAAAAGTGTATTTAAGAAAAAATCTGAATATAGATCCTGGTATACAAAATACAAGACAAAGGAATATGTGAAATGAGGATGATGTGGAAGGAAATTTAAAGATAAGAAATGAGAGGACAGAAAAAGGGTAGAATATTGCTTTTTAGTATTATGAAGTATTTGTACAAAACACAATAATATTAGGTGATGCTATCATGTGTAACCTGGGTGGTGCTCAGTTATCCCTTCTCCAAATGAAGGGATGCTAATGGGTGCAAGTGCACTGTGGGAGGCATAGCTGCTTGGCTGTGTGCAGCTCCCCTCCTCTCCCTACAGAGCAGAGCCAGGACATGTAATGAGCCTTAAATATATACAAATTTAATAAGATACAAAAGTTACAATATTAACATAAATACATCAAATATGTGAACTACATGCAATATATATATATATATCTATGCAAATACTCTCTATTAGTCCCAGAACCCATTCTCAGAGGCCCACCCTCTGATGCCCGCTGGATTGGGACCACAGGCCCCACCTCTCTACTCAGCACCCTCCTGGCTCAGGAGGGAAGGGGCCCTCAAGGATAGCACTGGGATTGGATTTAGGCAATGAATAGTAAAAGGGATAGCAGTAGCAAATTGGTAATTAAATATTCATAAAAGTTTTCAACAAACATATATACATTCCTATACAATCATAAGATGCAGAGTTTACAAACAGTAAGGCACAGGTTTTACAAACAGTAAGGTGAAGGATCTTGGAAAAAAAGCAAGTAATAGCAGGCACAACAGCTTAGCCCCAATAGACATGACCCCGGGGTGGTGGGGGGGAGGGAAGGAATACCCCAATACCTTAAGGGGTAGCTTTTAAACCCTGCTTGAATCCGGGCCTCAACCCAGGAACTCTCCTCCCCTGTGGGAATCCCCTTCCCTGGCAACTCACAACTCCTCTGAGGCCTGATGAGGATGCACTTGTCTCCTGGGGCAAGGCATCTCTTCCTTCTGCAGGGGTCCCTCAGCTACTTCAGGGCCCTTCCTGCCTTTGGCCCACTTTTGACCCTGTGCACTGTCCATGCACCGATGGCCCCTCTCAGTACTGTGCACCACCTGTCCCCTGCCTTGTGCAGGGTTTGAGGACTTGAACTGCCAGCGATCCTGGCTCATTCTTGGACCCTCTGTGCACTGACCTATGCACCATCTGCCCTGCCTCCTGCAGGGTTCTCGGCCTGCTCCTGGACCCTCAGTGCACTGAGCTGTCAAGGGATGCAAGGGTAGCCCCACCTCTTGACAGGTGCCCAGCTCCCAGGTTGCCATCTTGGGACTGGAAGTCCCACCCTTAACCCCTAACTTTTGCCACCATAAGTCCCTCATTTTGCCTCAGAAGTACTCCTTTTGGGAAGGAGGGTGCTGCCATCTTGAAACTGGAAAAAAACCCAGCAAACCATGTACTAAAAAAATCAAACATCTACTATAACCTATTTTAATTTTATTTAAAAATATTTTGTCTTTATTTATGTGTGTTTGCATAGTGTAAATAGAAGTGATTGCATAATAGCTAGAAAAACAGTCTTATTCTTGTATATTGTGTGGAGAGGTAAGGGGGTGTATGTGTGGGTCTCTGGGGATTAGGTGCATTTGTGTGATGGGGTGTGGGGTGTGTGTGTGTGCAGTGTGGGTATGGTGGGCAGGATGTGTGGAGGGGTGTGGGTGCGGAGTATGTGGTTGGATTGGGAGCTGTGGGAGGGTGCGGATATGTGGGGGGTTATGGTGAAGAGTAGGAGTGTGTGTGGGAAGTGGGAATGTGTAGATGTGTTTGTGGGTATGGTGGGGGGTGTGGGAGTATGTGGGGGCTGTAGGAAGGTGTGGGTGTTATGGTGGGAGGTGGGAGTGTATGTGAGAGAGTGTGGATGTGTGTATGGTTATGGTGAAGGTGCAGGGAGTGTGTGGGTGTTATGATGGGGGTGGGACTCTGTGTCGAAGGGTGTGGGTGTATTTGGGGGTATGATGCAGGGTGTGGGAGGCTGTGGGTGTATTTGGACATATGGTGGGGGGGAGATCGGAAGAGCGGTTCAGCAGGGCACACCCTGCCAATTTCCTGAATCATGTAAGAGTTTTGGGGAGGTAATTAGTTTCAAGAAGACTGTCAGCGTGTACCAAGGAGTGAAAGAACCAATACCTGACATCAGTCTGGAGAAACATTTTACATTTTTTGCTACTTGGGTTCTACAATCAGCAGGAATCTTGTTCTTCAGACTGAAGTGACTAACAGAATTGGAAAAGCAGCTAAGAATTTCAGGCTATTACAGAAACGTGCATGGAATAACAGCAAACATCAGCTAAGGTGAAGATGTGAATCTATGAAACTTGCGTGCTGTCATCCCTGCTTTATGATTCAGAAATATAGACTACATATGCGAGGCATATCAAGAGACTGAACAGCTTCTACATGAGATGTCTGTGTAAGATCCTGAAAATAAAGTGGGAAGACAGAATACCAAGCACAGAGGTACTAGAGCATGCAAGAAGAGGAGGTTGCAATTGATTGGCCATGTCAGGAGACTGGGAGGAAACCATATCCCCAAGAATATTTTGCATAGTGAGATTTGAGATGGTTCTAGAAAGTAGGGTCACCCTCTGTGATGGTACCACAATGCATGGGTGACTGGTGCCTCCCAAGAAGCCGGGGGGGGCACCAGATCACCAACAGAGGACCGGGTAGTGGGGGTGGGCAGCGGCCAATCACCGAGCCAGCAGCAAAATCAGAAGTACATTTCCAGTTTTGCAGCTGGCACTTCAGTGGGGTGCACGGCCAATCTCAGGGGGTGCACATGCACCCCCTATTCATTGCCAATGCCACAATGTGTGCAAAAATTATATGAAGTTGTTCAACATCAACGCAGAAAACTTGGAGTACACAGAATCTTGTCAACCTGGAGGAAACATCTGGCACTGAGTGCAGCTCAGCATGAAGTGGCTTTGGTCCAGAGTGTTGTAAACACATATGTTGTAAACATATGGATCTGTAAAACTTGTAACAAGCTGTGTGTTGCAGGGCACTAAGGTGTGCCTGCTCCTTCAAGGGCAGAAGCAGCTTAGCTGGGGGGGCCCGGTGGGTTAGGCAGACCTCCACAACTACAAGTTGCCTGAGTAACACGCTAATGAGGTAATTAGGTGGTACCCACAGGCAGTGAGCTGACCAGAAGGAAGCAGGGCCCTGGGTACATACAAGTGCCACCTTCTGGGACCTGCTCCTCCAGTTCTGGCCTCACCTGGAGTGCCAAGACACTGGCATGTGCCCAGCTCTCCCCACCAACACCTGCCTGGGCCTGGAGCTGCTGAAGCTGGCCATGCCTGCCAGCTTCTGCTATGTAGGACACCTGTTCAGCATGGGCAAGGCCACTTCTGGGGAGGCTGTACTGGAGGTGTGCAGGACCCTCCAGGATGTGCTGATGGACACCATCATTTGAGTTGGCCCAGGTGGTGATGGCAGGGTTCCGTGCACTGGGGTTCCCCCAGTGCATCAGGGTCCTGGACGGGACCCACATGCCGCTCACCTGACCATCCCGTGAAGACTGACCATATTACAGCCACGGGGGATTGTACTCGATAGTTCTGCAGGCTACAGTGGAACCATTGTGGGGCCTTCACCTAGGTGAGCTCCAGCTGGGTGGACAGTGCGCACAATGGTCACAGATTCAGGAACTCCAGCCTGGCAGGATTAGTGGAGAGTGGGCACTTCATATTGGGGGTGCTGGGCCTGCAGCTTGATACCATGGCCATCCCGCCCCTGCTCTTTGGGGACTCCCTCAGTGCCTGCCTTGAGGTCTCTTGAGAACTTCCCACAGGTCATCATCACAGCCTGTGTGCTGCATAGTATCTGTGAGGCCTGGGGAGAGCTATTCCATGAGGCATGGGCAGAGGAGGTGCAGCGGCTGGAGGCAGCCACGCAGCCTACCTGCAGGAGCAACTCCTGTGGCAGCAGCAACAGCAGTGGGTCAGCCCTGCTGAGGCCCCAGGAGAGCCAAGCTCTTGCCAGCAGGGATGGGAGCACTCCCCGCTCTAGCCTGCCTGCCCCACCACCCACAGACTCCCTACTCCCTGTCTATCCCCAGCGCCATTCTCATGGCAGGCATGTGTTCAAAGAAGAAACTTTTATTTCCCTGACAGCACATATCTCCTATCCCTTACCAAGTCCCCACCCCCCTGAAATAGAGCCCCTTAACAGAGCCCCTCCACCTCCCTCCCCACCCACCAACAATAAGAAACTCTCTTCCTGTTGTAAAAAGTATTTATAAAGTCTTTGTTTTGGTGTCTCAGAGTGTGGGGCCATGGGGTGGAGGAAATGAGGGGGACAACCTGGGTGTAACTGGCCAGCACCCCTGTGGGTCTGTATGCCACAGTGACTATAGTGGAAGGAGGACTTGCCCAGGGCAATGGCACTCAGGGCTCCTCCCAGGTGCACAAATCCATGCCTGGCTGGTGGGGAGCCCAACAGGGCTGACATTCAGTTCCTGCTCCAGGCAGCTGTAGTTCCACACCCATGGAGAGCTGGGATGAGCAGTGTGCCTGGGCCTGGGAAGATGATAGTGGACCCATGGCAGGGATTGGGCTAGGGGCCCAGCGGTGGGAAGCATCAGAAAGTCTCCTCCCAGGCCCAAGTGGGGCCCTACTGCAAGGTGGCAGGGTGGCCGGGGGCCCTGCAGGGCTAGTGACAAGGGCTAGGCAGCAGTGGACATGACAATGTCCAGGGTCCAGTGGTCATTGCACAGCCCAGCTCAGGATCATATTTTGGTCCCGCAGGACCTGGATCTGCTCCCACTCCAGGGCCAGGTGCTCAGGCTGGAACAACTCCTCCCAGGTGATGTTCTCCATTCGCCACCTCCTGCCAGTTTGCAACATTTCAGAGATAAGATGCTCTGTGTGAGAGTTTAGCTATCCCTGCAAAAATAAATCACAGTCTCTCATTTTAATATGAGCTGGTTAATTTCCTTTATTTCTTTCCTGCCACAACTTTGATGGAATAAGGTAGGGAAATAAGCAAAGTCCTGAGAGACAAAAAGGATATTGCGTCTGCGCTTCAGCAAAATAAATCTGCACAGTTATTATGTCTCTCTTAGACAACCAATATCTTGGATATACTTAATTCCCTCTGTCTTTGGGAATTCTCACTTTCTTGGTTACTTGCTCCGTTCTTCTCCACATGGTTCCCAAGGAAATGGCAATCCTGTGCCATCTTGTATTTTCTACTGGTATCTAAATGTGGGGTTCCCTTCCCTTAGTTAATCCTCATCCACTCTTGGTTCTTTCCCTTTTAGGTGCCCAGGAAGGTACCAGACATCCCCAGATATCAGACTCACCAACTTGGAAGTCTCCGTCAGCACCTTACTTTGGCTTCCCAGGCAAATCTCTCTCTGGGACTCTTCTTCCATTCTCTTCTCTCTGCCATCTGTCACCTCTCTTTTGTAGTCTCTGTGTACTTCTTCTGGGTTTCTATCTTCTTCTTTCAGGAACTGATTCCAAGCTCTGCCCCCCTTTAAATCCTTCCGGCTATGTCCTGCGGCTCTCACAGCTGGCACTTGCTCTCTGCACTCTCTGCCTATGCAGCTCTTTGTTTTTGTTTTCATCCAGATCCCACTCTCCTCCATCTGGGTATCTCTGCCTCTTTCCTCATCAGCTCATTTCCTCATCAACTCATTCTTCCCTCCCCGGGCTTGTTGCCAAGGTAAGTTCTCTGTCTCTCATCACTCCCCTGGAGTTCTGTGATGGGGAAGACTTGTTGCCCTGTCACATTCTGCATCAGGGGCTCTGTGCTGCACAGCCTCAGATTAGGAGTCAGCCATGCACAGGTGCCCAGGGACCATGGTAAGTTGAGTTGAGCAGGCCGGGGCCCAGGCAGCTGCTGGCTGAACCTCTCATCCTCATGTGCTCCTCTGGGGTTGGCAGGCTGCTGGGTGCTGGCTGCAGGTGGTAGCCCTCCCTGCCTGAACTGCCTTTGGACCTCTGCATCACCCCAGGGTGCTAAGAGGTCTCCAATCTCCTCCAGGCTCCAGTTGGGGCCCCAAGTCACTGGTACAGGTGTGCGCATGTGAGTGGGGCCAGGCCTCAATGGGGAGGATGTAAATGTCATGGTGCATCCTGCACTGGCTCTCTGGGCCCGTGCACAGCTTTCCCTTTGTTGCAGCTGCTGGCAGCACTCAGTGCAGGGGTAGGGCAAGGGACTGGGAGGCACAGCACCTGGAGGCACAGGACAGGCTTCTGAGGTGAGCAGCAGGGAGCTGGTGCTTGCCTTGCTGCCAGAAACAGCCAGCAAGTCTCCCTGGACAGCTACCAGGGCTGGCCAGGGGGTGCAGGAGGCTGCAGCTATTTTTAGCATCCATCTAGCCTGAAGGGGATACCCTGGCAGCCGTATGGCCCTGCAGTGGCCAAGCAGTAGCTTTGGCTCCCAGACAAGGCAGGAAGAAGCGTCCTGTGTCCTGTCCAGGTGGACACACAGGGCCTGCAGTGCTCCTGGGGAGTATACAGGCTCCTTCAGGCTCCTGTGTGGTGTGCCCCAGGACACAAAATGGCTACTGGCTTTTATAGCCTGCATCTAGGGCAGGAATGGGGAACCTCTGGGCCACCGGTTGACCTTTCCCAGCAGCCCCTGCCTGCATGGCTTGTGTTGGTCTCCATGGAGACTTCAACCATACCTGCAGCATGTGCGGCAGAGCAGTACAGGGGGCTGCTCTGGAGCTGCTGGGAACATGGGATGGTGGCAGCTTGCTCTGGAGCCGCGATCTGTAGGCTGCATGCTCTGGGCAGGGGCACACATACAGGAGATCATGGCTCTGCCCCAGCTCCAGACAGGCTGTCACTGCTGCAAGGAGCCAGGGCAGAGCCACAATCCCCTTCATGCATGCCCCTGCCCGGAGCATGCAGACTACAGATCACGGCTCTGCCCTAGCTCCAGAGCAAGCTGCCCCATCCTACATTCCCAACAGATCCAGAGCAGCCCCCTGAGCTGCTCTGCCATGTGCATGGCTGGCATGGCTGAGGCTGGTCACCATGGAGACTGGCACAAGCCATGTGGGCAGGGGTGGCTGGGAAATGAGTCCCTGGCAGACTGGATCTGGCCCACAGGCCAGACATTCCCCATCTCTGATCTAAGGGCTGCCACAGAGGTACACCAGCCCTAGGGCAGGAGAGAGTCCCAGCCAGGAGCCCTAAAGCTGGTCCCAGGACAGCCCCCTAGTGGCAGGGCAGACCAGGCACTAAATTTAGTGCCCAGCCACATCTACAAGTGCGTTGCTATGAATTAACTAATCATAACTAAATTGGATACCTCATGATTAGCCATTTTTTACTGTGCAGTAAGGGCATACATGTGTAGACAGGTACTGTACTATGCAGTAAACTAGGTTAATGTGCAGTAATGCCTCTCACATCCACAGAGTAGCACTTTCAACCATCTTGGCAATGTCAATATTGATATGGAATAATGCAACAGTAATTGTAAACACTACTACCTGGGAGGACTAAACAAAGATTTCATAAATGACTGGTAACGGTGACTGCTTCAATTTTGGGCTAATCATTGTGAGATACCTTCAAGGGATGGGTGTTCATTCCTTTTTGAAAATCAGGTCTTTTGAAGTATGTTTTTGCATACTCAGTTTGAGACCAATTACTTTAAGATGCTTAACCAGCATATCTAGTCCATCAAATGAATATCAGTTGGAGGCAAAGGTGCTTAGAATCTCATAGGAAAAATTTTACAATTTGAGAACTCAAGATCTCAAAGAAAAAAGTGAGAGAACAATTTTTACTATTTAAAAAAATGCACTTCCTAAAATTAAGCCAAGAAAATAGCCTTCCCTGGAGATTCTGATAATAACTTGTATCAGTGGATATTGTTAGAATTAAAGAAAAAATCATGGTAATATCATCACCATAATATATTCATCTCAAAATTCATCTGTGCAGCTTCTGAAAAAGTTTGGTAAGGCATGACTGGAAGAAGTAAACCCAATGGAATAATTAAATCATTCAGATGCACAAAAATTATTGAAACTGCATTGTATACTCGGTAAAAGTAATTAATAACAAATATTGAATTGTTGTTGAAAAAGAAGTATATTAGTAACCCTAGTCATATTTCACAATTATATTTATTTTATTCTTCAAATATTTAAGCATAAATACCTGGATATGCAAATCCATCCTGTAAATGATAGTCTGTCATAGAAGTCTACATTCTTAAGATTTTTCCCCTAAGCTGTTTTGCACCTGACTAGTTGCATGGTTTTAGCCCCATTAAAATAGGGCTGACACTTCAGCACAAAACAAATTGTGCCTGAAATTGGGACTATTAAAATTCTATAGTGCCATCAGGAAATCAACAGTGGTACTGCAGAAGACCAGTAAAGAACAAAAAATAAAAACACATGAAATGTGATGCTCCATTCGTTGTGGCATAGCTAACATTTTTAAGCTTCAAGAAACTTGTTCATATAGCTTTGTCAGGTTATAACTTACAAGTCAAGGTTGGCGCAAACTTGCTTCACAGCACTTCTAAAGATTTCTTTGGAACTGGAATTTTTCAATGACAAACATAACTCTATTCTTTTTCAACGTTAAAGGTATTTACAAAACAATTTAACCAGATAAAAGATGATACACCTTCCCCATCTCCAAAACTTATCATCAGTTTGCTCAAAGTGGTCTATGATAGATAGGTATGTTTCAACAAATTCATTTCATGTCAATCACTGATTTGAGACAGAGGAAATGCTACTAGCCTTTTCTTCTGGTAATAAAAGAAAGCAAAATGTCATGTCAATTTAGATTCTCAAAGGAAGGTAAAAAAGGTTGAGATTCTTTGCCCTTCTAAACCATTTTTTGTTCACTGTAGTACAGTGTGCACTCCTATTAATAATGTCCTCTTATAATAAAGCAATACCTACGAACCCTATATGATTTAGTCTGCTACAGACACATTTCAGAATATATCCATTCAAAGATGCTCAAGTGGGGTCAGATTTTCAAAGAAGCTCAGCACACACAAGCCCCAAAATATACATCAGATTTTCAGAAAAGCTCAACATCCACACATAAGCCAGTTCATCAAGAAACTTCTGTACACACTGATCTGTTTGGAAAATGCAGCTGCTGAATTCTGGTGCCTAACTGGAGTCCAGGTCTTTAGAACTACTCCCTGGTAAGTTATTTTACAATCTCACTCTCTTTCAGATGTTCCTTCACAAACTCATCTTGCAAAGTTTCATTTTCATTCCACGTTTGAATGAGAACAAATTTCAAAACCTTGAATTTACACTAAGTAAGATTCTTGTCTGAAGGCCTGCCTTGTTTATGGGCTTCCAAAAGCATCTAAAAAGAAAAGATCTGTTGAATTCAGTAGGGTTCCTCCCTCCCCACCCTGAATAAAATTTAATGTCAAAGAGAAATTTGAGGGCCATGGTATCCATTTCACACCAATAATATTTTTTGTCTTTTCCCTTACAGCAAATTGCCATCCTAAACGTTTTTGCAAAGAAGATGGATTCACTTAATGAATAATGTGATGGGACTTGGGAGACATGTCATTTGAGGCAAGTCCCTTCATTCTCTGCACCTCAGTGTCCGGCCTGTAAAAACAATACTGACTTCCTTTGTAAAGTTTTTTGACTTCCAATGAAATGCAGGATATAAAGCAAATCATTATCATTATTACCTGTTTTATTTAAGAGCACAAGAAAACAGGTAACTACTGAATAAACACAGACTACCACATCACAGTCACATGCCAGGGCCAGGTTTCATATACTTATGACATGATTCAACATGATTAGGCTTGAGCAGGATTCCATTTAAAATCAATGACAAAATTCATAAAGACTTTTATGTACACAGAATTGAGCCCATAATTGCTAGTTTCAATTTCCCTTTCAATCAAGAGAATGAGAATGCAAATGTGGCAGCATTTCAGCCCTACGTTGTAGGGACTGGGGAACTGAGCTCCTTAGCAAAACATACCAGGTATCCTGGGGCAATAAGACCAGATTCTGTAGAAGCATATCATGCTGAGTCAGGAATAAGAAGTGGCAGGCAGGGATGTTTGGGTAGAATATAATTGCTCATCCTTCCCAGCAGGTATTGCTGCATGATACCCTTGAGATCTACATTTCGGGCTGTTGGTTAACATAGAAAAAAGTGGACAAACAGTACATATTTGAAAAGCAGATTCTTTCAATATTCTGTATCTTTTACTATCATATATTGGAACAGAAATCTATGTGCTCAAAGGAGGCTGTAGCAGCAGGCACCTTTCAGAGGTCAGAACTCTAGGTTCAACTTAATCTGAAAAACATTTTCTGCATTCAAACAAAACTCAATTCAAGATAAAATGATTGTGTTTACAAATTGCATTGCAATTACTTATGCTTTACAAGTTTTATATAATCCCCTGCCCACACACAAACATGTATATTTTATACTTTAAATTATCTTCTGTACACGTCTCATGCTATGCAGAGTTTATGTGATCACTTATGCCCTAGCGTGCATCCTCAAGAGGCTATTTCTTGCAACACATGTCTAAATTTATGTATCATAAAATGTTCCTTCCTATATTGCAAAGCTCATTATTACAACGTCCAGCAGCCTCCATACTTCTGAAATTTTGATGGCTGCAGAAATAAGCCACCAATTAATTGATTATAATCAATTTTTCAAGTGTCTTACAGCAAACATACCACAAATGCAAAAAACCACCAGTTTATCAGACAGAAACAAAAACGACTGAAAAATTATTTTCCTAAATTTCACAATCATATTTAGTTAACAGAAATGTCCACCTACTTTAAAACACACATACCCACAGCCACTTCTGGAGTATAAATCATTGACACAAAAATGAATTGTATCAATACTGTATTCAGTGGTTTAAAATTTGTAAATATATTAAAATATAATAGAGTATCCACATTTGAGGATAGGCTGGTGATCCAGGCCAACATTGATAGGCTAGCAAGATGGATGGATAAAAACCTGATGGTATTCAATATGGAGAAATGCAAGGTGCTCCACCTTGGGGGAAGAAAACGCACATCACACTTACAGGCTCAGCAGTGCTACACTCACTAGCACCATGACCAAGAGAGACTTAGGGGTCGTGATTGACCGCAGGATAAACATAGGCCACCAATGTGATGCTACAGCTGGCAAAGCGAACAAAACTGTAGTTTGCATCTACCGATACATCTACAGCAAATCCCAGGATGTCATCCTCCCACTGTACTCTGCCTTGGTGAGGCCACAGCTGGAGTACCACACCCAATTCTGGGCTCTGTTCTGGAAGCTTGAAAGAGTCCAGAGGAGAGCCATTCGCATGAACATAGGGCAAGGGAACAGGCCTTATGAAAAAAGGCTGCGAGCTATGGGACACTTCAGCCTAGAGAAGCACTGGCTCAGGGGTGACTTGGGAGCAGCCTCTAATTACATAAGGATTGTGCATCTGGATCTGTGGGAATGCCTGTTCACCAGAGCACCCCAAGGGATGATAAGGTCCAACCGTCACAAACTGCTGGAAGACCGTTTAAGGCTGGACATAAGGAAAAACATCTTTACTGTCTGAGCCCCCAAGGCCTGGAACAGACTCCCCCCAGAGGTCGTGCAAGCACCTACTCTGGACCCTTTTAAAGAAACATTTGGATGTTTATCTTACTGGGATCCTTTGAACCTAGCTGACTTCCTGCCCCTTGGGCAGGGGGCTGGACCCAATGATCTTACAAGGTGCCTTCCAGCCCAAATGTCTATGAAATCTATGAAACTACAGCAATTTCACAGTTTAGAGAAAAAGTGTTTTAAGGATTACTTTTCAATGTTCCACAAATATAATTCAACAAACATGGCAACAAAATCGGATTACTTCAAAATTCAATGTGATTTTATGTTTTTATTGAAAAGCAGCCACTAATCTTAAGAGCCCATAATTTCAAACAGAACAGTATCTAAGTAGTTTAATTTACATGATATCTACAAAACACCAATATTGGATTAACAGGATGTAAGGGTAGTTGGGTCCATTGTAATCTTTTAGTCTGACCTCCTGAGTAACTCAGGCCAAACTCATCCACTAATTTTTGCATTGAGCCATAACTATTGGCTAAACTATAGTATTTATTTCAGAAAGATAACCATTCTTGATTGAAATAGTAAAAAATTGGTAATTCCACTACATCCCTACATAAGTTGTTTCACTAGTTAATTATACCCACTGTTCAATGTATGTACCTCATTTCTAGTATGGATATATCTATACTAGAAATTGAAACTAGCACCAGCACAGATCTCTATTTCACTTCTCATTTGGCCTTCCCTGGCTTGTACAGAAATATAAATTTTAAAAAATCAGCCTCTACTGTAAAAGTATTAATCTGTTGCAAGTAAAAAATATACCCACTATGGGCAGATGTAGGATTTTGAAAAGTGGTGCGCAGATGGTGTGGTACATCATTGCATATAAGACAATATATATTTTTCTTTACGTTAAAGAAAACTAGAAGCTTTACTAATATGCTAAGAGCCTAGGGCTGTAATATTTAGTTGAAGATCAAAGCAAAAACAAATATGACATTATTGGAATGTGCATTAATTTGCTACATCATACATTTTGTACTAAAATACAGAACAAGCTAAGCAAAAACTATCAAAAATGTTGTTTCTTTAGAATTAAATGCACCTATTTCATAAAACAAAATCAAACCTTCTTGAGCACCATGACAGTGGATCCAATACTTCACTGGAAGTTATTTCCATACCTGAGTTAATGTTTAAAGGCGTTAGTGTTTCCACAACAGAGTTTATGTTTTTAGCTAGAGTTAAAAACAGTGTGCAAGGCCATGAAATCGGAGTTACATTACAAGTCAGAACTAAGAGAGCAGAATTGCAACGGAAAGAATACCTTGTTTAGTGGAACGTTAATACAGTTAAAAAGGAGAAAGGTCATTAACACCTGTGCAATGAAGAGTTCTAAAAGAATCCAGTAGCTTATGAGAGAGTAGATTAACAGAGACTTGGTGGGATAGCTCACATACTGAAGCAGTGTCATGGATAGGTACAAAATGTTCAGGAAGGACAGGCAGGGGAGAAGAGGAAGAGTATCACTTTATGTCAAGAGTCATATGATTGCTCAGAACTCCAGAATGAAACTGGAAATAGACCTGTTGAAAGTCTCTGGATTAATGTTAGAGGGGAGAGCAACAAGGGTGATGTTGTAGTGGGCATATGCTATAGACCACCAGACCAGGTGGAACTGGTGTATGAGGCTTTCTTCAACCAGCTAACAGCTAAGTTTCTCAATCACAGGCCCTGGTTCTCATGGGGGACTTCAGTCACCCTGACATCTGCTGGGAGGGCAATACAGCAGTGCACGGCCAATCCACCAAGTTTTTGGAACATGTTAGGGACAACTTCCTGGTGCAAACACGGAGCGGACAACTAGGGGCTGTGCTCTTCTTGACCTGCTGCTCACAAACAGGGATAAGTTGGTGGGGAATATAGTAGTGGATAGCAACTTGGGCAGCAGTGACCACAAGATGACTGAGTCCAGGATCCTGAGGATAGGAAGTATGGAGAGCAGCAGAGTAAGGACCCTGGACTTCAGAAAACCAGACTTCGACTCACTAAGGGAACTCATGGGCAGGATCCCCTGGGAAGCCAGTCTGAGGGGGGAGGAGTCCAGGAGAGCTGGCTGTACTTTAAAGAAGACTGAATGAAAGTGCAGGAACAAACCATCTGAACACATGGCTATCAGGAGAGGTCCCAGATGACTGGAGAAAGGCAAACATAGTGTCCATATTTAAGAAAGGGAAAAAAGATAATCCAGGGAACTACAGACCAGGCAGCCTCACCTCAGTCCCTGGAAAAATCATGGAGCAAATCCTGAAGGAATCCATTTCTAAGCACTTGGAGGAGAAGGTGGTGATTAAGAACAGTCAGTAAGGATTCACCAAGAGCAAGTCATGCCTGACCAACCTGATTGCCTTCTATGGTGAGATGACTGGCTCTGTGGATGCAGGAAAACCAGTATATGTGGTATACCTTGATTTTAGCAAGGCTTTTGATATGGTCTCCCACAACATTCGCACAGGCTGGGAAGTATGGGCTGAGTGAATGGACTGTAAGGTGGACAGAAAACTGGCTGAAGCATCAGGCTCAGAGGGTAGTAATCAATGGCTTGATGTCTAGTTGGCAGCTGGTATCAAGTGGAGTGCCCCAGGGGTCAGTCCTGAGGCTGGTTTTATTCAATGTCTTCATCTGGACCTGGAAGATGCAAGAGAAAAGCCACAGCTTCCCATGTTTTTCTCCTTTAAAAGATAATACATTTTTAAAGTTTGTTGATCCACGAGGCATGTGACTTATGAGGAAAGACTGAGGGAATTGGGCCTTTTCAGTCTGGAGAAGAGAAGGCTGAGAGGGGATTTAATAACAGCTTTTAACTGCCTGAAGGGAAGTTCAAAAGAGGATGGAGCTGGACTGTTCTCAGTTGTGGCAGATGACAGAACAAGGAGCAACAGTCTCAAGTTGCAGCAAGGGAAGCTGAGGTTACATATTAAGAGGAATTTTCTCACTAGGAGGGTAGTAAAAGACTGGAACAGGTTACCCAGAGAAGTGGTGGAATCTCTGTCCTTGGAAGTTTTCAAGCCCTGGCTAAACAAAGCTTTGACTGGGATGATCTAGTTGGAGATGATCCTTCTTTGAATAGGGGGTTTGACTAGATGACTTCCAGAGGTCCCTTCCAACCCTAATTTTGTATGATTCTATGACTAATAAGCTATGAACTCAAGTAACTCCTTCACAGCTTTCTGAATAGAAATGCTGCTGCTACCACCAGATAGTTGGTTTTAAACTTTGGGTGAACCAGGAATCAAAGAGGGTTGCAACTGACCATTGCACCACCCAGATCTTTCCCTGAAACACTTCCAGGAGTGAATGGCAATTAATACTTAAAGTTCATAAATAAAGTGCTTTCAAATACAGTATTTACTGTTGTGCAGGGTTTTTTTTAAATCCTTTTGAATTCTGCTTTCTCCGTCTGCCTTTTAAATACAAACGCAGGAAAGAAATGTAGATTCTGGATATCTTCATACTGTTCATCAGTATCCTTTTAGGCATAGTTATAAGAGACTTGATTCTCTCCAAATCCCTATCTAGTGCTGCTCAGCCAAAGATCTTAGGGTGGCAAGATAAAATGAGAACATTATTTTTGCAGTAGATGCCATTCTCTCTTCTGTTAGGGTGTTGAACCAATGTCCTGGCCTGCTGTTAAAGGTACTGAGCTGGTGGAGGTACCATATATTCAATGAAATGCAAAACTAAATCCATATTGCTTTAATCATTTCAGTTTCCAGAGATTTCTTTTTCATATAAATTGCAGTGTTAATGGTAATTCATTGCCTAAGTTCTAGAGAAGACCAAACCTGCCTCAGTTATACCGACACTGTCTTCATCCTACAGACACCTTATACTTTCATAGTTGGTAGGGTCAGAAGGCACCTAAGCAGATCATCAAGTCCGACCCTCTGCCATGGGCAGGAAAGAGTACTGGGGTCAAACGACCCCAGCTAGGTGATCATCTAGCCTCCTTTTGAAGACCCCCAGGATAGGAGCAAGCACCACTTCCCTTGGAAGTTGGTTCCAGATCCTAGCCGCCCTGACAGTGAAGAAGTGCTTCCTGATGTCTAGCCTGAATCTACTCTTGGTCAGCTTATGGCCATTATTCCTCGTTACTCCCGGTAGTGCTCAGGGGAACAGGGACTCTCCCATAGCCTGATGGTCCCCATTGGTCAGTTTGTAGACAACCACCAGATTCCCTCTCAGCCTTCTTTTGTGGAAGCTGAACAGGTTCAGGTCCCATAGCCTCTCTTCATAGGGCCTGCCTTGCTGCCCCCTGATCATGCAAATGTCCCCCTCTGGACCCTCTCAATGCTGTCCACATCCCTCCTGAAGTGCGGCGCCCAAAACTGGATGCAGTATGCCAACTGTGGCCTGACCAGTGTCGCATAGAGGGGGAGGATCACCTCCCTGGACCTGCTTGTGATGCATCTGTGGATGCATGACAAGGTGCGGTTAGCCTTCCTGATTGCGTCCCCACATTGGCAGCCCACATTCATTTTGGAATCAATAATGACATCAAGATCCTTTTCTGCCTCTGTGCTGACTAGAAAGGAGTTCCCCAGTGTGTAGGTATGCTGTTTCTTCCTCCCTAGGTGCAGTAACTTGCACTTGTCAGTATTGAATCACATCCTGTTCTTATCTGCCCACCCCTGTAACCTGCCTAGATCTAGTTGCAACCTGTCCCTTTCCTCCAGCATGCCCACTTCTCCCCACATTTTAGTGTCATCTGTAAATTTGAACAAGGTGCTTTTCACCCCCTCGTCCAAGTCACTGATGAAGATGTTGAACAGTGTGGGCCTGACGATGAAGCCCTGGGGGACCCCACTGCCTACATCCCTGCAGGTCAAATAAGACCTGACCACCACCACTCTCTGGGAGCAGCCCTCCAGCCAATTTGTGACCCAACTGACTGTGTAGGCACTGATGCCACAGTCGCCTAATATTTTAATGAGAATGGGGTGAGAGACAGTGTCAAAGGTCTTCTTAAAGTCCAGAAAGACTACGTCCACCGCAACACCTGTGTCCAAGGATTTTGTCGTAGAAGGCCACCAGGTTGGTCTGACAGGACCTGCCTCAAATGAAATCATGTTGGTTCCCCCTAAGCATGATCTCCCCTGCTGGTCCCTCATAGATGTGCTCCTGGATAATTTTTTCAAACCTAGAATGAGTTTGATCCATTTGCACCTGTTTATACCAGCTCTTAATTTGATATGACATTATCTTCTCTTAGGGGTTCATTTTACTGGTAATAGCTTAAATCCAAAGCAGATTCCACACTTTTTAGTTGAATTTGATTACAAATGTTTTTCTACAAACAGTAGAAAATTCTGTGTTCGAGGTCATTCTTGGGTTCTTTGTTGAACTATCACTCCAGATAATGTATTTTTTTTTAAATTGCCTTGCACTGTTTTGAGTCCATAGTAGTTAAGGTACAATAGAGTATTTCACATCAGGAGGAAAGGTCTTAATTGGGGCCTAAGAAGAACTACTGAAGCCTCCATTACCCATACTGGGAAAAGTCATGCCAGGTTGAAGAAGGAACTACAGTGAATTACCATTGCAACAGACTACTGAAATACTGTGTCATATAATTGGGGTGTGCCCTAACGTAATAGACTAGAACACAAAAATGTAATAATTTTTGGTTGTTCAAGTAATGTAAACATATTTAAATCTACAATTTGACCAAAACATTCTTAACCTATAGATATTTTTAGAATTAATTTTCATTTTTATTATATACTATTTCTGGTGTACAACTGCCAGGAAAATACTAGCATATGAAATGTCTGAATTCCAAAATCTCTTTCTGGACCCAATCATTTCAAACGGGCACTTCTACTTTACCTAAAATGAAAGCATTATATGCCAAAATATCATCTCAGGTAACTTTAATCATTCACTTTCACAAGTATTGGTCCTGCTGCACAGTGGGGATTTATGCAATTTAGCCTTATATGTAGTCTGTCATTCTGAAAGTGAATAGAAATAGTATTGCTTCATATTTGTATCTCTTAATAAACTGCTTTTTGGAGCTTGCTTTTGGATATAAAAAAACTAGTCTTTTAACTTGGGTTCCACAGAGTTCTGAAACTATTTATTTCTGGCAGGAAAATATTTCAGGTATATTAATCAATAATGACTTTAGAATACGTATGATTTTGGGATATCAATTCATTTTGCAATATAAATTTTGCCAGTAGTGTTGAGAGTGATCTTGTCCAGTTTTCCTTCTTGTTTACTTGATTAGATTTTTTCCACTGTTCAGGCTGCACACGTTTTTCCTATATTTTATTTATTATTCTCTCCTCACTGTATGCACCCAAAATAAGTTTGAGTAAGAAAATTAGTTTATATTGAAAATTATCAAAAAAGGCTGATGAGAATATTAGTCAATCATTTTCAAGTTATACGGTATTTACATGTTCCGCATTAAAATGCACCTAAAATTTTGGTTTCTGAGTTTATACTTTCCCACTGTAGCAATAAAAATTTTAAATTAGTGCCTGCATGTTTATAGTAAATATGTTAATGTTGCACATGTTAATATAACATGAACTATGAGAACTGGCCGTCCAAGCATTCAGCTCTAATGGGTTTCATTCTGCTCTGATTTAGACTGATGTAAATTGGAATAATGTTTTTTAAGTTACACAGGTTCAATTGAAAGGAGAATCAGGTCCAGTATATGTTTTCTTAAATTACTTCACTCTAACCTCCTGAGGAGCAGCATGCCCTAGTAGGACTTAGCTCAACAGTGATTGGGACCAAAGAAATGCCAATATACTATAGTACAAAAGGCATTGTATTATACTCATATTAAACATTCTAAAGCATGGTGTAGAGAGATATTGATGCAGCAGGATAGAAATATATATTGGTTTTATAACCCATGAATTCTACTTTATGTATATAACTACAGCCTCTCTATAGAGTAGGTGGCATAGATTATCCTTGATAGCTATTTTTGTAAGCAAGATCCCCAGTGTCACTGTTCTCATATGGAATGACAAAATAATACAAAAGGTTTATATGGCTTCCAAAACATAGCCTCGCACACTCCTCATGAGAGCAATAGTTTTAATGACTTTAGGGATATGTCATCTATTTGGAAAATAAGCCCAAGTTGAATCAATGATATTCTTTTTATGGTTGTACTTTATAGAAACTGTTTTCTCCCAACGCTTTTCCCTCCATTTTGAAATATACAAATAATTCTTGATATTACAGAGCTGATATGGGTTAGAAATACATCTGTGTGTAAAGTTCAAAAGTTGTGGAAAAAAAAATCACATGAAGTACTAATATAATAAAGTTAGAATCATATTTATGGGAAGTTATGATATAGGCCGATGCAAATTAACATATCACTATTCTGGACTTTAAAGCATATCTTTGAACTATGTTTATTCTTTAAAGCAGTGTGAACATAGGTACTGTGACCAATTTTAATGTATATAATAACAAGGTTCACACTTCAAGGGAAAACATCCCCTGACATGTGCAGCTCAAATAGTAGAAAAATTTTGTGTTCATAACACTTTATAAAAGCATTTAGAGCAGTTTCTTACATGTAATGGCACAACTTTGTGCTCTCTGCCGCTTAGTTCACAAATGTGATCAGTTTTACTTTTCCTTGTTAGCAAATGTACACATATTTCTTTCCAGAACTACACCTAGTATACACTAAATTATTCCTTAGTCTAAATGGTATTAGGACTCAAGATTTTTGCTTGGCTACTTTGTCATCAAATTTAAAAACACTTAACCTTGTTTTCAATTTGCTATTCAACAAAAAACAACCAAACCTGTATCTACGTAGTCAAGAACTAGAATGTAATGGACAAAACACAATATGATTTTGATCTTAAATTATAACTTAACTTGGAGTAAGTTCACAAATAAACAAGATTCAATCATGAGTGCAAACTTTGAATTTGCCTTTATATATTTTTAGGCAGTCCATCATTTTTCATTTTCCAAGTACAGTAGTACTTTATATTGCAAGCATACATTCTATTTGGGAGCAAAGGCAGTTGACTTGGTTAAAGGAAAGGAAAAATATATATTTCTAAGGAAAAAAAACATTTTTTAAAGTGCAAGATTTTAAAAATTGAAATTAAAATAATGCTAGTTAGGGATGGACAAATAAGTTTTAGTGAATTTTAACCAACTTTTATGTTGGTGGTTTGGCACTCAAATTTTAAAGACGATGAACACTTGCAGATTTATAGTATCCTTAGAAGAATAGCTCATAATTGTATAGCATTTACAATTGAGTAAAATACCCTGTGCAAATATGAAAACACCCATAATCTGTTCTCGTGAATTCATGATGGTTTAAAAAAAAAGAAAAACAAATATGTGAATATTTTTAGGCAAGCATGATTACTTAATTCTATGATATTGAATGTTTGGCTAAGCATGTAATTGGGAGGGATGGCTGAAGCTATTCTGACTTTCTCTAAGAGAGAGACTACAGTTAAGCAGTTTATTCTACGTCAAAATAGAAAAATGTTTGTGCTTGTGTTCTTTTTTCCTCCCAGTCACACTAATAATTATACATCCCAGAAAACATTGTTATTAGTGGTATATCTGGGAAATGATTTGTTATTCAAGTTTGAAAAGCCAGAAGCCTCCTACTGCTGTTGATTATTTACAGTTTGACAAAGGGAACACTGTCAGCTCATACACAGAGGAAGATCAGAGAGACCTGCACTCCAAGGCTACTTTGCATGTTTTTAATCCTCTTGAATCTATACAGCCAGAACACTGTTGCATTTTTCCTCTACTTAATATGATTTGAGATTTTATATTCCTATTGATCCCAGACCGTCATATGATATAAACAAATGATGCATGGGAATCAGGTCCATTGTACTTGTGCCATTTTTACAAGCTTATAGACTTTTATTTCTAACACTTACATTGCCAGTAATAATATCTCAGACATTAATGGACATACACTGGGTAAAATCAGCCTATTAGGAGAATCAGGCCCCTACTATTTGTTTTGTATTTTGAGTTGTGTGAAAAATACATGCCTGTTTTAATGAATTTGTCTACTTTTGAAAGGCTGGCACAACAATCTAGCATTTCATACTAGATTTAAATCTAGTATTTTCAAAAATATGGAGAAACATTTTCTGCATAACATTTCCTAAAGTTGGGCATGATGTGTTCATTTTTCTGGATGATTGCTAGGGTAGATATTCACATGGCATGGCTTGGCTGTGATTGGTCTTAGAAGTCATATGTAACTGATTCTTGTTTGCTGGTTTCCTCCGCTAATCCCATTTTAAACTATGTTCTGCCTAGTCCTTGCGTATGTTTACATGGGGATGTGGGGGTGGGGAGGAAGGGAGGAAGGGGAGTCTCTTCACTATATTGTATGTCCTGTAAAAGGACAAATTTGCAGCACTCAAGCCATAATTACTTCCTAGGGAGCCAAAGGAAGGAAGAAGGACCAGAGTATAAATTAAGGCATGGTTTTAGGTCATTCACCACCCTTCCCCTCCCAACACTCACATTAGAAATACCAGTCACTGGTGCTGGTGGGCTACACTGATACATAAT
This sequence comes from Crocodylus porosus, assembly GCF_001723895.1. Classification (NCBI taxonomy): domain Eukaryota; kingdom Metazoa; phylum Chordata; order Crocodylia; family Crocodylidae; genus Crocodylus; species Crocodylus porosus. Next base: position 58,066,939 of record NW_017728909.1, on the reverse strand, counting down.
CTGGCCTACAGTGAAAAGGTTTATAACCTATTTTAACTGTGTTTTCCTTAGGGACAGATTGTAACTCAGGTCTACTATGTGAAATAGACAGGGAAATGTTTTCTCTGTGCTCTTTCTTTTTTTACTTTCTAAAGAAAACAGTAGTGGTATTTGACTTTTATTTTGTTTCCCTCTGAGGTACAATGCTATGCATCACTCTTTACCATGAACAGCATCCACATAGCATTTTGTTCTATATACAGAAACGGCACAATCTCCTTTGGAGCAATATCTTAATTTCAGATTCCCCTGCCTCAAATGAAGAAGGCATTGCAGAAATGGAAGATGCAAAGATGAGCAACAAGAATGACTAGAGGGACTGGAAGGGCTAGAAAGAGAGAAAACTTAGTTGAAAGGGAGGTCACAATTATGGATGTACAATAATGAATGGTAAAGAGGAAGTAAGTTAGATAGGTCTTTTTCTCCATTCACTATAAATGAACAATAAATAAATTTGCTACATATCTGGTTTTTACCTGGATTATCTATGAACTGGGAGCTTTTATCCAGAGTCTGATTTGACACCTGTCCTAGATGCCCAATGTCTTGAAACTGGAGCTTTATGAAGTAGTGACCAGTTTCCAAAATAAAAGCACAGAACTTCTTTAGAATTTGGCTTTCCACTGGGATTGCAGCTGATGTGGGGTTTGAATTAATTAAGAAGAAATGATAGGTTAGAAGTTGGTTGCATTTCTTTACAATAACAGTCAGTACTAGAACTGGCTCAATAAACATGGTAAGTTTGTAATTTTGTTTTAGATAAATGCTCATTTATACAACTAGCATTGTATACATAAATATACCATTTTGGGGCTAGGTGTCTGTGACTGGTCTCAGCAAAACGTGGCAACCCTAACAATGAGATGTCTGATTAATTCAACAGCAGTACATTTAAGTAGGATAAAACCAAATGTACCATATACAGTTAATAATTAGGAAAACTTAATGCCACTAGATACTTGTAAAACACACACCATAGTAGGATTCAAAGAAGGGACAGACATCCCCTTCCCATATATATATACAAAAAGGTTTGAATTACACTTTGACTCTTGGGAGGGGGTCTGCAAAAAAAATTGGGCTGCCCATCACAATGCCCTAATAAAATCAAACTTTACGGGGTGGGTGGGAGGGGGGGGCTCATCTCTTATAGGGTATTCAGCCCCCCTATCTCCCCTGTAATTCAAACCCTGCATTATAGATAGGGAGACAGATAGATAGATACATATATATATACACATACACATACACACACACTTACATAGTGGCAGCATCTACATGAGATTCTGACTGTGCAGTAGTCCATGACTATCGTGCAGGAGCATCGTGTGGCAGGAAGTGCAATGCAACAGTACTATGCACTAGTCTTGGGCTATTGTGCAGTCAGCATCATGAAAAAGCTGTTCCTGGGCACTACTGCACAGTAACTCCGGTTGCTGTGCATTCATTCAGTACTTGTATTAACTACCTTGTTTGTACAAGTACTAAATGACTGTGTAGTAACAATTGCTCAGTCAACATCTCATGTAGATGTGGCCTGTGTGCATATGTGTGTGTGTGTGTATGTATATATGTGTGTACACACACACACACACACACACACACACACGTATATGAAGTAAGAACATCCATGGCCACAAAAAGCTAAAAGGGGTACAAACTCTCATGTTAAAAGGGGAACCACATCTCTTATGGGGCATGACCTCTGGGTTTAGGAAGCAACTTCTGATGGGCAGCTAGTGACATCCCAGCATTTCATGCACCTTTCTGGTGCTAATAGCCATAGGCGACTGGTAGGGGCTGGACGGGGGTGCACTGGCTGGGGCCAGTGCCCCTGCCGATGGCCGATAGTGATGCTGTCAGTAGGGCTGGTGCACCCCTGACAGGACTGCCGCCATCGGGGGCTTCTGTGGGTGCCCCCCCAGATTCAGGAGGCACCAGCCACTCATGATGACAGCTAATGAAGCTACATCACTGGACTAGATCCCTGAATCAACTAAGCATTTAAAAAACTCTAGTAAGACTGCTCCTGAAGTGAAAATGAGACTTACGCTTTGTACCCAACTGAAGTGCTCAGCTAAAATGGAACATAAATGGACCAAGATCAGATACAAGATGTCAATTCCTATGTTTTTATAGGATACAGCTGTGTGACTGATCTTAAACAAAAACCTGATCATGCACAGCTTGCAAAAAGAAATAATTATCAAAAAGGTAATATCACTAATTTTATAGAAAAAATACAGCTAGAAGAAACAAAAACAGACAAAATCCATAAAAATGACCAGTCTCAGCAATTATTACTAAAAGAAAAAGAACAAAAGAACAATCTTCCACACACTATGAGGAAGATCTACAGACTTTATAATTTTTATGATAATTACATATGTTGCAAATGCAGAAAATCTACCTGGCAAACAATCCTGACCTTTTTTTAAAGGTCACTAAAGTCATTAGACTTATGAGCTTGGGTAAGTCTGATTAAAGTTAATAATAAATTTTAAAGTGCAGATTTAACTATACTAGTAATAATACTCCTTTATAACAGCTGCAGTGTTTTCAGTACGATTACTGCTTTTCTTCCTGGTTCTTTCAAGTTAAAAACCCTACTCTCTACAAAGTGTAACCTGGTGTGTGGGGAATTTTTTATTCCATTATCCATAATTGGTCACGAAATGGCAGGATACACCTCCCTGGACATTATTTTAAGAGAAAACATCTCCTTCCTTTAACACAAATTCTGAGAGTCAGGGCCAAGTTCTGAAAACTGTTTGTGAACAAACAAAAATGGCATGTGCAACCACGTACAAATATCTACACATCTCATTACTAGGGAAGCCCGGAAGAATCTTTTTAGTAAGAGACTAACATGAGAGAAATGGAATCTGTATGGACCAAAAGAAGGGCGAAAGTATAGAGAAGAGAACAGGGTCTATGGTGAACAAAGACAGAGTGGAAAAATAGTATCCAGGAAACCCAGAGGCTTGAATTCAACCCCAGAAATTCTAATCTAGTTTAGAATTAGTACCTACGAGGTTGACCTGAATTTGAAGACGTGGGTCAAAACACCTTACAAGTTTGAGATACTTAAGTTTGAAATCTGGATGTAGGCTTTTTTTGATAGCTGACAGCAAATACGTGTTAAATTATGGGACTAGAGTTGTACTTTAGTTACACTACATAGGTAGAAGAGAGATTGGCTCACTCTACCAATTCAAAAGAAAAATTGTGCCCGCATTAGATGCTACCTTTGGAAGTGTACCAACAATAGTTGCTGATGTCAGGACTTTCCATAGGAGAGTCAGTGACCCTTTGCTGGCTTTATTCATAATAGTGTTTCAGGCAGGGTTTCAGACAACTTTGAAAACATTCTTTGTGATTCTCTTTAACCTTGCCCATGCCCTGTATCCGAATATCATCTTATTTAGTAGCCAAAAGATGGAGGCCAAGATCCTCAAATGTAATTAAGTGCCCTAATTCCTATTTACTAGAAATTGGCTAACTACCACTTAGATGACAGTTAGGTGCCTAGTTAGGTGCCACATTATTTTGAACATCTGGGTCTGAGTTCCTACCTGTCTTCATTCAAACCTGTTTAATATCTTCTAATTTTGATACAACTGAAAATCAATATATGACCTGATACAAAGCTCAGTAAGGACAATAGAAATACTCCTTAGGACCATTAAGAACCCCTATTATAAAGATAAACTTGTTGCACAAAAAATGTACAATAGAAACATTTAAAATTAATTTTATTACAGGGAAAATAGCTGAAAAGTGCAGTCTCTTTCTCTCTGTTTCAACAGGAAATTTATTTAACTGAGATGGATAGTAAACAAGTGTATCTTCTGGAATATTTCCCAAGATTGACTCTGCTGGACTTCTAATAGCATAGAAACTCTCAGTGACATAACAACAGCCACACAATGCAAAGTACATAAATAATGCTGGACTATAAAAACACAGTAATGAGAACTGAAATAAGATGGTAATGTACATTGTTAAATGTTGTGTAGCTTCAACAAAGTGTAGTTTAGAGTTTGAAATGGCATTTGTTGCATTATTGCAGTCATACTAGATTTGATTCTCCACTGTTTTGAACCTTGCCTAATCACTGCCAATGTGTAAACTGAATATAAACTGTTAACAGATCAAAATGAGAGTTTTACTTTTCTATGAACTTTATACATGTGGAAATGATTTGTATAAGGCACCAGGATGCAGAGAACTGAGTTGGCTATTTCTTAAATATCTCTTCTTTTCTCAGTCAAGGTTCTTTGAGTAGATGGGATAGCTTCTATTAGCCAGGGGTGGGCAATATGCAGCTTGTGGGCCAGAGGCAGCCCACCAGGCCATTCTATACGGCCTGCAGGGCCCCTAAAAAATTTAGAAAATTAATATTTCTCTGCCCCTGGCTGCCCATCATGCAGCCCTTGATGGCTGGCCAAAACTCAGTAAGTGGCCCTCCGCCCAAAATAATTGCCCGTCCCTGTATTAAACCAGCTGAGTAGTTGGGAAAAAGTTCTTAGCAAGTTTTTAGGTCCAGTTGCCCTTCTTCAGGCATATGGAGGCTCTGCTGTTCTGAGATCTCCAAGAAATGAGAGAAGGTAAAAGGTGTGGCAGGATGTCAGTGAGAATGTAAATAGGTAGATGAGCCCATCTGTTCGCTGATCTGTTCTTGTGCCACCTTGGCATGGGCGACTGGTCTTGAGTGCCAAGTAGCCTCGGGTAAACCCCGGAGGGTTCCTTGACCACCTTCAGAGATGCCCCTGAACTCAGATGCCATGACTTTGGATAGGTCTTCAGTGGCGGGGGGGGGTCCTCATTGAGGATGCTTCCAGAGTTGTCACGTCCCTTGGCGGATGTCCATGGGGCTCCAACTTCCCCTACACCCTGGCCATGCACCAACCTTTCAAAGAAGCCTCAGGATCTTTTGTGGCTAGCCCTCAAATGATATCTTCCTTGGTTCCCACACTTCCGGGACTCCAACTAGACCCGGGAGGGTTGAGACCCTTAGTCTTTGGAGGAGTCCCCTCTGATGCTCCAGGTATTCTCAGATGGATGCAGCTGATTGTTGCTACATTCCCCTGTCACCCAGGATCGCCCATCAGGATCTTTGTTTTATGGGACCCAGTTAGGGAGCACTGAGTAAGCCTGCACTAGGCAGGGAAAGAAAATAAGACAAAAAGAAGGACACCAACAACACAGAACAAATAAACCAAGGGAAACCCAACAAGGAAGAAAAAAAGATAAGAGAAAAAAAAGAGACGGTAAAGAGGAGGGGAAACCTTACAGCTGCAGGCTTTTCTCTCCCCCCCCACATCAAGTGCCCTAGGCAAGTGTGTCCCTTGGGCCCACACTTCCACCCCAGCCAGGGTCTTCTTTAGCTCTTGCTAGAGCCACCTCTAGCCCAGTGTCTCTGCCCTCACTGACACTGATATGAGCTCCGATGGCGGCTCCTGCTGCCACCATCACAGGTCGCTCTGCTGGTTCCTCCAGCCTGCTCCAGTGCGGGTCACTCCTGGCATGAGGAGCTCTTGCAACCCCTCCTCCCACAGCCACTTGTCTCCACATCTGCTCTTTGGCTCCTTGCCAGGGTTGGGAGCCTCCAGTGCAGCAATCCCTCGGTGCTTCTCCTGCTTCCAGCGTCGCTGTTCCCGCACTTTCAGGGGCGGCTTTTATTTTCGCTGGGCAGCGTCTTCAGTTGACGTCACCCAGCTGCAGCTGTAGGTGGGTGCACATACAGACACATATATACACACACCCCGTTTTGGGTATGAATGAAATGTGCCGCCATTTTTAATCCTGAAAAAACAGTGTGGGAAACACTTGTAAACTGTGTCTCCATTGCCCTTTGGGTTAGACCAGAAAGCTAGACCAAGACCTCAAAATTTAATTCTTCTAGCCTGCTAATCAGGTTTGTTGTTTCCTCTCTCTCACTCTGAAATCTTGTCCTGCTCTTTCAGGCACATTGCATTTTTGTGAAGAACCATGGACAGTTACAGAATGGGAGCTGATTTTAGGAGTGGAAGACCAGCAACCAAAATATGGTGCAAAGATTAGCAGAACATCTGGTGCTCTTAACCAATGGATCTTTCTTTCTCTTCTAGCACTTGTATCACAATCAATCACCTTGGAATTATGCCTACTATACACATACACACATATATATTTGATTTATATGCCACATTTTATATATAGCTTCACTGTGCGAGACACAAATCCCTGCTGCATTCATACATTGAATCTTTTAAACAAGGAGTGAGTAAAATTCACCAATGAGTCAAAATTCATTGTCCTATCTAGACCTAGAGTAACACGATCAAGCTGTGTTCGTTTCACCCAAGATCATCTTCCTCCTCCTTTATCTGGAAATTATTGTGGGTAAGAGGAACGAAGAAAGGACTCCTATTGTGTGTAGGGGAAGAAAACACCTTTGCAGGAAGGCTTCTGAGATTTGCAGGGAAGTAATGGCTTTGAATAAAAAGTTTTACGTTTGACTGTGTCAAGGACAGATGTCAATGAGGGAAGACCTCCTAGATTTCACATGGTATACAGGAAGGGCAGTTCTTGAAGCTCAAGGGCACCTGCCACAAAAAGATAAAGTGGAAAGAAAACACATTCCACTTCCCATTCCTGTACAAAGAATGAGGAAATAAGATACAAATATTGGAAAGCACAGTACAGGCCAATGCAGAGGCTTGATTTAACATATAATCTTTTAGCTTTCTGCTTGGATGGTGCTATTACAGGCCTTCATAATCAACAAATTTCACTTTTGCTGAGGAAAAGAGGGAACCTGAACACATCAGCAGTTTCTTAAGAAAGTGCAAACAGCAAACAAATTAGCGATTCATTAAATAGACAATACTGACATTTTCAAGGGGCTCTTCCTAAATTGTGCTACACTTCGCCTAAGAAAGTAGGATCACAGCACTCATGATGGAGCTCCTGTTTTGCACTTTTAACAGGATCAGATGTAGTTTGTTTATATCCCAAAGTTTCAGCATTATATTGGACATGATCTGCAGCAACACAGCAGGTGACAGGCTTTCCACACCTTAATCCCACTTCATGCTTTTTGCTAATCTCTGGCTGGAGACTCTGAACTGTCAGATTTATCTACTGAGATTTCCAGTGGCCCAAAGCAACTGTAAAACTTCATTTTAAACTCTTTTTTTTACCTTTTCTGTAGATTAGTTGCTGTTTTTTAAAATATGTAAAATCTGCAATTGCTTCTTTATAATAAGCTGTCTTTCCCACAGCAGCCCCAGCCAACAAGAGCACCACCTGAAAACTAATAGGCTCAATAATAACATGAAGTGGCTGCAGCTTTCTCTTTATCATATGAATAGAAGCAGCCCTGGTCACGGTAGGCGGGGCCCTGAAATGAGGACAATAAGGATATAAATTCACAAACAGCCTTGTGTCAATCTGCTACAAGCTATACAGAAACAGAATGTGAATAATTGTATCAGCCTTGGTCAAAACAACAGCAAGCATGGGAATGATGAGGATTACTCAAGAGTTCCCAGCCAAGGCTCCTGGGCAAATGTAAAGTGTGATTCATAAACACTGATGTTTGGAAGGCAGTCCTTTCCCAGAAGGGCACGGATTTTAAAGCCAAAGGTTCTGTTATGATTGTGTGTCATGTTCATACATACAGCAAAATGAAGCTATGATTATAGCATTTGCTACTATATCCAGGCTAATTTAATCTAGCTAGTATAGGTCACAATAGGATTGAAGGCACAATAGCAGTGGCTTTTAGCACATGCAAATAACCACAGTACAAACCTTCCAAGGAATCTGGATAAAATCCTGTTGCCAGCATGTGCCTAAACATGGGCTGATGTGTCTTCACTGTTATTGTTAAAGTAAGCTGGCATAGATTTGCTAATGCATGCTTCTGGGTGCATCAACATGAGACTCTTAATGTGCAGTAGCCTAATAACACTGCGCAGAAGTGTGCTGGGCAAAAAGCATGCTAATACGCTACCGCCCAGTAGTATTAGGCTACTGCACAGTAAGCGTCACTAAAAAAAAAACTGTGCGCTGGTGCTACTGAGCAGTGATTGTAGTTACTGTGCATTTAGTTACTACTTCATAAGCAAGTACTAAACTAAATACGCAGTAATTACTGCACATTAATGAACATGTAGACGTGCCCACAGTGTCTTTGGTTTCCTGTGCAGGTGTATCTATAGATATGGCAAGGGTATACAAATGCAGAAACTTGTCCTAAAATTCACCATTACCTTGAGAAGAGAATACATCTACTGATGCCTAAATAACAATACTCAGCTCTTGTAAAATGTTTATTATTGATATTTTGAGAACATTAAGGGTCTCTACTGGTGATTATCTGCACAAGACGACAAGGTGATATAAGGTGCCCCTTTGTCATGGCACCCTCATTAAGAGGGTGAAAGGAAGAACTGTGTATATAACTTAACTCTTTTTTCCCCATGAAAAGCATTTGGGTTAGTTGGGAAATGATAAGAACCATGGCTCTGTCTCACAAGGTGACAGCTCTGGCATGCTGGGTGTCAGAACCAAAAGCTATGAGAAGTGCTGGCTAACACTGAGTTAAGCATAACATGTATAGGCATGCCAATGGAAAAACTCCAAAAAACTAGTACACATGCCCCATGCTTGACCTTTATGTAAATTTGAAGTGAGGTAATCTGAATTGACACCATGCGTATGCCCAGTCTTGTTCCAGCATGGTGTAAGTTAGCTAGAATCTTCCACAGAGGAAGCCGTGCGATTGGTCACTCGAAACATATTTAAGCCTAGGGAGTTTAAGCCCACAGCAGAAACCAGACCAGTCTGAGACCACACCAGACCTGAACGGAGACTGACTCATCAGAGACCGCCTCAGGAGAATCACAGGGCCCTTGTTCGCCTGAATCCAGAGCTCCACTGGTCTCCCTGCCACTGTCGAGTCCCGGCATACCCCTTCCTTAGAAAACGCTCTTCTTCATCTCGGTTATTCGGTTACTCGATTGATTCCTCGTTCATTCTGGTTACTCATTTCATGTCTTCAATCCGATTACTCGTTTCACGTTCCGGTTGACTCGTTCCATGTTTTCGGCCATTCGCTTCACGTCTTCAATTACCTCATTCTTTTACGTTCCGGTTAACTCATTTTTGTCACCGTTACCAATCGGCCTTGTTCATCATTCACCATCTCATGCTTCTCGTTACCGTTCTCGATCGATTGTAACTAAACCGAACTGACCTATGTTACAATACCATCAGTGGCATAAGTAAGAAACAGAATAAAAGTTATCTTTTTGAAACCTCACGCATCCTGCCCGCTCTGACTCCTCGCCGCTCATCCCACCTGTTCGATCCGTACTCTGCCCCACTGTGACACCGGGGTGCTTGGCTCCGATACTGGGGAGCATATATTGAGCCAGACATAGATTTGACACAGTGTACATTCCTCCTGGGGTAAGGGAACTGGGAGAAAGAAGACATCTATGCTGTTGTCACTGTAGCTGTAATGTAGTATATACATGTCAGAACTAGCTAGCTTGGGAACTTATAACACCATAGCTGTGGCAGCATGAAGCTCAGCATGGAGTGAAAAAACCTGCCCAAGGAGCTGGGTATATGCTTATACAACCTGCGGTCGCACCTTTGGCGGCTGTGTGGACAAACTTGCAGTCAGAATCGGTTTGCCAGGTTGATTCTGGAATAATGAAACAATATATTGCATTATACATGTTACAGGTGGTAAAAGGAAGTGTGTAATTATGTTGAAGGACACTACAAACTTCTAAGTGAAAAAGGAGAAGCATATTTTACTTAAAATACAGAGCTATTTGTATGCTGGGGAACTGGAGGTTTTGATCTCACTGTCGTTCTCAGTATTGTACCCTGTCACCTGCTGCCCTGATAAATGACACTAGCAATATTAATATTTACAGTGGAATGTCTGGAATCTTTTTTCCTCTCCATAACCATTTAATTTGAATTAAAGGCCATTAAAACAAATACACCATTGTTCAACTGAATTTACCAATCCAGGTTGTATATTAACAAATATTAACAATTGATTACAAATAGTAAATAAAATAACTACATGAAAATGACCAAATGATAAGTAATTAAAACAATGAAATAAAAAGGTCTTGGGAATGAAATGAAAAGCAGTTGTTTAATATGAGCAACTGGTATTTCTTTCTGGCTCATTACAAAATGACAACTAGGGATGCAGAAGATATATATGCAAGATCTCATTATTTTCAAACATACCTGAAGTGGACTGCCTTTTTTACATCCCATATGTTATGGCCACAATTAAATGCAGACACAGGTCAACCTTGTAATTATTTGCAAGCACAACTTCTACAGTGGAACTATCCAGGCACTTGATTATCTAGATGCAGGTTAGTTGTTAGACACTTCAAATGACATAAGGCACTCCCCAGAATACCTCAGGGTACAAATATGTAACTGCAAAATGTGGTTTTAAAATGGTTGCCCAGTTTTAAAATAGTTTCACTTTGTGTGTATGAATCATACAAATTTTGATCTATTGTGTAGATCTGAATGCTAATTAAAAATACAAATTCAAAACATTTGGGCTGCATATCCCTAACACTTTCTTGTTGGATACAGATACTCTGGAATTTCCTTTCATCTTTGCAAGGACCTTTTGGAGATGAGGTTCTTATACTCCCATTTTGCCTCTAATTAGTCTTTTCTGAAGACATGCAGTCTCCTGAACCTACATAAGTTCGTGTTGATCATCTTTATGGACTACTTGTTAAGGCTATATATGTACCCCTGCATCTTAAAGAAAGCTTTTGGGGGTTAGCGAATTCATCTTCACCCCTTGTATGCAGCATCAGGTGCAGGAAACAGTATAGCTTCTGACATGACCTGCCTGGCACTTGGATACCTCATGATCCATTATGAAGGCTACATCAGAATGATGGTATAACTAAAGAATTACTTTATCTTCCTCTGAACGGTAAAACCTTTTTTCAAGAATTACTTTCAGCCATCTATGTACTTTGTAGATTTTTCTGTTTGGAAGTTAGTTCCCATTTATTGGCAGGAGTCATCCAAACTAACCAGAGTAGCAAGGTATCATGGGGTGCAAAAACACTGGAATGCCCTCTCTTTCCAACATTAAGCATAGTAAAAATGCGATGTAGCTCTCTGAAAAACTCATATAAGTCCTCTGTTAGTGTAAAAATCCTTCAGGTTAGCCAAAAAAACTGTCCCAAGGATTTTTAAATGAAATAAAAAGCTGCCTTACCACATAACCCCAACAGTATTTAATACCTACCAGTATGTGAAAACTGATGTGTGTAGGTCTTTTTCCCTGTAGCATATGAAAATGGTTGGCATGTTGAAAATTACTGAGAAACAATTTCTGCAGTCCCTAATCAGGCAAATCTACTAATCAGGCAAATGTTTTCCATGAGAGTTTTGACTGACTAAGGATTGAGTAAGGACTTAAGGACTCGGCCCCAGAAGATTAAAATATGAAGTGATAGGAATCATTTCCAAAATATGGAAGATTTTACTTTACTTCCAGTAAAGAAGAGAGAATGATAACAATTATAAGTATCAATATATCAGCTTTTTGAAAGACTAAGATGGCTGCAATGGTTATGCCTAAAGCTGTGCTGCCCCGAAACCATACGTCAGAAATAAAAAAGGAGAGGGAGAGAGGTAGGAAGATAGATTAAGAGAGCATCAAGGTGGCCAAACAGCTTGATTTACTCAGACATCTCAGAATCTTTCATTAAGATTTACATCATGATGCTGACCTAAGTGGCAAAGCAATTTTTTCATAACAGAAGGAAGAAGCTAATGCTCTCCAGTTGGGTCAGGTAACCTTTCTCTTGCTCACAGCAAGTAATGGAGTCTTCCTCACATGAATAAGAGTGACCAGCTGACACGTATTCTTGTGTTTCTCTGGAGTGTTATTTCCATGTGATCAAAGTGCGTCTTCTTAGCAACATATATATATATATATATTTTCTCATTTTATTCATTTTCCAAAGTGAGACAAACAAGGACTGAAACAACAAGAATAACAAAATAAATAAAAACTTTGTTCAAGGTATGAATATTTCCAAATGGGGACTTCAAATGCATATAGAAAGATTCTAGCACAATGCCTCAGAAGCCAAGTTCTCTCAATTAAAAAAAAATAGTTAGAAATATTTAAGATTGGCTGATGCATCAGTGCTTCTAATTATATTTTTCTGTGAAACTGATTCTGGTATATATGCATAGTTTGTTTCTAAAGGTGTGAACAATGCATTTGTATGCACGCACTAAAATATGGTTACACTGGTTCTGTTAAATCTGAAATTTTTAAATCATTGTACCTAGTCTCCTGCCTCATATTAGCTAACATTGGGACTGAAGCAAAAATCTGGATTTGAACAACTCCAAACTTTAGATATTTTAATGTTAAGCTGGATCCAAAATTTTAAAAGTGTTTTCTTTCTGTATAATGGGTTCAACCTATCTAGCTGTATTATGGTTCTACACTGTCACCATATTACGTGAGTGTCTTTTACTATCAGTAGCAAAATCCCCAGTTGACTTTCCCAGGCACTTCTCTAATTCAAGATAATAACTCTGCGTGGGGAAGGGATTTTGTTACAATTTTTTTGTTTGTTTTGGTATTGTTAATTTCCTTTCAGTGCTGGTGTTAGCAGGGGTTTATGGCTAGAACTAGGGATCAGTGCTATGATGGGAACACCTTCTGGCAGAGGAAAGTTTCACAGGAAATTCTGAAGATGCTCAGACTCTAGAGAGACCTAATCTCCTCTAAAAGTTTGTTCCATGGAAGGTTCCCCTCAACTCTCCTCGTTCATCCAGAATAATCCACAATTTTTTTTCCTAAATCCAAACACTGAAGAATTTGGAGTTGTTACAAAATTAGACATACATGCTCAGAAACCTTTTGGGTTGAGTCCTATTTTACTTTATGAGGCCAAATGGAAATTTTTCAGACACATAATTGTTATCTTTGCCACTCATGCACAGTTTGCAATCCTAGTCCTAATCCAGTACCCACACACTGGTTACAGTTCCATATACGTGTAGACTGGGCAAGCATAAATCATGAAAACCTGCCTGATGAAAATCCATGACTAGCAGGTGTTAGATGGTGGGGGGCAGTACTACTAGCCCCAGTAGTTTAATGGCCTCAACTATTACCCAAAAAACCCACATTCTTGGCCTTCCTCACCCAGATGGGGTTTGAAACTGCATCTCTCTCAGTCCCAGCACAGTGGCGTAACTATGTAAACTGCAAGTCTGGCATTATCTAGGCCTTGCTTCAGCCCCCTTTTTGAAGCTGTTGCCCTGGGCAGCCAAGAGAGAGATGAAAGTAAGGGTAGGAGGAAAAGAGCGAACTAGTGGGTATATGAGTCATGGGCATGTCTAGGTGAGACGTTTACTGTGAAGTAGATTAATTACCTCTGCAGTAAACATCTTGGTGTCTACACATGCAGGGCTATTAGACTGGAGGAAACTAACAAACTCTGCAGCAGCATATGTGTAGACACTGACCTGGCTGGCTGGGGAAGGTGGGTGTTTCAGTGCAGGGGCTACCTGTCAGCTAGCCCCACACTGGAGCACCCTTGTACCCCAGCCAGCCCCTCTGCAGCACACTGAGCTGGGTCGGAGAAGCCTTGGACTAGCAGGCTGATCTCCTGGGCTCCCTGCTACCTGGCTCAACATGCTACTGTCCCAGGTGCATGTGTAAACAAGGTGTCCAGGAGCAATAAACTCCAGTGCAATATGCATCGGAATTCATTGTGTTGTATTAATATGCACATATGTAGACACACCCAGTGACATGGAGGTAGCTCGGGGGGGGGGGAGCAGGCCCTGGATTCTAGCCAAGCCTCTTGCATCGAATGGGTCAGAAACTTGCCCATTATTCTCCATCTTTTTTATCTAATGAATATTAAAGCAAGATACAGTGACAGCTTCAAGAGCCACTCAGCTATGGAGGCTAAAATATGCTGGTTTATACCAGACCACAATTTTAGGGGTTATACTCAAATACACATGTACAGAGCCACATACCTCCCTGACCAGGGTGTGCTCAGAATCATATGAACACATGCGTGTCCACACTGCACATGGAAAAGGATTGCAAATTATGCGTAAGTTCCAAAAACCAGCAGTTACATATCTGGAAAAATGTCATTTGGGTATGTATAGTGAAACGGGATTCCATCAATGAGAACATTACACAGCTGCTAAACAACATACATTAATACTTTGATTCTGGAGAGAAAGCAGCCTCAAGACTAAGTATTCAGATGTAAAAGGAAAAAAAAGGGGGGGTATTTTAGGTATCAAACATCAAAATGAAATATTTTCTTTTTCCATGTTCTGATTTATGTATATGATGAAGAGATGAAACACAGACATAACAGATCATTATTGAGTATAGCATAAGTGAATTTGATCTTGATGCAGTTAAGATTTAATCCTAAGAGAACCTGAGTTGTTTATAAAATGTCTGAGTGTCATTTAAGTCAATAGGAACTGAAGGAAACTGTACAGATCGCAGATGTTCCACAGCTCCTAAGATTAGGTCCTTCATAAGGAACACTGTCTAGCTAGGCTATTGACAGATACCACAGTGACTGATACGTTTGAAATACAGAGATAGACAGCCAACTAGATGAAGAAGGATCCAATTTAAATTAAATATCTGTTATCAATTATCACTGCTTAATAGAAATGGTTTCTCTTATTGGAGATACCTTCTAGTCCCAAGAGGATACTTAGAACTTATATGTATATCCATATAATTAAGTTGGTGCTGTCTTTTTAGAACCATAGAATCCTAGAGAAAGTATAGCTGGAAGGGACCGCAGGAGGTCCTCTAGTCCAACCCTCTGCTCAAGGCAGGTTCATCACTATCTAAGCCATTCTAGAGAAGACATATTGTTAAAAATACCATGGATGACCTTCCTATACAGCTACCAGGAACAATGCCCAAAACATCAAAAACACTAACTCACCACGGGTAAAGCAGGGGGATGAGGGCACTGTCAATGTCCTGCCACTGCAAGGACAGAAAGCCATCATTAAAATGTGCATATGAGATCCAAGGCAGAGAATGATGCCGCCACTGCAGGCACATGCAAAAATCCCCATGGTCTATGCCAATATGACCATGGGATAAAATTCCTTCCTGATCCCAAATGAGTTGATCACTCTGATGCTGAGAGAAGGAGCAAAACATTCTAGGTAGGAACCTCTGGGGTCGTTTTAAGTCCCTGAAGGAGTTTCAGTACACCCTGGTCAAAATCTCCATCTTCGGCTTCATCCAACACAAAGAAAGGCAAAACGCCCCCAAAAAACAAACCCAACATCTACAGCAACAGGAAAATATTCCTTTCCAGCCCCAGCAACCAGAAAAGACATGGGAAAACCAGATACCTTCCACTCTACAATGCAACCTGGGAACTGCAAACAAGTCCACACATCACACACCCTGACTGAAGAGGCAGACCTCTCTTTTTTGTTCTCCTATCTCCTCCACAACCTTTTCCTAGCTCCTTTAATATTATTTTATAACCAATCAGGTTGTGGCTCTGCTCCATTCTTTTGCTGCTGAGCATAGTTCTAATTCCCGTGTCCTACGGGTTACAGTGCTCTTCTCATGTCAGCACAGGCTTTGCTAAACCCCCTGCCATTGATCGGGCTCAGTTGGACATGGCCATACCCCATCTGTTGTAGCCCCTGCCTCTGCTAGTTCCACCCCAAGGTCCCTGGCCATTCCTATTAGCCTCACCCTCAAATTCTCTAGCCCACTGGGAACCCTATGTGCTGGATGGAGCAGCATGACAGTCTAGATTCAGCCCACAGGCTGTATATTTGAGACCCTTTCTATACAGTAATTATGGATGCCTTTCAAGGGTGGTTCAGATGAATAGGTCACTGAAGAGGACAACCTACAGGTAGCCAAATAGGAACAACTGGCAGAGAGGATGGTTTGAATGCTTATGTTCAACTCTGGTCTTACTCTGGTTTGCAAGGGAAGTACTTCTGACATGTCAGGATCTAAGTTGCTCAGAGGAGAAATGCCCACCTTCATGAGTTTGCAGAGCCAGTAACAGTGGATGTAACTCTGTGACCCAGTGAAGAGAGCATTCCTCTCGGAGGAGCTAATCTGTGTTTCTGCATCACCTACCAAATCAGAACTCCATGGTACAAAGAAGAGGGAGTGAGACTTTCGGCATGTTTACACCCCTTGAAAGTATCTCTGTGAAAAATATGCTTTATATGTACCAACTCCTGAAAATGAGGTAAAATAGCTGCTTTGGAACAGCCTTGACAGAACAGCAAGTGCTGCTCTTACCCTGTGCATCTCAGGCATGCTTGCTGACACACCCTAAAGCAGCAACTGCATTTCATGTCTGAGATTTGGTGAGATTTGGTACACAGAGTATATCTACACAAGATGCTACTGCGTAGTCGTGACTGTACATTTATTTAGTACTTTCATAGATTCATAGATGATTCATACATCTTTAGGGCTGGAAAGCACCTCATGAGATCATTAGGTCCAGCCTCCCTGCGCTTGGGTAGGAAAGACTGCTGGGGTCAGATGACCCTAGCAAGGTAAGCATCCAGATGTTTTTTGAAGATTTCCAGAGTAGGTGATTGTACCACCTCTAAGAGGAGTCTGTTCCAGACCCAGGACATTCGAACCGTAAAGAAGTTTTTCCTTATGTCCAATCTAAAGCAATCTTCTAGCAATTTATCAGTTATTCCTTGTCTTCCCCTGGGGTGCCTTGGTGAACAGATGTTCCCCCAGGCCCTGATATATGACCCTTATATACTTACAGGCTGCCACCAAGTGCCCTCTAAATCTTCTCTTCTCCAGGATGAACAGTCCCAAGGTTTTCAGTCTCTCCCCATGTGGCCGGCTCTCCAGACCTCTAATTATAGGCATAGCCCTTCTTTAGACTTTCTCGAGCTTCTCCACATCCTTCTTGAAGTGTGGCACCCACAACTGGATACGGCACTCCAGCTGCAGCCTCACCAAAGCTGAGTACAGTGGGAGGATGACATCATCCTTAGTCCTGCTTGAGATGCATCTGTAGATGCATGCCAGTGTCTTATTCGCTTTGCTGGCTATGGCATTGTATTGGTGGCTCATGTTCATTCTGTGTTCTATCACAACCCCCAGGTTGCTGAGCCTATAAGTGAATTGTGGATTATTTCTACCCAGATGGAGCACTTCATATTTCTCCGTGTTAAATATCATCAAGTTTTGATATGCCCACTTTGTAAGCCTGTCCAGGTTAGCCTGTATCCCCAGCCTATGCTCCATCATTACCACACTCTCCCAGAATTTGGTGTCATCTGTTAACTTTGCCAGTACACTTTTAACACACAAATTCAAATCATTAATGAATATGTTGAAAAGCACTGGTTTGAGTACTAAACCTTGAGGGATACCATTGGTCACCACACACCATGTCGACTCAGTTTCATCTATTAATAGTCTGTGGGTCCTGCCTTGGAGCTAGTTTTCTGGTCACTGGACCACTAAGTTGTTGAAGCTGCTGCTCCCCAATTTTACCATGAGGATGTTGTGGGAGACCAAGTCAAAGGCCTTGCTGAAATCTATGAACATGACACCAACCTCATCTCCCTTATCCAGGTGGCGTGTTACCTGATCACAGAAGGAAGTGAGGTTGGTCAGGCATGACCTGCCCACAATGAAGCCACGTTGGCTATCTTTCAGAATGCTGCCTTCAGTTAGCCTATCATTAATGGATTCTTTGATACTTCTTTCCAGGATTTTTCCAGGGATTGAGGTGAAATTGATTGGCCTGTAATTCCATGGGTCCTCCTTCCTTCCTTTCTTGAAGATAGGCACCACATTGGCCCTCTTCCAGTCTTCTGGAACCTCTCCTGAGCACCATAAGTTCTCAAATAGCTTTGCCATTGGTTGTGCGATGACTTCAGTCACTTCTTTCAGCACTCTTGGGTGTAGTTCATCTGGTTCTGCTGACTTGTAGATATCCAGCCTCTCTGGATGTTCCCTCATTAGATCTTTGCCAACTACGTGTGGGTGATCACCCCTACCTTGATCATCTTGTGTCCTGACAGGAAGGGTAATGGCCTTAGACTGGTGGAATATCAACACAAAGTATTTGTTTAGAAGTTTGGTTTTCTCCAGGGTGTCGGTTATCAGCTGTCCCATTTCGTTCAGCAGGGGTCCTACATTTCCCGTAATTTTTCTCCAACTTCCTACATATCTAAAAAAGGACTTTTTATTGTTCTTAATTTCTGGTGCCAGTTTGAATTCAGTTTGTGCCTTTGCTTTTCTAATCTTCTCCCTACAGGTACTAGCTATTGCTGTGTACTCTGCCTTGGTGGTAATTCCTAACTTCCATCTCTTATAAACTTCTCTTTTCAATTCCAGGAGGTGCACAACTTTCCTATTGAGCCAAGGGGGTCTCCAGGCCCTTTTGCTACCTTTCTTATCAGTAGGAATGGACTTCCTTTGTGTTCCAAGGATTGCATCCTTGAGGAATGACCACTCATCTTGGACTCCCTTCCGCATCAGACCATGGTTCTGCAGGGCCTCACCAACCAATCTCCTAAGCAAGTTGAAGTCAGCTTTCCTAAAATAAAGGATTTCTACCCTGCTGACTGATTTCCCTGTCTTGTGATGGATGGAGAAAGTGATCGTCTCATGGTCACTGTCACCTAGCTTCCCTTTGATCCTCAGGTTGCTCACAAAACCATGCCCTTCGGCCAGAACCAAATCCAGGAGTGCCTTACCCCTAGTTGGCCTGTAGACTTCTCAAGTCAGATAGAGCTCTTCAATGCAAGTGAGGAAGCTTCATGCCCAATCAGATCTTGGTGAGTGCTCTACTTGTATTAGCAAGTACTAAATAAATGTGCAGTAACCAAAGTTACTGTGCAGTAACACTGGAAAACATCTTTTACGTGATACTACTGCACAGTAAACTAATAATACTGTGCAGTAGCATATTAGCACTGTCAGTGCAGTGAAGCACTACTGTGCAGTATTTTTCAGCTATTGTGTAGTCAGTGTCTCGTGCAGATGCACCCATGGACTGGGAAAGCATGGGCAGGGCCTACTTCAGGAGTGATTCATAAAGGATGTAGACATTCCCTCTGGAGATCAGGGAAGAGGTATCCCCCTAGATGAGGAATTCTTGGTTAATAGTTCCTCCTGCTAGAATTGCTTATGTAAACTGAACTTTTCATTTCCCATTAATTAAAAAAAAAAACCCCAAAATAGCTCTGCAGCAGAAGCCAAAACCCAACACTTTACCACTGAGGGAATGCCATAACCACTAGGCTTCAGTTCTCCTTCTGACCTCACAAATGTTGCATTCTCAGCTGCCCTCTGGGTCACCATCAACAGAAGGAGCGATGCATGTTCTCTCTCACCACACTGCCCCATGCCTAGCACGTAGCCTTATGGTTAGGGCATCCTGCTGGGGAAAAAAGATGTGAGTTTGAATTCGCTCAGAAAAAAGTGAGCCTAGAATCCAGACCTCTGACTTCCTGTCAAGACGTTATTGGGCAAAAAGTTGTCAGCTCTTACCCCTCTGGCTCTGTTTTATCTTGAGTTGCATGCATGCTCTTGGCAGCAAATAATAACAATGCTTCCTCTGACACTGGTTAGGATATTGGCTTCGCCTGCCACACTAATGCACAGTAGATTTAGTGTAATGCACTCAAAGCATCTCATGTGGACATGCCCTAAAAGGTCAGTTAGGATCTGGCCCTAGGGGCCTAATAGGAAATGACCATGTAAATACCTTTGCCCAAATTCAGTCACTCTTATTGTAGACACGTTCCTTTATAATTGTCTGAAATGGAAGTATTCTGACGCGCACCAGCTTTGGAACTGGCTCTCTGATTCTGTCTAGTGGCATGATAGGTGCTGCATCTTCTTGAAGAACAACATTATTATTCAAATA
Source organism: Crocodylus porosus (assembly GCF_001723895.1). Classification (NCBI taxonomy): domain Eukaryota; kingdom Metazoa; phylum Chordata; order Crocodylia; family Crocodylidae; genus Crocodylus; species Crocodylus porosus. The sequence goes on along the minus strand of NW_017728909.1, from coordinate 58,046,909 downwards.
TCATCTTCAGTTAATCAAGTATTCCTCTCAATGGAGACAAAAGGCCATCTGCTATAGCATCCAGATTAGGAGGATTCTACTATATTAAATTTACAGTAGTTGTGTGAAGAGCTAAGAAAACCAAAACAGATTTTTCTTCTCTTTCTATATTTAGGCCTGTTCTTCATTTCCCTGGAATATTAATATCCACCCACACAAAACTTATAAAAGCAAAATTCAACCAGTTTTAAAAATTTCATCTATTTTAATACCATTTGTTTTCAGAGTAGAACCCACAAAAATTTATCTCAAATTGTTCAAAAATGATCATTTCTTCAGAATTCCTGGTATTCAAAAACTACACACTTGCTATTACATCTCTTTGTGAAAGTCAGTTAAAAATCTGCATAATGCATATTTTGCTGGTGTTCAGATGGGACATAGCCATGCCCTCATCTCCTGCCCACTCATCTCTGCCCTCCTAATGCTGCTATGTACTTTAAGGGAGTATGAAAAAAATATGGGGTCTGCATTTTGTTTGGCCTTATGTGGGCTAGATGTTAGGTAGGAGGGGCTCCCCTCTATTGCAAATATGCATAGAATTTTCTCTGCAATATTTTATGTTTTATTTTATTTTATTGCTAAACTAAATTGACCTTCTAGATGTTAAACATCCAGGGAAAAATACCATGTCTCCAACCTTATGACTTGCCCTGTCTACTTGTTCCAACTAATCAGACTTAGAGATTAAATAAATAATAATTGTAAAGTTGCAGATATCCCAATTAAAAACATGTAATAACTTAGCATTGTATAATGTTTTGCTTTATACACAAATAACCATGTCCTGTAACCAGTTAAGAAATAATTCAGAGAATGATTAAAACAGAAGCAAGTGAGAAAGGGTGATATACTCAGCTTCTAAAAAAATCATCACAGCTAAAGAGAAGTAATTGTGCATAGTCCAATTACCTATACAGTCAGTTAAAGAGAACTGGCAAAACAATTTGTAAAAATGTCCCCTAGTAGCTCCAAATGATAGTGCACACTGAAAAACAGTTTACAAAAGTCTTGTCAGATCAATCATAAGCAGAAAATGTTCCCAAAGCCTTTCCTTTTTGGAAACATGGATCAATATTAGCGCTGACTTCAAGTAAAACTGCAGATCTGATCTACTGATCTTGATTTCATTTTACAAACTGATCAAACCCACCACTACCTAAAAAGCTCAAGAACTTGAAAAAGCAGTAATACAGGAAATTTCTGGTCAATCAGCATTATTTTTGTAAATACAACAGTTCTGATAGTAAACTATAGTTGGTTTTGAGAAGAGGCGGTTAGAGGATTTATGTCACTGGTTTGTATATATTTTAATGTTCATAATTACAGTGACACAAATGACCAAGAAAAAAACAAAACCCACTGTTCGTGCCATTTAATTAAGACACTGTTCTGTATTATTATAGATACAGCATCATTTCATATCAGAAGGACACGCATATGCTGAAATAACATGAAAATGACCCTGACGTGGAAGATATGTGTACATTTTTAGAAACCATTTAATTTACTATAAAAAATCTAAAATGTTATGAACTTGCTAGTTTATTTTCTGAATGTCAAGATGTCTCATCATTTCACCTCCAGTTTTTCCTTGGGATTGCCCTGTTACTTTAATTAAGAGACCTTAGGAAATCTGATGGTTCTTTATTTATTTATAGCTTGTGCTCACGTTTATGCAAATAAGGAACAAATCCAGCAATATCCTTTTAAAGAAAAATCACAGATCTGACTGAATCTACAAAAGAGCAATCATGGACCTTTTAATGCATTCTTCCTGGAGAAAAAAAAATGGGGAACAACAATCACAGGCAAAACTTTGCACACAATTGCCTTGAAAAGGCAACAAATATTTCTCACAAAATAAATACTGTCCATTCCTGTCAGTCTTTTCAACCTCTTTTGTGTTCCGAGAAATTGCCAGTAATGAAAACAGAGCAGAGCCAATCAAATTGTTGTGTATACTACTGCACTGTGGGAGCTGGAAGCCCTGCATTTAAAATAAGTCTTATGCATTATTCATAAACTATGTATGTTTATGTAAATTACCGAAAGCGGAAGTGTATACTAAGACAGAATCTGAGGTAAAATGGTGATGTTAAAAATACCCTGCTTGGACTATATCTTAATAGTTTATAAATACACCTCCTTTACACCCCCTTTTTTTTTTTAAGTCATAAATTATATCCCAGGTGGAAACTGAGGAATCTTTTTGGCTCGTGGGTAGACATATTGTTCAACTTTTTTTTTTTGCAGAGGAAGAATGTAAATATAAAGCAAAGCTTTACAGTTTCTGGCTCAGACAAGAACTAGAGAGACACAACGGTGTTACAGTTAAGGGAGTAACACATCTATATCTGACAGGAGTAGATCTGCAGGTACAACTGCCTGGAAACTTAGTAAAATTTAAAAGGAAGAGGATGAAGGTTTCAAAGCATAAAGTAGTAACTCTTAATCCCCTTGTCTGAAAACATGGGCGTTTGGAAGACAAAGTGCCTCTCTGTACCCATCCATGCCAGCTACTAGACAAGAAAATATTCCATCTTTTGGCAGGAGAAACTTGGAAAAAGGCAGCATTCACAGCACAGATGCAGACAGGGGTTAAGAATTATTTGCAGCCTGGCATTATGAATGACAGGAGGAGGAGGAGGAGGACTCATGCAAATGAGCTCGCCACCTCTTCATCGACTCTGCAGCCCTCTGCAGTACAAGCATGTTATTGTTTTTAAAAGGCTTCCATGTCTACCGCATACAGTTCTTAGTGATTTGATTCTAATGAGTTTCAATTTTTGTTGTTATTTTTAATTTGTTATATTATTTGCAATCATTCTTGTTTTCATCTTTACACGAAATATATTACTTGATTTTCAAAAAAGTCAAAGGCACAATTGATTGCATGAAAATGGGTGCACAATTACATATCTAATTTGCCTACATAGCTACCATTACAGCTTGTCAGGAACCAATTTTCTTGTCCTGTGATTTTTTTTATTTTTATTTTTTGCTGTCCCAAGACCTTTCAAAATTAAAAAAAAAATAAAAATGAGGAAAACATGCAAAGCAGAGATGACCCCAAATAGCCAGACTAGGCACTTGTTTGGTAGTCCCCCATGTGAGTGTCTAATCAGTTGGCTATTTTGGATGAGGATCTTTGATTTATTACACTTTGTCTGACTATTTAAATAATCTCTGCTCCAGAGAGCTGGCAGAGAGAAAGAAAATGCAAGGTGGATGTAGACAGACATAACAATTCTACAATATTGAGTGATACTGATATAAGCTATTATGATGCACCTGTTTTATTTTCATGTCAGGCAAATATATAATAGGTAACGCCCCCTCCTCCCCCCCAATACCACTTAAAAGTTAAGTCTTTCCATAGCCTGTTTAAAAAAATGTGTTGGCTAATGTATGTCTGTGGGATACAAGAAACCAAATGTAGGTCCCTCTGTACATCTCTAATTTGAACCAGAAATACCATCTCTGCCAAAGAAACCTTACCAATGAAATTTTAATTGAAAGAGATTGGTTTTACACATACACATATGTACACAAATGCATGAAGTTTTGGTTTTGATGATACACCATTTTTCAATGAGAAATCCCTGAACAGTTCAAGTTCCTATAACTGTTTTATACTAACCTAAGATTTCTTAAGTGGTATAGTGTCATACTATACCACTTCAGGTGAGCTGCAATAATCCAGGCAGGTGTCCATGAAGGCATGAATCATTTTGAGCAAATTAGAGGAGCCTTATATAAAGTGAACCTACCCACCAGTAGACAGGGACTGAGGATAAGGGGAGGACATAGGAAGAGATTGTCCATCTCTTTCGGACGGTAGGCCAGAGAGCGAGACACCTGTAGGAAACACAAGCTGCCTGGGGAAAAGCTGTGAAGACACTGAAGCCCTGGAGACAAGGGCTAAGGCAAGACCCATGGAGGAAAAGAATACTGATTCTCGTTTCTTTATCTTGCATCTTGATTTTCTAAGTTAATAAAGAAAAGCCTTGGGCAAAAACTAGAACTGTGCAGTTTCTGGAGCACAACTTCATCTTCCTCAGCACAAAATCATCTTCCTGGTGATTTGGCACATCAGCTTACAACGAACTTCTTAGAGAAAAAACTTGACAAGTACTCAGACTGGCTTCTGGAGCTGGGAGGAAGCAGCCTAGTGTTTCACAAGGCAATTCACAGCCTGGAAAAGTTCTTACGAGTGAGATTTAGCCTTTGTACTGACAGAAAAGAGAAAGATTTCTTCACCTCTGTAATGGCTGTGAAACAGGATTTTAGGAAATCCTTTTGTTGGCATTTTCCTGCATCTGATCTGTTCTCTGTCCTTCTTGCTCCATCCAATATAGGTCATCAGATATTTATGGTAATCTATGGGAGCACTGCAGGTGATGGGTAAGTCAGTGTGTTTATGGTATGGCCAGGGTGTGATCATATATTGTTATTAGATATTCAAGTCCCGAGCTATTCAGCTGGGAGCAATTCTTGCTGAAGGTGTCCTGGAATTCAGTTGGACCCCCAGGAATTTAGGAGGTCAGAAATAACCTTTTCATTTGAATTTGGGAGAGATACTGATCTGTCGGAATATAAGTGTATGACTAATTTTTCCAGTATCTATTTGTAGTTTTAACATCTAGCCTATAGCGCAACAACCATCAGTGTCTGCAGTGCAGAGGTCACTTGTGAAAGATCCGTAATGGAAAACAGGGACAAGAGATTTTAGGCTATTATGTTCTGTTGTCACTGTGGGTGTTGAAAGTCCTATAGAAAAAATTAATCTTAGAACCTCTTCTACCATGTCAGTTGTCAACTCAGCAAGTTTTGGTGGGAAGGTTTCACTGTCCCAAAGTCTAGGTTTAACAGAATACTGAATTATTTTATTTTATTCTCTGCTGACTGACAGAAAAGCTGGGTACAATTGAAATATTAAGTTTTTCCAGGGGAAATTCTTCTGCATGAAGCTGGCTGGAAGTAGGATGACTACTTATTCTAGGATTTTATAGTCAAGAAGGGTGCTGTGCCAGAGTAATGCTCTAATTTTCAACATTCATGAGGTCATAAATAAATTTGAGATCTAAGTCATGGATTGTAGATGTTGGTGGACCTAGGAGTCTGTAACTGAATATATTATAATGGTAAGGGGCATCTTGTCTGATTATTTTTTTCGTGGGTACTGTTGATGTTTCCTGCAGCTGCACCTTTCTCCTAATACTGAGATTTTGGGAGATGAATACAACTGACTGTGAGAGAGATCTGTGCTCTAGAATCCAAGGATAAAATCTGGATATTTAGCTTTCCAGAACACTGTGTTGAGCTGTGGGAAAGGACAAAGATGTGGAATTTTTTCTTCTGAATATCATAAAACATAGATGCATATAGAATATATATTCTTCAGCGAGTAACCTAATCAGCTCACATTTTTGCTGAAAAATGTTATAACATTTTCTCATTTACTTCAGATATGCCAGATTGTCAAACAACCTAAGCTTTATGGATATTCAGAAAAAGCAATTTCATTTAGGCCACTTGGAGGTATGAAGAATTAAGAGGTCTTACTTCTTGAGGAGAGGGTTATCTCCTATGTTAATTAACTAGCGTGAGTGGAGCGGCAGCATGGTGCAATAATACTTGAGCTAGAAACCAACAAATTGAGCCTAGACTCCCTTGATAGGCAAACCAGCACAGGTGGAAAGCATCACCGCATTTGACCAGAAGAGTTTTGGGTATGGACAAGAATTGAGTTAGGGACAATGGTCAAAGTATGAAATGAGCTAACTCTGTAGTGAAGATATGAGTCTTCAGAAGTGAAGATAAGTTTGTAGAAAAAGAAGCCAGCCACAAAAATTGGATCCAGAGCTCAAACTCCCAAGCTGTTAAATAGGGCTAGGATGTCTGAATCCAGATCTTGGCATGTATCAAAGCTATTTAATATATTCTACATCACATTGATATACACTACCATATTGATGTAATGTACATTAGAAAACATATATTCTCAATAAATATACAATATATTTAATATACTATGTATATTACCCATTCACTGGATGCACAACAGTTTGCTCAAAATGCCTTTCTAACCATGAACAAATAAAGCTAATATTTTCAACACATTAACACAATTTATGTATAAACAGTTCTTCCTCAATTGTGTATTAACTAAGCTGTATATATAAAAATGGAATAGGTGCAAAATGTCCATAATTATTCTGCAAATTGTGATTCTTATTGGCATGAAGCTATAGCTGATTTACATATAGTATTGTTGGAAATACAGCTCTGTGACACACAGGACTTCACAAACATCAGGCATTCCTGCTGTAAGCTCTATCAGCTCAAACAAACAAACACTGCCACTTATAGATGAAAGGCAGCGTTGCAACTGTTATGTATTCACTGTAAAGTCTAAAAGTTTTTAAAAATGGGATTAGGAATGGAAACATCATGATCACAAGGCAGTACTTTCTTAGATAAGCTAAAGAGACTTCCTTAAAAGCTTATTATGGGGAACAGGCTACATTTTCCATAAAACTGCCAAATTTGCAGGGAGGAGGTTGTGAAATATACTGCAAAAGGATGAGTCTCTTGGACCTATGTCTTGAGTAAACCATACATATACTAAATTCATTCTGTTGTTACTTAACATTCATCAACACAATAAACAGCTTTGCCTTACAGGCAAAGCTATGAAGAAACTGTTCTCATAGTCTAATATGGAGGTGCCTGAGAAAACTTCTTATGCCTTAAAACCTACTAATACTTTTACATACAGTGCTGCATAGTCTACTAAACACTTGGAGAAACCTGGCCAAATGTCATCCTATGCAATTTCACCAAATGCAAAATGAGAAGAACTTAGTTTTGCCCTGTAAAATATCAGACTAATGGTATGGAAGATGAAGCAGCTGCTCCATGATTCTGGCAGTAATTTACAAAAATATATGAGTTGGAGACATGATCCTGGGCACAGCAACTAGGAGAGTGACAAAGTAACTTCTCTTCAATCAGGACACGCCAGATTTTTCACTGGATAGCAAAAAAAAGCAAAAGAACAGCCGCCCCCCCCCAAACCCCTCAGCCCCAAAAACAATAAATCATGATTTCATGCTACAATCAGCTTTTATTTATGTGATAACCATAGAGATCATGAGTTGTGCTTTGTCCACTGATAAAAATCAGGAGACAAAGAGGAGGAGGAAAAAACCTGTGACTGAGAAAGAATGAAGTTACCCTCCTAACCCAAACAGCCGTCTCCCCCTCATCTGTTGAATCCTATTCTATTCCGGGCCTTATGCCATACTCACACCGGCAATAATCAAACTCTGCTCATCCTGCATGATCTGGTACACTTGCTTTCTAAGGTACATAATATTTAAGGGTTATGTTCCTTTTAACATAAATAAACATTTACTTTTGTTGTGAATAACTTGATATTTAAATAAAAGAAAAATCAACCAAAAAAAGTGAAATTTCTATCAAAGACTGCAGTGTTTATGTGTATATGCTTGGTTAGATAAGGATGCTATAGCAGCCTGCTGCTGCACTGAGAACAAAACGATGGTTGTCACCTCTTTGAAGGGATCGATTGTTCTTAGGTCAGATCTAGGTTGTTTATATAAGTAATATCTACGTAGGTCTATCTATGTAGACCTCCCTGAGCTAAATTTAAACTAGCTGTGGCAGCGCAAAATTCAGCGTAGGCTAACTGCCCATGTACTAATCATACTTCTCAGACAGGTTTTGCATTTAGTATGGCGTTGTTCTCCCTAGACTGGTAGGCCAGGTAAAAACATTACACTTTTACCCTTCTAAGTGATCAGAAACCTGTCTATACCCATAACAGAACAGAAATTTGGCATACACAGAATGCTTTAAAAACGGCAGAAAACAGTCTAAGATTTGCTGTTCCCCTCGCTTCCCACCGCCCTGCCAAAGGGTGAATGTGTGTTCTGTTCACTATCCATCTAAACTGTGCTGCTTACAGAAAACCACACAACTTGATTCTGCATCAGCCTTTTTGAATGTCTGTATCTAGCCATAATGGCTCTGAAGCAAGTTAGTTTAAAACTAGACTGGGTATGTCTAAATTACACTGAAGCCACTATAATAGTAACAGTCAGAGTAGACATAGCCTTAGAAATGTCAAGATGTTGTATACAGAAATCAAAGACTTCAAAGTAGCTAAACCATATTAGACCTGGTCAAATATTTTCAAGTATTTAGAAATTTATTTCACTGGTAGTTTCAAATTTGACAAATAGAAAGGTAGAAATTAATGTGAAAATGTTCACAAGAATCACCTCTCACTTACCCAACCTATTCTAGTAGTAATCCTTCCCTAGCCAGATTGTCCTGCTTGGAGTATGTCAAGTTGTCTATGTGCTACCTGATTCCTGTTTTCCTATGTAAGCACACTTGAAGTAACTAACCTGACACTGACCTCACACTATTGTGGATGGCTGCTGCCTTGCCTATTTGTGCTCCTTATCTTTGACTCTGGGCTTCAGACCGTTGGCTTGTTTGGGATTTCTGGCTTGGACCTTGGCCCTAATCAATGGGAAAGACATGAGAGCAGATAGATTGGAGAAAAATTAAGACTTGGGCACATTGGTCAATCATAGGATGACCCTGAGCTGCCAGTGCAACACAGCTGTGAAAAAAAAGCTAATGCAAACCTGGGATATTAGGCAGGATACATCCATCAGACACAAGAAGTTACTTGTACAGGTCCTACAGTTTGACCCCATTCTATAATACTGCATGCAGTTTGGGTCATCAATATTCAGAAAATATTAATCAAATTGGAGTGGCTTCAAAGAATGGCCACTAAAATCATTAAGGGAAAGGAAACCTCTTCGGATGGAAGAAGATTAAAGGAGGTTGGCTTATTTAGCTTAACAAAATGGAAATTGAGAAGAACTAATTACCCTTTACAAGCACATTCATGGAGTGAATATGGGAGAGAAGAGCTTTTTAAGCTGAAAACACACCAGAACAAGATGAAATGGCTACAAAATGGGTACAGTTTGGTTAGGTTAGACAAGGACTTGTATGGTAGGATTAGGATAGGGAGGATCCTGCTTTGAGAAAGGGATTGGACTAGAGGACCTCCAGAGATTCCTTCCAGCCCTGCTTTTCTGTGGTTCTATTACTTACAACTTAATTTAGGCTGGAAATTAGAAAATACCTGTTAGAAGAGTGAAATTTTGGAGCAGTGTTCTAAGCCAAATAGTGGGGAGAGAAGAACTGAATTGCTTTAAGTTCAAACTAAGTAAGTGCACAGAACAAATGGAATAAAAGGATAGGGAGTGCTGACTCAACAATCAGTCTGCGTGACATATGAAATAATTTATATTCAGACACCTTATTGAGGTGTAGAGGTAACTCTCTTGTAGTTTGGTAGATGCCTGGTAACCCCATGCTTCAGGGCATTTGTTGGTTGCCAGTAGGGGGCAAGAAGAAGGATTTTCTTCTTTTTCATGAATGACACTGATGTCTGAAATTTGTCCCCACTTTCTTTTGAAGGACTGGGACACTGGCTACAGCTAAAGGTTTCTGGCCGATTTGGATGTTCCTAGTATGGGAATCATACTGCCTCTGGAACTTAGAAAACTCAGAAGTGCCTTGCTTATGGGCCTAGCTTTTTCATACTGAATGCCAAATTTGGGATCAGGACAGATTTTTTTCCCTCAGTCATATGGGCAAGGACCAATGGGTATTTTGCTTCCCCTGTAACACACAGCATGCTCCTTTTCATACCATCTTCTGAACACATATCTACTAAATACTACCATCCCATCCCAACGGCAGGGCATTCAGTGGGATTTTACCTATTGCCTCTTATAGAGTTTGACTAGAAATGATAAGACTATCACAGCTCACAGTTCACTAGGCATTTTGGTCAGTCTAAGAATTAGAACATTATAGTGTGGGACTTTTAAGAGACTATGACTTTATGATTATATTAAGAAATATATGCAGGCTTGTAACCTCTGGGCCACAACCAAGCATCCTCATTCAAAATCACTCAGACTCCACAACTGTCACCTTACTCACTGCAACTTGGGTCCATCTTGTTCCTAGTTTTTATTGCCAGCCTCCTCTGCTCGCAGTTTCTCTGTAATGTTAATCTTAGTTGACCTCCTCTTGAAGCTGACTTCCTTCATTCCCCCTCAGACACTCCCCTCTGTGCAAGAAAGAGCTCACTTATTTTTAGAACGTATCTTCTGATTGCATGGTCTACCAATTGACGTTGTATATAACAATTTGTGTCTCATTTGCTCTGAAAATTCTTTAAACTCCTTGGAGTTAAATTCCTTATCTTACTGCTCTACTATCCTGCTGTGACAAGACATAAATTTTTGGAATGAATACATGAAGGGCATTGGGGAATAACCAAATCAAAAAGCAGAAACAGAGATCTTTTCTTTTGGCCCCAGATGAATAGTGAAATCAAAGACCTTTTAACAGGGAATGAATCATGGCAGAAGTCCAGGGATGTCCAGGAAAAAGAACCAGTGCCGTATGAGGAACCTGCTATTCCATGGGACAAAGTAGGAATTGATCTGTTCAATTTGGGAAGACATGGCCACCTTACTACTAGATAATGGACTATTACAACAATTTCTCAAAAGTAGTGATGCTTGACAATACCACAGCAACAACAGTTGTGAGGCATATAAAATCTATATTGGCATGCTATGGAATTCCAAGAACTGTAATTACTGACAATGATTCAAGAATTTTCCAGACTGCTCATGAGTCATCCAGTCCCAGATACCGTCAAGGTGATGGATTAGAAGAATGTGATGTGTGCATTGTTAAGAACCTGCTTATAAAGCAATGGAGGAAGGAGAAGATCCATATTTGGCACCTACTCATCTATAGAGCTGCACTACTCTATATGGGAATTCACCTGCAGAACTTCTCCATAACAGAAATATAAAAACTCCACTACTAGACACAGGTCTAAAACAAAGGGTGACAAAGAAGTCTGTGATTGTGCTTTCCAAATCTTCTCTGTCCTTTCACACCAAAGGAGCAAAATCACACCCATGCGGTCCGTTGTTAAAAAAAGAGATTCAGTGTCAATTTGGCCAGTTAAAGCTAAAGTAATCAAAGAGGAGTCACCACAATCATCTTCCATGATTATATATGAAGGACAAATATTAAGAAGGAATCACAGCCATATGCTCAAAATCCCTGACTATGAAGATGATACAAGTGAAATAAGAATAGAAACACTCATTGAAACTGATTTACAAGTTGACCTAGAACCTGACCTCCCAACTGGACATTCAAATACTGCCCAGGACCTGCCTGCAATACAGTAAAGCAGGAAGACTGGTGAAGCAGCCAAAGAAATTACATGGACATATTCATTTGAGAATCTGATACTTGATTTCTTAATATGTTATTATTAGTCTAGTTAGGATTTTATAAAAAGGGGGCAACGTAACATAGAGCAAGTCCTCCTGGACACAAAGTGCCCAGAAAGTGTGGCATCCCAGGAGACAGCCTGGTGAAGTCATCAGGAACTTCTGGATGGTAGAATAGCAACAGGTCAGCCACAAGACCCTTGCATGCACAGTAATAAAAACTTACTTCTTACTGTAAATAGCTCTGCACATAAGTTCCTGTAAATAATAAAGAGTTGTTTCCATACCACAAGCCTCATCAGAATATCACACAGGGGACAAATGCAGGGAGACCAGGTCACTGACATAACCAAGTAACGAGACCAGTTTTGGGGGTCAGGATGGGTTTTCTGTCACCTTGCTTTTCCACGAAGTAGAGGTGTCAGAATTTCAGGGCTAGTGGGCAGCAACCATGGGCCAGAACCTGCTCCAACTGAAGCCAAGAAAACATCAGCTAGACAACCAGTCTTCATAGTTAACCTGAGGTAAGCAAGGGATTAGTCACCGTGTAGGACTGGCTACTGAAAACGGCAACCCTGGCATAATTACAGCAGCACCTGGCAGTTGCTTTGGATCTGTCCATATTGAAGCCCAGGGCTATATTATTCCATGCCCTCTTTGTTCCTGTTTTTGACTCTTGGTCCTCAGCTTGTGTCCTGACTGCTGACTCTGTATACTGACCTTTGGCTTAGCTCCAGACCTCAGCCATAGAAAGTAACTTGAATTGCCCACACCTCCGCTCTGTACAGGATGGGGAACCCAGCCAACACTTCTCCACATGAGAGACCAGACCACAACATGGGGTTCAATCCAACCATTTCTATGATTGTTCAAGGAAAACAAACAAAAGGGTTTCAAGCATGGATACGTTCATTTATACATACATTGAAGGAAAATCTTTTGTGCCAGATTTCACTAACAAAGTAGTAGCGCTTAAATCACTCACTCAAAGCAACTCTGATAGGTTGGTAGGCAATATATCTGATGTTTGATTTGAAAGAGATATTTGTGTGAAACTGTTTTGTTTTACAGAATTTTAGGTGCATATTTCACAACTCAGCATGTTCATTAGATTATGCTTTATTCTTGGTAGCAACACAATATTTTTTCACATGACAAAAGATGGACTATTTTTGCATGTCTTTGAAGGCAACAACAGCTTTAGCATCCAAGGTAATTATTTCCCATTTTCTTCAGAGGTGAAACTGAAAGACTAACATAATATTTTTTAAATGTTCATTTTCAAATCCAATATTAAATGTGAAAAATTAGAGTGACATTGAATTTAGTAAGCGATACTTTGCATACTTTTGCTTTTAGGTTGCAACATATTTTGTAATGTGCCTATCAGAGACATAACCTGTTGCTGCTGATTTTTGACAACACACAATTGCCAGAATCTCTTCAGTGCCACAAGAGCTCAGTTTTCTTCAGCAAGTCCATTTTAGAAAGTCAATTCCTCCCTTCACAAAATCTTATCTCCCTGTTCTATGCATGCACCAAAAAGCTTTGCAGTCAGGGCAGAAGATAGTGAGAGTGCTCATAAGTCCTTCATCGGTTTAGAGATAAAGTGCTTTTCCCACACAATAAAAAAAGAAGCACACAATTTATGAAATTCCAGTTAACAACAAACTCACTCAGGCACCAATTTACCAATAACCTATACCCCAGACCACAGATATTTTTCTGTCTGTGGAGAGACAAAAGAAGAAACAAATCTTTCGATTTTGCAAGAAGATAAAACTTGATTAAATACACAAACAATAATAGTCTTATGATTTCAAATTTCAGATCTCTATAATTTTTTTTATTCCCAATTTCAATCCATCCCTCACGATTAAACAGCTGCCAAATAACAGACTTTTATACAGCTGGTCAGAAAATATAGGGCATGTGAGGCCATTTTGCTCAGCACACTACAGCCAACTTGGACTCTAGGTAGTTCCTGCTGGCCCTGGAGTCCAGGCTGCTTGCAGCAGGCAGCAGGGTGGCTTCAAGCCCTGCTCTGAGCATCTTGGGCTCTGTGGCAGGCAGCAACTGCCTAGAACCTGGGCCAGATGTGGCAGGCAGCTGGGAAGCTGCAACTGGTCCACTGGGGTTAGGATCCCTTCTGTGGCCGGCCACAGCTGCATATGCATCTTGGGACATAAGGCAGGGAAGGGGCTTGGGCCAGTGCAACCCTTGCCCATTCCCTGCCACTGCCATGGAGCCAGGCTGGGGCTCTGGATACTGGTGTAGCTGTTTGCAGCCTGCCTGCCACCTGCTGTGAGCAACCCAGGCTCTGTGCTGGGTGACAGGAGGCTTCCCAGAGCCTGGGCTGCTTGCAACAGGCAGCCACAAGGACTGGGGTTCAGAACCCCAGCCCCGCTCCTTGCTGGCAGCAGCTGCTTGCACGCCTCAGGGAGCATGGCGTGAAAAGGGCTGGGACTGCACCGCAACAACAAGGATCGGTACCCTTGTTAGAAATGGAATATTGTTAGAAATGCACAGCTTGCATCTTGCACCCAATAAGAAAGAAACACTGCCAAGGACTTTGTTCCTTTCCTAGCCTTGCCACAGCTTTTCTTATACTAAATCGCAGACTCTCCCCCAGCTTCTCCCTAGCCTTTCTC
>NW_017728909.1:57995264-58032818 GCF_001723895.1 Crocodylus porosus | reverse complement strand
AATTCCTTGGTGGGTTCAGAGTAATCTGAGTTTTTGACTCTGCTCTGACCCTATTTGCAAATACACCTTTTGTGCCATCTGATGAGCGTGTGTCTGTGATTTTGGTGGCCTCCAGAGAAACGAACCGCTTTAAGCATCACCCTCATGGCTCCCCTCTCATCTGCACCTGGCATGCCAACATCTTCCAGGTTCAGGTTGTGGGGGTTTTTGGCACGTGGCTTGAAAACACTGCTGACCCCTGATATAGGGTCCGATTTTGTAGGGCCCTTTTCCCTGCATTGGCAGAGAAAAGAGGCCTTAAAGTGAATGCACATACAATTTATTTCCATTTCAACATCATTTTATACTGTCAGGAGGGTGTAAAGTAATCCCACTATAGATTAGAATCAAGCATGTTGTCAGCAATATGAAGGCAGGACCTTAAGATCTCTTTGCACATTTGGGTAAAAAGCAAATTTCATAGATTGACAGATGTTAAGGTTGGAAGAGACATCAGTAGGTCATTAAGTCCGACCCCCTGCCCTGGGCAGGAAAGAGCACCGGGGTCAGATGACCCCAGCCAGGTGCTTGTCCAGTCTCCTCTTGAAGACCCCCAAGGTAGGGGCGAGCACCACCTCCCATTCCAGATTCTGACAACCCTTACTGTGAAGAAGTTCTTTCTAATGACCAACTTAATCTGCTCTCCGTCACTTTGTGCCATTGTTCCTAGTAACTCCAGCGGATGCCCTAGTAAATAGAGCATCTCCTCTTCCCTGCTGCCCTCCTCTGATGAATTTATAGGCAGCCACAAGATCACCTCTCAGCCTCCTCTTGCAAAGGCTGAAGAGATCTAGGTCCCGGTCTCTCCTCGTAGGGCCTTGCATGCAGGCCTTTGACCGTATAAGTGGCAGTTAGAGTGAATTACAATGCCATCTAAGCCTTGCCTCAAAGCCCCAGTCTATATTATGATTAATGGTTTATGCATAATGGACCAGAGCTGGTTATCTTCATGAAGAAAACAAATATATTTTTGCAGGCCTCCCCCAAAAAGCAGGTTTGGAGATTAACATGAACTATTGCTTCAGCAACTGCTTAGCTCAGGCTGCACTTGTTGTTTTCTCAGACTTGAGGAAGGGCACCTACTACTTGAAACCTAGTTTAAACTTTTCCCAGCCGTGCAGCTGGTCAAATAAAAGGTATCACCCACAAAAATCCTTACCTCTTGCACATCTCCTTGACCATCAGAGCTACAGCATCACTCCAACACTACCATATATCATAAAGTGTGTACCACCGCATACAATACGAGACCAGAAGAACCTAACTTATCACTGATATTTATATGACATTGTTATTAATTTCAAATAATTTAAAGACACGGTAAGAGTATGAATTATTTCTCAGAAGATGTTCCTGTCGTATTGTGCTGGTGTTTTAAGAGGACATAACTGTTTTTAGTGTAGATAGTTATAAGTGATAGTGTTGGAGAGCAGGGGAATTTTTTAAATAGTTGACTGAATAAAAAAAGAAAACAGATGAAAGCAATTTGTGAACTTCTTTTGAAAAATAAGAATAATCACGAGTAAACCAAAGCAAGCAGGCACAAAGAACCCTATAAAAATAACAACATAAACAGAATCTTTCCCCTTTCAAGAAGATGTCTTTGAACATACTGCAAAGGACAGTACCTGGTTTTAGCCAACTGCAAAATTCTCACTGGCTTTAGTTTAGGTCCAAAAAGCCGATTCTAAAGAAAACAGGCGCATTGCAAGGCCTTCATGAGGATAAATAGCTCAACTTCAAAGATGATCTATTTCAATTATTTTTTTTTTTACTACTGATGCTATTTTTTTTCACACCCCTGCCTCCATGATTTTTCAGTGCTAATTTTTTATTTCAAAATTGGCAAAACCACAATAAAAAGATACAAAAATGCTCTGAATTCACAACACAAGATTTCTGAGAAAGCAAGCAACCAAAACTAGTGAAGCAGTTAAAATCAGGTTCGTAAGAGATCATGCTGTATGGACTTACCAATTTAATCACAACCATGCTACATTACAAGCCATCTATCAGTGTGAGCTACCTGCCAGTAGACTGGGAGATTCTGCAGTGCCACACTTCTCATGCCAGCAATCGACCTATGTGTACCATTAGTCCTACACATAGAAACTAGAGACCTCACAAAAGCTTATACTAAATTTCCTTTTAACCCTGTTAGAATAATGTTTTAACGTAGAGGGTACGATGATGAGAAAATGTCATCTGGCTGCAGTGTGCATGCTAAAGAGGGCAAACTTGGGGTATGAGCAGGCATATCAGTGTAGTGATTCAAACCCTGCCCTAATTTGAAGTACTTAGTTATTATACAAATGTACAGGCTGCTCCCAGGTAAAGCATGCTACAATGTGTCAGAGTAGATGATGTTATACTCCTCCGTAGTAGGGAATTGGTGACCAGACATAACAGCATACCTCCCAGTTTCTCAGCAACAATCTCTGGAGACGTCCAAGGACAGCTGAGTGGCCATAGCATAGCCTTAGGGGTAATCAGATTTGATCTACTCAGTGATTCCTGCTTCACATGTGCCTTGCATTTCAGTTGGGGCAAAGGATGCATGCCTATCTGCTTGCCTTCCGTGGCTAGGGACAGAAGTTACACATAAACTGGTTTAAATCATCAGAAACTGGTTAAACCTGCAACAGAACAGAAGCTCAGTGCACATAAACCAGTTTCAAAACAGCTGGAATTGCTTTAAGATAAACCTGGTTGAAAGTAGTATTAAATTTAACTAATTTGGGTCAAACCAGTTTATGAAACTTCTATCCCTGATCCCTTCCAGGTTCAAGTTAAATCACAGTCCCCCACCATCCCAGCATGCTTTTCAAGCTGTGCTGTTTGCTGCAGCAGAGAAGGGTTGTGGAGGTGGGGGGTTAGGAGAAGGCAGGGACTCCCTTAAATCCCCATTCCCTCAAGTAGAGAGCTGTCCTATCCTGCCTTGCCCTGCAAAACTTACTGCTGACTGCGACTGTGGCCTACACATCCCAAAGACACCTGGAAGCAGGAAGATGAAGCAATGAGCAACCTTGCAGAATCCTCCTGCTGTGATTCTGGACTACAAATCCCAGAGACCTCAGGGGCAGCAGGAAAAGGAAGCTGGCTATGTACCAGACAGCCATGCTCTAGCATCCCCTGGTGCCTGGTCTGAGTTACTGCAGGCACCAGGATGCAAAAAGTAAAAGTCTGTTCACTTGTTAGTCAGTTTAATCTCTGCAGTTTAAACTAACCTGCAAAGATTGTGCATGTGGAAGATGTTTTACTTTTGTATTATTTTGCATGGTTTTTTTTAATTTTCAGACTTAAGTCTGTCATGCAGTAAATTTTCTATGTAGAAATCTTGCTGAAGGTAAGTTCCTGAGATCAAGCACCTAGTGCCACTGCCACCCATCTACATACAGTACATTACCTTTCTCTCTATTCAAGGGTAAAAGCCACTAGCTGCTGCTTTTCTCTTTTCTCCCTGCTGAGTTGCAGACTGTACCATACAAAGTAGTTGTAGGACATACAATAAAGCGAAAAGGAGTGAAATACCTATGGAAGTTCCAAGGTTACACAGAGTTCTATATTATAAAGTAGTATTAACCGCTACATAGTAAAGCTGTTTCATGGTTTTTCAAAGAAAAATATTCTACAGTTCAGTTGCTATCTGTGAGATTTGTACAGAAGAACACTGGGATTTTTTTCCCCTCCAAATATTCATTTGTAAACACAGAGTGAAAGAGAAATACATCAAACAGTAGAGGCTTTAAGTTAGACTTGTACAATTTTTTTCCCCATAACACAAATGTGTTAAATTCCACACAAGGTCAGAATCTGTTGCTTGCTGTTTGTGTCATCTTGGAGGTAAATTAGAGATACAACACCAAAGCTAAGGTCTTGGATTTATTTGTGTATAAAAAGCACAACACTTCAGCTGGTTAGTCCTAGAGTGGACTGCACACACAGAAAGATTCAGTGCTCCAGTTATCCTTTGTGCTGGTCAGACTATGTTTATGCTGCAGTGTGCAGTGTAGAGGTGCACAAGCTGGCTTTAAACTACTCGCCTCAGTCTTTGAAGCAGTCTTACTGCAGCAGCATGGAGCTCTGTACTAACTATCTCTGCATTACATTGCAGTGTGCAATGTATGCACCTTCTAGGATGTAGCAGTATAAACAGTTTCTAAGAAGCTTTTCTGTTGTTTAGGGCATTCAGCACTTGTGTATCATTTGTGCAAATACAGGTAGCAAATTAAATCACGGTTAATTACTGCACAGTAATGAACATGTAGACACAACCCAGTAGCAAATCTGCTGCTGTGTCTGCCCAGCCACTAAGGGGTGAACCTGAAGCCATCACCAGGCACCAGGCTGGGAGCCTCACTGACGGCCCCTGCCTGCAGGCTATAAAAAGCCTGCAGCCATTTTGCAACTTGGGGCACATATCACTGCGGACTCTGTGTGTTCCCTGGGCAGGCCACAGCTGGGCTGTGCCTGCTTCTCTGGAGCCCTGCATTGCTGCTTGGCCCTGCACAGCCTTGTGGCTGCCAGGGCACTGCTGTCAAGCCAGGTGGTTGCAGAAAGTTGTTGTAGGCTGTTGCAGCTCCTGGGCCAGCCTGTCAGCACCACAGAGTTGCCTGCCGGCTACTTCTAACAGCAGGACCAGGGCCACCTGCCTGCTGCAGACCCCCAGCAGTCTGCCCTGTGCCAGTGCTGAGGAGCACAGCCTCTGCCACTTGGCTGCCAGTCCCATGCCATGCCCCTGTGCAGGGCATTGCTGGCAGCTGCCAAGGGCTGACAACATTGGGAGAACTGCGTGAGGGCCCAGAGAGCTGATGCAGGACCCACGATGGCCTCCTCCTCTTCACCAGGCCCAGCACCACCTGCGTGCACACACCCATACCCTCCACCCAGGACACCAACTGGAACCAGGAGGAGGCTGGTTACTTTGTGGCGCTCTGGGGCAATGCAGAGGTGCTGCACCAATTTGAGCACGGTGAGTGCTTCAATGCCCACATTTATGGAGCCTGGTTGAGTAGGATGCAGGAGTGTAGGCAGTTCCGGTTCGTGTAGCAGTGCATAAAAGTCAAGGCTGTGACCAACCACAATCTTGGTCCTTCTGTGGCCACAAAACCATGCCCTTTATGCAGCAGCTGCCCTGCATTTTGGCACCCCAGGACCCAGGCTGCAACCATGAAGTCTTCATCAGCACAAATGGCATGCCCAAGCCCCTGCTCCACCCTGACCCCTTCAGTGACAGGAGGAGGGACCTTTGAGTGTTCAGTGTCCTGTCCCACCCAGCTTTCCAGCTGCGCAGTCCACCAGCAGCTCAGAGAGCCCTGGCCAGCACCTGTCTTGACAGCTGAATAGCCCCAGATCCTGCCATGAGAAACAGCTAGCCCTGTCACTGTCAGTTATCAGCAGTGCCAGCTCCTCCATAATGGAGGTCCCCCAGCCAGGCACCTGCACACTGCGCCCTGTGGGACCAGGGCATTGGGCACAGCTGGACACCATCGCTGATGGGGAGAACCATGCTGAGCCACCATACTCACCAACCCTAGTCATGTAGCAAGCCCCGCATTGGAGGGAGGACCCTCCCCATCCCTGCCTCTGGCCCCTGCCCAGGATCCCTCTCTTTACCTAGCCTGCCCACACTCCCCTGACCTCAGGTTCCCCTGCCACAGCATGGGGAGAGGTGGGACACAGTACTACCTGAAGCTGGATGGCCTCAGACCTTTCACACCCTGAGGAAGGTGTCAATGACGATGACCTCCCTGAGCACTGCCACAGGTAGCCCTCCATGTGGTGGTGGAGGTTGTGGGGCAGCCCAGGTTTGCCCCCCATGCTGTCATAGCTCATAGTCCCATACCAGATGCAGCCGGGACACCATAAAGATCAGCAGCAGCAGGGCGAAGTGGTTTATGTACCTCTTAGATTGCAAAAACAGCTCATTGTGCACTGGCTGGGGCGTGCATAGCATGGGCACACTTAAGGCACAACGGCAGCATCGGGGGGGTGCGCTGGCCCTAGGGCACCTCCTCAGAGAGGCCTCCAGTGGGGAGGGCACAGGTGCAGCAAGCTCTTCATCCCAGTTGTCTGGACACTCCACATGCCCTGAGCCCAGGCACTGTGGGCTGTGCAGCAACACAGCAGGGCAGTTGGCCTGCAGTGGGGGAGACGGTGGGGGCAGTGGAGTCTGGAGCTGTGGCAGCAGGTGCTGCCAGGAGTCTGGCCTGTCCCACCCTGGGAACAGGGCACGGGACACAGGCTGCCTGTGACCAGCACCTAGTGGGCCACTGGCCCCAGGGGAGCACGCAGGGATGGGGGGCTTGGCTGGCAGCCGCCTGGGCTCTGGCTTGTCTGGCTGACTTACCATGGTCCTTGGGCACCCCTGCATATCCAACCCCTAATTTGAGGCAGTGCATGACCCCTGATGCAGAGTATCTAATCTCTGAAATGTTGGAAAGTCTCACAAAAGGCTTCTGTCTTCTGGCTCTGCAGCCCCAACAATTGGACATGGGAGAGAGTCCGGAGTGGCCAGTGGTGATGCAGGCTGAGGAACAATGACGCCCACCACTGGGGCCCTCTGAATGTGCTGGCTGTTCAAGAGGCACACACAGGACAGGATCTTCCTCCAGCGGTTGGTGGCAGTGGCCAAGGAACAGGTAGATGATATGTGCCTGGCAGCAGGACTTGGCCCAGGAGCAGAGGTAGCATGCAGAGGATATCACCTGGGAGGAGGTATTCCAGGCTGAGCTCCTGGCCATGGAGTGGTAGCAGATCAAAATAGGATCCTGGGCTGGGCTATAGAGTCCACGAACAATGACTGTTGGACCCTGGACGCTGTCCTGAGGCTGGCAGTCCCATGCATGCCTGCCACTGCTGGCACCTCGGCGTAGGGAACCCACTGCTGTTGCTGGTGCCACAGGAGGTGTTTCTGCTGCTAGGCTGCCTCTGCCCACTGTGCCTCCTCCACCCATATCTCATGGAACAGCTCTCCCTGGGCCTCGCAGGTATGATGCAGTGCACAGGCTGTGATGATGACCTGGGGGAGGTTCTCCTCAGCAACCTTAAGGCGGTGAGGGAGAGTCAATGGCCCTTGAATGGCTGAAGGTGCACTTTATTAGGGAGTGGGTCCAGCCCAGACACCAGTTGAAGTGGGCCTGGAAGGGGTCCAGGTGACCAGTGTAGGGCCTCATCAGCCAGGGCAGGAGCAAGTAAGCAAGGTCCCCAGTGAGCAGGCATGGGATGGCCACAGCATCTGGCTGCAGTTTCAGCAACTCTGGCATGAAGTGCCTGCTTTACATCAGTCCCGCCAGGCCGGAGTTCCTGAACATGCAGGCATTGTGTGTGCTGCCCACCCAGCTGGCACTCACATGGGTGAAGGCCCCACAGTGGTCCACCATGGTCTGCAGAACTACAGAGTGGAATCCCCTGTGGCTGTAATATGGCCAGACTCCATGGGGTGGGAAAGTGACTGCTTTGTGGGTTCCGTCCACCCAATTCACTGGGAAAACCCCAATGCATGGAACATTGTCACCACCACCTGGGAGTCGTGAACACTGAGAATGGCATCTTCCAGCACATCCTGGACGGCCCCACACACCTCCAGGCCAGCCTCCCCAGCAGTGGTCTTGCCCATACGAATAGGTGTCCCATATACTGGAGACTGGTGGGCGTGGCCATCTTCAGCAGTACCAGAGCTATGCGGGTGTCAGTGGGGAGGGCCAAGGGCATGCTAGTGTCCTGGCGCTCCAGGTGGGGCCACAGCTGGTGAGGCAGGTCCCAGAAGGTGACCCAATCATACGGAAGGCATCCACCCACTGTTCGTCATCCCAGGTCTGCTGGACAAGGTGGTGCCACCAGTGCTGGATGGCATGATGGGCCCAGAGGCATCAGGGCTGGAGGCCCAGGAGGATGACAGAAGCCCCAGCAGTAGCATCCTGCAGCCCCTTGTTGGCATCTCTGGTGGGGGCAGCTGCACCACAGGCAGGTAGATGACATGTGGATAGTGCGCTGCAGGTGGGCAGGAGGTGGCTGGTCATGGGGGAGCTGGGCAGGGTGAGATGGCTGTGGGCCAGCCATTGGTCAGCATGGCGGGCCAGCAGGGTGATCACAACAGTCAGCAGGATCCCGGGATGCCGTTCATTGCTGCCAGGGGCTGGGGAGCCATGGCGCAGGAAGACTGCGTAGGCAGAGACAAAGGTGCCATGTGCTGTCTCTGCACTTCCTGTGCTGCTCCTGAGCAAAGAAAGAGGCTGCCAGAGAGCAGAGAGTGGGTCTGCCTTTTAAAGAAGGTGGCCAGGCTGCTGGCAGGTGCAGCCAGAGCCTGGAGCTCCTCCCAGTGGCCACAGGGGTGCATTGAAGGCTGCAGGGACCTGGCAGCAAATTTTCTGCCTAGTCTCTACATATGTATACACCTACCCAAGAACTTTTACTGTGCAGTCACTTACTGAGCTGTAAATCTAGGCTGGAGTAAATGCATGTGTAAATGTGCCCACTGAAGTCAACAGGAGCTTTACTTTTGAATTCAGAAGCTGGATCAAAATACAAATAGTGACCTGCTTATGAGTTGCAGAAACCTTATTGGTGAGGTCTTGGTCCTACTAAACTCAATTGGAGGCTTGCCACTAACGTCTATACAGTCAGATTTTCCATTCTGGTTTCTCGTTAACCTCCACAGCTGCAGGACCCTGTTGGATGTGGAAATACTCAGGTAGAATGTGGAAATCCTCCTGGGCAGGAAATACAGGCAATACCAAACTAGAAAATCTTAAGCCTGAACTGTTATTATAGAAAAAAAGGGAAATCTCACTGGGAAAATTTTGTGTGAAAATGGTAAAGAATATTTTATAACATTTTATTAGAAAAAGGAAAATAGTTTTTTTGCTAATTTCCCTTTTTCTTTACTGCAGAGCTTCTCCCTAGAATTTTTGCCTGGCTTCTGTTACAAGTTTAAAAGAAACACTACTTAAATACCAACGAAGAATTTGTCATATAACAATTTGCCTCCTTTCTTATTTAATTTGTGGCATACTAAGAATTATGTTCTAAAGTTGGACGTCAGAATCACTACAAAGGAACATGCCTATTGTGGTGTATGCATCTACATGGGGATCATGACATTTTCTCTGTCCCACCCTTTTAGTGTTTTAAGGTCTCTCAAGGTCAATTGCCATGTTTAGAGCTGATGAAATGAAAGATACATGAATAAACTCTTTGTGTATGGAAAAGCATTACCATGTCTTTGTTAAGGCAATGCATTTTGGATTTTCAAAAGACCTTAAGAGAGGTAGGAGACAGTATCCCATTTTGGTTTTTGACTAATTTTGTTAGGCTTAATTAAAATATCCAGCTGACTTGACTATAGCCAATGTCCTTCATATGGATGGCCAAGTTCAGTAAGGTATTTATTTCTGGGAGGAAGAAAAGTAGGTGGAGTTTAAAATATGATGATTGTCAGTGAGAAAAACATGAGATTTTGAGGTAATATAATGGGTTACGATATATTCCAGCTTATTCTAAGCATCAGTCATGTTTTCTAACATTAAAATGTCTTTCAGGATAGCTTGTACTGCTGTTAATATATATCTTAATTTGCTTGTGTATTTTCTCTTCTGTAATATTGCCCTGGTACAGCTGCATGTCTGCAGTTTCATGCCAGTTACACACTGACTTGACCTTGAGATATGAAAACCTGTAGAGCAAAAGCCTGGATGTCAAATGTGAAGTATTTACAACTCTAGGGATTAGCCATTTGAGTCTCTAGTGCATTTATTCAAACTTTTTACACTGCAAATTCATCTGAGCAGGGATTGTCTTTTTTCTGTGTTTACACAGTATCTACCTCAACTGTGGCTGTTGAGAGCTATCATCGTGTAAGTACTTACTCCTACTACTACTAACAACAACAACAATGATAATTCACAACAATATTATACTTTGACACTGAATATTAGTATATTGGATCACCCAATGAAAAAGAATCTTATTTATCAAATCTATCCAGTTTGCTACATTTTTATGATAATAGCGTGGCACATTCTACATGGTGATATGACTACAATTTGAAATATTCTATCATGTAATAGTGATACATGATTTGCACTATACCAAACATTTGTATTTGTCTGATCTTAAGTTACAAGCCTGAGTGTCACTTCCAAGTTAGTTTAGTCAGCTACTAGGAACAAAAATGTAGGAAATCTGCAGAGATACAGAGTCTTAGTTTGTTCTTGAACAAAAAAGTAAATGCCATAGAACATAATTCATGTGAAACTTCAAAACAAATAGATTAGTCAGCATAATCTACAGAAACTCATTTGAACCAATTACAGAAATGGTAATGCTTTCTGTCTTGCTAACTAAACAAACCCTGTAAGTTAGTGGGTTTCAGATGGCTTTCATTTTTCAACCATTGATAGTGGTTACTGCATATGGAAGTCCATAGACACCTTTGTGTAAGCTGCAAATGTACTTTGGAAGACCTGAATACTTAACCATTATTTTCAATTTATATATTTTTATTTAGTCCCATGTTATAAGAAAATAAAAGAAATTTAATTTTGCACCCCCACCAAAAAAACCCAAACTCCTAAATAATAATTGCAATTTCATGTATTTTACAGGTTCCATCTTTTAAAA
The DNA here is from genome assembly GCF_001723895.1 of Crocodylus porosus. Taxonomy (NCBI): domain Eukaryota; kingdom Metazoa; phylum Chordata; order Crocodylia; family Crocodylidae; genus Crocodylus; species Crocodylus porosus. Next base: position 58,022,159 of record NW_017728909.1, on the reverse strand, counting down.
AGGATACTATACATTAGGCCTGTGCGAAGTAGCTAGAATTTGCTTTGGATTTGGATTTGACCAATTCAGGGGACAGTGATTCGATTTGGTGATTTGAATCACTGTCCCGAATCAATACAGCCTAATCTGATTCAGAGATTTGGCTGCAGCTGAATCGGCCAAATCTCCGAATTGCACAGGCCCCATCCCCCACCTGATCTCACTGGCTGCCTCACCTGCCCCAGCTCCTGGGTCTTTGAAAAAAAAAAAGCCCCCACTCACCAGCTGCTGCCCGGTGAGGGGGGAGGGCTATCTCTACTGCCCCATGCCATGTGGGGGGGCTCTGCCATGAGCCCCCCAAGCCCCACCTGCTCTCCCAGTCCTACCATGACTGCCCTGCCACCCCAGCTCCTGGCTCTTTAAAAACAAAAAAAAGAAATACCCCACACTCACCAGCAGCTGCCAGGCAGGGCTGCCTCCCACTCCCCACTGCTCCACCCTGCCCAGCACTGCATGAGAGGGCTCTTCCATGAGCCCCCTGAGGCCACTGCAGCAGCTGGTGAGTGCAGGGGGGGCATGTTTTTTTTTAAAGGGCCAGGAGATGGGGCAGGCGGGGCAGCCATGGAGGAGCTGGGACAGTGGGCAGGGGTAGGGGGCTCAGGGCAGAGCCCCCTCACATGATGTGGGGCAGTGGGGGGCAGCAGGGATCTTCCCTCCCACCTGGCAGCACCCAGTGAGTAGGGGCTTTTTTTTAAACAACCAGGAGCTAGGGTGGACGGGGGAAGCCATGCAGAATGGGGGTGTCTGGGGGAGCAGGCAGGGGATGGGGCCTGTCAGGGGTCCCCCCGTGGTCCCCACTCCCTACTTATCGGCATGGAGTCTGGGTCCAGCTCCCTGTTGCAGCCAGTGGGGACTGCCTGAATCGCCAAACCTCTCTGAATCTTTTCCAAATCAATTTGGAGAGCTTTGAATCAATTCAAACCTTTTAATTGGTCCCCTGATTCGATTCAGATTCAGAGATTTGGCCACCGGATTGGGCTGAATCTCCTCCGAATCAAATCAGCACCCAAAGCTTCACACAGCCCTACTATGTATGATCTTTAACACTTGAAATGTGGACTTGAAACGTGGAGGAGGCTTTCCAATTCTTCAAGTTAAAGGTGCCAACCTATCTGGAACTCGCCTAATAGATTCCCAAAGCAAGGGGGAAGATGTAGGGAAGGACCAAATGGATGAGCAGCTACCGCAGGATGAATATTTACACTAAGCAGAGAGTGTACAGAGAATGGAAGAAGGGACTTACTGGAGGACATGTATATGTTTCACGTCAGGAAGCATAGGGTGCCTATACACAAGCAGGAATTGCTCTGATGCACTGTAATTCCAGCGCATTGGAGAAGACTCAATTAATCAAGACTGCTGGAGTATGGCAATTACTGCACACCAGCAGCCTCCCACATCTCATGTATCAGTGTCCCTGTGCTTGGCAGGGGTGCTTTATCTAAAGCTTGTTCTTGGAGATGCTCTAATTAAAATGCTCCCGCCCCACTCCCAGAGCATGTGTATAAACACCCATAAAGACAAAATGTGACCTGCCAGGCTGCTAAGCAGTGAAGATAGGATGAAGATTAAAGATAAGGGAGGTTTACACCCCAGACTAATTGAATGCTCCACCGCTTTTCAGTAAGGATACTGATACTGAGCTTGGGGATAAAGGAAGAATGGCAGAAGGAAAAGTGTAAGGAAGTATAAATTGCCACATCTGAGGTGAAGACAAAACTCTAATAACTTAGAATGTTTAAAATAGGGATAATCCTAGAATTATGCAAGCATGTGAAAATACTGGTCTGGAGGCAAGAAATTTTAATAAATCTATTGAACCCGAGGTGGCACATTGTGATTAGAGAATAGAAAATGCAATACCAATATATAAGAAAAATAGGGGGGAAGTAATTTTCGCAACAATCTGATCATTAGTCTGACCTCAGTAGTATGCAAGGTTTTAAAACAAATATTGCAAGAGAGTTTTAGAATGAAATGGAAACTAGAAAAAAATGAAACAAAAATTTTACAAAGACATACCAGATTAAGCTGATATTTTCCATTGATAATATATTTTCTAATCAAGGGAAAGTGTCTCTCAATTTTAGTAAAGGATTTAATATGGTGCCATATATATATGGGAAAAAATTAGTAAAACTAGAAAATATGGGAGTTAGTACCAACACAGTATGGTAGATAAAATGAAGATGACAATAGTTATGGTATTAATGAAATGTGGGTGATGTTACTAGTGGAGTTTCTCATGGGTCAGTCTTGAGATTGACATTTAATATTTTCTTAAGTAACCTTGGCACAAAATAGAAGGGTGCTAATGACATTTTTTTTGAGCATACAAAGTTACAAGACAGTGTAACTAGTGAGGAGGATCAGAATATCACACAGGAACAACTGGATGACCTCAACAACTGGAGTAATATAAGAGATTAAATTTACAGCCACAAAATTGTGCCACTACTATGTGTTGCAGTGCACACCCCTGCATGTGCCTGTTGTTGCAGGCCATGGCCTGCTCCTCCCAGCTTCTGGCCAGGGAGCAGGAAGGAAACGACTACCTGGGGGTGCCTTATAGTGCAGGGCTAGGTGGCAAGCAGCCCCCAGTCGGGGAGCAGCACATGGCGATGGTAGAGTGTGCTTCAGCTTGGGGGCTCTGCAACATGTGGAGCTGGGGGATTAGGCAGCCCTGGCCTGCCTGCTCACCTGTCTCTGCATTTGTCCTGGCACATGCTATTTTCATGGGCTTTGTCCTACTTTTTTCCTACTTTTTTTTCCTACCAGGAAATCCCTATATCAAATTTTGCCCTGTGCTGCAAATAAGGGGTACTGCACACAGTTTAACGTGCAATGTATGCAGTTTGTGGCTCCACAAAGAGATTGCATGTGTGGATGTGACCTACTAGTGCAAAGCTCACTGAACTAGTAGGAACTAGTAACAGGAACATGTGCTATAAGTTGGGAGATGTATTTGGATTTGGGAATGTGAATTGGAAAGGAGAGCGGAAGGGCAAGACATTGTTGTATTATGCATGAATACCTGTAAACTTACCGTGCTGGATAGTGGCACCCTCAAATATGCTGTTCTGCTGTATGCAAATTTCATCCTACACTGGATGGCGTGCAGTTGCTTCTGTATGATGCTTTGAGTGGATTAGTTAGCAAAGCTGAATAACCATGATAATTAGTAGGGCTGTGTGAAGCTTCAGTGGCCGATTTGATTCAAAGGAGATTCGATATGATTCAGCGGCCGAATCTCCGAATCTGAATCAAATCAGGAGACCCATTAATCTTTTGGAATCAAATCAGAAGCCTCCAAATTGATTCAGAGAGATTTGGCCATAGACTGTACAGGCAGTGCTGGCAGGAGCAGCTGGGGGAGCAGCCGGACAAGCCCTGGCTTGAGCCAGCAGCCCTGGGTGAAGCCATGGCTCATCCAGCTGTTCTCCCGGCTGCTGCTCTGTTGGGGCAAGGCAGGCAGTGCTAGCAGCCCCAAGAGAAGCTGTGGGGGCTGAGGGGATGAAACTGGGAGCTGGGGGGAAATCCCTGTTCATTCCCCCAGCCCCCAATCACTCCCCCAGCTCCCTGATCATTCTCTGCAGCCCCTGTGGCTTCTCCTGGGGCTGTCAGCTCAAGCCACGGCTTGTCTGGCTGCTCCCCCGGCTGCCCCCCTAACAGGGCAAAGCAGGCAGTGTTGGCAGCACTGGGACAAGCCATGGGGGCTGTGAAGAATGATAAGGGAGCTGTGGGGAATGACTGGAGATGGGGAAGAAACAGGGGCTTCCCGCTAGCTCCTGGTTTGATCCCCCAGCTCCCTGATCATTCCCCCCAGCTGCTGCAGCTTCTCCCGGGGCTGCTGGCTCACATCATGGCTCATCTGGATGAGTGAATACTTTCTACTTCGCGCAGGCCTAATAATTAGCTTGCCCCCCCATACTAATCAGCCTACAGGAACTGCACCATAGATGTGGCTATACTGTTTCCAGATTAAAAGGCAATCTGAGTGGAGCAACATGGGGTGTGCAAAGCAGTTAATCTATTGGCATAGTAAGTTTAACAGGTAGGCATGGCTATAGTGCATCAGGCAGAGTAGATTTGCACTTTATAGACTCAGGAAATCAAAGATGTATAGCATAAATTTTTGTAAGCAGAAGGTTTACATCATCACATATGTTATCGGAAGAAGTTAACTTTAGGTAAGTTTACAGATGCTGATGAAGTAAGCCCTCTGCTTATGAAACTGTTATACCTATTTGATTTAGTTAACCTATAAGGTGCAAATCTACCCTGCCTTTTACCTGACTTCAGTCTAACAGCTAACTACCTCTCTCTGCTCATATATAGTACACTAGCCAATCACAGGATAACTGTAAGCCACAGGTGCTACACTACCATAAAAAAGTCAAATGTGATCTTTGGATATAGTAGGCAAGGTGTTTCCAATAAGGATAAGGAAATATTAGTGCTATACTATAAGGTGAAGCCTCATCTGTAACACTACTTACAGTTCTGGCCATCCATGACTTATTTAAACTGGAACAGGTATAGAGATAGCCTAGTAGGATGATCAAGGGAATGGAGGAAAAAACTTAAGAAATTAAACTACAAATGTTTAACCAGTAAAATGAGGGCAGTGAGAAGATACGATTGGCCTCTATAAGTATGCCAAGGATAAAGAAGAGCTATTTAGACTTATGGATTATGTTGGCCCTAGAACAAATGGACACATTGTTAGCACCACTGCTCACCATAGTGCTTAGGATTGTTAAAGCACAATTAACCCTTAAATACAACATGAAATACAAACAGTCAACTCGGTGTCCTAAAATCAAAGTCTAACTTTATTAGTACAACAAATATTATCTTAGCAGTTTCTATATTCAGAGAGAGAAAAACATTCAGTACAATAATCTCACCTGATCCCAGATATTACTTTGCTCAACAAAAAAGATGGCCACTCAGTTCCTGAAAGCAAAGGGTGTGTCGTTGGCTGGGATGGTATAGACAGGTGTTGAAGGCTGGATTTATGATGATGACACACTTAACTTTCTTGCTGCACCTTTTTTTTGCTTTTCTTCAACTTCACTCCTTCAATGACTCTTTGCTTTTGGTCTGGTCTCTCTGCAGTCAGCATACTGTCCATATTTTATCCTGACAGCATATTCTGTTCAACAGACTCATCATGAGCACACCTCTTAATTTGGTTTTTTTCTGCTGTCTTTCTTTGGGCATTGTCCATTGGTCTCTCTTATCACCTTTCATTAACATAGCCAATCATCTCGTCTCTCTGATTCAGCCAGTTATTGCCAAGTTCAGTTAAGTTGAGTTGGTAACAAGGCCATTGCTGTTATGTTGGAAGACCTTCTCACAGTGATAAAAAAGAAAAAATACAATATAATAAGCACTATGAGCTCTAGAAAAAACAGCTCAAGGCCAGCTGATAAACAACATAAAAAGTCCAGATAATAATGAGGCTATACAAAACTTAAGCAATGATTTAATAAGGCTGAATATAAAAAAAGTTCAAACAATACTATAATTCACCACCCTATAAGCAGGTGCAACTTTAAAGCATAAAATATGACAAGCTACCCTAACAGTGTGGTCCTCTGCTTTACAGGTTGGGGTGTTATGTCTTAGGTTATGTGTCAGGATTGACTGTGTAAGAGGTTAGACAATGGATTTGTCTAGGGTGATTTGGATAAGGATAATCCTGCCTGTGGCAGAGGGGTAGGACTAGGTGATCTCTGGAGGTCCCTTCCAGCCCTACTTCTCTATAGTTCTAAGATTCTATGAAGTGATTGAAGCCTCTGTTCTAAGGTAGGGATACCTAGTTCTACCAATATGGCTAATGAATACACCATTGAGTGACAAGTTCCTGGATGGTGATGCATTTCGTACATTCTGTTCATGTTTATCTGCCTTTCCTGAGTGTTGCAATGCCTAACCAATTAATGAATTATTATTAGATCCTTGGATGTAAGATGCTATATAACATGTATAGTCTTATTTTATTAAGTATATCCCATATTCCTCCTCTTTTAAAAAGATCTTGTTAGTTGTGGGCAACTGGCAAAAATACACATACGGTAGAACATGGGACTTACGAAGTATAATTGCTGCATTAAAAGAATTCCTATAGTTAGTGGAGAAGCTCAAATAGTCAGAAATCTCAGATGATTTCTATAGCAATATGAGGTAGGGCCTGTATACAGAGGAGACAGAAATATTATGCCTGTAACCCCTGTAAGAGGAAAGGAAGCTACCTGACAGATGTACAGTTACATGTTTTACTGCTGGATGCTTTCGGCATTCTATGCACGCAAGCTATATTGTATTTCAGCTAATACAATAACAGCTCTTAATGGCATGTTATGAACAGTAAATGACAGTTATGGACAGAGAAGATGCTCCCAGCACTCAAAGACTAACTATTTTTGTGGCATAATTTTACAGTCACCCTGGGTAACCAGGCAAAAATGCTGCTCTGCTCTTAAAAGCTCTATTTTACATACATGTTAAATGAATAATGTTTAAAAAGAACATTTAGGAGGGACCAATGAAGCTACCTCTGTCTGTCTGTTCATCTGTCTGTCTATACCCTTTTTCATTATTTTCATGTGCCTCATGATCTAGGGTATGCTCTACAAAGTTCAGTGTGAGCTTCGATATATATGGGCCTGAACACACCATGAAGTTAGCCAGATCTAAATACCCTCCTTGGATGGACTTTTTAACAGAAAAGGGGCTAAACTGAAGACCTGCACTTGATGCATGCTTGCAAACTCCATAAGAGCTGATCAATTTTAGGATCAATTTTAGGATTGTACATTTCAGGATCAGGTTTTTGAGGTCTGGGTGGGATAAGCTTAAGTGATCCAAAAAAAGCATTTATATTGGTAAATGGATTTTCCACAAAATCCAACTCCAGTTTAAGTGAAGCTCAGTCCTCAGTAATCCTAAAAGGAATACATGGGAATGAATCTTTAAGGGAATAGCCAAATAGCCAAAGAGAAGCCTCAATGGGTACACAAGGTTTGAAGCCAGTTCCAAACCTTTTTGGGTAAACTGGGTGACACTGTTCTCCTTCCAAAAGCATTTACTATTTTAAAAACAATGCAGAGCAAAAATAAACTTGATGCATGATTTACATTTTAATTTATTGAAAACAAAATGCCCAAGAGCAGACTGCAAAGCAACGGATCTGAATGAACACTGCAGTTCATTTTTCTTTTGGAGAAAAGAACAACATTTATTAGTGTGAGAATAAAAAAGATTTTCAGCAGTGTGAGTTTTCTATCATCATCATTTTCCTTTGACTGCTTTCACTAGTACCACAGTGGTCTTCACTAGTAGCATGAAGACTACCGTGCCATTGTAAATATCTCTACAAAAGATTCCTGCCACTTCTAGCCTTTGATGCAGCAATGTGAATTTTTTTGTAAACAAAAATGAGAACGGACTCTGAACCATAATTGAGATGAAGCGCTACTTGAACCAATTAAGTTCTCTCATGTAAAGGATAGCTCAACATCCCTACCGCTTTTGGAGTGGCTTCAATATGCTACCCATAATTTTTCTCCCCTTAGGGTCTCTTTTACAATTTCTTTCAAGTCATTTCCTTACGACCTCATTGCATGGAGAGTTTGAAACATGCCATGATATTTTGATAAGTGATGCTTTGTAAGCAAAAACTAAGAAACTATCTTATCAGAAGTGGCAACTCTCACCTAGAACTGATCAGCTCTGGAATATTTCTTGAATGAATAGAAAAAAACCTACTTTCATTAGTCTCACTTTTACAGGGAAATTTTTTCATACAGAGGACTTATTAAAAACCTTTCCTTTCAAAAAAGCTATCCATAAAGTGCATGTTTGCAGAATAATATTGTGATCTCTTATTACTACAAGAATATGTCATGCTATTTTTACAAGTACAAAAGTGTGTTATGAAACTGGAGACCATACACATAGAAGTCAGAGCCTGTAAGTCCTGTGATTATTATTCTAAACATTAGATTACAACCTACTATAGTCAAGCATGTCCATTTTGGTACCTGTGCTCTTTACATTGCTGGCTCCATTAGCTGAAAAGCCAAAAAACCTATTTCTGCAAACTGGAGATGGGAAAGTTTAACTTGTTTATTTAGAGGAAAACATATTATGACTTATATTTTCCACACTGAAGCAAACTGATAAGCTTTGAAACAGGAAATCCTCTCAAGCTAAGAATATGACAAGGAATATTTTTCTTAAGATGTAACCTTCTTCTTTGGCATATATATAAAGGAATAGCTACTAAAAATGTTGTAAATCTATTGGATGCTTAGAAAGTGTGTTTTCAATTCCCCCCCCCAAATTATCAGAATCTTTCAGAACGTCACAGCAATGAGTCATGAAACGTGGTTGTGAAGTAGCCCGAGGTTCAAGCGTGTTTGAATCCGGTGTTCTTGTTCAGACAATCCCAATAATCAAGGGGACAATGAGTCCAATAAAAGGCATAATATGAACATATTATCATCATCAAAGGAAAAGTGGGTTCCATTCAGAAATAAAATATCTGAATCAGCATTAAGAATGGAGGAACGTGGCTCATCACTCAGCAATACGTAACCCATCAAACATTACTGGAAAAGAAACAAAATGTTGTACCTCATCAGAACACTGTCACAGATGCACTCTTGGGCAAACTGTCAGGAAAGGGATTTCAGATACATAAGTTCACAGAGAAACTGTCTTTCTACTAATTCTCAGAACTTCTCTCTCTTCTTTCTATGACACAGCACGTTGGAATTATAACAAAATGATGAAGGTGAGCTCTACACCCAGATCATACACAAATACACTCGTGTTCCTATTTTTGTATTGCCACTTAGTGTAAAACTGATTAGAGAAGGGAAAATACTTAAAAAACCCCTACAAATGTGCATTCTTAATTTCTTACAGAATGGATTTGCTGTGTCTGTGTTTGTATCTCTTTTATGGAATTTGATTTGTTATTTATGTGCATAAGCATTCACTCAATAAGTACCTATTTATTTCCTTATGTTAGTCAGAAATAATACCATGATTTACTAGCTAATTGCAATTATTTAACTCATCTTAAAAAGATGGCAGTAAATACTTGCAAAGAATTGTTTGCAATAAATCCAGAGTGAAAAATATAAAAAGTCTGACAAATATGAAAAAAGAGTACATTTGAGGAAACTGATACCTAAGGAAAAAAGTAAATTCATTGGATGAAATGCAAATAATTTTTTCTCTTAAAGAACTTTTAGAAAGTATATTACCCCAATTTTCTGTCTGCAGCGCTGATATCCAAACCCTCAGAGGTATTTCAATGCATAACTCCAGTTTCATGGAAGTTAGACACTTGAATACACGTTCGACATCTCAGCCATTTCTCCTCGGCTCTGTAACAACCTCTAGAGCCCCAAGAGAGTGCTATAAGACTTCCTATTTGGGCAGGCATTTAGCAAATAAAGGCAGGCTGAGTTACTGTTTCAGGGGTCTCTCTTTTACGTGGATTTTCTAGTTCCTGTTAAGTTGTTTTGTTCTCTTATTACACTCCTGTTATACAAGTTATTCTGTGCTCTTATTGTAACCTTCCATGACCCTTTTTGGGAAGGATGACATATAAATCAAATAAATACTGTATTTACTCAAATCCAAGAAAGACTTCTCCCCCACAATCACCGTAGGGAACAGACCCCCTCATTTTAGACCTGAGTACCAGCCCAGGGCACTCAGTGGCTCAGCTATGGTTTCAGCCTCAAGCCTGGGTGTAGCAGGAGAGGGGGCATGCAGCTAATCCAGCTAAAGTCATCTTGTATTTGGGTAAATATGGCAAATAAGTAAATAAACAAACAGAGGCCTGGGGAAGTGTATTATGATACCTGAAAGCTTGCCTATGTCTGTCCCAACCACACAGTTGGTCCAATAAAATATATCACTCACAAGAATTCTTACTTCTCTCTCTAATAAATAAATAAATAACCTTAAGGTTTCCATATATTTCCTGATGTGACTCAAAGGGTCATGCTACCAGATGTGTATGTCAGGGAGAAAGAGAAATTCTCTCTAGATTTTTCCTCAACAATTCCTTGGATTTTGTTGCTGTCCCTAAGGAAATAGTCCTCACATTTTTCATGCCGTAGATTACATCCATTAGAGAGATGGTCTCATGAACCACTTTACCTTCCACTGCAATTACTCCCCTTTTTGGATCACATACTATGCCTGTGACAAGCACAATAATTGTTTTAGCCTGTTTTTTAATTAAATAGAACAAGGAGAACTGGTTCTACGTGACCAGCCAGCCTCAGGCCAGTTCTAGGAAAAAACAGGATAATCCACTTGATACTAACTTTTCAGAACATTTGAGAACTTAGAATTTTTTTTAATCACTCTTATTGATTGCATAATAGAGAAAAGAAAACAAATAAACAACTCCAATATAATACTATCCTCCAGAGTAGCAATAGAACACTTGATAATCTTGCAAGGCAATTACTCTATATTGAAAGCAATCCTTTCTGCAGGGATGACCACAGAAACAGAGAAGTTCTCTTGGAAACCATTTACCAATTTGATATTTACCTAATGTTATTTTCTCCTAATTATCTGGTTGTGAGTGGTGTAGAACTCTCCCCCATAGTATATCTAGTTTGAGCAGAATCAGCTCCCAAAAATGGTAGGAAAACCCAGGGCACCTGGAGGTATCTTTGAAACCCAGAACATCCATTCCGAAGCCAAAAGCCCTACACTGTTTGCCCCTAACACTTCCCAATCCCTCAGATCCCTCCACTCCCACAAAAAAGATGCAAGAGGATATAGCATTGGATAACGGCAAAATATGGAAGAGAATATTACTATAGTCAACTTTCGGAAATGCCAGGAAATCCTATTGGAGTTGCAGTGGGACACTACTGTGTTGTTAAGGTCACAATCCACAGTTTCAGTTCCATCTAACCTAAGGAACAGCCGCATCCCGACAGAAGGGCTTTTGTGAGATAGAATGGAGAGAACAGCATACCATAAAGATACTGTTTCAGTTTTCTACATTTCCTTAGCTGGATCACCTGGTTGCCAAGTCTCCTTGTGAAGATAATCAATGAGCCCTTTAAAAGGATGTTACCTTATGTCCTATTGTCTAAAGCACAGATATAGATCATGAATAGTGTGATACAAGTATAACAATATCTATATATAAAGGGCCTAGTCCATCTGTCTGTGTGTCTGTCTGTCCATAACACTCTTTAAGGGTGCTGGGAGTCTGGTGCAGCAGGGATGGCAGAGTGAGGGGCCAGCTGAGGAAAAGTGGGAGCTGGGCTCCTGGCTACTGGGAGAAGACAATTAAATGCACAGCGCCATCAAGAAAGTAGCCTCACAGTAGCTGGGAACCTGGCTCCCGCTTTTCCTCAGCTGGCCTCTCCTTCTGCCCTCCCTGCCATGCTAAACTCTTGGCGCCCTTGAAGAGCATTATGGACAGACAGACTAAGCCCTGAGGATCAAGCTACATGAACAAGGTGATTGGACTTGAGGAAACATCAAGAGACCCATTAAAATGAGTCCCAAGAAGAGGCTACTGTGAGAAGACATTTAGATGCACAATGCCATCAAGAGCACCAACAAGAGAAGGCCGCTGTGAGAAGACAATTAAATACACAATGTAATCAAGAAAGTCATGCAAATGAGTCCCAGGAAAATGCCACTGTGAGAAGATAATTAGATGCACAATGCCATCAAGAAAGTCACCATCAAGAAAGTTGTTGTTGTTGATGGGCAATTCGCTAGTAAAAGTAAAATGTGAATTAGACTTTGTATATATTCATCAGAAATCTTCTAAAACTGGGCATTCTTATACTCTCTGTTCTTAAGTATTTCTTTTAGAAAGTATTTATAGCTTAGTCAAACCTGAGTGACAAAACCTCTTCTGGAAATTTAATTTGTCATCATTCTTTAGATCTCTTCCAGCATAGCTATTTCTAGTACTCCGCGTGGTTTGCTGTAGTGTGAGATTAATAATCAGTTTTTGATGAAAAAGTCTCACATTTCTTCTAAAGTTAGTAGTTTTAATGGTCTGTTCCAACATGTTCTATCAATAGGGAAAAAAGGGAAATAGTTTCCTAATAACCATGACACAGTGAAAGAACCAACTAGAAGAAAGATACCAAAAGTGCAATAAGCCCAGGGACCAAAACAGGGCAACTTTTTAGATTATGTTTTCTGGGACCATAAAGCTGCTGAGGGCTGCTAATTTGGCTATGCTGTAGACACACAGCATTGGCATGTGGGGTAATCATTATATAAAACTGTATCTTCTTGTGAAGCACCTGGAGCAAGCCACGTGAATGGAACATCTAAGATAAAGCATGCTTAAGACTAGGCAGAAAGAAGAAGAGAGCAGCTTGCTCCCCATTAGCACAAGTTTGGGCCCTATCTCAAAGAGTAGCAGCTGCAAGGACTAAATGTATCTCTTTTCTTCAATTCTTATCCATTTCTCCTTTAACTCTATGTTCCCTTTTCCTTTTTTTTCTTCATAGGAAAATAAAGAAAGGAAAAAGGTGAGGCTATGAAGGATATAGTCCTTGTTGTTAAAAAAAAAAAAAAAAAAAGAGTAGCATTAAAAATCAGTTATTTTGTCTCCTTTGCTTCCTGACAGGAGGTGCCATCATGCTGTACTGACAAAATCCACTTCATCTATCAAAGAGCTGCAAAGGAAGGAGGAAAAATGGAGTGATGCCAGCTGCACAACTGGTACAACAGCCACTTCCCAAGCACTAGGGAGAATTCCTGTTTTGTTTTGTTTTTTATGCAAAGGACCAGAAGAAAGATGGTTAGGAGGGGCTCTACACCATGCTTCCCTCTAAAATACTTGTGGAACACAGATGAGTAAGCAACACAGTGTAGGGTGGGATATGCAGAATGCAAAGGCAGAACTTATTAGCAATGCATGGAAATTTAGAAGTTTATTTTCACTTACTAACCAGTATTTTCTGCTTGTATTCCTGTATTGTAAACTGCTTCCATATGAGTTAAAAGGAGGAGTTTGCTAATATAATAAACTACTTGAAAGCACTAACCAGAGAGCTGGTTTGTCTGAGTTCTCCTCTATGTCTTTTGGAAAAGAGCTCTCATACCAGACAGTGGAATGCCCTGTAGGCTTTTCCATTGTTACAGTGGTGAAAAGGGTTTCTTACACCTGCAAAACAACTTTTTTTTATTTAAAGGTATAAAAAATTGCTGTCCTTCATAATAAATTTAAAACTACTATGGCTGATGTCTCTGTCATGCTCTCACTTTTGTGGAGATAATAAATGCTCAACCCTGCCTCTCAGTCCACTTTGTCTCACCCAAATGGCTAAGGCAATGACACTCTAATAGGAAAAAGAGACTTCTTTGAGAGCCCTTATTAATATATAAAAGGCTATTGCCCATTTGTCAAATTTTCAAATGCTTTGAACTTCTCTGCCTTGCTGTAATTCCATCGGCTGCAAAAGATTCAGAATCAGATGCATAGCATCCAATTCCTTTATCTGTGCTATTTAGACCAGAGGGGAAAAAACCCATACAAGCAGTGCAGAAGTAGTTCTGTCTGCTTTCACATGGTTATTGTTGCTAGGGTAACCGCTTCCTTGGTAATCCTTGTGTGCAGCGTGTCTATCTCACTTTCCATTATCATTGGCTCTTAGAGAGACAACATCACAGCATGGCATAAGGACAGGGGAAAGGATGAAATTGGTACACCACACTTTCACATACTGTGCGTCCAAATATAAAGGCTTCTTAAACTGCCATAGCAAAAAGCACATAAAGTTATATATTGTTTAATTTTGTGTATTTTTATTTCTGAGAGCAGGAGATTGAAGATTTATGGATCTCTGCAGACTGCACCTAGTAGAGTAACAGAATTGTCAAAAATCAGATCTGTAGTAAAAACATCCTATCTTTGTATAACATCCTTCATGTCTCAGGGCACTGTACAATTATGTAACAATTTGAAATGGGCCTCAGCTACAGACCTGGATCCAAATGCTTCTATGCCACAGGCCCTTTTCTCTATAACGAGCTGAACCAGAACCTCGTATCTAACTACTGTGAATTTTGGGAAAGTCTGAATCCAACAGAGGCATAACAAGGTAGTTCTACGCCTTAGGCACAGGCAACAAATGGGGCAGCAATAGCTCCTGGCAGCAGTGGGGCTGTTATTTGTATGAGCGCCACCCCCCACCCCCACTCTGCTCCAAGTCAGCACCCAAGACTGCTGCCCTAGATGTCTCCCCTTAGTTAGGCTATTAGAATCAAGATTTGGATCTGAATCCTGAGGCTAATTTACAGTAATAATATAGGTTTGTCTTATCTAAACATCTAAACTACTACTAATCACTGGTATTGTGGCTGTCACTAACAATATTTCTCAAGCTGGTATTTGAGGGGTTTAAATAAAATCTAAATTTTTTAGGTATGATGCATGTAGCCTACTTTAAGTATCTATAGCATAGTCAGATTTTCCAACATCTGGCTTCCTTTAAAGTGGCTCTACAGAAACCCTTGCAAATGTGAACTGATACAGCGATGACTTTGTGAACCTAAACATAACTTCAACCAGTACCTGAAGCCCCTCATTAATTTCGTTATGTATCAATGAAACCAAATATTAAAATACCACAAGAGTTTTATCATATTAAATGTGAAAAAACTTTGTTAATGTAATACAGTGGCTGAGGCTTTAAAGACACAACATTTAGGAAATTAAAAACTATATTTTGGGCCCCTTTGCATCTATGTAGTAATCTAATATTGTATATGCTTCTAGCGATAATGTCTTTGTTGTCTTTGTATGTGCAATATGGCTGAATTAGAATTGTTCCCCATCTGAACCCAAACAGCTGGGAGCTGGGCCTGCACCACCGCTGCTTCTCCCACCCCTGCACGTCCTAGATGCAGTATGGTATACTGGGGCTGGGCTGAAGAGGGTAGGGGGACAGGAGTGGGGAGGAGGTGTAGCAGCATGGAAGCAGCAACTCTCCACCCCCCCACCAACCCCACCTCTGCTGGAAGCTGTGCTCACGTTGCAACCGGGGAGCAGTGGGAGGAGGAAAAAGAGAAGAAGGAAATGGGCAGAAGCTGCAGCAGTGCAGGCACAGCTTTCAGCTCCCTGGCTCTGGAACAGCTCCTTGCTGCTTAGCCCAAGCGGGCACAGGCACAGACACAAGCACATGCAAAGTCCTGCAACCCCGTGGGCTGGATCCATGGGCTAAACAATCCAGATCCAGTCCTTAGGCTTTATGTTGCCAAAACCTGTTCTAAGGCAATAACACCGAGTAGGATCTTACTGTATGGTAATTCTACTGATATCAGTGGATCTACCCACAAAGGCAGCCACTACTTAGTTGAAAGAAAAGTGGCAAGGATCTGGGTTTAATGGCTTATTCAGTTTAAAAGCAATTAATTTTTAGACATGCCAAGGTAGAATATATACCACCCTGTGATAGTTTTACACACACACTATATATTATTGTAATACTTTTCTGTTGAAATGAGTACTTAGGTGTATAACATCCAGTTTTAACAGAATGTTAAATTTGGAACTCCAGCATCTTACAGTTCTCAGTAGCATTAAATATACAACAATACCAAGGGAAAAAAAATCACTTTAATGTGGACTGTTGTAATAGATTGTGTTAAAAGTCTCAGGGTTCTTTCTTGAGGCTCCAGAAAAAGAACATCAACAACTTTCATCAGCACCTCTCTCTCCTTTTTCCCTAAGACTAAACTGTTATCTTTGCTTGCCACATGGCATAAGCTAGAATCTGCACTCATTTCATGGTCCCACACTGCTGAAGTCAAGCTATTGACTTCAGTGTGAGCAGGATCAGATCCTTAGATTCCAAGATGATAGGTATCTTTGAAGCACCTGCACAGGTAAAGCGCCTGCACAGGTAATGCAGAATCAATGACAACTGTTTGGAAAAATAACTTTTCTGAGCTTCCATACAGTATTAAAATACACATAACGTTAACACCTGCTGTGCATTCTCCCATCTAACAGTGAAAGGATGACTGTATGCGTGGGTACTTTAGGAAGTGTAAACATACCTTTCCTTTGGTCTATTTGCATTGTTCTGTATCATCTAGACAGAAGTTTGCATACTGCACATTTCATCTTTTTATCTCAATATGCTTATAAGGAAACCTTCATTATCCCCTTTTCACAAAAGAGGAGTGATGTGACTAATGTTAAGCAGCCAGTCAGTGGCACAGCCCATGTCTTCTCACTCCCAGGATGTTGAATTGCGGTTTTGGAATCAGTAGTTTCCTCATACCAAGGATGACAGTAAGACCACATGAGGAACTGTTAGGTTTTAGTATCAGGCTTTGTATGTTGCATAGTCTTATGTAAATTGTAATTTGAACAGCAGAACTGAATATTTAAGCAAAAAAGCAGAAGCATTTTATTCAATATGTTTTGTAGACAAGAAATAGAAACCACATTACCTTTCTTCATACTTACCTCTTCATCCTCTACAGCCTCTTGAGCAAAAACAACTTTATCCTTTCTTACATATTACTGGGGGAAAAATCCTGTTGAGAAATATGTTGAAGACATAACCATGGCAACAACAGCACTAGCAACAGTACAGTTACATGTGAATCTTACTGTAATGAAGACTGGGAAAATGCATAAAGCTGTTTTATAGAGTGTAAGGTTCTTGAGATCTAAGAGTGGGGAAACATTATCAACAGACAGTCAGAATCCAATCTGGCTCACACCGAAGGCAATGAGAGTTTTTATTCTGAATCTAAATAATGGGCTATTCACTCAGCCCTAGCCTTTATTAGGGGAAACACTTTCCAGCTACCAGAAGAATACCAGGTATCATGATTATTTTAATTTGACAAAGAAAAAATTGAGTAATTGTTAAGTCCCACATCACAGGTCTTATCATCCATGATGCTGAGAGACACAAAAAAATAAAATAAATGAACATAAATTCTGATCAAGGCCAACAAGGGTGAATGGCTCGGAACGGAGGGCTACAATCTCCACCTGTAAGGCACTTGAGTTTTCAGGCCAGCCAAAGGAAAAATCTTGGTCTTGCACTCTCCATAGCATTTGAGACGCATCTTTCTCTTTCAGGGGGGAATCCATGCATAACAGTGCCATTTATCAGAAGGCCACATTTCCCTCTCTACCCAAACTTTAAAACCTTTGGCTCTCCTTCCAGTCCATTTCACCTCCAATTACTGAGTTGACTTTCCTTTTCTCAGATCAGATCCTGATGCAGTTCCCTGTCAAACTCCTACTCTCCTGCTATCACAGGATGATCTAGGTGAAATACTGTTCTACTTACAAATTCTGTGCAGGTGAATCTGATGGGAGCATACTCCATTTCTTACCATCTATTTCTTTCTGCTTCTCTAGACTAAATCCACGATTGGCTGCATAGTTCCCTAGCCAGAGGGACATATAGCCCTAGATATCTGGAATGTATTTATAAATCAAGGCAATTTTCCTAGGAAACAGCTTAGCAAAACTTTTATTCCCTGTTGGATGGGAAATAATTCAGGTACCACATTTTCAAAGGCCTGAGCAGTTGGATAATTTGTATCGTCTCACAGGTTTGCTCTGCTATTTCACTACTCGCATAATTCTGAGCAAATATTCTAACACGTGATTCTTAATGGCAAAATAAAACATCTTCATAGTCTGCAAACTTTTATGCTTGATTGGCTAGAGCAATTGATTAATAACTTTTACAGCTAGTTATGAAAATAAGATGATACTACTAGTAAAATTAACACTGCATTTCTAATTCCCTTTCCTCTGAACAATTTGCCCAACAAGCAGTTCTGCACTCCATAATTAAGTTGTTGTACTTTTCAGTTTTAGATTTCAGTTTCAAGTTTAATTTTCAGTAGTTGTAGTGCCTTTCCGATTCATATAATAAACCACATTTATATCTCCTCTGCACTTTGTATATTAATATAATTGTGGATGATAAAATTTTAAATAGACTGTGTTGCTTGTGCTACAAAAAATTAGAACAAGTTAATGATATTTTTTTAAAAACATCTCGACTTGATGAGGAGAGTATCTCAAGGCTAGGGACAAACGTTCAAACTGCAAATAATACATCTTTTAAAGATGTATTAAAAGAGAATTAAAAGGTGTATAGCAGTTGACACATGGAAACTGTTTTTCTACTTGCTCTTGCCCATAAGTGAACAAAAGCTAAATGCAGAGAGCTTACCCATAGTAACTAACTGGTTTAGCTTTAACTTGCTATTAGGTAAGAGCAAGGTCATGGACAGTTACTGAATGTCAGCTGCTCCATAGTAAGTCCTTGCCCTCTTTTTAACTTGCTGCAGTTTGATCACTTGTCTATAACCCTAGACCCTAGACCAGTGGTTCTCAACCAAGCTGTTGTGGCACCCCAGTGCTGCAGAACACTTTCAAGGGTATCAGAGCACTAGCACTGACATGTCATTGGCAGAATTACCCTGCATGCCTCTGTTTTTAAGAGGCATGTGCACAACAACTTGTTGAGAACCACTGTACTAAAGCATATGTCAGCAAATTGGTGCTTAATTTTTTGTTTTTTTTGGCAAATAAAATGGCATTAACCAAGTAACACTATTAGCTGAATCAAAAGGCTAGGGGCAAACATTCAAAAAGCCTGAGCTTGAACTGATTCAATCTTTTCAGGTTAGTCTAACCTTTATAGATTCTGCTTTTGAACAGATATGCAAGTGGAAAGACATTCACTTTTGATTCATGGAGGAGGGGCCAGCCTGGGCCAGGCCTAAAGGCCAAGGCCCTTCTCAGCCAGCTGTGACTCCATGACAGCTGGGCCCAGCAGCATGGGGAGCAGCTGGCCAGGCAGCAGGCTACCTAGGCTGGCTCAGAGGCTTTGCTGGGCCCACAGCCTGGCAGCTACCATTGTACCCCCTTGTACAGCACCCAACGGCTGCAGCCACACCACAAGTTGTGTGCTGGCTGGGGCTGGCAGGGCTGTTCTACCCTGCTCACCTCCAGCTGCTGCTGCCACCCCAGCCCCAGCCCCAGCCATGCCACTCTGGACGGACAGGTGGGAAGCTTGAGCCTGGTGGCTTCTGCCCAATGCATGGAGCTCTGGCTCCCGCTCCCAGGTGCCTTCCACCTGCTCCACCAGCCTGGCATGATGAGCAGCCCCTGCAGGTGGGTGGAACAGGTGGAAGACGCCAGAGCTCCATGCACTGGGCAGAAGCTGCTTGGCTCAAGCTTCCACCTGCCCAGAGTGGCGCTGCACAGTGTGGCAGGAGCAGGAACTGCAGCTGGATGTGAGTGAAGCAGAAGAGCCCTGCTGGGTCCAGCCAGCATGCAGCTTCCCTTCGCCTCCAGTGGCTCTGTCTTTTCCTACTCCTGCCCCTACTACACTGCTCTGGGCAGAGTTGGAGGAGGGGAAGCTTCAGCTCAGTGCATGGAGATCTGGCTTCAACTCTTGGCTGCCTTCCACCCACTCTGCCTGCCTGCATGGATTGCTCATTGCGTCAAGTGGGCGGAGTGGGTAGAAGGGGTTGGGGAACTGGAACCGGATATCCATGCTCTGGGCCGAAGTCACTGGGCTGAATCTGCGCCACCTGGAGCATACAGCATAGCCTAGTCCAGGGCTTGAAAGCATGCTGGGATGCTGGGGGACTCTGATTTAACTTAAATCAGGAAGGGGTCTGGGACAGAATTTTCATAAACTAGTTTAACCCAAATCAGTTAAGTCTGATATCACATTCAGCCAGGTTTATCTTAAACCAGTTTGGGCCATTCTGAAACTGGTTTATGTGCAATGAACTTCTGTTCTGTTACAGGTTTAAACCAGTTTTTGATTACTCAAACTGGTTCATGTATAACTTCTGTCCCTAACCCTAACGTCTGTCAGGTTTGGAGGATTGGTCTAATTCATGGAACTTTCTGTGAAGTGTCATGTGTTAGACTAGGGAACTGCACTTACGTCTGTGACTTCAGTTCCTCACCTCAGGTGATTCTTTTTACCCCTGATGAAAGCACCTCATTGACTCTTAGTCTTCCTTTCCCCGCACCTTTCTTAAAGTAAATTTTGTTTCCCATTTGTTTTATACATTGCAGACATTCTGATTTTTCCATATGAAAGTCTCTGGTCTCGTGATGTTACAGTTATTTGTACCTTTTAAGAAAATATTTAGAAATTCAGCCCTTTTTTTCAGATATTGTCACTGATATATACATTTCTTAATATTCAGCAAGCTGAGATATTTTGAGCATAGCTTGTAGAATGCTAATCTCTGTTTCTCCTGACTTATAGTTATAATTTGGTTTACACTAAAGATGATTCCTATATATCTAGAACAGTATTTCTCAACCAGGGTACCACTAAATTTAGAAAAAGTATGGAGTCTAAACCATTGCCTTGGTCTGTTTATTACAGAAAAGCAGATCACAGGAGGTACTGTAACTAGGAACTAGAGTTTTTTGGTTCTATGCCTGGCTCTGTGTCAGACTTACAATGGAATGCCGAGCAAACTGCTTTTGACCAAATTGTCAAAAGTGACTTCTAAATCTTCTTGGGTGCTTGTACACATTTGGGGGGGGGAGTTGTTCCCCTAAACTGAAACAGTGGGTTTTTAACTTTGTGGAGTTTCAATTGTGAACCACTGTTTCAAATTAGGAATATCTGTTACAAGGCGCTTGTACACGTGATGGTGGGACCATGTACACATGACAAAAAGTGATGAGAAATCATCATTTGTCAAATGTAATGGTGTCACCATGTACACATGCATGATTATTTTTTGTGTAAAAATTTGTGTGTGGCAACTTACACCACCCTCTGATGCATTTTAGTTTGATCGGGACAAATTGTCCCATTGTGGATAAAAAAAATTGTGCACATGTACATGCCTGGCAGCTGGAGAAGGTGGCAGGGATGGTGCACAGGGTGCTGGAAGCTCGGATAGCCTTGGGGAAGCTTGGCCTTGGTGGGCTTCCAGTACCCCATGCATTGTCCCTGCCATCTTTGGCCACCAGATAACCCAACTGCCCTCCTGCACCTTCCTGCAAGGCCCCAGGGGCAAGCCATTCCTGGGTAGTACCAGGCAACAGGAAGGTGGTGGGGACAGTGCATGTGGCACTGGAAGCCCACCAAGCCCGAGCCTGCCCAGGCTTCCAGCGCCCTGTGCACTGTTGGATCTGGTGAGTGCTGCCTGTGAGCTGGGGAAGCACTCATGCAGCTAGTACCCCTCCCAGAAGGCCCCAGGGGGCTCCGCTATTGCAGAGGGAAACACTGCTACCCCCTGCCCCCCCAAAAGATTAGGGGCTGTGCAACCTAGCAGCAGCTTGTGCAGGCAGGCTCCACTGAGGGGGAAAAAAAAGGTGGCGAGGGTCCCGCTTTTTTCTCTTTTGTCCCAGCAGAGCATGCCTGCGTCTCCCACAGCTGGGAGGTGAATTGTGGATGGCCCCTGAGTTGCAGGGGGGCCCCAGTCCTTCGCTCCACAGCAGCGGCTGTTGGCGCTGCCTGGATAGGGTGTTAGCTGTGCAAGTGCTGCCCCAGCTTGCTGGCAGCACCCACCAGATCCAACGCTTCTCCAAGCTCATGTGCTGAAAGCCCACCAGGCACTGCTTCCCACATGGGTTCTGGGAAGAGTTGGATCAGGCGGGTGCTGCCTGCAAGCTGAGGCAGCATCCACACAGCTAGCACCCTGCCTGAGCAGCCCTGGGGGGTGCTGCCGCTGCAGAGGGAAGGACCATGGCGCCCCTGTAGCTCAGGAGCCACTTGGCCTGCCAACAGCTCACCCCCTGGCCGCAGTAGATGCAGGCAGGCTCCAGGGAAAACAGAAAATGAATCAGATCCCTTGCTACTTTTTTCCACCCCCTGCCCTCAGTGGAGCTTGCCTGTGCAAGCTGCTGCCAGGTCAGGCAGCCCCCGAGCTGTGGGGAGGCCCGGTCCTTCCCTCCGCAGTGGCAGCACCTCCTGGGGCCACCCAGGTATATTGCTAGTGGCGGGTGCCACCCAGGGGGGTGGGCACTGCCACTGTGGGGGGAAGGATTGGGGCCTCCCACAGCTCAGGGGCCACTGGCAGCTTACTATCTGGCCGCATGACAGATGGGCTGGCTGCGCCAGAAAAAAAAAAAAGTATTAGGCCCCTTGCAATTTTTTTTTTTTTGACCGATGGAGCCTGCCCATGGCGAGTGGGCAGGGGTAGACATGGGGCATAGGGAGGAGTAAGTTAACGGCAGTCCATCACTGTTTCTACTTTGATTAGAATAAGGAACCCTGAATGTGATTTTTAGATACAGTGTCCAAGGTACACTGTCAGGTAGTACAATTGCTGGTGATCTCTGAAAAAAATAATATCCTGTGTTTCTAATTGGTAAAATAAAGACACCCAAAGTGAATAGACACTTTTGAAAAGTATGTGCATTATCTTCTCTGTACCTGTTTGCCCTTTCAGAAGTGGTATCAATAATACTTTACAAAAAGGTTGTAAGACTGGAAAGTATTTTTGAAATCTCAGATGGCAATAGAGATGCAAAATTATTATCATATCCCATTGCCCAAACAATGCTGATGTTCTGATAAAGTATTTATTTGTGACACAGTGTTCTCTCAGGAAATTGATTTGCTATTTATGTATACATTTCCCATTACTACATATTTAATTATCGTAATTCCATGATCAAATTAGGCAAACAGATGCTGAAATGGATACACATTTATGATTCAGAAAATGAGATCACATTTTGTTGTACCGATTAAGAATTTAAAAAAATTGATGTATTTTGATACAGAGAAATGACAACTTCTTCCTGACTACGGAGTTACTGGCAGCTGCTTTCTATTTAGTTTCAAGAGTGAGCATTTTCCTCACGTTAGACCATCAGAAACTACCTTAAGCTTTGATGTTAATAAATGGAAATGATTTATATGAAAGCAACAAAAGCAGCAATAGGTCTGGAAAATAAGGCCTATGAAGAAATATTCCCAGCAGTAGAAAGGCTCAATCTAGAAGAGACCTAACAGAAACATAAGTGTCTACCAATACATACCAATTAGCCTCACTAATCAGAGAACAAAAAAAAAAAGACATTAAAATAAACAACAATAGGAAAAATATATGTTAATTATCCGGGAAAATAGCAACTGTAAGACTGGTGCAGCAACATAACAAATCTCTAAGACAAGCTGTTAAATCACCTTCATGGAGATATTCATGGATAGACTATCCATCAATTTATGGGGTATGATTTAGCAATAATAATATCAACCCTGACATGATGCAGGAGTAGAGACTAGATGCCCACTAGAGAACTCTTTCTTTTTGTATATTTCTGTGAAAATTCACTGAGATTGATTTCGTTTAGTGTAACATAAATGATTCCTTGCCTCCCCCTCATTTTTGGCTAACTTGATTATTGCTTGATGTTGATGAATTATAGGGTTTTATACCTAACATAAATGAAAACTAAACTGTGATATTTATTTGAAATGAGGGAATTTCTTTTGACATCAGCACATGTAATGATATTTTTAAAACTTTAAAAAACAGGAATCTGTGACTGATAGTAGGAGCTGTGTGTCTCTCTAGCAAAAGTAAAACTATCAAAGGACTTGATCTTATTATGTGCTGAATGTCTTTCTGACACCAGTGGAAGCTGAGGTTCCACTGAAGGTATTGGGCCATGGAGAGCTATTGAAAGGCAATAATGTCAATCAATACTTCCTGCCCCTGGGGCAGGGGGCTGGACTTAATGATCTTCTGAGATCCCTTCCAGCCCTAATGTCTATGAAATCTATGAAAATCTAGAAATACTCAGTGGATATGCAGCATCTTGTAGCATCAGGTCTGTGATACAGGATTTTTTTAAATAAAAAAATCGAACCTGAGTGCAACCATGGGCATAGGTTAGAGGATTGCAATACCTCTCTTTTCTACATTTTGGTAAATTCCAGAAAAAGATCACCCAGCTTACTATTTTTCAAAATGTGTGGTCTGTTTAACAGAACAGACACATGACACATTTACTACCTATGTAGAGTAGAATGAAGTAGAAATGCAACATAAAGCCCTGCTATGTATCAAAACACTTGAAGCTAGGGTAAAGTTACTTCTTAAAAATGCAAAGTAATTTTGATTTATGAGAAAATGACTGTATACATCTCTGTAAGACAAAAATCTACCCTGCCTTCTGCCTGACTTCAGAGTAACACAACTAACTACTTCTGTGTGGTGTGTCTGGCCTCCTAATGGGTTTCAGCCCTGGTTAGCCCATTGCTAAATGCCAACCAACAGCCTCACCACCTAGTGTCCAGCCACTGAAATAGCACCTGCTGTAGGCAGCTAGGAGATCAGATGATGTGTGTTTGTGTCTTACTAAGGAATACCTTTACTTTGAAGAATCTTCTTGTCTGGAGTACATGATTAGAAATTGTGTCATGTCTACAGTCTAAGAGTATTATTGTTCTTTATGTCCTATCAAGTATGGTAAAACACAATTAATTAATAAAAGAGCTTGTATTTGCAGACTGCATTTGTTTTGCCTTTTATTTTGTGTTCTCCTTCCATTAGCTCTCTCTGGGCTAGATCCCAATTCCACTATCTACCCCAAATAGCAACTTAATTCATAAGAAGTGCCATGGAACTGTGGCTAATTGTGAAGAATGTTGCTAATTAGCATGAGGCAAGATATCAGAATCTGGAACTCTGATTTTTTTTCCTTTTTAGGCTGCATCCAGACAAGCAGATGTTTGCTTCCCCAAGGAACAAACAGCTACTTGTCCCTGGGGAACACCTGTGCCAAGCATGCTCTGGCATGTGGCAGGTTGCCCTAGGTAAGTTAGGGGAGGCTGGAGCAGGAAACTCTGCTGACCCCAGCAGCCTTATTGTGCATAGTGTTGTCATTTCCTTTTATTATGCCCTTCCCCTTTGTCTCTTCTTTTCTCTTGATGTCTTTCACAAGTTAGCATTTACCTAGCTGGAGCAGTGTCATTTTTCTCCTTGTATACAGGATGACTATTCTTATGTTCCCACTGCACCTGGCATATCCACAGGATTATCTTTTCCTCTCACTTGCCTGGTGGCTCTTCCCGGTTCTTCTCCTTGACTTCATTGATTTGTGCAAAATAAAAATCTACTAAAACAGAAAAATATATTTTTAAATATTTGTGCTCTTTAATACACAGATTTATCACATAAATATCTATGCATTGTAAAACTAAAACAACAGAAAGCTGAACTTCACAAGCTAAAACCTCCATACAATAAGAATCATACGAATACAACCCAGTTTCTTTCTCAAGATCCTAGGGGAGAGGTGGGGAGGTCGGGGGGGACGGGGAATAACAAAAAACAAGGTTTGGAATGTTCTTTGCGAGTGTTCAAAGGTGGAGGCAAGGATTTCTTAAGGCAATATCTTTTATTGGACTGTGTCATTGGGATAGCATTAGATAAACTTTCAAATGCCAAACATTCTCCTTCAGGCCTGAGCAGTGAGAGCCAAGGCAGCACAGTCAAAAGATGGATTTGACATTGCCAGCAGCTCTTGTGACAATTACTGCAGTTCATAAAGCTTTGGCCAAGACTCAGGTCATGACAGGAAAAACCACTTAGCACTCGAGTTCCTCTTTTAGCCACTGTAATTTCAAAGTCAAGATTCAAGAGTAAGAGATAAACCCTAGGAACCATGGGTTTCTTGTCTTATGCTCACAGGCCGTGGCTAGGTGAGCGTGGATGTTTGGCTCTCTGGGGACCAGCAGCAGTGGTGGAACACCTGTGCCAAGCATGTGGCAGGTCACCCCCAGGTGGGGGAGGGGCTGGCAGCTCTGCTGGCCCCAGAAGCCTTACCTGGGGTCCTGGGAAGCTGCAGCCGCCGTGCTCCTGCAGCTGGGATCCTGGTAGGCAGCTGGTGCGTGGCTCTGGCAGGCCAGGCTCTGGTTTTGGACAGCACACACTGCCCTAGTTCTTTTCTGTGCAGGTTTTTCTGACCCTGGGGTCTCCTGAACCCTCCCTGCCCCTGCACTGCAAGGTAGCTGTGTGGGGAATGCCTGGATGTGCAGCATGTGGCACCACAGAAGATCTGTGGGGCCACATACCGCTTGGCTGCACTCCTTTGGATGAGGCCATGAGGTTTGGAGACAATCTTGTCTGTTGGAGGGACCTGGGGGTTTTAATTGCCCAGACGAGACCTCCAACACCAACTAAACCTATACACATTTTGTGGCACATAATGGAGCTGGGATTTCACCCTTCCAGTGGCCACGCAGAAGCCCCCAGGGTTGGGCAAGCACCTCCTTGCGTTGCACAGGGAGAGGGAGTGTGGACCATGGTGGGAGGAGGGGGAGACGAGCCTGGTCCTAGCTTTTTGGGAGGGACCCATGGCACGGCTCCTCAGAGCAGGTGCTTGGCGCAGCCCAGCTCCCTTCACCTCACTCAGTCCCCTGCCATTTTAACTCGGGGTGGGTGCGTCTGTTCCCTGGGAGCATCCTCCACAAGCTGCTGAGAACCCGCCTTGAGGTCCGGGAGCCACTAGGGTCACCTACAGTCGCCTCCCACCCCCGCTTGGAGGAAACTACAACTCCCAGCATACCCCGCAAACACGCCGTTGCCGCACGGCATGCCGGGAAACGCCACCTCCCCCCCGACCTACACGGGGCACGGGGCATGCCGGGACTGCCCGTTGGCAGTGGGGCGCGCTGGGAGATGTAGGCCGCGCGGGGCGCGCTGGGAGCGGAGGCCGCGATGTACCACAGCAGCACGCAACGGCGGCACTGGACCTTCCGCGGCGAGGACGAGCTGAGCCGCTGCCGCGCCGACGCCAACCGAAGATGCCGCTGCCGGGCGGCGGCTGGG
>NW_017728909.1:57991870-57995164 GCF_001723895.1 Crocodylus porosus | reverse complement strand
CCCCCCGCTGCCGCCGCCGCTGGAGCCGGCCGAGGAGCTGGCGCTGTGCAAGTACTACGAGAAGCGGCTGCTGGACTTCTGCGCCGCCTTCAAGCCCGCCATGCCGCGCTCCGTGGTGGTGAGTGGCCCGGGGCCATTGCCCCTGCTCGGGGGGGGAGCTTGCCCTGGGGAAGACCGGTGCCGGAGGGGGGTTTGCCCCTTGGTACCGACTGGGGGCTGCTCAAGGCCCAGCCCGTGAGGCCCCCCCCAGAAGCAGGGAGCGGGGCGATGAATGCGGCCATCTCTCCCCCACGGCTGGATTCTCAAGCCTGCCCGGCTGGACCGGGTCATGCCTGATCAGGTAGGATGGGGGGGAGGGGAGGAAGTCCTAATCTAAACCACAGGGCTCCCCTGCAGGTCAGGGCCACGGTGGCAGGGAGTCGGGGTGATGGATGTGGCCATCTCTCCTGCACAGCCAGGTGGGGGCTAGGCTATGCACAGCTGGATTGGGGCCAGGCCTGGTCAGGTATGATGGAATAGGAGAGAAGGAGGTCTGTGGGACCTGAATCCAGCCCATGGGGTTGTCTACAGGTCAGGACTGTAGTGGCAGGGAGCAGGGGCAATTAGCAGCCATATCTCCTGTGGTGCTGAATTTCCAAGCCCTGCACAGTGGAGTCAAAGCCAGGCTGTATCCCTCCTGCATGGCTGGAACAGGGCCAGGTCTGGTCAGGTATGATGGGGAAGGGAGTGGGGGGAGGTCTATGGGGCTCAGTCCAGCCCCACACCTGTGGAACAGGCAAGTGTGATGCCCCTGCCCTACAGAGTCATGGAACGGTGGGTGCTCAGTGTCTTTTTCAATGCGTACATTTCATGTGGCATATTAGTTTGTAATCTACCTAAATAGGCCTTATTTTTTAAATTTAGGGAACAGCTTGCATGTACTTTAAGCGTTTTTACCTCAATAATTCTGTGATGGAGTATCATCCTCGAATAATAATGTAAGTAGTCAATACATTTTGAATCTTATTCTTAGTTTTTTATCAGTGCTGCCATATCCAGTAACTTGCAAAGCTTCAGAGGCTTTGAGAATAGAAGGGTCCCAAATCTTTATATTATTCAAATACAACTGTTGAAGAGTTCTTACTGTATTCTGAGTGGAAATTTGTTTCTTGTATTGAGAATGCTGTCGTTTCAAAATAGGGAGCACGGGTTTTGTGAACAGGAACTTTATGAAGACAGATGGCCCAAAACTAAATTTTATTTATGATGTTTCTTTTTCAAGGTTAACATGTGCATTCTTGGCGTGTAAGGTAGATGAATTCAATGTGTCTAGTGCGCAGTTCGTTGGTAACCTGCGGGAGAGCCCTATAGGGCAAGAGAAGACGCTTGAACAAATTTTGGAATATGAATTACTACTAATTCAGCAGCTGAACTTCCATCTTATAGTACACAACCCGTACAGACCATTTGAGGGTTTTTTAATTGATTTGAAGGTAATTCTTTAATTTCTCATGTAGAAAAAATTGTCGTGTTACATAAATGTATGGCTGTGTTTTAGAATAAGAGGTTTGCTGACCTTTTTAGAATATCACATGATGCTTGCAAAATTTTGAAACATTATTTCACAGGGGCCTGCCCTATGAGTGGGTCAGTCTTCTAGTGAGGCTGTTTAACTGCTACCAGTTTTAAGGAAAGAAACCTGGTCACATGCATGACCTCTGAATCAAAAGAATGCAGTTTGCTTAATTTTTTAAATATTATATTTTCTCATGTACAGCATGCCCTCAGGTAAGACATCTACCTTGTATTGGAAAAGTAGAATGAAGAGAGAGATTCTTCTTGCATTATGACTGCATGGAGCAGGGATAAAGCTTAAACTTCAGTTAGATCACCTTCCCTTTCCTGCTTGAGAAGTTGCAATTATAACCTTTTTGCAGCTGAATTGCTAGCAGCTCTCAGCTGCTTAGCCAAGAGCTGAAACTGTAGCTGCTGCTGAAGAATGGACTCCATGGATGGATCTAGGATTTTGAAAAGAGTTCAAAACAGTCTGTAGGGATGTGAAGTAAGAGGAGAGACCAGGAGTAGCTTACTGATAGCAAAGTTATTGAAGAGAGAATATCTTGATCAGTGGAAGCCCTGAAGTCAACTGACTCATTAATTACCTAATTGGCTTCCTGTTGCTGTCAGGCAGTTGGTTTTAAACTTTAGGTGGAGCAGGAACAAAGTGGGGTGTGACTGCACTAAATACTCCTCTCCCCTCTTCTCCCACCTACCTCGCATCTGTCCCTGTTAGCATCCACAGTGTTTCTGTGCTTCTGTTCAGGGTAGAAAATCAGCTTCCTTGTTTATGGTATGCAACCCAGTTTTTGGAAGGCTGATTATTAGGAAGAAAGTGCATGTGGTATGTGAGTAAATGTGGTAAATTTGAGTGTGCCAGATTGGGGAGAGGAGCTTTGCATGATGACCTGCAAAGATCCTGATTTTTCTCTGTTTAAAAATCCAAAATTCTCTGATTTAAAAAAATCCCAAATTCTCTGATTTAAAAACTTCAAAATCTGCATTTTTGTGTGGCAAAAATGAAACATCACTAATATATATATATCAGTTGAACTCAGTGTTTTATTGATATCTTCACAACTTTAAAGCAATTTAGAAGCCTACCAGGGCCTCAATCATTATAATATTTTTTTTTCTAAATGCCTGTATACTTTGGTTTTTTTTATTGTAGACAATCAGAGCTCCCCCTGTCTCCCTTGCTCACCAGGTTGTAAATCCAGCTGCTTTGTAGCACTTAGCAGCTCTGATATGCAGGTGCCCTCATCCTGCTCCTCACTCCGGAGCCATGGAGGCAGCTGCTTCCTGTAGCTGGTTTGGCCTGGCTGCAGCCCCATGCCATGCTGTGGGCACAGAAGTGTTGGGGGACATCTGCTCTTCCCCCTGCCGTGTCTCCTGTGCCCTTTCTTGTCTGACCCCACCCTATGGACTTACCTGGAGGGAGCTGCTCTTCACCACCCTGCCTGGTTGCTATGTGCATGACATCCTGCTTCTAGCTTGCAAGGGGAAAAAGCTATAGTTTCCTGCATTTTTCTCCTTTAAAGGAGAAATCTGTGATTTTTTTTTTTTCTCTCTTGAAAGAAAAGATCTGTGTTTCTGTCTATCAAGGGAAGAAGTCTGTGATTTTTCCACAGCAGATGGAAAACCTGGATCCCTGATGATCTCTCAACAAGGAGAAATCCTAAAGTGTTAAATGCCAGTGTGGTTTTTTAAATTAATAAATGAAAAAAAATCACAGGGTTTTAGATATGGTCACTAAGT
>NW_017728909.1:57972110-57991755 GCF_001723895.1 Crocodylus porosus | reverse complement strand
CCAAATATATATATTTTTAATTCTGTATTGCTTATTTTTGTATTAGAAGATGAAGAACGGTTTTTCACTTGGAAAGATCATATAACAATACTAAAAGTAGAAGTAATGACCGAATGTTTGTTTTCCAGACTCGTTATCCAATGTTAGAAAACCCAGAAGTTTTGAGGAAAACAGCTGATGACTTTCTCAATCGAGTAGCTTTGACAGATGCCTACCTCCTGTTTACCCCTTCACAGATAGCTCTCGCTGCCATATTATCTAGTGCCTCCAGGGCAGGAATTAATATGGAAAGGTAGAATTTTATTTTTTAAGCAAGGATGGTTTTAAAAGACTAATTTGTTCCTTGGATTAACTTTTGTTCCAGGTGTTAGAACCCTTTATGTTGGTGGTTAAGTATGGGTTTATTGCACAGTTTACAGATAAAGACTCTGAAAAGAGGCACTTGACCAGCTGCATTTCAGTATTGTGAAATATCATTACTGTATTTTTCCTCTGCTGTTGGAAACAAGATGTTGGACTATATGGGTAATTGGTGTCTGGCTTTTGTATTCCTCTGAGGCTTCTGCTTCCAACCTGATTTCATATTCCCCATTTAAAACACTAAAGACTTTCAATTCAATCCTGCGGGGTTCTGCACGTCCTTTCTTTCCAGTGCTTCTAATGGGAACTGAAGGTACAGAGCACCTCAAGAAGCACTTTAATAGCTTTATTGATTCTGAAATCTTAAGTACTCTTTAGAAAATGGCACTTCTCTTAGCTGGCAGAAGCAGCTAAAACTTACAAAATCTTCAACCTGTGCATCTGGCTATTATTTCAGCTTCCATTTCCATGGAAATGGACTAGTGAAAACTGGCTAAGTGCTTTAAAATCATCTTTAAAGTACTGGCATTGTTTGGCTGATCAATTTCCCACTTGACACTGGGAGTTATAGTTTGTAGAACTCTTCCTTGCAGACTTTTGCTGTCTGTCAACTGAGAGTTGCAAGGGCTTTCTCTAGTTATTACTTTAAAAACTTGGATCCAAGACAAGTTTTAATGCTTTAGGGGGATAAAATTTAATTGTAGAAATATTTAAAACAAATTAACAACATGAGTGCCATGCTGGGTCAGATCAATGGTCCATCTAGCTCAGGAAACAGTGTTTTTATTGCCCTTTTTGTGCTAGCTTATTTCTTTGGTTGGAGGGCTGTACTAGAGATTCATCTTACCTCTATTATAGCATGAACAGCATCACCATCTTGCTTGCCTGTCTCCCCCTTCTATTATTTTCTTGTCTTCAACGGTGACAAACAGTAGATCCTTTAGAGAGACAGTGTGTTTACAGGGTGTGTCTGATATAATCCACCTGCTGTCGTACCCTCCCTGGCTTCAGCCACTGTTGGTTTAGGGATGTCAGAAGATGTTTTTGACTGTCTTTAAATTGGGAACTTTAAAAATATATATGTATGTATAGTACATATTTATTTTCAGAAATACATAACCAGTTTGGTTACTCTGGATACTTCCTGTGTGACAACCTTGTTTCAGTTTTATGCCTCAATGCCTTTTAACCTTGTCTTATGAATTTAGATTGTGTTATATTAATGGTTGCAGACAGGCATTGCTGTAACTAAAAATTGAAATGTGTTTTGCTAGGACCCTGTTTTTAATCCTTCATAACTTGAGAAATAGTGTTCTTGCTATTTTTTCACTCTTTGGATGACCAGAGTGAATTTCTTAAGTTAGCTGAAATGACCAGTTTGAGTGACTGAAAAAAAATAGCCTGGCTGTGGGATATGCATTTGTTCCACCTAGCCCAGCAATTGAAAAAGTGCTTACACTTGAAACATCTTGATGCATATCTGAATGTTTAATTTGTGCTTCTTCAAGCTTTAGAGGGTCATGCTTTTAAGGTAAGACCTAGGAGAGTGTTAATATGTGGAATATATATCCAGAAAGGTTTGGGGGTTTTTTGTTTTGTTTTTTTGGTTTTTTTTTTTTTAAACACTGAACCTTGTCTTTGCTGTACACATAGGCCAGACTGACTGACTGTTTAAATCACAGAACTGGGTCTACCCTAAGCAGATCTAACAATTTTTTTTTTTTCTTAAATGTGTTTTATGAAGTCATAAATTTACAAGAGGTTTTTCTCTTATCTGTGGCTTATAATAATACTAACAGGGCTAGAAGGTCCTGAATTGTTTGCATTCTTCTACTGTCTGACCTTGATTCCCTGTTGTAGGAAAACTTATTTTACCCTTTCAAGATGGTGGCTAGTATAAAGATATGCTTAAAAGGTTGGGTTTTTTAGTTAGGAATTGAAACTCATGGCAGAGGTGATATGTTTTATTAGACCAACTAAATAGTTGCAAAATAAGTCTTTATGTGCAAGCTTTTGGGCACACACACCCATCTTCAGGCATAAGAGAATGCAAAGATTGTAAAATTTCATCTAGGTGGAAATGAAAATTCAAATTTCACAGGAGAGCTGAAGGTGTTGTAAGATCTGGTTGGGAGAGTTCATTTTGTGTAAATTAGATAAAAGCTAGAACGGTCTATGTACCTCAAGATTGTGCCCAAAAGCTTGCAAATAAAGAATTTATTTTGCAAATATTTAGTTGGATTAATAAAAGATATCACCTCTGCCAAGAGTTCTGATTCCTTTTGCCTGTAGACCAATATGACTATAACCTGTATTGCTGTTTTAGTTAGGACACCTGTAGAGCAGGCTAGTAATACTTCACCCTCCACCTACACTGACCTCTCCAACAGTAGTAGTATGAGAGATTATTTTAGGCTAAAAACTAGTGCAACTTTGGAAGCATTCTGCCTTTTGGATTGAATGTTGATTTAATAAAGCAAAATGTATTCAAGTCCACTTTACTGTCCGAGCCCCCGTGGTCTGGATTAGACTGCTGCCAGAGGTGGTTCAAGCACCTACTTTGAATGCCTTCAAGAGGCACTTGTATGTTGATCTTGCTGGGATCCTATGACCCCTGCTGATTTCCTGTCCCTGGAGCAGGCAGCTGGACTCAGTGATCTTCCAAGCTCCCTTCCAGACTTAATGTCTATGAAAATAACTTTGCTTGTGAGTTGTGTTTTTTATGATTATGATCTACATGTGTTGTAGCTCATCAGTAGAAGGATTAAGGGAAAGAAAGAATTACAGATACAGATAACTGGTAATGCATAGTGTTCAAGTAAAGCTTAGTAGAAGTCTGAGCCGTGTTTTTATTTGTATGTGGTCAGGAATGTTTGTCTTTGAAGCAGTGCTTTGTTGGAAGCTTGAACAAGAGAGGAAAGAAAGTACTGGAGCCGAAAGCTTTCCCAACTGAAAGGTGTCACCACTCTGAACCAAGATTATGTTGTGGTTCATGTGTTAATATTTTGTACTTTGCTATAAATAAATGCATGAAGTGAGATTTTAAAAGTAGCACATACTAAGAGAAAAGAGGACAATACACTTCCCTTTGTCACTCATACCCTGTGATTTGCAAGGATTAGCATACAAGCATTAGCAAGCATACAAGAGCAAATAATCATAACCTGAATGTTTCATCTTAAATGATCAACAGTAAAACTGTTTATTTCCTTTCTTGTTTAAAAATTGACACAGCATTGTGTCAATATCCCTAGAGAAATGAGGGGGAAGTCACCTCAGCTGTTTTGCCTGCTGACTTGGGAAGATAGCACTCAGGTGTTTGTTTATGAAAATTTTTTTCTTTCTCTGCAGTGTTAAAGGCCAGGATGACTTTTTTTTTTTTTTTTTTTTAAACAAAATATCAGTTTCTGATAGCTTTAGAATGGTAAATTCGTATTCCTAGTCACGACTAGCGGTTTGATTAAAACAATTAGATCTTCTCCATGGTGTTCAGAGTTAGCTCTTTTATTCAGGTAACGGAAGTATTTGTTCAGTTGTGTTTAACCATAATAAGTCTAAAGTTGCCAAGCGAGTGACGATATTTTTACTTATGTTTTCATGCTTTTTTTAGTTATTTATCAGAAAGTCTTATGCTGAAAGAAAACAGACCTTCTCTATCCAAGCTACTAGATGGTATGAAATGTAAGTAAACACTGTCCTGAGAGCATGCTCTTGCCGCCTTCTTCCCTTCTCCCCACACCCTGACCCTGACCCCCTTCCCTCCAGCCCCAGCTATATAATTTGAAGTAGGGATTTTGGAAAAGACTTCTGTTGCATGCAAACATGTAGCACCATGCTGGAAAAACACAGTATGCTGTTGTGCTTCATTTTAAAAATGATTACAGGAAGAACAGAGAAACTGGAAAACTAATTGGTACCTGAAAAATAAAATATAGCTAACAAAACACAAAGTTAAGCATAAAGTAACCTAAAGAGACTCGGTGTATCATATTGCTGATTGAACACAGCCCTTAAAAGTGAGAGCACTATTTTTGGTACCAGAGCATGCTGCTGTAATTTTACAGTGTTGGGTGAAATGTATATATTCCCTCTCCTTCCCTAATTTTTCCTCACTTAAAAAGTAGTAACACTATTTCCTAGCCATTTTCTGATTTGGGGTTGAGTTTTAGAAGCCTGCAGATCATTCCTTATGCCACTAGAGGGTACATTTTCTCAGCTAAATGACTTGTAAGCTGCAAAGATTTTTTTTTTTTTTTGTTTATGTTAAAGCTACTCTTGGATTATATTTCCCTACTTTGTGACTCTTCTAAATGGCTTAAAAGAGGCTCTAAGTTTGGGGATTTTTTATTTCTGTTAATCTCTTCTTGGTATTTATGAAGTAATGTTAACAGCTCTGCTATTTGAAAACTTGCTGTGTGTGAGTGTGTATGTGTATTCATACAGGAAAACCTCATTATTATTGAAATGCAGGGGACCAAAAAAAATACTGACTTTGAAATCAGTGTACCCATAGGGATTTTACGTGTATCCAAATTACTATGGATACATACAGACTTAGTTCACTCACTTGCCCATTTTGCTAACCGGTAAGAACAAAATGAGTTATTTCAGTGATGCTATTAAGTAAATTTCATGGTACTATATGTAGCAACGAGTTGTTCCATGCAACAGCAGCACTGGCACATCATCCCTGATCATGCCAAACTGCCATCAGTTGGGATTGGTGGTGGTTTTGTGGGATCGGGGGAGGTGGGTCCTTGGAGGGGCTTCATGAGATTTTTCACGGGGCAGAAGGGGTTGGTGGGACAGTTTGCCACTTAGTTTGACCTAATCAGAGGAAAAATGGGCCCCTAGATTGTTGCTATGTTTCAAGATTAGGAACTCCTTGTGCTATATACAGGATCATGACATCTGCTTAATTTAGTCATTGGGATGACTTCTCACTTAGTTCTTATCAGTCAGTAAAGTTTGTAAGTAGGTGAACTAGGGCTGTCAAAGTCCGTATTTTTTTTGGTCTCCTGAGTTTCAAATTCACATGGTTTTCCTGATCCAAGAGACCAGACAATGGCTTTGAATTTCAAATAGCTGCATATTAAATTATCCATATTGTAATGCTTACAAAAACCTATCCTTTTGTTTGGGGAGTGACAACAGCTTTGAAATATCCAATACTTTGAAATATCTGCTGTTGAACTAACTAGGTTTTCCTGTATAGTTAGCTGTCAGGCCTTAATAAAAGGAACAGGGTATGAAAATCTTCTAAGGATTTAGTTCTCCAAACTGTTTTATTATTAAAATTAAGTATTAAACAGATTAATAGTGAATAAAATCTTTCGGTTATTGTATTTCTAGTCTCTTGCCTCTTGTAATTATTTCAGTGGTTTATTTTTTTTTCCAGTTACTAGAGTCTTCTAGGCCAAATTTTTAAATTTCTGATTTAAAAGTAAGGTGACTCATTTTTCATTCCCCTACTCTCTTAAAGTAGAATTATTCAAGCTGCCATTGTACTGTAAAGAAAAGCAAAAACTGCTTATTTCTTTGCAAGTTGAATGTTTCCCCAAATGTTATGCTGTCCATCATAATTTCTGTGGAGAAACTTCCCTTAAGCTAGGATACTTGAAAATATCAAAAGCAGACACTTTATAGTGGTATAGAAAATTGGTAATGGTTGTCTGCTTTTCCTTTTATGCTTACTGCAAATTTGACAAAATCAGGTTTATTTTAAAAAGATTTGAGACATGATCTCTGTTTGTAAGATGTGCTGATAGCAAAACATACCAGCATATCCTGATGCTCACTAGTACAGTAATGCTAACTCTGCATTATCACTTAGCCTTGAGGAAATCCACAATCATGATGCTAACAACTAGTTTAAGTTTAGTTCTTTGCTGTAAGCTTACCCTATATTTTGACACTACTCAAAATAAATCCTCTGATGTAAGATGACAGTTTAGACTCTTACACATGTAATCTTGAGTTGTCTAAAGAATGTTATGTGGTGAATTTTCTAAGATGAGATTTTGTTTATGAATCCATTTTTAAAAAAGGTCTTTTCAAGTACTCTAATATTTGCTAGATAAATGCAAGGATTTAATTTGGGAAGCTTTCAATATAATTAAAATTTCTTCAGCACATTGCACTGTAGCTATAGCATTGATATCAAAGTAATTTTTTTAAATGGATACTTTTGGGTTTTTTTTCTTTATAAGGTAAGCAAGGTCTGCCATTTTGAATTCTTCATAAACTTCTGGTTTGGCTAGATTTCTCAGAAAAACTGATTGATATGTTTAGTGTAGTACAGAGTACCTGGTCTTCTAGACTGAGCTCAAGGGTGAGAGGCTAGTACTCTTGAGGTTCTAAACTACTACAGGCTCCCTGGGAATAAGCTGATATAGTTCATGGGGAAAGTGCTGTGAGAATTCAGTAACTAATTGTTGCTAAATTAATGTTTTGAAAATGTTTGGTATTACTATTACAGGCATGAAAAATCTCATAAAGAAATATGAACCACCTAAGGCTGAAGATGTTGCTGCTCTAAAACAGAAGTTGGAGAAATGCCACAGTTCAGAACTTAATACAAATTCGTAAGTAGACCCATAGACAACTAGGGCTGGATGGGATTTTACAAGGTCATCCAGTTGAACCCTGCTCAGAGCAGGACCACCCCCAGCTAGATCATACCAACCAAGGCTTTGTCTAGCCAGGTCTTAAAAACCTTCAAGGATGGAAATTCCACAACCTGTCTAGGTAACCTGTTCCAGTGCTTTATTGCCCTCCTAGGAAAAAAGGTTTTGTTTTTTTTTTTCCTCATATCTAACCTCAACTTTTTTTGCTGCAGCTTAACAGCATTTGACCCTGTTCTGTCATCTGCCACCACTGAGAACAGTCTAGCTTAGTGGATTTCAAGCTGTGGTCCGTGGACCTCTGGGAGTCTGCAAACTATGTCTAAGGGGTCTGAAAAACATTACTGTGATCAACCAAAGTACATGACTACCCATGCTTACAATTCAGAGGGGTCTGCACTTTCCTTCAAACTTCTTAGGGGTTTGCAGATGAAAAAAGGTTGAAGACCACCATTCTAGCTTCATCGTCTTTGTTAACCAACCTTCAGATAGGTGAAGACTGCTGTTTAAGTTCCTTCTCAGTTTTCTCTTCTCTAGACTAAAGCCCAGTTCTCTCAGCCTTTCTTCAAGTTATGTGCCCCAGCCTATAACTGTTTTAATTGCCATCTAACTCTCTCCGATTTTTCTACATCCTTTCTGTAGTGGGGGTTGTGGCCTCACCAGTACCAAGTAGAGGAGAAGAATCACTTTCTTTGATCTGCTCCAGCAGATCTTCTTTGGCAGTGCTCTTACTAATGCAGCCCAGTATGTCATTAGCCTTAATTGCAGCAAGGGTACATGGTTGCCCCATATTCGGCTTATTGTCCACTCAACCCCAAGGTATGTTTCTGCAGAGCTGCTGCTTAGCCACTCAGTCTTCAGCCTGTACTGGTACATTGGATTTGTTCCATCTTAAGTGCAGGACTTTACACTTTTCCTTATTGAAACTCTTTAAGATTTCTTTTGGTCCAATCCTTCAATCTGTCTAGGTCTCTCTGAATCTTAGACCTACCCTCCAGTGTAAATACTACTCCTCCCAACTTGCTGTCATTTGCAGACTTGCTGAGGGTACACTCTGTCCCCTCTTCTAGGTTGTTGATGAAGGTATTAAACAAAACTGGCCTTGGGATTATCCCCTGAGGCAATAGGTGGTGTGTAAGTGCTGCTAGTTGGTGTTATAACTCTGTGCTGCTGCCCCCGCTGGTGATGGATGTTGGGTTTAGCTAGGGTGCTGCCCCATGTCCTGTTATTGATGCCACAGCCACCAACCCCATTAGCTCCAGCCAGGCTGTAGCCCCATGCCATGTGCACCATTTTCAGCACTTAAATCTGTGGGGATATGTGCCCCACATGCTTCTCTGATGTGTCACCAATGACTGAGGTACTTACTTGATACTGGTTGCCAACTACCTGTTGATCATTGATCACTGCCTGTTAAGCCCAAAGATCCAGCCAGCTTTCTATCCACCTTAGTTCGTTTGTCCAACCCATACTTCCTTGGCTTGCTTGTGAGAATGTTGTTGGAGATTGTATCAAATGCCTTGCTAAAGTCAAGGTATATCATGTCCACTGCTCTCCTCTTTCCACAGAGCCAGTCCTCTCAGAGAAGGCAGTCAGGTTGGTCAGACATGACTTGCCCTTGATGAATTTATGCTGACTGTTCCTAATCACTGTCTTCTCCTCCAGGTGCTTAGATGAGAATCTACTCTATGATTTCTTCAAGGACTGAGTTGGTACTGAGTGGTCTGTAATTATGCAGATCCTGCTTCTTCCGTTTGTTAAAGATGGGCACTATATTTGCTCTTTTCAAGTCACCTGGAACATCTTTCAATCGCCACAAGTTTTCAAACTTAATGGCCAGAGGATCTGCAGTCATACTGGCCAACTCTCTCAGCACCCCCGAGTATATCACATATAGGCTTGTGTGGGTCCAGCTCTTCCAAACAGTCCCTAACCTGTTCTTTTGCCACTGTCAGTTGCTCAACTCCTCCCAAAACTGTGCTGCTGGGTACAGTAGTTTGGGAGCTGACCTTATTTGTGACAACCAAGTTAAAGGCAATTGCGTACTTCAGCCTTTTCCATATCATGTCACTAAGTTGCCTCCCCCATTCAGTAAGGGACACACCTTTCCCTGATCTTCCTCTTGTTGCTGACATACTTATAGAAACCCTTCTTGTTAGCCTTCATTTCCTTTGCTAGCTGCAACTCCAGCTGCACTTTGCCGTCCTGATTTCATTTCTGCGTGCCTGAGCAATACATATGTTCCTCCCTAATCGTTTGTCTGCTTCTTGAAGGCTTCCTTGTGAAGGGTTTCCTGCTAAGCCGAACTAGTCTCCTGCCATACTTGCATCGGGGTGGGTCGTTCCTGTGTCGTCAGTAAGGTTTCTTTAAAGGTTTCTGTAAGGCCAGCTTTCCTGGACTCCTTTCCCCTTCAGACTGGCCTCCCAGAGGACCCTGCCATCAGTTCCCTGAGTGAGTCAAAGTCCACTTTTTTTTCTAAGTCCAGGGTCCTTACCCTGCTGCTCTCCTTCCTTTCCTCAGGAGTCCAAACTCAGTCATCTCATGGTTGCTGCTGCCCAAGTTGCCACCCACTTCTACATTCCCCACCAATTCTTCCATGTTTGTGAGCAGCAAGTCAGGAAGAGCATGGCCCCTAGTTGACCTCTCCAGCATTTGCACCAGGATACTTTCAGCATTAAGAAAGGATTTTTTTTTATCTTTAAATTGCTATTTTAAAATGTTAATCTTTACTTGCTTAATTAACTGAAAATTAAAGCTAATCTTACTTCGTAATTTAGGTAGCTTTCAGCCTAAGAACATTTAACCTCTTCTGTAAGGAGCTGGGTGAGAAAGCTAGTAAATATTTTCTGCCGTTTTTTATAAGCCTGATGCTTCTGGATGGTGCTTACCAGTTCTGCTAAACTGTCATTTGAGCTAACTTGCACCACAACATTTAAGAATATAAGTTTAATGGTGGTGAAGCACAATTGGGCCATCAGGGTTTTCTGTTCAGTGCGGCCACTGAGACATGTCTATACAGCATAAAATAGTGCTGTGTAGAAATACCAGAGCTAGCTGGTATAGCCAACCAGTATAGTTTCTCAGCTAGGCTAATAGGGCAATGCTTTTCCTAGTAAGGATGCAGACTTGATCGCAATTAGCTGTCGTATATGAATGGCACTGTATTGTACCATATAGATATACCTGACTTTATATAGCATCTCATGCAAGTTACATGAGTATATCAGTTAAGTCTGTAAGTTAGGTATTGATATTTACTTTTTTAATGGATGTAGCAAGAATCTGTTTATGAAGGGATTAAAGGTTGTATAAAGTATTATATACAGATTTTTTTTTTCTAAATACTAAATGTTCTTGATTGCTGTTTTGTGTAGAAGGTAATACTTTGCCTTGCTACCTTGAAGCAAAGTGAAAGCAAATTCAATACTAGTGAAACTTTACCTACATTTCTAACTAAAAGGAAAACATGTAATAGAAATCCAACTTAATGTCAAAGGAAAAGATGATAGTTGTGCAGATGATGTTGCTTTGAAATGACTGAATATCACATGTATAGTTCATTCTTTTTTGTGTAGGAAGAAGAGGAAAGGTTATGAAGATGATGAATATATTACCAAAAAACCAAAAATGGATGAGGTTAGTATTTGTTTGGTGAGGGAGTTGTGAACAGATGTTACATTGTCTGGTTTACAAATAGCTAACACGAATGTTGAAAAGTGATACTTTCTCTCCACTGTTACTGTAATAACTGTTCATACTGCATATATCCTGGAGGCTTTATTCCAAGTAAACATCCCAGTTGAAATTACAGTTTCAAACTTTAATTTTTTAGTCGCTTGATATCTGCAGTAAGAGTAGATATGCCTTCTAACTTTCTATTCATTCCCACTTCTTCCTATCTTTCACTGTTTTCCTGTTTACAGGATAATATATTAATGTTTTGCCCTTATTAGTCTAAGTGGAAGAAGCAAATATACACTAGATGAGGAAGCAAAACAGTTGCATCCAGTTTATGTAACAGACTTGAAAAATGACTTTTCTGGGACAGAAAATTACTGAACTGTTACCTCAAGATCTTTTTAAAGTGCCCAATATTAGACTCATGGTACTGTATGTAACACGAAAAGTTCCACACAACAGCAGCAATGATCTGGGGGCCCTGTCCCCTCTGATTTATATCAGTCTTTAGTGCTGAACTGATGCGCCATCCCTGATCATGCCAAACTGACCCCAGTCAGGATTGGTGGTGGTTTTGTGGGATCAATTTACGTTGGTCTAAGCGTCCAATATTAGACTCCTTATTCTTTTATACGTTAAATGGTGAGATTAAGTGTTAAAGTTAGTAGGTGCTAATTGTAAGGAATGTTAGTGTGTGTTTACTGTTGATCACTATTAGCACTAGTTAGTTTCATGTTTGGAGTTAATACCATCTCTAATGTGCAGTGCTCAGACCTGCTGCTAGAGGGCTGGACACAAATTATTGGAGAGTGGGTTTAAATTAGACATCTGCAAGAACTACTTCACAGTTAGGGCAGCTAGGAGCTGGAACCAACTTCCAAGGGAAGTGGTGGTGGCTCCTACCCTGGGGGTCTTTAAGAAGAGGCTTGATGCCCAGGTGAGGGGTTGGACTTGAAGATCTACAAGGTCCCTTTCG
Organism: Crocodylus porosus; assembly: GCF_001723895.1. NCBI lineage: Eukaryota > Metazoa > Chordata > Crocodylia > Crocodylidae > Crocodylus > Crocodylus porosus. The sequence goes on along the minus strand of NW_017728909.1, from coordinate 57,980,118 downwards.
ACCTTACTTCTGTGATTAGGGGACTGCAAGTCTGCTTCATGCCTGCCCTGTATGCTGCTTGGATTGCTCTCTTCAGACCCCGGATTGTCCTACATTTATCTGGATCCAGTCCCCACCAGGCCCTGCAGCCGTCTGGCAGCTCCTTTTCCTTGTCCCTTCCCTCCTCCCTTCCTGTCCCCAACCTCTTCTCCTGTCTCTCCTTTATTTGCAGGGCTTGGTAGGGGCTGGCTCTGGGCATGCAGACGTATGAGTTCTCCAAGCAGATGTGGTGGTATCTGAGGGCATGGCTATAGATTTAAAAAAAAAAAAAGCTCTTATCTGCTTGAGATGATTGCTGGTCTTGTAGACATTGGTATAGTGGTCTGTGGGTTTGTGGTCTGTTATCAGTCTCTTAAACCATAGATAAGCTTCAGTTTTAAACAATAGTATGAATATAACCTAGCAGACCAACCAACTTTTTAGGTACAGGGAGAATCTTTTTTGAACAACTTTATACTTATGCTCCTTTACTCCTGGGGCAGGCAAAATACAGCCTGCAAGCTGGATCTGGATTACCAGCTAATTGGATCTGGCTTGCAGGTGAGTGCCTGTCATTTGATTACATTTGACCCACAGCTGCCCTGGTAGTGCTTAGCCTGGGACAGCTCACAGTGGTCACCCCTAGTCTACACAGTATAAGTTCCAGTACAGTAGTACAATTCTACTTAGTGACAAGATTGAGTTGTATACATTTCTGAAGCTGTCAGCATAGCTATGAATTTACTTGTAGCTTCTTAAATTATCTTAAAGAAAAGTGATAGGTAGATTGTTTTGTTTAAATACAGAGTGTTTCCACATAGCTCAACTTGCCGGCACATACTGTTATAAAAATGCTATTTCCTTTTACTGGTAGGAAGGACCATGAATTACATACACATCCAGAGATGCAATATGTAACCTGTGCTGCACTGCTGAGATTTTTTTTGTTGTTTACAACAAAGCATATGTAACTAAATCAGCTTACCCCCCTCTCACCTCTTTTTTATTTTAGGAAGAATGGACTGATGATGATCTTGTAGACACTCTGTAATGACACTGAGCACCACTAGAAGAATTTCAAGAATTCATTGTCATTTACTCCACGTGAAGTCTTATTTGTAAAGACTTTCACTATCAGCCAATACTGTCTTGCACTTTTCCTATTTATAGTGAAATTTAAATGTGTTTAAGTACTTCATAATAATAAAATGATTACTTTTTTTAAAAATGTAAAATGTTACTAAGTTGCTTGATCATGCTTTTTTCGTTTCAGATCTAAGTATGAATAAAAACTTGTTCTCTATTCCTAGGGGATAGCTGTATAGATTCTCTCAGCCAGAAGTATCTAACTCTGTAGTTAAATGTCCTGTGATGCTTGCCTATACACTGTTCCAATGAGATGCAGATTTGGACTTGCCTGAAAAGGTTGCATTTGGGAGTCATTACGGACATGATAGCAAGCTCTTTTTAGAAGACCCTTCTTATCAGCGGATGTCTTGTTATATGTCCATCTCTAGGTTTAAACTGTACACAGCACGGGTGACAAGTACCTTATGAGACTGGGGGGGGCGGGGCATAGTTTGTGGGTGGCTATGTCAGGGCATGTGGTGACTGCCTACAGAAGCCATTGGCCAATCTCAGGGGGGGCACATGCCCCCTCCCCCACCAGTTGCCTATGGTACACAGCATTCTATACTGCTTTACCTTTTAAATCTTTACCCATCAACTGCCTTTAAAAGGTTAAGACTTTCTACTGTTGGAGGAATACTTCTCTTTGTAACATTTACAGTTCATAGAACTCCTATACTTTTTAAGTGGCGGGAAGACCTATACGCATCTTTGGTAGCCTTCTAAAGGCTTGAGGAAGGGCTACCATTCTTTGCCCATCAGGTACAAGTACAAAGAGGCCAGAAACTTTGAGCTACAAGGTTGGGGGGTGGGGAGCCAAGTACCTGGGGGCAGGCAAAGACTGCCTTTCAGGACTCCCTGCTGAGAAAAGTAAAAACTACTCTTCATTTCAGAGGTACTAAGGTAGCAGTTTGCAGATAGAGCTGATCATCTTATCTGAAATCAAGTGGGTTTTGACATGGTATTTAGTTTGTTTCAGCTAGCAGTGTAAAATCCAGTATATGCAATCATTTAAACAATCTTTTAAGAATATCACTTCATACGACCACCAGGCAGTAAAGTCTGCTATTAGAACAATGCTTTGCTTAAGCTGCCTGAAATAATTCAAAAGCAATGATTCAAATGATCTCCTTTACTATTCCCCTATTCTCCCAGTGTCCTTATGGAAGCTTTTTTAAAATGGCAAATAATCTCTTGAAGGAGACTTTCAGGTTAATCTTAAATTAGGTACACTGGGCAGCTCTCAATAGAATCAGTTAAGATGGTTGTCTTGTTGTTAGAGCAAACAAACTATGTAGGTTAGTTGCTTTGGGTGGCAGACCTTCCATTTCTCAACTGTTAAGCACAGCAGGTACCTGTTAACTCCCCAGGATTCCTGTGACGCAGTTGGCTGGTATGATAAAATGTCGGTAAAACAGTTTCGGAATATTCACCATGAAGGACAGAGTCTGAAGCAAGGTTTAAAACTAGGACCAACTCATGCCTTGGCTATGTGGGGCCATGAAGTGTTAATATGCAGACCCAGATTCCAGGTTCAGTTGTTGCTGCCTGAAATGTCTGGGCTTCCCCTCTCTTATCCAGCTTCTGGGGGTGGGGCTAAAGGAGGACCCAGCTGGGTGAGCTCAGAGGGACCCAGAAACTCTGCAAAGCACAGGAATGATCGATACAGCAAGGTCATATGTGTCCCTCCTGCACTGTAGCAGAGCACAAGGGTAGTGTAGGGGATTGTGTGTAGCATAGCACAGCACAGGGCCTGGGGTTAGTGTGGCCTACATGGTGTGTGGCTGAGGGTTCTGCCACATTTTGCCACTCAGGTTGGACATGTGTGGCAGACTTCTATGGGAACTACTTAAAGGGAAACAGATACTCAACTTTTTTTTTCCTGTAGGCTAGCCAGCCTCTTTAAGACTTGGTCCCATCTGATGCTAGCTACAGCTAGGTAAGAGCAGAGTCTGATCATTCTTGTAACCATTTTATATAAAGGCTGTTGTAGCATGAACTGAACTAATGTAGCTGATGTTAACACAGAGTGTAATAATAGTGAAATATAACCATGTTAGTTTTGTCCTGTAAGCAACTTGAAAACTCCATTTTGTATCCTTCTGCTTGACGTAAGTGAATGAACTTTGCATAGCCTTTATGTACGAGTGTGTGTAAAAGGGTTGAATGGTGAGAGAATGGTAAGTTACCAACCACTAACTAACTAATAAACAGCTGAAGAATCCCTTTGAAGCTCAAAGGAGATAATAGAAGAAGAAATTCTGCCAGATTGGCAACAGAAACACTCCAAGGTTAAGATAAGCTTAAGACAAAAGAAGAACAACTGCAAAAACAAGCTGGGTATGGAAAAACCCCAAAGCCCTGAAACAAAGGCTGCCAATCCCTATAAAAGAACACTTTGAAAATGCCAAGTTGAGTGAGTCTCTTTCTCTACTGCCGTTTCATCGAAGCACAGACGCATCTGTTCACCCCGTTCCAGCTGTTATTTTTAAATCATCATCATCATCTACTCAAGCCTGGGTTTGCCACCCTGGGCTGATATTGAGCAACTCTTGCTGGTAACTATATCTGGTGTACATGCGGATGAAATGGTTGTCTTGTGTATGTGTGTAGTAATATGTATAATGATTTGTGTGCGTTTGTTATGAACACTGTGCCTGAACCTCTATGTCTATGTCTAACTCCCATAATCAATAAACATGGCACCTTGCCTTATCCCTCTTTATAAAATCTTGCTCATGATTTGAGCAATTGGCAATTTGTGTAACACCTTTTGATGTTTTGGGCTGCATCTTTTCTGCAACTGTTTCTTTTTCTTACACCACCAAATGGCTTCCTTGCATTTAATTCTGTGGTTATAAGCATAAGATGAGATGTATCTGATTCATATCTACAAGTTTTCATCAGCTACCACCTACCTCTTCCTTTAAAACAACCTACTGGTTCTACCCTTAACTCTCCATCTGCCCCTCTAAGCTTCACCTATCAAAACACACCCAAGTTACAATAGATTTAGTAGCAACTTTGCTCAGGTTCAACCCTGAATACTAAAGAAATTGTTCCCCCTTCCCCCTGACTTGTTTGGTAGGTGTGGGCATCCACACTGAAGTAGGAATTCTCATTGTTAATATGCATGTACAGTTTAATTTCAAAATTTATTCTTAGTCTAGAAGTTGCTTTCCAAATGCATTCCATCTGACAATTTTCATCTGTGTATGGAAGCTTATGTACAGTAGAGCTAGTTGACAAATTTATCAAAAAAGTTTACAACTGGGAAATGTCAAATTTCACTATCTTCATTTTACTTCAGGCTGCTTTATTTCCTTTCATTTCCAATATGGAAAGGAAACCACATCATTCTATGATATGCACATCCAATAATTGTTGACCAATTCTTCATGATAGTGCTGCCACCCCATCCCTCTACTTCTGTGGCTGTCATCAGTTGCAGGTTTAATAACTTTTATATATTTTTTTAAATAAACTCTGAAAATGAATCCAACATTAATACTATATTTGTAAAGCCTACAATTTAGAAATTTCTTCAAGATGCTGGATCCATGAGCTTCTAAGAGGTTACAGCCTGTATACTTTTCCAGATCAAGAACAAGCCATTTCACTTTTGAGGCATCTAGTTTTAGAAATATGGCACAATGGACAACATACCTGACCTCGTGGGGGACTCGGAATGTGCTATGTGTGCCAGAACCTGACAAAGGCATCACTGACATTGGGACACACCTAGATGGTGTCATACTTTTCTTTAAAGCAACTTGACAAATCATGAACATAACTGTATTTACTCAAATCCCTCACCTGACTCAGCCAGAGGAAAAAAATCTTACATTTACATTAAATACTTTACCTACCCTTGAAATGCTGATAAAAGCACTGTTTTTCAAGTCATGGTGAGTCACTGAATACATTTAGATTTCATCTTCACTCCCACAGCTGAGCTGCCTCTTTGTTCCTCATTTTCAGAGTCCTGTTTCTTCATCAGCCTTAAAATGCCTGGCAAACATCACCAAACAGGGCCCCAAACAGTTTGCCCCTTCATCTGTTGCGTATGATTGCCATAACTTCCCTCCACCCATGTTAAGCCAGACTAGGCTGCCCTATGCCTTTTCTGTATATAATTTTTTTGAGGATCCCAGAACTCACAACAAGAACACCTGTTTTCAGTCATAAGGCGGATGAGGGGGGCTATTTAACATATGGATCATTTGTGGGGGTATCCAAGTACACATAGTGCTGAGCTGTTGAGTCAACCTGATTTGAAACGCTGCTGGAGCCCAGCCCATTGAATGATATGGGAAATCTCAAATCTTTGGCTTTGGACTAATATCATGCATAGTTTGTACTATATGTCAGGTGCTAAAGTGCTGCTTAAGTGTGTTTATGGAGTACCTGAGCTAAAACTTGCAGCAGTTTCAAAAAAGGTAAAATGCACTAATTCTGTTGGTACCATATGCAAATCACTAGTCATGTTTATTTGAATAAAAACCATTCTTGAAATTTTCTCCTCACTTTTGTGTGCTCATAGAAAGTAGGGTCTGACACTAAGAAAGGGGCTACCTGACCCCCTGGATTTATTGTCCCTGCTGTAGCAGTGGGAGGGGGACAAATTCAAGACAGGCCCCCAATAAATTAGATTCTGTATCTGGAAAATGATAACATTTATAAATTTTACATATATAGAATCTAAGTATTGGGGGGTTGTCTTGTAATCAGGGTGGTCTTATATTTGAGTAATTAACTCAGTAAAAATCAGCAATGTATAATTCACCATTTTCTAACAGTAAAAGGTAAAATCTGAAAAAAGTTAAAGCTGTCATTTCTTAAATGCATAGTTATATTGTATCCACCCTAGGTAGCAAAAAGATGTACGGAAAATACCAATTTACTTGTTTTAACAGGATTATAGAAAAGCAGGGCTGGAAAAGACCTCAGGACATCAGTTAGTCTAACTCCTGGCCCAAAGCAAGATCCTTGCTTTCTAAACCATCCTACACAGTGTTTTATCAACTGATTATAGAGTATACCTCTCTTTTGAAAATAAGTACTAAAATGGAAAATCAAGCTAGCTACAATTTCAGCCTTTCATGAAGGTAATGAGGCATGCTTTTGGCCATTTTGAAGCATTCCATAGGTGAGGCTGCTTATCTGCACAGCGTTGAAGTGCCACAAATTTGAACAGCTCTGGGATTTGGAGCACTTCACATGTACGACTGTCTATGGCCTTAATTTGGATAAGAGAAGACTTGAGGGGTGATTTATTAACACTTACTTACAGGGTTGTTCTAAAAAGGTTGTTGATAGGATATTCTCTGTGTTCGGAGAATTACACGAAGGAAATTTATACTGGATTTTAGGAAGATCTTTTCAGATAGGAGAGTGTTTAAGCACTTGAACAGATTACTTGGAGAGATTGTGGAATCTCCATTGCTGGAAGTATTTAATTGCAGGTTGGACAAACCCATGTCTGGGATGGTCTGCCCTGAGCAGGAATGTTGGACTAGATGATTGTCTAAGGTTTCTTCTAGTCACATTTTTCTATGATACTATAAAAATAGAAATGGAGGAGACTAGAAACAAACCATAGTGGGGAGAGTTTATCAAATTAGGCCTTGAGATTTGGTACAGTTCATTACTTAGTGAAGTGGGAGCCAACTTTTTTGGGAGGCATGCCATACATTAAACCTGATGCCTTCCCTGAGTACCACTTGGATCCCCTTCCCCTGCCTGATCTGCTGCTCTGCCTTCTGCCTCCTGCCCAGTGCTTGCTACTTGCTTTGCACCCCTACTCCCTATCTGCCACATACCGTACATGGAGGCTGCCCATGCCACTTGTGGCATAGGCATCTCGGGTTGACTTACGGAATAATGAGAGAGTACCTTTGTGCCCTACTCCCTACCAAAGTAAAACTGCTCTCTGTCTCCACATTTTAAGCAAATGCCTGTTCGCTGCATTTTTAAATGAGACACAAGGAGAGGTGACACTTGAATAACAGTTTACTGTTAAATTATTGGGGAAACAGTTTATTTTAATTTGGTCTGATGGATTAATAATGTTATTTGATAGAAGGGTATTAAGTCTGTAGTTCCAATTTAATAACTGAACTGTTTCTTGTAAAATACTGGCTCTACAAGAATCAGGTTGGGTTGAGTAGCTGTTTTTTGGTGCTGATCCATTGCAAAAGGCTCCTTTATTCCATGGTACAAATAGCAATTTTACATTAAAATTTATCAGGTATACTTCAATATTTGATGTGGTCAACAGGTCTTCGGCATCACTTTTTTTAGCACTCTTATTTTGTGCCATTTCAGTTAATTTTTATCAGTTAATTACTAATTTAATTTTGTGAGCTTACCTAGTATTTTTTTTCCAATTAATTCAGGTATCAGTAGCATGCTAGTCTGAGTCCAGCTGGAGAAGCAGCTTTCATAAGAGAAAATAGGTGGTATGACATAATTTAGCAGTAAAAAGGCAGGGTTCTTTGATGACCATGGCAGGTGGCGGGGGGAATTTTAATCCATACTAAGTAATCTGATGGGAGTCTCTATCTATAATGTATGAAGTGTATTGCATGGTTTGTTCCATTAATTCTTGAATTACCAAACATTCTGTACTAAATGAAGACACTAAAGGCCATATCCTACTCCAGCTATTAGGTGACAAAGTACAATCTTATCCCATGATGTTTACGTCTGTAAAACATCATTAATCCATCTATTTTGTTATATGCTTTGCCTTAAAACTATGTCACAAAAAGCAGCAAAAAGGAGGTGGCTCCATCTACCTTTTGTATTAGCAGTTTTTCAGGGACCAGGGCGAGGTGGTGTAGAATCGCACTTAGTGGGC
>NW_017728909.1:57922606-57969780 GCF_001723895.1 Crocodylus porosus | reverse complement strand
TGACCCCAGCTGACTTCCTGCCCTTTGGGCAGGGGGCTGGACTCGATGACCTCCCGAGGTCCCTTCCAGCCCTAATGTCTATGAAATCTATGGAAAAGGGAATTACAAATCACTGATTTCAAATCAAGGGTGTTCAATTGCTAAGGTTCATCAATCCAGCCTGATGCCTCCTCACCAGCTCCTCCTGTTCCTACAGTTCTGACATACCAACACTTCCATTGGCAATAACTGCCATGTGTGTTTGCAGAAATGGTGTTATAAACGGAATATTTCTGATTCACAGCACATCAGTTAGCAGATCTAAAAATCGAGCACCTGGTCTTTATTTTTAGTGAAGTGATAAGACTTAAATGAGTGCTGAAAGTCACTTTTTTATTTTACGTATTATTTAGAATTTTGCTGTAGTCTCTCACACACAACACAGCCTGGGATATGAGCCACACCTTAGGCTTTAAAGACAGACTGAAGAAAAAAACATTATTTTTTTGTAATACCTGAACAGCAGCAGGTAGGGAACTGAACCTGCTCACTGTTCTGCTCCTGAAGGATCATATGCAGCTTTACTTTCGATTTAAGAGACAGAAACTGCCCTCAATGTATTTTCTTGCAAATAATGCACACTCCAAAACTTCCAACAGCTGTTTTTTGGGGAAAGAGATGCATGTTGTATACAAGAAATATGGTATATGAGAAACATTGGTACATTGGAATATGAGAAACATTTATACAGGCATAATTGCCCTGCCTACATAAAGTTTGATGTTACATACCACAGAAAACAAGCCCTAGAAGTGTCTCTCAAATTATCACTTCATCACAGTATGCAATAGTTGCCACAGATGAATGGTAAAAATTAAGGTGAGGTTGGAAAACATGAATATTTTCAAGGCAGATCATTAAGTTTGTATGCATAACCAGGCCACTAAGAAGTCAGTAAACAGAGTCAGTTACCCAATTTTCATAAAAATTCTAACTAGCACCGTTTCTACTCCAAAATCTAATTTTTGGAATGCTTAAAATGATATCCAACTGTTATGAAAAACAATTGTCACAAACATATTGCACAAAAAAACCAATCACTCTATACTTCATAAAATGGTTTAATGAATGCATGCATGTCTGATACAATGATCAATAAATTTATTCAATTCAAAATTATTTACTGTTGTAAACATTTTACAAAAGCTTTATGATTTATCTGGATATACAATCCTTGATGGAAGAATTACTCAGAGTAAATCAGTGGCACATTAAAAAATAAAGCCAACCAGACTCATTCTACATACTGTCTTTCAACATGATTCCAGCAAGAGAAACAGCATGGTATAAAAAGTGTACAGCAAAGATTGTTCCTACCATAATGTCAAACTCTGGAAACTGTAAATACATATTAAAAGTGGTTGAACAGTCAAAGTCATAATTGTAACCAGTCAGAAATTACAGTAAGAAATGTTATCCAGTTATACTTAGCTGTCAAAATAATGAGTTCCTTTCCTTGTCAGTTGACTAGAATTCTTTTCCAACAGGCAGCAAAACTTTGGCAATTGAAAGTGTTGAAAATAACTTTCAAAGTTCAAGACAGTCACAGCATTTTCTTTGTCAAAGGTGATCTGTACACCAAGGCTCAGAGGTTGTGAAAATTGGTTCCAAGTGGAAAAAAGTGCAAAACATCCTGCACAGATAGCTTAAAAAGCTGCTGGTACAATCATTAACCAACAGAATCTTTGTTTTCTTTTTGCATAGTTCACACATCACTGGGAATGTGAAAAAGGTGTGCTATTTTTGGCAAGAGCAAGAAGGAAGTGATATTGGTGTGTGTTCCCATATTGGGCATGCTGGATCCATGCAGAATTCTAGGTAGAAAGCTGCTACCTGATGTTATTAGACACCGAATACTGATTCTGTTTTTGTTGAAGCAGTTCTGTAATAGCCAGAAGCTTCTTAAGAACATGCTGCGGAAAGAAAGTCAAAATTAATAAAATTATGCATAAACAAGTAGGAAAAATTTATATTGGAAAACCAATTTTTTTCACGCATCTTTCAATTGTAACTATGTATGCAGTTTCACATTAGTATGCATGAATGCTATTATGTCATTTAACTGAAGAATGGAATTGGTCCGATTCCTTACAAGCATGATTCTAAAAAATGTTTGTCTCAGTGATCGTACCAAAGGTAATAAATTTAATTTTTTTTTAAATTCAGAAATGACTACTCTTGCCACTCCAGCCTGGGAACTGGAAGTCAAAGTGAGCTGTTTCCTTCTTACGTTAATTAAATAGCACATGATCTGCAAACTTAAAATTCTTTTCTTAGTTATATCAGAAGTAGAATTTAACTGGGCAGTTTAAAGATAATCTAATGCAGAAGGATCGGAATACAGTCCACCTTTTCCTTGTGTTGACTCCACAAAGGCTAAGAGGAATTTAAAAACCTGATTTGGTCACTGAAATTACCAGATACAACTGAATGCATGGAGATTATGCTGAGAAGGTCCAGCTTTTTACTTACTAATTGTTCACAGTCTAGTCCTGAGTTTACGGAATCAGAAAATGGCCTGTAACATTTAGAACTGATTTATATTTAAACTACCTCACTGTAATTCTTAACTGTCACATCTTTTCCTTCCTCCACAACAAACAGAGGTTTAGAGAATTTATCTCAATAACAATCTGAACTTCAGTTAGAGGAATACAAAAACACCAAAGAGAAAATACTGCCTGCATAACTGTTAAATATTTCAAAATTTCTCAAAAACAATCCTTTGTCTGACACCTGTTTTGAACTACATTAAGTAGACTAAAAACCGAACAAACCTGGACCCTAATTTATAGCTACATAACATTATCCTGGTTATGAAAACTTTACAAACCCTACCTTGTCAATTCAACCATTAGTAACACATATCAGAGATATACCTGCCCTAGAGTGGCTTAACTTTAAGCTGCCTAAAGTGTGTTTAAAACTAGCTGCAGGTGTTAATGTGTAGACAATCCAGGGGTTAAGACCTCCAGGAGCTTCCTAAAAGTAATGTGCAACAAGGCCCTAAACAGAACATGGTTTGAAGCCCAAGAAATTATTCTCTTAGTAAACCAGAAAATCTTGCTAATGCTGTTTCCAAACTGAATGCGCTTCAAAAAGCAGAAATGACGTAGTGGTTGAAAGGTAACAGAACCAAGAAATTCACTAGTCCATCTAAGAAAAATCTAGATCTCTCACCAGAACCATTAAAACATATCACATAGGAAACATTCTACAATACAGGCCTCTTGTAGGCGCTTTAAATGGCTTCAGGCTCTGTTGTAAAAACAGTCAATCACGAGAAATTAAAAAACAAGAAACATTTACTTTGTATCTACCTCATCCCCACTGTACTAATGAAATGTTCCTATTTGTAAATATTTGTCCTTACTACAGCCATGCTAAAATCATCAAATAACAATACTTAAAGTTAAGTTAGGACTGAGTAACAAAAACCAATAATCTTTTGAGTCTACATATTTTCTACAGCAACTCTTACCTGCATTACGCCTCGCTCATTACTAAGTGTCCGAAGCTCATCTGAATGTGCCACACAAATCTCGTGCAAGGCTGCCAGATCACGAGACATGTCAGTTCTAGAATGTTCTATAGTGTCTGGCAGTTCAGGTACATTCTTTAACAAGAATTATAAAAAAGACATGTTTAGAATTGCTATTCATACAGTAGAAAAGCAAAATCACCTTACCCTTCTAAGAAAACTGTAAAACTGTGAAGTTTGACACTACTGATGTTGAAGATAGTTACAACATAATATGCAGCATAATATTAGTCAAACAAGTCTTCCATCCACAATCTCTAACCAAGTCAAACAAGTCTTCTACCCATGGTTCCTCCTCCTTCACTAGTAATATTTTGCTTTTACAAAAGACTAAACAATTACAAAAGTTGTTACAGAATACTTCTATTTTGCATTTCCTAGCCTTAATATGGATGTTCCAGTGTTATAGATCACTAATATATTGTCTTCTCTTCTAGCTAAGACAACAGCCTAGCTGTTGTCATCCAGTGTTGTTGCTCCCACTTTGATTTGACCAGCAAGAGATACTATGAGAGATATTTTCCTCCTCATTCCCTGAAGGCAAATAATAGGTATTCATTCATATTTTTTTCTATATTTGGATATCTCAACAGCAAAAATGGGAAAGCAGAACTTAACTGTCAAGTTAATGACTACAGTAATGGACAAGATTTACACTAATCATGTTACTATTATATGCAACTACAAATGAATATGTACATTTTAAGAAATTAAAATCAGAGGATCAAAGTATTTAGATAGGGACAATTAAAGGCAGCTGGTTGCCCCTAACTGGAATGAGATGATGGTCACCTAATAATGCATCCTTTTTTGTAAGCAGCAATTTCAATGTACTGTGTATCACAAATAATCTAAGATACCTTACTAGGTTCATTATTTAGGCTTCAACTCAGGAAAATATATTTAAACCTGGGTAGCCTAAATTTTTGCTTTCCTGAATCAAACCTTTAACACTGTGGATGGGTGCAGACATTACACATACACCATTATAAGCAACTGGAAACCATTCTAAACCTGTAACAGAACAGAAGTTCAGCACAAACTGGTTTAAAAAGGGCAGAATCTGGTCTAAGAGAGACCTGAATGGGTATAGTATCAGACTTGACTGGTTTAACCTAATTTGAGTCCAGAAGTTGGTTGCAGTCTCCCAGCACCCCAGGTGCCTTTGGGGGCCCTGCTCCACTCTGCCTTGGAGGGCTACATGCAACCTCAACTGCGCTTGTCTGCTCTGTTCGTGTGCCAGGCAGCCCCTGCCCCAGAGCTGTCACAGGGCCTGGATGGAGCCAGCAGAAGCTGAGCAGCAGGGGTGGGGTGGGAGTATGGAGGCCCCTCAAGCCTGGCATCAGCCTCCTGATATTCAAGTAAGCACAGATGAGGTGGTAGGGGGGGCCCATGTAGAGAGGGGCTCCATTCCTTTCATGTCTCCCCCTGCTAGGCTGTCCAGCTTGGCTGACACAGCTTTTATGGCTCTCGCTTACCTATGTCAACTGAGCTGGGCAACTGTGGGAGAACAGAGGCCCCTACCACGCAGACCTGGCCCCAGTCTGCCCAGTCCCGAGCAAGCACAACTTGCGGGGAGCATGTCCCCCCCCCGGGCCACTAACAGCTGGAGAGGCAGGCCAAGCTGGGAGGCGTGTGGGAGTGCTTCCCACCTTCTGGCCTCAGCCAGTGCAGGCATCTGCAAGCCCCACCCGCACCAAAGGGTAAATGTGCGTTTCATTTCCTCCCGATCCAATCTAAGCAACTTAAAGAACCCTGCCTAGGTTTGATCAATTCTGCCTTGGGCTTTTTGAATGCCTGTACCTAGCCTGTGAGAAAAATAGTTTAGAAAAGTAGTATATTATATGCAATTCCTTTTCTGTTACAACAGTTGCATATATGCTGATGGTAATTTACCCTGTTTAACTTGAAGTAGAATATAAAAAATACCCAAAAACCTAAAAATAATATACAGTACCTCAAAAAACTGCCATAGTAACTTAAAATTCAAGTTTTATTTTTTGGGGGATCAGACTTGCCAATCTCTCCTAGACCCACTGAGTAAGCAAGTAAGAGTCTACTGGTATGAGCCACTATTCTCTTTTGAAGTGTGGCTGTCTGTTCTGCAGAAAAATAAGAAGGTACGGGGTAACATGGGGCCTCTGCAGGACACGCTAGGAAATCTGGTCGTTGCACCAGACAGCAAAGTTAACCTATTTAAAAATTTCTTTGCCTCTATTTTTCTAAGCAGGGACCAGGTCACCCTCCCCACCAGGACCCCCATAGGACCCAGGGGAGGCACACCCAGGCCCAGGGTCGGTGAGGACCTAATCAGGGAACTTCTGAAGCGACTGGATGTATATAAAAATCAGCAGGTCCTGACAATCTCCACCCCAGAGTGCTGAGGGAATTAGCAGAGGTCATTGCGGGACCCCTGGCATAGCTTTACGAGCACTTGTGGTGCTGTGGCAAGGTGCCAGAGGACTGAAAAAGGGCCAATGTGGTTCCCATTTCCAAAAAAGGGATGAAGAAGGACCCAGGAAACTATAGGCCAGTTGGTTTTACCTTGGTCCTGGGTAAGGTTTTTGAGAGAATTATCCTGGCACATGTCCAAAGGGCCAGCTGGGGAAATTATGCTTAGGGGCAATCAACACGGGTTCATTAGAGGCAGGTCCTGTCGGACCAACCCAGTGGCCTTCTATGACCAGGTCACAAAATCCTTAGATGCAGGTGTAGCAGTGGATATAGTCTTTTTGGACTTTCGGAAGGCCTTCAACGCTGTCTCTCACTCCATTCTCATTAAAAATCTAAGAGACTGTTTTGTCGACACATACAGCCAAATGGGTCACTAGTTGGCTGAAGGACCTCACCCAGAAAGTGGTGGTGGATGGGTCTTATTTGACCTGGCGGGATGCGAGTAGTGGGGTCCCCCAGGGCTCGGTCCTCAGGCCTGCACTGTTCAACATCTTCATCAGTGACCTGGACGAGGGGCTAAAAAGCACCTTGTTCAAATTTGCAGCGGTGGACATAGTCTTTCTGGACTTTAGGAAGGCCTTTGACACTGTTTCTCACCCCATTCTCGTCAAAGAATTAGGCAACTGTGGCATCAATGCCTACACAGTCAGCGAATTGGCTAGAGGGCCACACCCAGAGAGTGGTAGTGGACAGGTTGTTTTCGACCTGTAGGGATGTGGACAGCGGGGTTCCCCAGGGCTCAGCCCTCAGGCCCGCAACATCTTCATCAGTGACTTGGACAAGAGGGCGAAAAGCACCTTGTTCAAGTTGGCGGATGACACTAAGATGTGGGGAGAAGTGGACACGTTAGAAGGGAGGGACAGGCTTCAGCTAGACCTATACAGTTACAAGGGTGGGCGGATGAGAATAGGAGGGGTTTCAATACTGACAAGTGCAAGGTACTGCACCTGAGGAGGAAGAACCAGCAGCATACCTATAGGCTGGGGAACTCTCTTCTTGTCAGCACAGAGGCAGAAAAGGATCTTGGAGTCATTACTGATTCCAAGGTGAACATGGGCCGCTAATGCGAGGATGTGGTCAGTAGGGCCAACCTCACCTTATCTTGCATCCACAGAAGGATGCATCATGAGCAGGTCCAAGGAGGTGATCCTCCCTTTCTATGCAACACTGGTCAGGCCAGTTGGAGTACTGTATCCAGTTTTGGGCACTGCACTTCAGGAGCAATATGGACAACATGGAGAGGGTCCAGAGGAGGGCCATCCGCATGATCAGGGAGCAGCAGGGAAGGCCTTATGAGGAGAGGCTGAAGGACCTGAACCTGTTCAGCCTCCGTAAGAGAAGGCTGAGGGGGGATCTAGTGGCCATTTACAAGCTAGTCGGGGGGGGGGGCCAACAGGCACCGGGGGAGTCCCTGTTCCCCCGAGCACTACCGGGGTGACAAGGAATAATGGTCACAAGCTGGCAGAGGGCAGATTCAGGCTAGATATCAAGAGGTGCTACTTCGCTGTCAGGACGACTAGGATCTGGAACCAACTTCCAAGCGAAGTGGTGCTGGCTCCTAACCTGGGGGTCTTTAAGAGGAGGCTAGATGAACACCTTGCCAGGGTTGTTTAACCATAGTACTCTTTCCTGCCATGGCACGGGGTTGGACCTGATGATCTGTTCAGGTCCCTTCCGACCCTACCAACTATGAAACTACGTTTGATTCCATTCATGTCTGTAATGCCATTCTACTGCACGCAGGCTGACATAAGTACAGTAAATATCACACATCACATTAAGTAAGATCAACAAGATTTCTTTCTATCAACACTGAGACCTTAACAGGTAAATTGTAAGCTAAAATGCTCACTAAATTGGGGTATTTCAGATGAGGCAGAAGTTGCTGGATTTAAGAGCCAGTTAATGAGGTCGTTTAAGATGAAGTTACTAGCCTGTCACGTGTCTCCTACATATGCATCTAACTTCCAATGTAGAGAGCACGCACTCTTACCCCAAGTTCATCTAAGAACATGATCATGCGATGTTTGTTGCTTTTGATGAATGGATTTACCCCCTCCATGTACGGCTCCTAAAATTTAAAAAAGCAGCATTGTAATAGATATCAATTTAGTAGTCACATCTGCCTACTATATAATGCAATAGCTAGTATCTCTCATTCTATTTCTGGTTCTTCCTCAGGGTGGATACTCCAGGTCAGTGGCTCTCAGCTTTTTCTGTATCAGGAACTCTGCCAGCCTGAAAGGGGAAACCTGTGGTTTCCCATATTTTTTGCCTTTAAATGTGCACACAATTGCAATAATACTGGAATGCACTGTAGGGGCCTAATATTTGGTCTTTTCCTTTTAATAACAGTTACATTTCAAATTATTTTTCAGTGTTATTTCTTCCTCATGTATAAAAGGGTCTCTGAAGTCAGACCATCAGGCATAGCAACTCTGATCTCTTAGTGATGCAATAGAACATCAACAATTTTGTGAGGTTTTCCAAGACCATGGAAAAGTAAACTCTCAATCCTGACTCCAATCAACCCCAGACAGAAAGGAATACAAGTTGTACAGCAATATGAAGCAGCACCTGAAGTAAATAGGAGAAAAGCTGCTCTCCAAATGAGAACGGAAGTCAGTAGCCTCTCTGAGCTATTTCTAGGACTTCCAAAAAAGCTTGCCTAAAGTCTGAAAGACCAATCAGTGTCTCAATTTGGAAGCAAACAGCTATCAGTAGTTCTGATAAAAATGTAATCAATGGATGCTGTCTAGATAAGGTGCTCTACAGAGCTATTGAAGAATTACAATTGTCCTCTTTCCACTCTTAAGCAATCCATGGAAATGCCAGGATATTTTCAACCATCATGTCAGAGCTAGCAATGCATTCTGTTCCACCTTTTTTCTTCCATCAGGCAAGAGAACAAAGAGATCACAGCTCACCCCAAAATCTTAATACCTTTTTAATGGAGGCTTAATTTCACTTGCTATTTCAACATCTGGAGACAATATATTATTTCGTATGGGAATAGCAAGCCAAATCAGTCATTGCCATATTATCTGGCAAGTGCTTAACAAGTCTTTCGCAGGATCTTAGCAGTATACATATTTGCTTTATGAGGAATGACATTCTTTACTTTTTTTGAAACAACTTTTCTCATTAGGACTCTGTACAGAGTGAAAGCTGAAATCCTTGTTCTAGAACTTTTTAGATTCATCCAAGGAAAATAATGGTCTCTGGAATAATAACAGGTACCTTCTGTGGTTGCAGAGTTAAGTTTCTGATCTCTACATGCACTGCTTATGGAAAAAGGCAAGGCAGACCAAATGAAACTGGAAACTGCCCTAAGAAATACCACAATTGAGTTTGGTAGTCTGGTGATTGACTGTTCTGTACCATGAAACACCACTGAAGTTCCTCAAGGTCTATGATCCAAGATGTGGTAGATCATGGACTCTTACAGGGCTGGATAACATCTTAGCTAAGTGCCATCCTGCTCCTTCTACTGCTTCTTAGAACCATACAAAAACAGAAAGGAGAGTG
This sequence comes from Crocodylus porosus, assembly GCF_001723895.1. Taxonomy (NCBI): domain Eukaryota; kingdom Metazoa; phylum Chordata; order Crocodylia; family Crocodylidae; genus Crocodylus; species Crocodylus porosus. Next base: position 57,960,218 of record NW_017728909.1, on the reverse strand, counting down.
CAAGTAGTGATGTTACTTATGCCCTTCTTAATTGAAGAGGGCACTCTTGGGCCTGAGTACTTAGCACCGGACCTTCTAATGCTCTAACCCAGTGGTCTCCAAACTTTTTTGATCGCGCACGCCTATCAGTAAAAAAATTTTTGAGCATGCACCCCTACTATATGTATATTTATATAAATATAAGTAGAAGTTCTAATATTTTCTTCCCACACCCCAACAGATTGTCTTACGCACCCCCTGGGGTACATGCACCCCACTTTGGAGACCACTGCTCTAACCAACAAAGACAGTACTCCATCCAGCACTGGACAGATTCAAGATGGATTTATGAATGAATATTACCTCTGTCACAGCTTGTAAAAAGGATTAATGGAGTTTATTTGGCTCTACCTGCCTAAGCAGTGACCATTATTAAACTATGGCTAATAAGTCACTTATAACCTTGAGTTCCTCCGAGAGTCTTGTTGTAGTTGTTTAAATGTCTAAGCCAGGGGTCGGCAATTATTTCGGCCAGAGGGCTGCTTAACAAGTTCTGGTTATCTGTCAATGGCTGCAAAGTTAGCCCCCGCCCTGCCCCACCCCACCTTCTAGTTGCCATCTTAAGACTGGAAGTCCCACTCCTAACCCCTGACCATTGCTACCTGAAGTCCCTCCCCTTGCCTCAGAGGTACTCCTTTTGGGAGGCGAGAAGAGAGGAGTGCCATCTTGGAACCAGAAAAAAACCAAAAAAGCAAGTCATATACTAAATAAATAAATCTACTATAACATTTTTTATTTTTAAAAATGTCTTGATTTATATGCATTTGCATAGCGTATATAGAGATGATTGCATAAGAGTTCAAAACAGTTTTACTCTGGTATATTGTGTGTGGCAAGGGAAGGATAGGGTATTTCAGGTGTGGGTTGGGGGAGTGGCTGTGAGTGCGTGGCAGGGTGTGGGGAAGCGTGGGAGGGGTTCCTTGGAATCCCTGAAGTGTGCAAGTCCCCAGAGCGACCAGTCCTGCATGGCCCCAAAGCATGCAGCTCCCATTCTCCCCACCAAGGGTCCCTTACCTGAATTTCTGTGCTCACAGGGAGATAGGGCTGGGAAACAGTCATAGGGTTGCCAGGCAAAAGCCTCTGCCAGGCAGAAGCTTCTCATCTCTAGCACCCCCTACCTTGGAGCTAGGGGCAGGTCAGGCCAGGCTGGCATCAGGGCTGGTTGCTTAGCAACCAGAGCTATACTTCCTGCATGGAGGCACTGGCTTCCGGAGGGGCAGCCGAGGGCTAGGGCCCATGATCATTCTTTTGGCTCACAGAGGAGCCCTGTGGTGTCTGGCAGCCCAGATCCGGCCCATGGGCTAAGCTAAAGCGTAAGTCCCTATATCATGTTATTGACAAGAAAGTTTTCTTTTACCTTTTTTTTTTTTTTTAAAAACAAATCCTGTTAACAGTTATTAAAGACACAAGGTCACAGAGCATGTTACTGTAAGCTCATCCCATTCCTTACAGCACTAGCCACAATGAATCTGGAGATGGGCTTATACTTCAATCTGTTAAAGTATTGTACTTTGAATTCAGACAACCAGCACAGCTTTAATTCCCAAACTAAATAACAGCCAGTCATTGGAGTGTAGGGAGAGTGTCTATGTGTGCACAATGTCCCAATCCCATAGTCTGCAATAAGATGTAGTTGTTTGCCTCCCCAACCCAAAGCATATAGCACAATATACATCTCAGAAAAGTACTGAAAATAGAAAGCAGATTATTCAGACTAGAAATGCTCTCAGCTGGAGGAAATTTCAGTAAACAAGACATTCCTCTACTTGAAGTGACAGACAGGTCTGGTCCTGCCCCCAAGCTCCAAGTAAACTGACTCACACATTGTAATAGATATTTTAGCCTTGGCACAAGGACAAAAGGAAATTTTCAAGTACTTTTAAGCTTTCTTTTCCTCTGCAAATGGGAGCTAGTAACTGCAGAAAAACAAGAACTTATCCACATTTGAAATCATAAAGGGCACTCATCTGTTTTTTGGGGGAGGAGGAAAAAGAAGTCTTGTACCTCTAAAACATTTTATAATTTAGTTATGATGTTAGGTCATGTTGACAGAATGACTTTACACACTACAATATGGCTCATCAAATGAAAAGTTACAAATATTGTAACGTACATTACATGATAAAGATTTAGCATTCCTTAACTGTATAATTCTATTTAAATATACTTATTCACCTTAGCTCCAAACTCAACCAAATTTGCTAAGTTCTGCACAGACTTGGCGACCAGCGTCAGTGTTCTTGCAGCAGTAGGGGAAGGGGAATCTGAAATATAATGCTTAAATGCAATCAATTTAATCTAAAATGACAGTAGAAACAGCAAAAAAGTATATTCAATAGTCATACAGTTCAGTCATTATAAACAAAGTAATGATTCAGGAGAAAACTTATGACACTTGGTAAAGTCTGTTTTTTTAATTAAGATGACAAGGTTCCCTGGGTAAATAGTTGGAAAAATTGTTCTTTGCCAGCTTTCGGGTACAAACCACCCTTCTTCAGGCATATTGAGAGTCTGATGGTTAAATTAAATTAAAGATTTTATGAAATTCAAAAGAAAGGGCATACAGAAGGACATAAAAAGTTCACATACCAAATTTCCTAAAACAGTGAATATACTATTAATGTGCATGAAAAAGGAACATGATTACTGGGAAATCTGAGTTTTTGTGAATTAACTTAAAAAAAATCTTTCCACAAAAATATTGAAATGCATTAATTATAGCATCATGCTTCTCTAAATTAATCAAATATTTCAATTTTAAAATATACTGAATGAGAATTAAGGCTACATCTCTTTCCTTTCATTATACATATACTACTGATCATGCACATTTGACTACTAAGTTAAAATTAACAAGCCCTGCCACTTCCTTCTAATGGAAGAGGAAGACAAATTCACTAGTTTTTATCTGAATGTATGTGGTAAACTAATGTATATTACACAGGCAAACATTCTTATAAGACAACCTCTATAACAAGCCGTCAAGATTTCCTTATGCCTATCCCACTGCTACCTACCAAAATCAAGGAGGCAGGCAGCCAAATTCACAGACTACATGGGCTGGCCACCATTTTCACAGGCTTATTCTGGCAGTCCCCCTGATCCCTCTGATTGGCCAAGCGGTCCCAATGGCCCTGTCCTGTCCCACTGATTGGTCAAGGGCTGTCCACCATGCGGCCCCACCCCTCTGATGAATGGTCAAGAGGGGTGGGGTCACATGGTGGGCAGTCCTCTCAGCCAATCAGTGCGGGGGGGGGGAGGGCAGCTGCCATTTTGGCTACTCCCCTTTGTACCATCAGCTCTACCCCTCAGGCTGTGCAGCTGAGCCACAATAGCCATGAGGACTTTTATGTTTAGTTCTCCCCTGCCCTCCCTCCACAAATTTCACATACATTGTCTAATTTTGTGGACAATGCCTGATTTTGCAATTTCCACAAAATTGTGAACTGAGTAGGCCCCTACCCATTATCAGCAGTAGAGGACACTGAACATGCTGATACTAGATCACTATATGCCAGAGGCCACTCTTTATTAGTTAGGGTGAGCATCCACTCTTTATTAGTTACAGTGAGCATTGCTTTCTGTTTAAAAGTGGACTATTTAAATGCTCCAAAATTTACTCAAAAAGTCACAAAAGTTGCAGTTCATTACAGGAATGTTGGATAGGAACAAATTTGGGGACATTTGGAAAAGGTATTCCTGAGGTACCATTTTTAAGAATAAAATGTAAATAAATAAATAAAAACAAAAAACAAAAAAAAAAATCAACTTTTTTTTTTTATCTATTATCAATTTTTTATTTACTTTAAACTTTACTAACACAAAAGGGTTTTCAGACACTGTTGTGACTGGGTAGATATAATGCAATCACTGAACTCCAGCTGCATCCATGTACTATTAATTTGTATCCTATTCTGAGCAGTTTTTTCCAAAGACCTGTCTTGTGCATGTTTATTGCACTGAGGTAGGGCTGAGACCCCAAATTTCTATTTTTTAAAGCCTCCCAAATCCACATGCAGATTTTTCCTTAGAAGTATTGTCAAGAATATTAGCATTGAATAAATAGAAGATGAAAGAATCATTGTAAACATGTTCTCTAAGTAATTAAAACAATGCATGATCTAGACTAAAGCAGCTGCTACATGATTTTGGTTCAGTGTCTAACTATATCCTTTCCCTACCAATGTGGTCTGTTCCTAATATTTTCATGTTTGTTTTCAGTGCAAGACAAAAGGAGAATGGGATAGTATGGCTTGCAACCAAAAGACTGCTAGCATAGGGAATGGAAAGGATTTCGAGAAGGTTTGCACAGCTCAGCATGCAATAAATTGCCACTGCAATCAGAGCAAAGGGCATGGGGTATTACCCAGAATTCTTATTCTGAACTAGCTATTTTGGTATGTATCCAGGTATATCTCCATTAGCCATGGAGATCTGTCTGTATTATCACCACATAGCTGACTATCCTCAGAGTAAGACATCACCCTTGTATACCTATACAGACACAAGTTCCAGAACTAAGTGCTGAAATCAAGCATGCTTGATCTTTTACACTCCACATGCATCTCATCTTAATCTCAGTACTGCCAAAATGTCCTCATTAATATTTCCACCATTCATTACAACTATACATTGAACAGCAAGCAGTTAAATTTAATTCAAAACTGTGGAACACAACAAACAATGGTATATTTTGTTAACTCTTTCTTGTATCTGTTTTTAATGGCAATCCTTTTCACCATTTTCAGTAATTACTGTCAGCAACGAGAAACAGAGTTAAGGCTGTGTTCTGAGGATAGCATATAAACTTAACTTTTAAGTTCTAGCTTTCAGGGGTTTAAAATTCAGGGACTTTCCACATGTTAGAAGGGCATGAAGTCCAAATGGGCAACTTTAAATAAGACTTCGGCATTTAACATTTAACTAACGTATTATCTGAAGGCAAAAACAAAAGTTGTTGTAACCTACTAGAATAATATTCAAATTTACAGACCTGTCATTAAAACACTGTGGTGCATGTAGTATAAACCAGAAACAAGTCCTCTCAGTCTTTCCTGTTGAACCATATTTGCTAAGTCTAACTCAAACCAATGGATCTGGTGAGTATGAGGCAGCTACAACCTATTCCATCTACTGTACTTATATTCAGATTCTGGAGTGCATAATCACCTGAGATGATATTAAACATCCTTGGATTCAGGATGGCAGGGCAAATCAGTCGGAGAAAAACAAATCCACTGAAAAAGGAAGGAAAACATTTTATTCAGTAACAAAAGTCTAGTATTTAATGTAAAACCCATTTGACCATTTAAGCTTCAAGACTGTGGAAATAAACTCTGAGACAGACACGCAACTTATCTTGAACACCGAGAATGTGGTCATTTAGCCTCTTACTATGGTTTTACCTTTAACGCCACTTATTCTTCCACTGTGCCACCCTATGCTCTCACATCCTCACGATGAAAACGACACATGGCACTTTTGGCATAATAGCCTCGTTATCCAAAACTAAATATTTTGGCTATAACTCAGCACTGAAATAAATCAGATTGTTGAAGGGTGGAGTTCTGTGATGTAGAATTGTAAGGACAATATAGGTCCTTCTTCTACGCATCTCACCTAAATCATATGCTCTTGTTTAAAGGGTAGAAGAAACCACTAGCAAAACTGCCAGCCCTCTCTTATCAGATAACTATTCATATTGAGGTGATCCTCCCATCTCCGCTTTGCAGCTCAAAAGTAAATTGCTCAAACAAAGTAACAGTAGTGACAAAAAATGCTAAGGTTATGTTCCTATTTTCTCTATTATAGGATGCTTATTGAAGTAAATTATCTAAAAGAAAAGGACTTTCCCATTTGAATTTTCAGCCACTCAGAACGTTTCTGCTGTTATCTACACCAGCTAGCTTTTTTGTTAAAATTACAAGCAAATAGTTAAGTTCCTCTGAAGTAGCTGGATCAGTATATCTTCCAACTAGAAGCTGAGCTGCCTTTCCAAGCTCAATTCCTGATGTAGCAATATAGCAATTAAAGTCTTTCTCCATCTACTTTCTGTCCTGCAATCCATTTCTTCAACTTAAATTCTAAATGATGTGGCAGTAAAGAGGCACTCTTTTAGTTTTAAGTATTAAACTAGGTCACAGGACAGCTTCTAAGCAACACTTGCATGCACTTTCTCTATTTTCTCAAATGCAATATACCCCCAAATAAAAACCACACCTTGTTTTAGAAGTCAGAATGTAGAGAAGAAAAAAAATGTCCAGAGTCATGGCTGACTGTGTAACACAGAGTAAGTCCTCATGGGAACAGAATATCCAGAAAATACGGCACCAGGAAGTTTCTGGTTCCAGCTGCCTCACCCAGATTGTCCCCCAATAGCGTCCAGAAAATGTGGCATCCATATTCCCAGGAGGAATTAATCTCTCACACAGTTACACTCCAGACCCAGGCAAAGGCAGTAGTAAGACTGTTAACTCTGTAAATACTGCAAGTAGTTCTTTATAGAAGTTCCTGTAAATAAACTGGTTTTTTTTGCATCAAAAGCATCATCAAGATACTATTCGTAGTTCACTTGCTGCTTCAGGCACAAACTACAGTGCTAAGCCAACAGCTCTGAGACAGTTACCACAGGACTCTACTGTCTTGGCACCTGCACAGCATGTACAATGTTGTTTCTTTCCAGCAAAGAAATCAGCTTCTCCACTTAAAATATGTACTCCAGTTTGGGAGGGGGGAAGAAGAGGACAGAAAGGTGCAAGTGTACGTGAGAAAATATGGTATCTCTATAAAAATGGTAGAGATTGGCAGCTTTGCATCCAGTATCTAGCAAAGGAGAATCTCTTCTGTGCTACAACCAGCTGCTGTAGTTTTCTTCAAATTGGAAGATGGTAAACATACATTGCTCCTTTGCAATATAAAACATCTTTTTAGTATACTTGAGACCTTCTCCCATTGCATTTTTGGTTAATGAAAGTACAGTAATACTATGACTAATGAACAAGATACCACAAAGTAAACAAGGATTTGCTTACAAACTCACTACTTTGCAGATACTGTCCACATGCATGCTCTTCTCATATGGTAAGTGAGATAGAGCCTACCATACAGGCAGTCTTCAATGGAAGTGGGGTAAGCAACTCTGTATCTACTAAGAGGAATACTGCACATGGGGTATTCTGATTGTTTCATCTAGAACTTGTGCTTATATACGATAAGGGATTTTTTGTTTTGTTTCTTACACACAATATTCTGTGTGGTGTAACTTCTTAGTACTGTAAGCCATCATGTCATATCAGAAATAAAACTTACAGACTTTTAGGCGACAAACAGAAATTACACGTATACTAGTATAAGTGATTAGTAACCAGTTTCAATCTGTAATACCACAGAAGTTCAGTGCACATAAACCTCTTTCAAAACGGCTGAAACTGGTTTAAGATGAACCTGGACGGATGTCGTATCAGACTTAACTAATTTAGGTTAAATTGGTTTACTGAACTTCTGTTCCAGATCCCCTCCAAATTCAAGTTAAGCCACAGTCCCACGGCATCCTGCAATGCTTTGCACCTCTCCCAAAAACCCCATCCCACCACTGCAGGGTAGGTGGGCTAGCCTTAGCTCAACCTGCCTGCTCCAGCCAAGCAGGAGACAAACTCTAGGATACACCACACCCTTCCCCCTAGCTTCTAGCCTGGGCCACTGCAGTCATGTGGCTGCATTTCCGAAATCAAAACTGAATGTCTGTTCACTTGATTATTGGGTCAATCTATGTTGCTTAGACTAACCTGTGAAGATTAAGTCGATTCAGCCGGCTTTTTGACTGCCTGTACTTATCCTTACAAGATATATGAAATGGCAAGCGACTTACCTAACAACTCTAGTTCTCATAGTAGTATTGGTTGGCCACTTGTTTTGGACAGACTTCTGCAAACATCCATAAATATATCTTAATGTCCTGTCAAAATAATACAGTTAACTATCTCATCACAGTAAGAAATTTTACGTACTGTTACAAGAAAGGGCAGAGTCTTTCACCAACAGAAAAGTGCATTTGTTTGCACAGTGCATAGATATTTCATTGGCATTTGTATTATGGCTCTGTGTTTTCTTTTACAAAAATGTTTAATTAGAGCCTGTATTTTATATTCTTACTGGTCTCTTCTGCCATTTTTAAACATGATAAAGTGAAATGTTTCATTGAGTGTATGGGACCCAGATAGGTGTTTAAAAATCATGGTGGGATTTTTCAGGCAAATATTACCAGCAGTTACATGAAATTTGCAGGAATACAATGCCCATTACCAACCCTGGAAGAGGAACATAGCACAAGGCAACAGCTGAAAAAGTCACCAACACAGCTTTTATGGTAGATGGCCATTGATAAACTTAGAGCTTTGATTATATCAAATGCTAGTAATGACATAAACTAACAAATCAAGGGAAGAAGGGAGAACCATCACAGAATGCTAACGAATACAGATATGCACTTTACAATTTAAACCACATAGAAACCTGGGAAGAGAAGTTACTTATTGCCAACTGGAATTCCTGTTGCCCATATGCACTCTCTTACTGTATGTATATGAATGTACTACAAACATTCAAGCTTGAACACTACCATGTTAGAAGTACCAGCAGAACATGCCCCAGCCTTCCCTCTCATGCTCCATGTCAAGGTGATAGAGGATGCCCTTCCTACTTTTCAGTTGCCTTTCATATGCTGGAGTTTAATGTTGCATCTAACTCAGAAGAAGAGGAGGAGGAAGGCAGGATGATATGTACACATGGATAACTTCCTAAAGAACTCCAATTACTGGAAATCTTTGAGCAGATATCGCTGAGCCCTTGGATCTACCAGTCAGGACAATTGTGGAGAATTTCTGAAGGTTTTCTCCTGCATAGTTAAAAAGAACACATATTCTCATGGGTTCCCAGACCCTTCAGATATTAGGGCTGTGAGAAGCTTCAGTCCCTGATTCAATTCGGCAGATTCAGCCCGATTCAGTGGCTAAATATCCGAATCAAATCAAGAGACCCTTTAATCTCTCCGAATTGAATCAGAACCCTCCTAATCGATTCGGAAAGATTTGACGATTCAGGCACAGACACAGCTTTAAATGCTTCTTCTACATGCCTCAAGGTATCAGGCAGTTCGTGAATGGTGAGATGGTGGGGCGGATGGAGTGTCCCACAGGAGCACGAGGAGGTCCCCAGCACACTCAGCAGCAGCCCAGAAGCACTTCCAGTCCACTTCTGGGTCCACCGTGGAGCATGTGGGCCCCCCCGCCCCCCACTCCACCATCACAGCATTCACGAGCTGCGCCTGGTACCTCGAGGTATATAGAAAAAAACATTTAAAGCTATGTCCATGGCTGAATCATTGATTCTCTGAATCGGCATTGATTCTTCAGATTCAGCTGAATTGAATCGGGAACAGCAATTGGAAACAACGAATCAAATCACCATCCCTGACTCGAGCCAAATCCAAATTGAATATGGCCCATTTCACACACCCCTATCAGACACAGAAGAACCACATTAAGATCTTATTGTGGATCTGATTTACCTTGGTCAGGCCCTTACAGAATCTCAACACTGCCATACAAATATGTGGCAGGTGACAAAAATTATAAATGGCAAGAAAGGCAAGCCACACAGAAAGGTTGAAAGATACGTTCAGCCTATAGAGAAGACAAGGTGGGATATGCTAGAAGTCTTTAAATAGCTGAAAAGCTACCATGAAGATAGAGAACATCTTTTTTTCAAATGAGCAGGAGTTACACCCATGGCCTGAAGTCACAGCAAAGTAGGTTTAGCCTCAGTATAAGGAAAAATGTCTTCACTTTTTAAGTCAGTGCAATAGATGGCCTAGGGGAGTTACGAAATCTCCATCACAAGCAGTTATCAAGAAGGGATTGGATAAGCACCGAAGAGATGATCTAGGAGTAGCTATGCACATTCTCCATAAAGAGCAGCAGTTAGAAGCCCTTGCCTCTTACCCACCCTCATGGATTGCAGGGAAATCATAAGAACAGCTCTGCAGCCCAGAACAGGCAGACACTGGGGAGGGCGGACCATGCTTAGCAGCAGAATTAAGCAAAGCTCCACAACTGGCTTAGTTATGAAAGAAGATGGGATAGATTTATAGAGGGGTTACAGAAACTAGAGTTCTGACTTGTGTAGACTATAACAGGCCTTTAGCCGTTTAATGATAGGATAGCAAAGAGTTGCTTGTATTTGCCTGACTTAGTTTGGTCAAGCAAAGAACAGGCAAGAGAAATGCTCAGGTGAGAGAATGTCACAAGGTATGAACCTTGTTAGAAAACCCAAGAAAAATGGATTGAGAAAAATTGGGTAAAATGTTGCAAGGTCACCTCAAGTACATTTATTTGTGGTCTAATTTTAGACAAGGTAAAGCTTATATAGTGAATAAGAATAGGCAGATAAATATTATTAGAGTTGCATCTATTAGGAACACTTTTGTATTTTATTTACCTTACCTAGTAAGCTTTTACATATTTTAGCAAAACAATAAAATATAAAAATCTGTGTCCACTTCTGGATTTTTCTTTTCAGTTTTGAACTACAGTTCTTACTGAATTGCCCAATTGTTAGAGTACCTAGCTAGTGCTATTTAGCTACTTTATTTTTGAAGCCTAGGTAAGATGGTCCTTTCCCTAATGAGCTGGCCATCTGTTAAAACTTTTTAAAGACTTTAGGACTTAGAAATTTTAAGATTAAATTGCTGTCAAATATTGATAAAATTGTTATGCCTTTAGAATTTAGATAAATGTGTATTTTATAAGTTTTAATTATTTGCTTGATACATCTTTTTTGTACTGTTTAATCATTTACATCTTTATTGCATTCCATTATTGATTTTAATATTAAAATTTATATACATTTTAATTATGGCAGGACTGGCTCTTTAAAGGTTTCTTGGTTCTCAAAACCATCTGAAAGTCAACACTTGGCATTCAGACTATATAATATGTGGAATTATGCTTGCTATCCCCCCGGGTTCAGTGCAGAACAATGGATGTTTGGTTTTACCAGGCTTTTGACCTTTGCCAGTTGCCATATGGGGCTGGGAAGGAATTTCTTCTCTTTGTGTTGCTACACGGGTCAGATTTAGGATTTTTCCCTAAGGCTGGGGATTTTTGACTGAGGTATCACAATGCTCCTGCTGGAACTTTAACCTAGAGGTTCCTGGTTGAAGGGTCTTGCCCCTGTACTCAGGGTCAGACAGGATCAGGAAGGAACTGTACCCATGATCACGTTGTTACAGATTGAGTGGGTTTTTGACTTCCTCTGTACTGGAGGATGACTTGCCTCCCCCCCCTGCCAACCTCCTGGATCTTTAAGGTACATTTTAACAACCCTTGCAGTGGTGGAACAACTTTCATCCCCTTACTTTACCCCTGCAGGTTAAGGTGCTTTTGGCATCTTCAGGCAATATGCTTTTTAGTTGTGCAACAGAGCTGGTTATGTTTGATGGATTCTTCCATGAGATGTTTTAGATAGGCTTGATCTTGCCTTGAGCAGGGGATTAGACTAGACAAACTCCAGAGGTCCTTTCTGGCTCTACTTTTCTATAATTCTTGAACTGAAGAACTGTAAGCCACAAAGGCCAGAAGTTGCCCTTTGATTAAACTGACAGATAAGTCAAACATTTGAATCCTAGCAGGTATTTTAGTACCGCAGGAACTGAGAACTCTCCAGGACAAGAGTTATTACCTGGCACCAGGTCAAGAATGCGTTCCATTTGGCCAGACAGAACTCCACTAGATGAACTTTTCTTTTGTGAATAAGGATGCCTCTGACTTGGACAGAGCATTTCTACTTAATCTCCAAGAGCCAAAAAAAGCCTTAAAGCTTTAAGATTTGGGATGGGATGAAGCAATCTTCCTTTGTCCTGAATAAGAAGGTCAAGCACCAGAGGCAACATGTTTTCTCACATGTTGCTAGCATAAAATGCTGAAGCCAGAACTTCATGCATGGACATGCAGGGGTCTGAAAGAAATTTGGAGTCAAGTCTTGTCTGACACTTCGCAGAATACCTGAAGAATCAGGACATCGGCAGACAGAGAGAAACAAGGAGCATCCCAGAATACAGAATTAAGATGACACTGGAGAGGGATCCCAAGCGGAGGCTTCCCTGAAATAGGACTGAATTTTGTTGACATCCATATGTATTTTAGACAACCTCAGTCTACAAAAATTAAAATAAAATCAGAAAACAGGGTCCTTGACCTCCTACTTCCAATGTAGGAACTTGAATCTCTGGGACAGTCTGTTCTTCTGTTCTGAAGGCCAAGGATCTGTACAACCTACATGTACTTGACAGCAAATGTACTCAGAGTTTTAGGTGGGCTGCTTAAAGGGAAAGATCTGTTTCACTGTCTTGCTTCTTGACAGAAAACATCACATCGGTATTGTCCATCATATGTATGTGAAGTCACTTGCATTCAGTACATTCTCTGAATGAACGGCTTTGATTTCTGGCATAGTGATAGAGCCTTATCTCCTTGGGCACTGACACCCTGTGCCTGAAGGTCATCAGCAAACGTTCTCCAACCTAATAGAGGCAACCGTCAAAACAATCACAGGCCAGAATAAGATGAAAAAAGAAAAGCACTCCTTCCTATACACTGAATGAATCCTTTCAGAAGGTCAGAAAGATAGTATTAACATTTGAATTGCCTGTAAGATATGAAACTGGCACTGCTGCAAGATGGGCATCAATTTAAATCCCAGTGAGCAGGGATAAGCTACAGTCAATTGTCTGGGGCGTATGTTCTCTCAAACAAAAAGAAAACAAAAAGAGGAAAGAAACTAGAAAAAGAAAAGATTGGAGGGGTGCAATATCCTAAAAATAATGACTCCACGGTAGAGGAGGGAGACTAAGATACAAAGCTGTACTGTACCTAACAAAGACGGTAGGCCCAACTAAAAGAATTTATCTGTACTGTTTTGCTAAAAAGGCAAGAGAGAGAGACAGAGAGAGAGACAGAGACAAAGGCAGAAACTCTTTGAAAGAAGGACTCCAAACCAGATTTGCAGGCTACACTGAGCACAGACCAGCAGACTGCTCCTTCTTCAACCAAAGCAGTTAAGATGATATGAAGCACAGGAAGCAAACACCACATATTTTAACTCTAAGCAGAGAGCATGAGGAGAAATAGAAACAAAGCACACACTACAAGTACCACTAGGGGCTAAAAGTCTCCAAGCCAGACATGTTTGTGGCACATGCACACTCCACAGTGAGGATTCAAGTATGGACAATGAAAGGAGAAATGCAAAATTTCAGATTTTAAATGCAACTTGTGCTGGGACTATCACATTTTTATATTAACAGTATTAAAAGACCAAAAATATACAACCCCACTTAAATTCTCAACACTGAGCCTGATAGACTCATGAGGCTCAATATAGTCTTACTACAAAGTGATACCATGTTTCCTTTTCAGTGGGAGAAGCCAGGAGAAAAGCTGTAAGCAGCTGAGCTATTTGACAATTTTCTCCACTTAGAAAAAATGCCAGAGCAGTAAAAACAGGCTAAGTCAGGACTGTAGTATACTTTATTCAAAGGGGAGGAACCATCCCTGTTGAAAAGCCATTTTATGCATACGCTGTTAGAAGGCATTTGTGCAAAAGAGAATTCAATCCTTTGCATATAGACTTTTGTTTTTCCCCCATTATATAGTTGCATCTTAAGCATCCATACAGCCCTAACAATAGCAAAGGGCATTTTTTGTAGGAAAACATCACTTATGCAAGAAGGGAATTTCTGAATAGAATCTGAACAAAAAAACCACTAACTTACGGAGGTAATATCTCTGCAGCCATGAATATTTTCTCCACTAATTCTGAAAGTATACTCAGCAGATGTGTTAAGTTAGTGTTCACATCTTCATTTTTTTCTAACTTTGAGGGATTTAGCTAATAAAAGAAAAACACAGCAAGTTAAGTAAAAGTTCCTTTTCCAAAATATTGAACATGTTTATGCAGCTGCACGATTTATTAAACATAACACTAAAACTGTATTCTGTAGGTGTCTTGAAAACAATAGTGAAGTGAGCAACAGTACATAAGCTTCAAGTTGTGGAGCATGCCCCATGCTAGCTTCAGTAGCTGGTGGGGAAACAAAAGCAGAGGAGCATATTTTAACAGAACTCTTAGACTGTTACACGTGCTTGTTTTATATTACTTACAATTTAGGCTTTTGAGATTCTCCATCCCTCTAAAATAAACTAGCAGTAATATAGGTGAAATAATAATTAAACCTACCAATAATAAATTAGGGACCATGCAATTTGCAATTTTGTGGAAACTGCAGAATTAGGCATTGTCGGTGAGGTTGGGCAGTGTCCGTGAAATTTGCGGGGGGTAAAACAAAACAAACAATTTACTAAAAATAAAATACTGGCTTTCCAGGGGGAGCCAACGGTCTATATGACTGCTGTCATCTGGCGGCTGCATGGCCAGGGAAGAAAGGGATGGGGGAGCAACCAAGATGGTGGCTGCCCCCACCCCTCGTTGCTGATTGGCTGAGGGTTGCCTATCGTGCAGCCCCATCCCTCTTCACCAACCAGCAGTGAGGACAGGGTTGCATGATGAACAACTCTCACAGCCAGTCAGAGATGATGGGCAGGGCTATATGACAGACAACTCTCAACCAATCAGTGGTGAGGGGTAGGGCCATTGGGAGCCCTTCAGCCAGAGGGGTGCGTGTGTGGGGGGGGAGGAGAGGGTGCCATGAATTGATCCCCTGACATTTTAAATAAAAAAAATACCTCCAGTAATTTTAGCTCTACAGTCTCTGAATGGGTTATCTTTTGGGTCATATGCAATCTAATGAAGGACTATGGAAGAAATTTACCAACTGGCTATCATGATTCAATTTTCAAACCATATTTCTTTAAAATGTACAGAAACAGAGCTATGTATATTTTTATGTTAAGTTCTAGACAGTCTTTATCAAATTCAAAGTATTTTACTTCAAACGTCTAATCCATGGCATTTTTAAAGTAATGAACATTTATTTTCAGAAAAGTGAATATATTATCTTAAAGCTAATAAATGATACAAAATATGGAACTGAACTGCTGTATAATCTTTTCTTCCACAAATTAAAGCATTACAGAAAGTATATATATATATATATCAAAGTTCCCACCTCACAAGACTGCTTGCTTTCCATTATCTTTAAAATAGAGTCTTTCAGCGCATGATGAACAAAACGCGTTGCTGTAGCTTTCATATACTGCTCCATAAGGGTGCTTGCAAGTGTGGTAGCGCGAAATAGGGTTGTAGCTTCATCTGAACAAATATATAACCATAATTTCAAAAGGACAGAGAAGAGAAAATGAGCAACCAGAAGCAAGAATTAAGCTCCTAGTAGCATGTGTATTCACAATGAGTGGAAAGGGGGATACACTCTGTCTTTGAATTAAAGTTTTTTCAAGGACATTTTAGGAAAACTACATACAGCATTTAGACATTTGTACTGTACCTTCCATGCTGATTTCCCTATCATTTAGTGTTCGTAAGAGCAATGACTCAAGTTTTTCATGAAGAAAAATCCTCAGTAAAATGCTGGCCAATAGTGTTCGGTCCTGTCCACATACATGTGATAAGGCGTAAACTACATGCAGCTCCTTCTGTAGTATAAGCTAAAAAAAATAAATAAATTTTCTCTCTCAACATTAAGAATTCTCCTAGCACCACTGCTTCAGGACAATTAACAGGAGTTTATTGCTATTAATATTTCTTTATGTACTGCTTGGTGAGTAGCATGTTAATTTCATAAAAGAGGTGTAACAAATACTCTGTTTTAAAAGGCCAAACAAGATCAATCCTCAAGTACGGTTAATAAATCACATAGGCAGGGCATTAGTACTTTTTAAATTAGTGATTTTTTTAAACTGTCAAAGTAAATACCTCTTTAAATTCACTGTACTCCTCTTCTGGCATGATTTTCTCCATTGAATATCGTGCTCGAACTCGCAAAGATCCTGGTTCAATACCTTTTAATGGTATGTGAGAACTGAGCTGAAACCATTCATCTGTTGCGTGTCCTTTTTGTAACCGATTTAATTGGCAGCGCATAAACACTTGGAAAAAAAAACAGTCCTGCATAAGTTATTCCTAGGAAGGATGACACTAGTATTAAATATATTTAATCTGAATCTATGTGTAACCATTATTGTATCTGAATAAAAAGAATTATAATTCTACACTGCTAGCACATCAGATCACATACTTCTGAAGGCTTAACAGGTTTTAAATAAGTGAAAAATTCTTACTTGTTAATTTTGAGGTAGAACCCCCTATTTTCCATCCTACAATAAAAGTACCTTTATGTTATACTATGAATGAGTCCACCCACCAGGAAACGAGAAAGCGTGTTAAACATTCTGGCTTAGGTAAGGATCATCCATTTTCTTCCAGTTAATATATTCTCTTTACCCTAAAAAGATAGAGATTACTAAAAAGACCTCAAATTTCCCTCAGCTAAATTTCACTTATTACAACTAATCCTTTCAAACTTCTGCCTTCTGGCCAAGGCTTTGGCCTAAATAACAAATAATTTGGTTTGAATGGGCTATTGAAATAGAAGCCATCTCTCAGTCACTATTAAAACTAATCTTTGTCACAAGAAATGTGCAGAAGGAAAAGGTCAGTAAACAAATTATGCTTTCCAGAAGAGCAGATGATTTGCAGCTGATCTAAATTCTGGAGCAGAGCATTCATTCTTTTATTTCACATCAAGGCTTTGCTACAAGTAGTTTCTTACGTTTATAGAGGGGGTAATACTGAAGCTAACAACACTCTCTCAACAACACAACCATGGACAACAAACTAAAGCCCCAATAAAAGAGACATCAGGAAATTCCTCCAGAACCTGAATTATGGCAGGTGAGATTCAGGTCATAAGGGATCATCCCCTATGTTCACCTGAGGATGTCCTACTGCCAACACAGAGATTTTCTATTGCTATTTCCAATTACTCATGGCAGTGCAAAGGTGAGGTTAAAATGCTGGCAAGAATTGAAAGTGTGGGGAACAGGACCAAAGGAGATGCTTGTACTTTCTACACAGCAGAAAGCTAGTTCTGCAGAAAACAAACCTTTTTGTTCAGTCAAGCAGATATGAAGACTGTGGGAAGCATAGATTTGAACATACCCAAAGTGAAATAAATTCAGTGCAGCTTTTTAAGAACAGTTTGCACTGACTCCCAGAAAATAAATGAAGGCAGGGAACAGCATACAGAGAAATAGCAAGTGAGGACAGCAGACAAAGAAAACACATGACACTGGGTGTGGCATATATCCTAGACTTGGTGCCTCCCCCCTACCTGATATCAACAATCAGCTGAATGTTGGGATTGGTCCTCAGGGGCTAGGACACAGCTGCCCCTTGCCAAATCCCAAAATCAACAGATCTCTGGGACTAAGGGAGGTGCAACCCCTGTGCCTAGGACATAGCTGCCCCATGCCTAATCCTATGATTCGGGGGCGGGGGGGGCAGCCCCAGATATTGAACCTGTACCCAGGACACAGCTGCCCCCTACCCACTGAAAGGCACACCACTGAAACCCAGCAGTGAAGGATCAGTTCCGCACACACCAGCAACTTGAAAAGGCAATGAGGACCTTCAAACAGCTACAGATCACAGAGCTCCCCGATCCTCAACTCTGCACAATTTTTGAAGGGCCATGGGACAGTCACCTAAGGACTGGGGAGCTCCCGATAACCAGCTGCACAACAATGTTCTGAGAAATTTATGCTCATCTCAAAAACTGAGCATTTTGCTATGCATGTCTGCCATTGGCAGCACACGCTATTTTGGGGACTCAGGTCGCAATCATGAGATTACATTAATATCTGCCACTGGCCTAAAGCACCTACTTTCTCAGCTTTCCCAAAAGATCTCTCTCCTTTTCAAGTCACCTGTTATTCTCTCTGTTGCATTAGAAATAGCAAAATGCTTTAGAGAACTAAGCAATTCACCATACTACCAGGTTTGGAGAGATGAGAAAAATAAACGGAAGTTAATCTAAATGACACATAGTTTTTGTTTTGTTTTTAAGATCAGGATAAGATTGACTAACTATTTTCTCTTGCTTTTTTGGTAGGCACCAAACTATAAGAAAGGTTATTCTGTGATAAATTTCAGGAAACACAGAGGATACAAAATATCATTTTGATCAAGCTATTGTCCAGTTTAACTGCAGTTAACATGGGAATATGCTGATTCCTAAATCATTTAAAAATGCTAGTAAGAGACTTATAAGAATATCAGCATAAATATTCTGATAGAGAAGATGACAACAGCCGGTAGAGAAACGCGTATTGTTGAACAGTTTTGTCAAAACTGACAAATTGTGGAAAGGGTTTGGAGAAGGACACAACTCTTTTACCTTTCTGTAATATAAAGACCTACTATAAGAGAACAAGACTTACATATATCTGGATCTTTGCTTTTCTTTGTTTTGTTACTAAGGCTTATCTCAAATCTGTTGATATCAGATGAAAGGTCACTGGAGGAAACAATTGGAAAAATTGTGATTAATACTGTGCATGTGGTATTTTAAAATGATTTGCTAAATGTTCAATTGCCTTTTTTTCTAGGTCTTAATTTCACCATCCAGAGTTAACTACTAGTGGCCATACATATGCACTTAGTTATAGTAACACAAAAACTTAAGACAACTGAAAATGTTGCCCATGAATTGCCATGCATTTATAACTGAAAAGGGTAGACCTTAGACAACTGGTAATTTTAAAAAGATAGACATGAAAATTCAATGGTTCCTAAACAGTAATTAAACCGAGTAATTAAAAAAGAGTCAGACTTACTCAAAAACAAATTCCTCTGACCATACAGGGTTCTGGCCTTCCCTGATATGCGTTTTTGCTACCTGGACACTGTTCAGGTAGATATTGCAATAAGGATTGGTGAAGTGTTTGACTGGGAGCGTATGAGCTTCTTCCACATGTAAAATTAGACTGCTGACCTACAGAAAAGATACAATTTTTGTTTGTTTGTTTAACCAATAAGCCATGGGAATTAGTTTAGATAACGAACACAGAAAGCAAGTAGTTTCATTTGAATCGGGAACATCAGCTTCAGAGAGAGGTTCAAGAAACATTTGAAGAGAAGTCATGAAACAAGCAGCCAACAGAAAAGTTCCTTCCCCTAGGCCCTCCCCAGTTAGAGGCCAGCTTAGGCCATTAACCAATCATTCACTAATGCCTTCAATGACTGTATGTAGAATACAGTCCCATAACTTAACTGATTTGCTATATAAACACATTTCTTTCTCAGTTTTAAAAATATGCTGCCTTTTAAACTCATTAATCTGGTTTTTTTTACAGTAACTATAAGTGCCTGATCTATTATATCTACATCATTCATTATTTTGCAAACCTTTATCATGCCCTCTTAATTTTCTCCTCTCTAAAAACACTCCCATACTTTTTAAACACTGTCTGAAAGTTTTACTTCAGACATTATTATCTTCCATCTTGAAACCCCATCTTTTTCTGCTATATCCTTTAACCTTTTGAGATAAGGTGTTTAAAAGTAAAACATAGTGGTCTAAGTGAGAGTAAACTGCTATACAAAATAGAGTCGCATTTTCTACATTTTCCCTATTCCTCTATGTATCCTAACATCCATCATTTTTGTTTTTTGACTGCTACCAAATAACGATGGCCATGTCACTCCCCTACCACATTGTTACCATTTTAGAGCTCACTAAAGTATATGAGTAGTTCAACTTATTCTTCCAATGTACATTATATTACTTTTGACAGCCTTGAATTTGATTTGTCATCACATTGTCCACTTGTTAGCATTAGGATCTTCAAAAATTAAATTAACATTCTCTTAAAAAAAAAAAAAAGTATTGTATTGTATACCTCAAGCCTCATCTCTTTAAAGCAAATTGTTATAGTATCTTAAAACAACATCAATCCAAGTATGGAAAAAACCTTATGACATCTCAGTGTCAATCTTCCATGAAAAAAGTCACGGTAGACTCTAGTTAGTTTACCTAAGGGATATAGTTTAATTTGCTGCTTCTCCTCCAATTCCCTTCACTGGCCAATCATCAATTTCTTATAATTAGTCCTGTTGCATAATTTGCTACAATTTAGATCCCCTTTAGAGTGGTGAATTAATGAGCATTTACTGTATCCATTTATTCCTATTAGTCTTCTAGCTTTGAGCCAATTTTGGCTTATCACAGTTCTAATTAAATGACAAATAAATTGAAGATGAAAAGAGAAATGCCAAGATATCCTAGGTCAATGTCTATTTCTCCTCAAGTCCAACAAAACAGAAGAGTTGGTGGCATGTAGCAGAAGACTTAACTTTTAACAACAAATGGCAAACAAAGCTAGTAACATTTACAAAAGTACCCAGTCACTTTTGAAATTTTGAATCAATTGTTTTAGGTACCCAGAAAGTAATGCCTAGCAATGAATCTAAAACATGCCCACAAGACAGTCTTATTCTGTGCTGCAACCAGTTCTTGTGATACAATTTATTCAGGAAGTTTAAACCTATAAAATATATATGAAGTGTTTAAGGTGGTTTCAGAGTAAAGTTTTCAGCTTGATCAATAAACTTTCAGAACTCTGAAAAATATCTGTAACAATTTTACCTGACGCAGACGTTTATTGGATGTCCCTGGACTGGTTTTTCGTAAATTGCAAAACATTTGTAGAGCTTTCATCCAGTCCTATAAAAGACATGCAACAGTGGTTTAAACTAAAACAAGTCTCATATTACATACTGTATGATAGATACAACCTTTTCACAATCTTTAACTATTTTAACATCTCAATCAATATTTCTAGACTTTTTCTTTATAAAAGTTACGTAGAATTCTGAAGTTTGCTTAGTTTAGGAGAGAAAACAATGTTATTCCTTATTCAGTAGAACTGATTATTGGTGTCTACAAGTGAAGAGGATTTTTTTCTAGAAACATCAAGTATTACTAATGAATATACAGTGTGACCTTAACCAATTTTCCACCCTAATGATATTGTTTTAAACTACACATTATATACACAATCAAGCAAGACTTGGTTATTTCTGAGTAAATCAGGTTGCTTAATACACCGTTCTCCCCATCTCCAACTCCCGAAGTATTTTTGACTCATTTCTAGGTGCAAATATAGCAAAAAACAAAGCAAACGGGTGTGAAGAAAGATTAAAGGTGAAATCTTTAATCCCCCTTCTAGCTCCTCAGGAAACCATAAAGTTGTCCTTTATGTAAGGTTTCCTTTTGCACAGTAGAATTAATGGGTTGTGTACAAAGCCATAAACCATGCTGTATGCGTTATATTCCTGATTTCTCTGGAAACTATATTACTAGAGAAGTCACTCCTCAGCATGATGACAATTGAGAGGCTACTGGAACACAGCAAGAGTCAGAGCAGATTTCAGGCTTCTAAGTGATAACCTGAGCTGGGATCAGTTTGGTTCCCAGACAGGACAGCAGAAGGTGGAAAATGTGTTGGAGCCTCCCTCTCATATCTACTCAATATGCACAGACCTGTCAGTACAGCTGATAATTAAGCTTCAGACCAACAAGCATTCAACCTGCATTAGTAGGCTATATCATGTTAGTCACAATACTCCTATAAAAGTTTCAAATGTATCCAAATTTTTACCCCACTTGATTATCCTGTGTATTCAACATAATGACACACACAACAGGCAGAAGCTATATTAGAATAAAGCAATGCCATAAGATTCAGCCACAACATTCTTTTAAACTTTTCTCAAGAAAACAAGTTGGAAAATAAGGTTATAGCTTTTAAATATTCCATAATAGGACAAAAAGCTTTTAGACTAGGACTCCACAGGAAGTCTGTCCAACTTAACTATTATTTGTCTGTCTTTCATAAATGTTGTAGCCTTTGTGATTAAGCCTGGAAAAGGAAACTTACACAAGGCTGATGGAATTTAATTAAGTATTTTTCTAAAAATGAATATTCTTTACGTTGTATCCGTTCTTCCCGATACAAAAGTGGACAATTACTAAAAAGAAAAAAACCCCATATTTCTTAGTTTTAAAAACTGCCTTTTCCAGGGCCAATTAAATAGGTCAAATTCACCAACACTATATACATACATCATGGAAGAGGTAACAGTGGAGGTACTAGAATGCTACCCTATCAATCCGGGAAGCAAATGAAATGTGTTACCATTAAGTATTAGTTAGCTTGTTTACTTGAGTTGTAACTAAGTAAGCATACCTTTTGGTACCATTTTTCTTCACCAACTCAAACATTGTCATGCCTTAGCATTTCAAGGAAATTATGAGGAAACAGCAGCATTAACATTTGTAACTTTGCAATGCTAGAAGGGACTCTGAAGTACAACTTGCAGAACAGTTCACATTGTAGCCTAATTTCTCCATAGTTCATTGATTTTAGCCCAAAATACTGTTTTCAAGTTTTCTTCATGTGGAAAACAGATCTTGTGTACCCTGAACTATATCCATACACAAATCATATTAGGAATACAATAAAACCTTGACTAGAATAAGCCATTATGGGATACATTTTCTAAATCAGAATAAATGTCTGAATTCAAATTTCGCTTAGGGCATAAAATTAAGTATAGAAGTGCCCTAAAAGTGGAAGGAAGCACCCGATTCCCTCCTCCTTTCCTCTTTTTGTTTGCCTCCCGGTAGCATCAGAACACACCTCTGTAACTGTATATTTATATGTGCCTACAGATCTTAATTTAGCAAAGTTCTAGAATATGTACTGATAAAACTTTAAGTACAAGTTAATATGATTTACTGAATCAGGCTACAGGAATTTTTTTAAAATTTAAAATGTGTATAACTTGTCTTTAAACTGAACTGCTGCTAAAATATTGCCATGTTAAGTGAGATGGGGGAGTATTATTGAAAAGTAGAGGTGAGAAAATGCTAGACCAAGAATAGGGAGGCAGACGAAAGGGACCAAAGAAACAAACTTACAGGAATACAGCTATGCTTTACAGTATTTTTTTGAAAAGGAAGCTCAGAGAATGCTTTCACACATGGGAGAGGAATACAGAGGAAGCATAAAGAAAGGTAGTTTATATTACACTGGCAAAACGTTCTGGCATGACTGGGAAGGAACAGACTTCAGAGTGTTAACATGGTCAATGGGGGAAAAAAGCTGTTCCCCAATTCCCTGGTTAACCTCTCCTTTTTACCGTGAACTAGGTTCTATAAGAGCGTTTCACTTTGATATCTCTTATAAGTGGTTGAAGTAAGGCCCTCTTTGCATATAATTTATACTGATTTAAATGTTATGAGTTTGTTGATTTTTTTTAAACCATGTTTTAAGTTTTAACCAATGTTTTAAACAGGTGTCAATGGAGTCTACTATCCTCAAAACTGTCATAACTGGCAAAAATTCTGCCCCTTAAAACAATCATAATACAATAATGATGTTGGTTACCATAAAATTGTTTAAAAAGATGCTTCAGCTGTCCCCATGCATTTAAAATTTGAAAGTTACATATACACACCTGCATATATACTTATTTAAAAAAAGTAATGTTGTGTAAATCTGGCAAGCTTTTATATACAGACAACCAAAAATTTGTGTGTAAGTCAGGGATCAGCAAACTTTTGCCAATGTAACTCAGCTTGGCTCTAAGGTGGACCACCACTTGCAACCTAATTGCCGCTTGTATACCAGCTACCACAGCTTCCCTTCCCTGTGAATTTTGCCACCACCATGTGCTGCCAAATGCCATCACATCACCACGTTACCTTGGTGGGCCACAGGTTGTCAGCCCCTGATCTAAGTGGCAATTACTAAGTCATGAAAGTGGCATTTTGGCACTTACGTACAGATAAAGATTCTGTTTCCCAGAAGTAAAACCCTGTGCATAAACAACAATGTAATGTGCACCTGAGTATAAGTCCCAGAAAAAAAAAGGGAGCCCATGCTGTGTTCAATCCCAATACTGAGTGGCTACAGCACTTGCTTCGGAAGCCAGAGACCCAAGTTTCCAGATTTTCATCTTTATCATTTCTTTGCACAGCAGTCTAGCCTCCAGGCCACAGGCAAGCTATCCAGGTCTCTCACTGGCACGCCTTTGAAATTTGAGCCACTGCACCTTATATTTAATAGGTGCAGCAGTTCACCTATTAGGTATTACAAAAACGGATGGAGAACACTGCAGTGCAGCAGTTTCTGCTTCACCGAGAGCACGGCTCCAGCTTAGAACTCAGGCATCCCATCATTCCAAGGGAGTAGCCATCTCATTAAGCCACACCTCACTTTCTCTTGTCCCCATGTGTGCCTTTCTCAGCTGCACATGGGGTCATATTCAAAAGAAGCACCAGAGAGGATTTGGCTAGTACCTGACCTGTGGCATGGTGCTTGGCACACTACTGGGATCTCAGAAAGACGGTGGTTCAAAAGTTCCCTCCCACGCCAGGCAAGGAGGACCTGGATATCCAGCTTCCAAGGCAAATACCCTAATAACTTTGTTACTGGAGCTAAAACATGCAAGGGCTGCTCCCACATTAATCCTAGGATTTGGGCTGCAGATGCCAGTATGCATTCGTAAGGGGTGGGGGTATGTTTGGCCAGCAAGTGGCCTACTGCACATGTTCAGCCTGCATGTATGGTACATATACACATGCTATCAGAAAACAGAATTGCTACATACGCATAAGTTTCAAAAATGATACCGAGTACTAAAGAATTACCACTTCAACCAGGGTTCCACACACAGTAATGCGTGTTCACAATCGTATGAAGTGCTTGGGCTCTGACACCAGGAAGGGGACACTTATAATGGGCAACTGGGGATAGTGCTTGAACCTACATTTTGAGGGACACAGGGAGTAGATGACCTGTGATTAGGGGCATTTTCCTAAACATGTTTCCCTTCTCTCCTAAACATGAGTTCAATAAACTTCAAAAGCCTGAAAGCGACCAAAGACTGTGGTGTGGTTGCCTGACTTAAGGGAAGGAGGAGGCAGGGAGGACTGCAGAGGACAAGGCAGTGCTTGGACCCATTCTTTTGGGCTCCCAGAGCTTCAGGGGCATGATGAGGCAGGAAGTAGGGAGTGAGAACAGTTGAAAAGGGAGTGAGGACATAGCTGTCTGTCTGAAAGATAGCTTTTATTGAACAAGCAGTGCAAAGGAGCTTGCTGATAATAAGTACAAACAAAAGGAAAAAAAGGGGCCAGTAGAGTTATAGGTGCATGCCCAAGAAGTCAGTTACAGCAGTGTACTGGAGAGTGAGGAACAATGCAGTGGGGATACCTGGAGGACCAACCATACCAGTGCCACAGAACACTAAGTGTTCACACACAAAAATGGTCCAAAATAGTACAGTAAAAGCTCTGTTATCTGGCATCCCCCAGGAATGCGGGATGCCGGTCAATCAAATATTCCAGTTAATCAAATGTGCACTGTCTGGTGCACTCTCTGACATCAGTGTGCCAGGGGACAGGGAGGGGGGCCCCCACACAGGCTGCTTTTTCTCACGCAGGCTGCTTTGCCTTGGACCATGGGCCGAAAAAAGTGGTGAAAAACTCAGCTTGTGATGGCAAAACGGGAAGTCCCCTGGAAGTGGTACTTCCAGTTTTGCTTTTGTCGCATCGCTCGGATGCTGGTTAATAAAGTTTTCCGGCTAGTAAAGTGTCAGTTAACCAGCTTTTGCTGTGCTTGATTTTGCAGAAGTCCCATTTTAGAATACTTTTGAGCCATTCTAGGAAGATTTAAACCTTTTAAAACAAGCTTATACAAGTCTGCTGCAGGTTTAACCTATATTTAAACAACTCCAAATACTATCTAGGTCTATGCCCTTACTGAAACATACAGGTTCACAAAAAAAGACTTATTTAAATGCTAACTCTTTATTTAAGGAAAGAATTACTATTGTACTTATACACAATTAGTTTACAGCAGGGATCTCAGCCTCCAGCCTATGGGCTAGATCCGCCCATAGTGCCCTGTCCTCCAGCCTGCATGGCTCCCCATGGGTCTGGAAATTTGGCGGGCAGGCAGGATGCTCCACTGCTCCCCAACTGCCAAACCTCCAGACCTCCGGGGAGCCCCAGGCCCTGTGTGCTGGATCTGGTGCCTAATCTAGGCCTCTCTGGGACCTAAATCCCAATACACATGAGCAAATGTGGGTGATCTAGCCCTCAGGGCCTGATCCAGCCCCGAGACAGGTCCCAAGCCACTCAAGTGGCCTGCAGGGTCAAAACATTGAGCACTACAGGTTACAGCTATTTGATAAGTTTTATGAAATCATAAACCAACATCATTTTTGTATTATTACATTAATCTCCTAACAGTTTAACTTGCTTACATATTTTTTCAGATTTCAGAGGCAGAGTTAAGTTTTGGGGAATTGGTATGAAATAAGTAGGATAGAAACAAGCAGATAAAAGACCATATGCTATTAAATAAGGGATCACATTTCTTTTTATTTCCAGACTCTTGTTTTTAAGAGGCAGAATTTTTGCCACTTAAGAGAGTTTTGGGGGGTGAAGATTCCATTAAAATGGTTAAAACTTACATGGTTTAAAAAAAAAAAGACTCAGAAAATTTAAATCAACATAAATTCTATGCAGAGGGCCTTACTTCAACCACTTCTGTTTCAATTAAAAAAATTCATACTCTAATTGTTTTTGAAAATACGGTAAAGAAATTTAGAGGAATGATTCTGTTATAACTTCAAAGGCTCAGACAATATATACAATGTCAAAACACTGGAAGCCTATAAAATTATACTGTCTCAAAAAGCTCAAGAATTTATTCCTAAACGGTTACTATATCATTAAAAGAGTGATAGGGTAAAAGAGGAATTAAAAAGCTGAAGTTTTGAAAAAAAATCAATTTTATTTAATAAGTCTCCATGGTTTTAGATGAAGTTCTGATGCATTTAATTTGGTCAAATGAGGTCTTTAGAACCTGGATTTTCCATATGCACATTACAAATAGTATGACATTTAGCAACTTTTACCCAGAAGTGGGTTATATTACATGCGTCAAGGGAATAAGGCAGAGCTCTGCATAATTATTTAGCTTAATCAATGTGTATTTTTATACAGTAACAGAATATTAGAATTATATTGATAAATTAAATACTGGAGTATTACAAGATGATGTAAAATGCATCCAAGGTTGCAGAAAATACTATATAATTGTATATCATTTTAGAGAAGCAGTACATGGTATTGTACTTAGAGGCTACGTGACAAATGCTGTTCTCAATTTTATATTGCTGTGAAGTCATGGAAGTCCATTAGAGTGCATAAACCTAATAAGAGAATTTGGTCTTCACAAAGAGATATAGAGTAGCTCCTATAGGTAAAAGCTTAATTATAACATTTCCTGAATTTTGGGACTTACATGGGTATCACTAGTGTTCTCAAGAGTAATTTTTTAAAATGACTTTAAAGTACAAGTCCTGATACAGATACATTATCAGAGCCTGGGGTTGCAAACAACTGACCTAACAAACATGGTCATCTACCCTATGCTAAAATATGTTATACTGGTCAGGCAATTTTTGACAAAAAAACAGACTTCTGACTAGCAAGACACTGGATAAATGCGTCACATAACACTAACTTACAATGAAGAACTTTCTGAACAAGGCAGCTAATTCTAAAGTACCTTTAGCAAAAAAAAGGTCTTTCTAAAAAATACTAAGCTTGTTCTTCACTTCATTAATAGTAAGTCACTTTTTCTTTACTTTGTTTTGTGAATGTGCTGCTTTTTTAGGCTTAACAGGCCTTCTGTAAGAAACAGAATAAGCAATAAGTAAAAACAGTACAAGAATAAATCAAGCTGCCTAATGGCCCCCCCAAGGAGTTGCACACTAATTTTTAAAGTTTTAAATACAGTGGAAGAGGAGGGAAAATCTAACAAAAGAACCAAGTATACTACTTCAAGACTATGAGCTGTCGAATTTAAGTTCTAGTCAAGTGGTTCTCAACCTTGTTAGATTCAAGGCACCCCTCAGAAAATGCCAGCAGCTCTTAAGCTTTTACTCTTTTTTTATACTACAGAAAAATAATAGCAAAATTCTTCTGTTGTAAAAGAAGTCAAACTGTTTTTGACTTTATGAATTTCCCATTTTAAAACTATGAATTTACCTTGCAATTCATGTTTAACTACGCACACCTAACAGTGTTAATCTTGACCAGCACCCTATGGCATCCCAATTAAGAATCACTGTCCTAGTTACATGGATAGTTGCACCGCAGGGCAAAATGCATAGGATGCTGCAGGGAAAAATTTATACTCCTCCTGTATTTTGAGAAGTGGATTAAGAGCCCTTTTTGCCTCTCACTTCTTCTCCCTCCTTTTGCTCTAAGAGGTTTCCTTCCCAACTCTTAAGCATTTACTCCAAAAAGCCAAAACATAATTAGTCAGAAACTGGGCCTCTTTCAGAGCTGCTACTTCCTTCTTTTCACTGAGATGGCTTGCAAGACTGGGAAACCACAGAAAAAAACATACCCCGGTATCCTAGGGTTAATATTTCTCCATAAATTTCAAAAGAACTGCTATCCACCCCAAATACATGAAGTATATGGAAAGAATGCTTTCCCCACCAAATAGAGGTGATTTACTAAGCTGAAAGGCTACAGCAGGTTGGATAAGTAGCTGAAGTGCACTAGCTTGAAGGCTTTATACTGGTAACTGTCTACTTGTGGCACACATTTTTCTCACAGCAAACCTTTATTTCATTCACATCAAAACAGACATAAAAAAATAAAATCACAGTATTTTATAACAAAGGCTCTCACCTGGGCTTGTTCTGGAGTTTCTCCTGCAAAGTAAAAGATGTAATGCTCTTCACTAAAGTGCTGAACTACTATCTGAAAACAGTTTGGCCTTTAAAAAAAACATAAACAAGAGTTTTAGTAATGGACATTAACATCTTCATATGCCTCACCATCTGTTTTTCTTGTTGATCTTTGCCAAAATGCAAATATTTTTGCAAATATTTTTGGAAGTCTGAGCCATCACAGTTCAGCTGTTTGAATATAAAGAATTAAAATGAAACGCTTATTTTTTAAAACAATAGCCCTTTTTGCAGCATTCAAGTGAACAGGAACAGGAAAATGAATTTTGATGGGAAGTTTTTGAGAAAAATCTCTTTACAGATTATGAGCATTTGGGAATAAACCATACTTCATCCATGTTTGGTATAACTATTATGTTACAAAAACATTTAATAACAAAGGCTGAACCGTGGGCACACTTGACTTAGTTATATAACGCTAAGCACAGTAAAGATGGTATCTTTAAAAGTAAAAGCAACGCGCTAAGGTTCGCCGATCTTGAACATTCCCAGCAAATGTTTTAAAGGTGCACGGTACCACCAAATAGTTCCACATAATTTTTTTTCTTTCAAAATACCCAGGAAATTGCTTTAAGGCAATAAAAACTAGATTGCAACATACACAACTTTCATTCTACTGCTGTGGCATTAACACAAATTTTATATACTGTCATATACTAATTCTCACATACAGTACTGTACAATTTCTACAGCCTCAGATACACTTAAAACATCTTCTCTATTTACACTATTTCTTTTGTCACAATGATCCAATATCCTTTAGACAGACTTAAGTTTTCATTTAAGGCATGCGTTCAATTTAGAGTAAAAATGTGCCCCTGATATACAAAAAACCCCAACAAACAAATCACACAGTGTAGCCAATATGTGGTCAAATGACCATGTTCCATTTATGACTGAAGTCCAAAGTGTCACGAAAAAAGGTATATAACTGAATATTCACCAGACGAGCATGTAGTTAGGGAAAAGGACAAAGCCACAACTCCTCTCACACCTCACTCACCAGCCAGTGAGAGTATCTATGTCAGAGGTGGAAAAAATACAGCCCAGGGGCCTTATCCAGCCCACCAGGCCATTCTACCTGGCCCGTAGGGTCCCTAAAAAAATTATAACATTAATATTTTTTTCTTCTGGCTGCCTGTCAAAGATGACAAGAGCCAAGGGCGGTAGGACCCAGGGAAGCCGGTGGCAGGACCCAGGAGCAAGGCCCACCCAGCCCTGCCCAAAATAACTGCCTGCCCCTGGTCTAAGTGCATGAGTAAACTGCACCTTAAACAAGTGAAGTGGCCAGAAATATCTACTTAAGGAGGACTAACTTTAAGGCTTTGTAGTTTTGCCACAGAGAACCCACTAAGATTCTGTCCTCCTCCTAGCCAATAAATATTAATATTGGGCTTTCCCCAGGCAGTTCTTTTCTGTTTTTCAATCATGAGTATTCTATTTATTCTACAAGTCTTAACTAGGATTTAAAAAAATAATGAAAAATAATCCATTTGATTGTAGTGGTTTTCCATTCATGTCACAATGAAATCCCTCACATTTAAAAAAAAAAAAAAAGCTGGATAAGTATTTACTCTAATTCATTGTTTTATCACACAGGGCAGGGTCTTGAAAACATTGTTTAATTCCCAATGAACATAAAAGGTGTTGAGACATATTTTTAGCTGTGTACAAATTCTGTCTAGAAGTTCAACAACTGAACTCACTTATTGCCGACAATCACCACAACTCCTATTAATGGTAGCTTTTGAACATCAATACTTCAAGATGGATGTGCCAAATAGGGCCTTAATAGTACCTCTCTGCTTTGTATTATTAGGGACCTACTTAATTTGTAGGGGCTGCCCCTCAATTTCATGGGCAGAATGCAGGCGTGGGCATCCATTTTGTGGAGCACAACAGGCCCCCACGCCTGTAACTGGCTGAGAGGTCCCAGTGGCCCCACTCCTCACCGCTGGTTGGCT
Source organism: Crocodylus porosus (assembly GCF_001723895.1). Classification (NCBI taxonomy): domain Eukaryota; kingdom Metazoa; phylum Chordata; order Crocodylia; family Crocodylidae; genus Crocodylus; species Crocodylus porosus. The sequence goes on along the minus strand of NW_017728909.1, from coordinate 57,929,343 downwards.
GTGAGGGCTGCCTGTCATGTGGCTCTGCTCCTTGCCACTGACTGGCTGTGAAGGCTGTCTGTCATTAAGCCCCGCTCCTTGCTGCCAATTGGTGAAAAGGGGCTGGGCCACATGAAAGGCAGTCCTCAAAGCCAATCAATGGTGAGGGACAGTAGCCATCTTACCAGCAGCTCTTCAGGCAAGCAGCCCCCTCTCACCCCTTCCCTGGCCAGCAGGCTGCTGCAGCACACTGAAAACTGTTGGTTTCCTCTGGAAAGCCAGCATTTTAAATTTCCATACTCCCCCATACCCCATGGATTTCACAGGCATTGCCTGGATTTTGTGGGCAATGCTGGAAATCTGTGAAACCCAAGAAATTGTGAATTTGGTAGGTCCCTATGAATCTAGGAAATTAAACAGAGGGATGGCTGGTTGTTTTTTAACCTCTCTGCCACAAGGATTGCTATCCATGTTTGCTTATATGAATTAATTTCCATGCTGCTTTAATATCAAAGTGTTTCTGTGCTTGAAATTGACAGAATTTCAATTGTGAAAATGTTTTTGACCAACTGAACCTAACCAATGGATAAATGAACAAGGGAGTACACATTTCTTTGAAAAACTGAAAAATGACTGATTTTTCAGCAAAGTTCTAAAGTATGGAAAAACTTAATTATTCAAAAGGTGACTCCCATGAATATACTGTGTTCCATTTATAAAGGATGTAACAAACAGTAATGTACTCAAAAGCAGAACAAATATATTAATAAAAAAGCCTAAGTGATTTTTGTCCCTTATTTCAAGCTATAAACTGACGTGAATTTTAAATTTCCAACATAATTACTATTTTCCTTAAATGAGTTTAATGGAATACATGAAAATAAATATAGTTGCATGCCTAAAATAAGTTAAACAGTGTTCAACTGCACATATAAGAAAGGTATTATCATACCTGCCAAACAGACTGTCATGTACTCCATAGACAGAACACACACTGAGATCTATTAATCCTTTGGGTTTTGTGGCTCTTTTTTCACTTTCAAAATAAATGAGCTGGGCATCATTTCCCTCTAAAATAAAATACAAATTCTTCCACCGCTTTCCTTTGCCTGCAAAATAGAAAATTCACTTAGAAATTAATCCACTGTAATCTGATGTACAAATTGGTTCATCTGCTGTAGTCCACTAGAGACTGCTCTCTCTTTTCTTTTTTTGGAGAACAATGGCAGGGATAAAAGAAGATAATTTTTTTTTGCCAGATAGAAGTCATGGGACTTCGTTGGATTAAGTCATGTTTGAACTATAGAATCTCTTCAATGTTTCTCTTGAAAATATCTATATAAAAGTAAAATCTGTAGTATAGGTTCTCCAGCAAGTAGGCAGATTTTATGCAGTTTTGTAACGTAAGTGATTTCTCAAGTTAAATTATATCCATCATAATGATAAAGCTTCTGATTAATTAACTTGCATTATAAATTTACAGAACAAATAATTAAAATATGAGGTAAGTATTTAAGGAAAGGTTTTAGAAGAAAGCTCTTACTTTTTTTCAGAAGATAGCCTTTTTTGACAATATTTTTATAAAAAGCATCCTTTGTTTTCCGGCGAATAGTATTGTAGATTTCTTTTCCATCCACTGTATCATTAAATACTTGTTCTTGATGCTGATAAAAAAAAGAAAATAAATCACATCTATCAACATTTTGCAGTTTAGAAATACTATTAAACAATTCCACAGATTCTTTATTATATTCAAACTGGAATTACTTATAAAAAAGCCTTTATTTTAAAAACTCTTCCTAATTCTTTGATGCAATGTCATAAAAAGAGTAAGTTTTTAGGATGCCTCTAACTTCTTCCTCTAATTTGCAATATTGCAACTGATTAGATTATTTGTTATCTGATAATTATGATGTACAATGGAGGTGGTCTGTTTCTGCCTGCTAAGAAATACACATAGTCTATATATGCTCTTCTGAATAAAGAATATGAGTAAAGAAACAAATAAAAAGATGCACAGTTATTTTCTTTATCCAGTATTAATATTTGAGAGAAGCATTCTGTATAACCTTAGTACTATTTCTAGTTACTGCTGCTTATAGCTTACTGATGCCAGTGGAGCCTTAATATTTCAGGGAGAACTAGTAAGCAGCCCAGCAAGAAAAGCAAGTGTGTGGCACAGGCCAGAATAAAAGCGTACTGACTGAAGCACATCCTCTCTATATTATGTCCGTTTAAAAACAGGGCTATTTCTCCTTCACTCAGAGTTGCGCTCTTTCATGCTGGATGAATTAAACCCCAAAAAAGGATGTTAGAATAAGGAAACAATGTACAAGAAACAGAAAGAAATACTGATAAACAACAAAATTTGTGCTTCACAGGTCAAGAATGCAAGAATCAAAAATTCCCAGGAGCCCAGCTTTTCTCAGGTCAAAATACAGCACTGAAAAGAAATCAAAATAGTAAAAAGATTTAACCATACAAAGGAGAGAAAAGGAAAAAAATAAGTTTGATAACCATGCAATTAGGAAGGGGAAAGATTAAAGATAATCTATATACTACCAAAAATCTAAATTATTATTTTTCCAAAAGGTTTTTGAATTTCAACTGAGCAGCAAAAGCTGAAAGGCTAATGGTTATACGGGTTTGAAAATAATCATAACTGAGGTGGAAATAAACACAAAAAAGACATGAATCCATTCTACTCAGAAAGATCAGTATTTCTCTGATGCAATTTTTTTAGACATTGAAAATGTGGCAGGTTAGTTTATGTTTAGTAAAGCCAATAGGAAAATGTTGGCTAAAATAGAGAAGATGGGGATTAGTGCAAAAATTATAGCATGGGCAAGGAACTAATTGGGAGACACTCATAGGCTACTCTGAGAGTACACCATCGGGCAGGGGGCAGATTATTTTTGGAAATTTCTACGGGCTGATCTTATAACTAACCTTGTTAAATATTTTCATTAATGGTCTTGGCATAAAAATAAGAATGAACAATTTAAATCTGCATGTAACAAAGTGAGAAAAACAAGCAGCATTAGACTATCATACTGGATGACCTAGAAAAACTGGAATAATAAAAAAACAAGACAAATTTTAATAAAATGGAGAGCCAGGTTACAGACAAAGGGACTAATAAGAATTTTTGTGATGAGCTAGAAACAGCAGAGAATCAACACCAGTGTATATTAATCACCAGATAACTATAAGTTACCAATAGACTAGGAAGTGTACTATGAGCTACTAGGACTAGGAGCAACATCTTCAAACTGAAGCAGGGTTAATTTAGGTTGGAGATTAGGAAGAATGTTGAGTATGAGAGCAGTCAAGTATTGAAAGAGGCTATCTAGACTAACTGCAGAATCTTCATCCTTAGAAGTTTTTAAGAGCAGGTTAAGCAGACACTTGGCTGAGGCAGTTTAGTCAGGCGGTAATTCTGCCTTGAGCCAGAGGCTGGACTAGATGACCTATGATCCGATTATCTAATGCAACATAGCCATAAAAAGGCAAATTTTATTCTAGCATGAATCAGGTATGGTATTTCCATTAGTTATAGGAAAATATTACAGGCAGGCACCAAACCTTTCTGGATAGGGTAAATAAAAATATAAATATCATTATTACTACTACTAATAGAATGCATTTGAATTCATTTGTCTTGAACATGAGAGTCCAGAATCCTACACATTAGTCTAAGTGAGGCCTTACCAGTGCCTTGAACAGCACCACCACTGCCAATGACTACTACTACTAATTTCAGTGACTAAATTCTGGTTGCTCGTGTTGAAGACAGATGAATTCAAATTGCAACAGATGAACAAAGGGGCTACTTTACAATAATACTAAAAGAACTTGTGTTCTTTAGCTTAGCTCACTGAAGGCGAAAAACTGGATGCCTAATTTCTACAAGTATATAAAGGAGACCAAACCAAAAGAAAGGGAGAACTACCATATTTACCATATTTACTCACATTGAAGATGGAGGTTTTTCCCTCATTCAACATGAGGGGAAAGAAACCCCCGTCTTAGATGCAAGTACCAGCCTAGAGCAGATGACTGCTGCCTGACTCCTCCCCACCCCCCACTTACTCTGTAAGGCAGCCCTGTAAGGGGCACAGCCAGGCACCAGCAGCAGTGACAGGTCTGGGGTATGTGAAGAGACAGGTGAGGAGGGGGGAATGAATGGTATGAGGTCTGCTTTTTCCCTACCACCATGGTGAGGGGCACAAATCTAAGATGAACCTCCAATAATTAAATTCTATACATGGAAAATGATAACAGATTTATAATTTTCAATGAGCAGAATCTAATTTGAGGAGGGAGGTCAAATTCAAAGCCATCTTGGATTTGGGCAAATACAATAACTTGATAAAGACTGACATAAGAACAAATGGGTTTATACCATTGATACAGACAAATCAGACAAAAATAGACAAATAAAAAAAAAAGTCTTTAACTAGAGAAATGAGGGCATAAAAATACCAAGCGTATCAGTTTATGAAAGAATTATGAAATAAGGATGATGAGAAAGCCCTATATAGTCTGGTATCTCATACTTATTTACAGTGGAACAAAGGTACAAATATAAATTCACTGATAAGAAATGAGGCTAGAACAGTAGAGGGAAAAAAAAGCAGTGAAAATATCCCATGTTTGTTTTTTTTTCTCCTTTTGGCATAGCTGTTTTGGATGTCTGGCAGTAAATAGTATTAGAGAAAATATTCTTTTTCTCTTTACTAGGACTTTACTATTGCCTTTGCCATTTGAAATAAATATTCCAAGTAAATTATAATTCTATTTGATATCAAATGAAGTCTTTAAACAGATATGTTCTTCAGAGCATAAAAGGTCTCACCTGCATTGGGACAGGGTCTTTAAGATAGTATCCTTCAACAATCTGTTCTTTTCTGTAGTGTTCAATGATGTCAGCAATACTGTGCAAATTAAAAAAAAAACCAATTAAATCTGAATAAGGGGTTTCGACTCCAACATGAAATAACATTTTCCTCGCACACAACACACACCTTTTCCCCCCAAATCAGCCCCTCTCTCCCACCAGCCAAACTGGAGTACATGTATTATGCAAAGAAGCTAATTTTCTGTCCAGGTTTGAGAACACCCAAATTTGAGTCCCGCTCCACAGTACAGGAGCTGTGATATTACTGTTCATGAAGCAGAGGAAGACTGACTTAATAGCTCATTGATCTTTACTCTACAGGTGTTAAGGCTCTTTCTCTTTTTTAATGGTCTTGATGTTCCACTAATCAGATGAATGTTTTTAGGGCAGTTTTGCTTTCTGCTAACTGTTTCTGGTCTCCACTTCACAGCCTCATTAGCTCCACCTCATTAGCTCTTTTCAAAATCAAAGCCCCAGCAGGCAGGAACTCAGCTTTACTTATGCAGGAAAGGCTGATTGAATCAGCTGAACGTTATGTTCTGACTCTGCTCTATGCAGCCATAACTCCAGAAAAAGTATTTTTCCTTGATTCTGCCTTTCAAATGATATTTAGGGGACATGTTCTATAGAAGAAAATATGGTAATATTAAACATTACATTTATAAATAAATATTTTTTATAAAATGCTAAGAATAACAATTCATTTGTATTCATTAGAATTCAATAACAAACTACAAGTCAGCAAAAATTTAAGATATATCAATAATAAAGAATATATGCATTCTAAAATATTTTTAGAGAGTTTAGTGAGATGCTCAGAATGCTATACGATATGGACATTGAGAACAGAGTTTTTTATATTCAAGTAAGGGCAAGTACATTTCCAGCTCTCCAGCCAGGCTGCAAATTATTTTATTAGCAATAATTTTCCAAGTCTCACCATAACAAGGGAAGAGGAATGGGAGACACTTCACTGTGCAAAGCAATTTCCTTTTAGGAGGGTGGGGATGGGAAATAGAAGACATCTGTAACGCAGATTATGCAGATTATAGTTAGAAGTCACTGAGCTATCATATTAAATTAAATACTCTACCACTATAACTCTTCAACAAGGAAAGGCTGCATTCTAATTACTAGATGGAGCTAAATTGAAATTACATTTTGAAGTACCTAGGATTGAGAGGTGGAGATATATACAAACTAAAGGGCATTCCTCCTTTGGAGTTCCTTCTACTTATTTCTGTAGAATTACCATCAAAAGGTACTTGATTTACACTGGAATATGAACAGTATATAATGATCCTTAACAAATCCTTTTATTATACATAAATTCTAGTTTTTATTTTCAGGTTAAGTAGGAAAGAGAATATATTTGCTTGCTTAATATATAAGTGTGAAAATATGCCAGTCAAACAAGCTATACATTATAATCAGTTTCTCAGCTGTAACTATCCAGAATTTCTGCTGAATTCAACGACTATAATGAGAGTGAGGGTAACAGAATAAGGGAATAGCTGGAAGGCAGCCCCCCATGCATTTTAACACCAGCCACCTTGTCACCTTGTAAATGTGCGTTTGATCACACATAATTACTCTGCCATAAGATAGTGCGGTCTGGCACAGTACTATCTTGTGACTGAGTTAGTTTACTAAGCCTGAATACTGGTACACGTGTAGACCGAGACACTTTACTGTGATGCTTTACTAATTAGCCTGCTCCACAGTAAAGTGCATGTGTAGATTTCATAGATTTCATAGACATTAGGGCTGGAAGGGACCTCAGGAGATCATCGAGTCCAGCCCCCTGCCCAAAGGGCAGGAAGTCAGCTGGGGTCATAGCATCCCAGCAAGATAAGCA
>NW_017728909.1:57912969-57922542 GCF_001723895.1 Crocodylus porosus | reverse complement strand
GCCCACTAAGTGCGATTCTACACCACCTCGCCCTGGTCCCTGAAAAACTGCTAATACAAAAGGTAGATGGAGCCACCTCCTTTTTGCTGCTTTTTGTGACATAGTTTTAAGGCAAAGCATATAACAAAATAGATGGATTAATGATGTTTTACAGACGTAAACATCATGGGATAAGATTGTACTTTGTCACCTAATAGCTGGAGTAGGATATGGCCTTTAGTGTCTTCATTTAGTACAGAATGTTTGGTAATTCAAGAATTAATGGAACAAACCATGCAATACACTTCATACATTATAGATAGAGACTCCCATCAGATTACTTAGTATGGATTAAAATTCCCCCCGCCACCTGCCATGGTCATCAAAGAACCCTGCCTTTTTACTGCTAAATTATGTCATACCACCTATTTTCTCTTATGAAAGCTGCTTCTCCAGCTGGACTCAGACTAGCATGCTACTGATACCTGAATTAATTGGAAAAAAAATACTAGGTAAGCTCACAAAATTAAATTAGTAATTAACTGATAAAAATTAACTGAAATGGCACAAAATAAGAGTGCTAAAAAAAGTGATGCCGAAGACCTGTTGACCACATCAAATATTGAAGTATACCTGATAAATTTTAATGTAAAATTGCTATTTGTACCATGGAATAAAGGAGCCTTTTGCAATGGATCAGCACCAAAAAACAGCTACTCAACCCAACCTGATTCTTGTAGAGCCAGTATTTTACAAGAAACAGTTCAGTTATTAAATTGGAACTACAGACTTAATACCCTTCTATCAAATAACATTATTAATCCATCAGACCAAATTAAAATAAACTGTTTCCCCAATAATTTAACAGTAAACTGTTATTCAAGTGTCACCTCTCCTTGTGTCTCATTTAAAAATGCAGCGAACAGGCATTTGCTTAAAATGTGGAGACAGAGAGCAGTTTTACTTTGGTAGGGAGTAGGGCACAAAGGTACTCTCTCATTATTCCGTAAGTCAACCCGAGATGCCTATGCCACAAGTGGCATGGGCAGCCTCCATGTACGGTATGTGGCAGATAGGGAGTAGGGGTGCAAAGCAAGTAGCAAGCACTGGGCAGGAGGCAGAAGGCAGAGCAGCAGATCAGGCAGGGGAAGGGGATCCAAGTGGTACTCAGGGAAGGCATCAGGTTTAATGTATGGCATGCCTCCCAAAAAAGTTGGCTCCCACTTCACTAAGTAATGAACTGTACCAAATCTCAAGGCCTAATTTGATAAACTCTCCCCACTATGGTTTGTTTCTAGTCTCCTCCATTTCTATTTTTATAGTATCATAGAAAAATGTGACTAGAAGAAACCTTAGACAATCATCTAGTCCAACATTCCTGCTCAGGGCAGACCATCCCAGACATGGGTTTGTCCAACCTGCAATTAAATACTTCCAGCAATGGAGATTCCACAATCTCTCCAAGTAATCTGTTCAAGTGCTTAAACACTCTCCTATCTGAAAAGATCTTCCTAAAATCCAGTATAAATTTCCTTCGTGTAATTCTCCGAACACAGAGAATATCCTATCAACAACCTTTTTAGAACAACCCTGTAAGTAAGTGTTAATAAATCACCCCTCAAGTCTTCTCTTATCCAAATTAAGGCCATAGACAGTCGTACATGTGAAGTGCTCCAAATCCCAGAGCTGTTCAAATTTGTGGCACTTCAACACTGTGCAGATAAGCAGCCTCACCTATGGAATGCTTCAAAATGGCCAAAAGCATGCCTCATTACCTTCATGAAAGGCTGAAATTGTAGCTAGCTTGATTTTCACAAAGGATGTCTGAATGCCAGACTGACTCATGTAGAAGATATTCAAGTATGGGATATGCAAAGGGATCCAACTGCTTAGCTTTATACCATCTTCCATTTGAAATCATATGACCATCCACTGAACTTTTCAGCTAGGAAAACTTCATACTTGCTTAGACACATAAGCTGCTGGATCTCTACCGATTCAGAAGCCAAGCTGGAAGGGAAAGAAATTCTAGGTTGGGATGAAGAAGAATTCCTTGGTTCTGAATGACTGCATTTGGCAAATACCTCAGTCTATGGGCTCTACAACTGTCTCTATTGGAAGAAGGATCTAAGCTAGTCACCACTAAAAAAGAAAAAAAAAGAGGTGCTGAAATACAGAAATCCTAACTTTCTTGTGTCTTTCTGGACCCTGAAAATAAGATGCATTTATATGGCGAAAGGCACAGGTCAGAGCATCATCATGAAAGGAAAATATAGCTATTTTACCATCTTCCTGTTTTTTGTACAAAATATATTACCACTCTCCTGTTCAAACAAACAGCAAAAACAGATTCACTTTAAGTTATTTCACTGATTTGCCCTTCCTGACTGAATATAGTTTAATATGAGCAATTTGTTGTTACCATGAAGTTATTTTCTTATTTTTATAAAACAACTCCACTTCTATTGGTAATGTGTTTTTATTCTCCGAAGACATTATAGAAAGGAAAAATAAATCTGGTTAATAGGTATGAGAACCTCTGTTCCAACGGACTCTTCTTAAATTTTAAAACATGTATGATCCACAATCTGTAATCTCAAGAAACTAGTTCATGAAAGAGAATCAGATACTCAAAACAAACAACAACTGTGTTTTGCTAAGGGTTAAGAACATTTTTAGAACTGTTCACTCCTTTCTCAAAGCCATTAGAGAACTATGATTAAATTCTTAAAATTAACATTTGCATATTGTTAGAAGCATACTAGTAAATAATCAAATGACAGATTAAATTTATCTTCCTATACATATTTACACAAAACATATGAAGTGTCAATAACTGTCCATAACTTACCTGTTGTAGTATCTGCCTCCCATCATAAACTGATTGTTTGGAGTGGGGCAAATTTTGAAACGCTGAATATTTTCATTGGTCCGAAAATAAAGTGAATAATCACCAGGTGTATTATCTGAAGGCCTCACAAGAAAACTGCACACTTGACCAACTGAAAAGAATATTCAAATACTGGTAAATATTACTTGGAAATGTATTCTATTATTTTTATATTCCTCCGTTAAGTGCATCAGAAATCTTGATGTTTTAAGTTCAAAAGAAATGTTACAATTGTCAGCTAAAAGAGAAACCCTGAACTGTTTAAATAATGCTCTCAATTTGGGAAACAATAGCTTTTTTGCCCATTATCTGAGTTACTCAGTAATTGCTTTTATTAAGCAATTATCAAATGTATTAATTAGCATGAATACTGATTTACTGTCACTCTGAAAGTATAAAATCAACAGTAACTGACAGTGTAACTGTTTTACAATATTAATAAATAGCAATCCTAATATTTAGCTTATTTAACATGCATTTATTGTGCCAGCCACCAACATCCCTAGTCAGGATCTGGAGTTCCTTCTGCTGAATGCTGTTCACAAATAACCCTACTCCAAACACCTTAAAATCCTAACCCCATCAATAAAAGACAAGTACCTGTCATCAGCAAACTGTAAGCTTCTTGTTTGGAGATCTTCCCATGGAACCATCTTAAGAAAGAAGAGAGTAATAAGCAAGATTGTTGGAGCTTTCTTTTTTGTTTCTGTGATGATTGCTGATATGAATTAATCTCTGTTTAAAGACCTAAATAGATCAAGTCACCCACAAAAGTATGCTACTCAATGATACAGTTCTTTGATAATACATCTAAAGTTACATGCAAGTGAAACAAAAAATTTGTAATAAGATGCATGGAAGCGGACTGGTCCATGGCTGAACTTGCATTGTGATCTTCCCCAAAACTTAGAGAAAGAACCATGAATCAAGCTACATAAGAACTTCAGAACAATTCCATTATTGCTACTTAATCTGTACAGCCCTGTGAATGGCAAAACAGCATCATGACAAATCCAAGTGCCTTTATCCAGAGTTCTGAAACTGACAAGATGTGGGTATACAGAAAACCCACATGAAGAAGGGTACTGACTTCTTGTGGGTCAAAGAAGAAGGGTAGGTTCTCAAAACCTACCCTTTTCTATACATACAGCGTTTCTAGCACTCATGCAAAGATGCAGCAAAATTTGTCTGTGCATAGACAAGGTCCCTAATTCTAATAAAAACAATTCTTGTACATTTGTTCTCTCTCTAAAGACAGTTCGATAAAAATAAATTAAGCTTTATTGGTATTTTCCTTTCCAGATCATCTTTTAAATGGACAACCTCTTGTTACTGGAATCCTTTTCAAAAGAATCTTATAGACAGCATGAGCATCAGGTACGTGACCTGAAGGTGACAAGGCTTAAGGCACCTTCCATGAACGCTATAGGAGAATGGGATTATCTGTATAAATAAAGATGATGAAACTACAACCTAAACCCCTGAAACTACTGAGGCATTAAAGACAAAATGGCTAAAAGAATTGCCAGCAGAGTTCAAAGAGCTGCAACCCCACAACAGCAATTCTTTCTCATCTCCTAAGACAACTAGAAATGCTTTCAAGCATTAGCCTTTCAAATATTATTAAATCTGGTGATGCTCCAGGCACCAGCACCTGCAATGGTGACAAATGATCCTGAGGCTAATCAAAAGAACTAAGTATTTGAAGATGTTGCTGCAAAATTTAGTTGTCCCTCTCCAAGTGGTTCTTTATATGACAGAATACACAATTTTTGCCACAATCAAAAGGTTTATGATTCTTGATAAAAGTATTACTTGACATTTTTTGATTTTTACCTATAATTGTTAAATGAACAAGCAATTTAAAACAGAAACCCAACTGCTATAATGCTAATCGTCATCACAAGAAACTAACCCTAACTCAAATGCAATTGAAGTACCAGACTAGAAAATTCAAAACCATATTTTTCTAGTGATGGAAATTGTTCTCTTTCCAAGACCAAACAATTTGAAGGGGATTTAAGTAAAAGATTTGCTCTAGTATGTTAACTTCTATGTTCAAATGATAATCCCTAATGAGTTTTTGGAGTGATTTTCACCCATCTCCACAGGGCTCATACAGGTTCATCCACCATATCACCAACTAATAAGAAGTGTAAGTGCCATTTAAGACACAAAACTTCTTTACAGAGAATGTCGTCCTTAGCAAAGAATATACAAAAAAATCTTAAATCCAGAAAGAACTATTAGAGTTGGCTTTCCAAAAGGCAGGCTGCTTCAAGACTGAAGTTTCAAATTAGTCACTCTACAATATATATTTAAGAATAAAATTAAAATGCTCACATTTTGCCTTCATGCGGGTCTTCTTCTCGTCCCTAATAAGAGAATTCACACACTAAGTTCATGATGTAACGAATCATATAATCACTATCATGCAGTCTATTTTCTAAATTTAGATTATCCGTATGGATGAAAAATGCTTTAAGAATTACAGTACTTTGAAATGGAGCCTTCTTCAGCTAACATGGCTTTTACACAGCTCTAGGAAGAAAACTGACCATCTGATACATAGAGACAGCAAAAGTGTATGGCTAAACTTAAGAAAAAGAAGATAGGGCAACATTTCTTATGATCAGAGGAAATTTATTGTTGCACCATCTGCCACTGTCACACATCTGTAACAATAGTTTCCTTCAGGCAGACTGTGCCTTCACTCTGAAACAGTCTCCTAAAAATTAAATGTGCTGCATCAACTGTATTAAAAATCATAGTATATGTATTGCATCTACCTTGGGAGAGCAAGAGATGATGCAACCAGAGGAGACATGGCTGGGCTAGCACAATGCAGGCTATCAGCTTCCCCAGGTCAGATTATGTGCGCCGTCACTTAAATAAATCACAATAGGAGGCTGCAACAAACTTTTCATCCTTTGCATTAATATTAAAAAAAGGTACTCCACAAAAATTATACATGAGAAATTAACTGTCCTTATCAACTACTTATTTGCATTGATATAACACTTGCAAAAGATTGCAAGACTGACAGTTCTGTAGACTGAAATATTTATCCGCAGGGGGAAAATTTCAGAACAAAAACAATAGCAGAAGCATCACACGTTTCCCCCCATCGAACTACAAATGTAAGACTTATTTAACTCTCTTAACAACGAGAACATCATTCAGTATCCATGCCCATGTTCTGGACACCAGTTGACACCAATTCCTGATGGTGAAGGTAGGGCAATTAGTTTTGGCAAAGTAGGTATCTGCTAACTAGCAACTGGAAATTAAGCAACATCACATAACCAAAAAAACCCTACTTATCTGAGATCTATCTGAACTGCTGACCTGGCAGTAAAAAAGTCCATAGCCCAGAATTTCCAATACAATCAATCTGCTTTGTGTCACTCAGCTGCTGAGTAGCATCAAGCTGGCAGGGCAGTAAAATGACCTTTACTACTGACAAATGAGATTGACAAAACAGAGAAGTTATGTAACAAGTAGAGGTGCACCGATGCATTGGTCCCATATCAGATTGGCATTGTTATAAGGAAAAGTGACAGTATCAGTAATTGGCTTTTTTGGGCTGGTGTGGCTGATAATGTGGCCAATAAATGCCCTATCCATGCACACAGCCACAGTGCAGCATGCAGGTGGCAAAGAGCACAGCCCAGCAGCATGGTGAGCAGTGGGGTCCAGCTGGTAAATCTGTTGTAAGGGAAGGGACGTTGGGAGTTCCCTGCGGCGAAGGAGGGAGTGGTGCTGGGGCTGGGACAGATGCTGCATAGCCAGGGGGCCGGGCACGGGACAGCACCACTGCTGCCCGCCCTGAGCACAGCCCAGCCCCCCACACTGGCAAAAGCCCAGTCCCAGCCTGCAGTGGCAGCTCGGCCTCACCCCGCACACAGATCTGGGGGCACATGCCCCCCCATGCCCTCCCAGGGGGCATGCAGCGGCAGGAGCCATCCCGGTTCTGCACTCCACCCTAGCTGTGCAGTGCCTGCCCCAGCCCCATTTCCTCCCTCACTGTGGGGGGCCTCTATCTGCACTCCCCATGCCCCTTTTCTCCCCTCACAACAGACCTACCAGCCAGACGCTGCTCTCCAGCTGCATATCAGAATTGGATCAGTATTGGCCAATACAGCTTGCTAAAAATCAGCCATCAGTATCAGCCCAAAAAATCTCTATTGGTACACCTCTAGTAACGAGGCCAAGCTGACAGTAGTCCAAGGGAGTTTCAGTTAGACAATTTTCCCTTGGCAGCTGGTCCTTTCAAGTCAACTTCACAGCCCTAACTAATGCTGAGGTTAGGATAGGCTGGTGTTTAATCAGAAAATGATTGAATGGCAATTCACTCTCCAATTGATTAAATACTCCCTTGACAAGCTGTCCCAAACTGGAGTTCTGAGCAGAGGGAAAACTGACCCTTTTTAAACACTTGATAAGTTTGCATCTTTCAAAAGGAGAGGTACTGTGGTACCAAATAATACCACCATACAATAAAAATGACTGACAGATCCTCTTCTATTGCTTGGAATGCCTGGGTTTAGAGAACTGTCTGTGAACACATTCATAATGCCAGGCATCTCTCTCTCTCTCTCGAGAGAGAGAGAGAGAGAGAGAGAGAGAGAGAGAGAGCGTGCGAGCACGAGGAGGGAGGGGGCAGAGGGAGAAGGGGGAAAGAGAGATTTGGTGCCACAGTATCTATAGATAGATAGATAGATAGATAACTATATCTCTCAAGGATTAACTTGTTTGCCAAGAGACAATTTGGCAGAAACTAGACTCAAAGAGAAGCTATATTTTGATGCATCAAAAATGAGTTATTACAATTTAAAACAAAATCTACAGTCTGAATAAATACTATGCTCCTTGGTTATTTAGGTGTGTATTAGCAGAAAAAGATTTTTTTTTGTGATTTCTTCGTTGGTCCAATAAAAGGTATCATATCTGAACCAACAGTTCTATAGCTTTGCATTTCTTCCTGGGTTATTTATGTGCTTAGGGAACCCATATTTAGGGACAAATTTATGTATTTGAAATTAAACTTACCACTTCTTCCACTAGGTCCTCCACAATAAGGCCTTGTTCATCTGTCCGTAGGTTTGTAACCCACATCCAGCCATCTTCCAGTTCATTATGGACAATAAACATGTCTCCTTTAAGGAAACTAATGACAGTTACAGTATGATTAAACCAGAACTGCTATCAAGATTAAGTTACTGAACATCATTTAAAAACTTTTTTTTTAAAAAACTTGAGCATGAAAAAGTAATTATATTTCCTATCATTCCAGCCTTTATATCACACATGTTATGGTACAAGTGCCTGTTACATACTTCTCACTAGATTTGTGTGTACCTCAATTTTCAAACACCTTTAATAGGCTAGCTGATATTTTTGGAATTGGAGGGGGGAAACATGTATGACACTACAAATTTCTCAGTTCTTGCACAGGAAACATGCCAGAAAGGAGGTAAACTGCTGGACTACATACACACTCTGAACCAGGAAGGAGATTATACTTCCTTAAGCCTCCTTACCAAGAACATAGTAAACATTAACTGTATTCAGTGCTTAGGCTTATCCAATAGGTATATACCTAAAAAAACTCCTCCAAATATAAGTATAAATATTTTTAAAAGGTTACACTTATGCCAACTAAGAACAACAGATTCATGAGATAAGGTGCATCTATTATACTTAGTCTCTGGTATAACCTTTTAATTTTGCACTTGGATCACACCCATTTTCAGCTTTAGACTTTCAAAATGGAGAATTCCAAGAACTTTAATGCCGGTTATGTTAGAAACAGCTATTTTGTAAGCAGCTCTTCAAAGTCTAGGGCAGACCAGGCATCAGATTTAATAGGCTAGCTCCACGCTGGAGACATCCTAAAATATTAAAAACTGCTGGACTTGGTCTTTACAGGCCCTCTTCAACCATAAGACTTCTGACAACTTGGAGCACGTTAAAGGAAATGAGAACTGCCACTGTGCAAAAGAAACTGTCTTTAGCCTTCTCTAGTGTGTTGTCCAAACAGATTAATTAGTACATCCCATTTAAATTATACATAGTACTTAAGGTCCCCACATTAACCCATTAAGTTTTCTATCCTCCTTTACCTGACATACAAGGCTTTATTTGCAACACTCCTATATTTTCTCCTTTTCTGCCTCCTCCTATCAAACTGGTTAAGAAAATTAAATTTCTCTCAAAAAAGAAAATAATTCTTATAACATGCCCTGTATATGTTGAACCAGATATGGGAAACTGCACTTGGAATGTAAAAAGATTGTTTTAACTCCAGCTCTCTTACCATTTACTCTAGGTATCAGAGGCAGCATTATTATCAACAGTCTCATCTTGGTACAGTTGTCACTCCTCCAAAAGTCCCTGCCTGATTATCACTTTGAAATAATCAAGCCTAGACAACAAACTTGTACAGTCTTCCAATTTTTATTTTGGAAAGCAGCAATATTAAAATAAATAAATAAATAAATAAATAAAAAGAGTACCATGAAACTAGGTAAACAGCATATATTCCTCCATTTTGGACTATTTGTTGCATTTTCTTTCTACAGCTTCATAGATTTCATAGACATTAGGGCTGGAAGGGACCTTGAAAGATCATCGAGTCCAGTCCCCCCCGGCCAAAGGACAGGAAGTCAGCTGGGGTCATAGCATCCCACCAAGATAAGCAT
>NW_017728909.1:57911570-57912869 GCF_001723895.1 Crocodylus porosus | reverse complement strand
GGACCAGTGCAGAATATTCCTTCTTGGAAGTGAATCCCATCCTCTGTCCTTTGTAGGCCTTCCTTTTTAGCCTCAGGAGGTCTGCTAGATCCCTGGAGAGTCGGGGGTGGGAGTTGCTGTGCCCTCTTGCTGCCTTTCCTTCAAGATGGAATAGACCTAACTTGTGCATTGAGGATCACTCCCTTGAGGAGCAACCACTCTTCCTGGACTCCCCTCCCCCTGGAGTCGTGGTCCCTTAGGGCTTCACTGACAAGCCTCCTGAGGTTGCCAAAGTCGGCTTTCCTGAAGTCAAGGACTTCCATGTTGCTGACCGACTTGCCAGCTTTACGGCGGATGATGAAGGTGATCAACTCATGGTCGCTGTCCCCCAGCTTCCCATCAATTACTAGGTCGCTGATTAGGTCACCCCCAGTCGCCAGTACCAGGTCAAGCAGCGCTTTACCTCTTGTTGGCCCGTATGACTTCTTGAGTCAGGTAGAGGTCATCCACACGTGACAGGAAGCTTTGCTAATTCATTGGTTGTTTCCGGTTCCCGTTAAACTGCCCACTTGTCTATCCTTAGACTGAACACTGTAGCACTGAACAATTTTTTTCCTGTTTTTTCTAACTGAAAATCATCTAAAACAAAACACATGACTCTATAAATAAATATATTAGAAAGTTCCAGAAGTTATGGAAATGGGCTGGCTACACTCTCCATTTTATTTAAGGTCACGCTTTTTTCTTACTTCCACCCTCATTCCCTGTTTAAAATTTCTAGCATTCTCCTAAGACACCAGCAAGGGACAAAAGTCACCACATTTCTATACAGCAGTGATAAAACAGTCCTGGATCGTGTCATCCCCTCATAAATCCTGTCAACAAAATCTCTTATTTCAAGTAAGGCCCCAAAAAATGCAATCTGAAATTTATCTAAGGGACCATATTTGATATGACAACTTAATCATCTCAGTGGACACAACCAGATGAGTACAAAAGTTCATTTCCCCATGGATGAGTACCAGCAGCCCACCCTGTGCCGCTGCTATTTGTCCCCAGGGAATGCCCATGTCACTTGTGCCCAGCAGGTTACTTCAGGTAGGTAGGGGAGGCTGGGGTCAGCAACTATGCTAGTCCCAGCAGCCTTACCTGGGGTACTAGGGGCCTCCCAGGGCTACAGCCATGTCAGGAAGCCTGGCCAGGAGCCCAAGCAAGGCTCTGGCCAGTCAGGCTCCGGTTTTGAGTGGCACATGCTGCCAAACGTGCTGCTCCGCCTTTTTTCCATGCAGGTTTTTTTTGACCCCAGGATCTCCTGGATCA
>NW_017728909.1:57880908-57911470 GCF_001723895.1 Crocodylus porosus | reverse complement strand
GATCATTGAACATTGCAAGGTAGCAGCTCAGGGAATGCCTGGATGTGAGGTTTGTGGTGCCGCAGACAAATCACTATCTCCATCAAGCAGTCAGAATTGGCATACTTGCTTTCTGAAAGTAAGAATCATAGCTAGCTACCGACTCCGATGCCTCAATGGCGGACTCTCATAAAAAACTATTTTCTACAATGTCACAATCCATTTTGCGGTTATTTCAACTTCCCATTACCTTGAACAAAATTATTCTTCACTTACTTCATCCACTAACACACTGCCCTTACATTCCTCACCTTCCTGCCCACCCAAAAAACAAAAACATTTTTATCAAACTTGTCACACTTATACCCAGACATCCCCATCTACCTATGGGACAACCCTCAACCTTGAAGAAATTTGCATTCAAAGTTAAATGGTTTCATGAGGTTGCAATGAATTTCAAGAGGACTAAAACAAATAGCGCCCCCCTTATAAATATATATGCCTTCATGGTTAGCATTAATCATTAAGAACCCCAAATTTAATACTATTATCTTTACGTTTGATAATAAACCCTAATATTTTGACTTACAGGAAAAGTCACATATAAATGAAAACTGTCTAGTGCTTAAAAGCTATATTATAACTACTTGTTAGTACTTATAATAATCTAGGAGTAACTCAACTGCTTTTACCCATTAATAAATTATACCTTATTTCATCTGTGTCTGGCACTTTAGTGTATGGCAGAATGGCTCGAACTCTCCTTCTGTCTTCCACTGGCTATAATTTAGAGGAATAGGGGGAAAAAAAAGATGTAAATATCTCTCTCTCTCCAATGACCTCCAACATTAAGCCATCCTAAGGTATAGGACTGTTAATATTGTGTCATTTACCCCTTACAGTTTTAAGTTTCTGTAACTCAAGACTGATAAGAGACAGAAATGGATGATGTATATGATTAGCTAAAGACTGCCATTTGATTTTAGCCATAGTTTCTACCTATTTATTATATTAGAATCCTGACATTTTAATTAATTTACATTGATGATTATGGGGTCTATGCTTAAGTTACCAATAAAGGCACATCCCATGAAAAGACAAGCTTAGCCTATGCCCTTCAAACACATGTGCATGGGTAAGACTTCCCACCCCACTTCAAGATTTCTATTCATGACACTTTCAAAACTGAACATTGATTTTGGGTGCCTTTTTCTGGAACCCTCTTCTGATGGTTCCAGAGAAACTTCAGAAGGAGTTTAAATTTTCAGAAACTCAGTTTTTTACATTTAACCTAGATTATATGAAAACTCTGCCAGGTAGTATGGAGCAATTCTATTCCATTTTCTCCAAAATTTCATCTTCATTTTACTGTTCTATAAATGGGCTGTCTTGCCTTTTTCTGGCTATATAAAATAAATCTCTTATTTCTTATTTATCTAGTGTTTAGAGATAGCCACAGCACCTGAAACCTTATGTTGTAATTAAGAAAAAAAACACTTAAAATCTACAAGCTTTTTTCATAAAAAGAGCATCCATCTTACTGGTCCTTATAACTTGCTATATAGTGAAAATGTTACCATAAAATTAGGAGACTTGACTACAACAATTTTTCCCCCTACTAAGAAAAAAAATTTGTATCAGCACAAAGAGAAGTTTTATTAAAAAATTATAACCTTTAAAAGTTATTACTTGCCTCTGGAGGTGCTACAGGAAAAAGCAATTTTTCCCCCTTAAGCAAACAAGACACATGACTATAATAACCTATAAGGTCTGAGAGTGAAGAAAAGCGTCGTCCACCAATATAATAATCTCCACACATGGCAATAATCCTGTTAGGCAAAGAAACAAGATTTAATAGGAAAAAAAAATCTTCTACAAAACTACACAAATAGCTTACATAAAAAGTAGAAAACTGCTGTATTTATTCATTTTTGAAAACATAAACTTTCAAGTTTACACCTAACAGAATGCACTTCTAAAAAACATGTTGAAACAGAAGTATACACATCTTACCCAAAGTACATTTAAAAATTTGTGGGTGGCATAGCAAAATAACTTTAAAATATTTAAAACTAAAAAAAATGTTCAAAACAGATGTAAGTACCTAAAGAAAAGTGATGGAATTAAAAGCAGACATCAAGATAAACATCAGAAAGTTTTCTCAGAAGCAGTGAATTAGGAGCTCTAAGATGTGAAACATTTCAATTTAAAACAGTCAAAATATCAAACTAAAATGCTCTTGAGAGAAAAAGCTTACATCTGAGAACTGGATTTGATAATCTAATGGGATATCTTCCTACAAAATGAAAACTCTGAATTACAAGCTGATTTAACAAATTTATGACAAAGAAATGTCTAAATATTTCATTATTATGGAAAAGCTACATTGTTGATTGCATACCTGCAGCGCTCCAAGACTAAAGAACATTTCATTTCTTCCTTAAAATGATTTAGCCCATTAGATTTTTAGTGAATGGCAAGAATACATTACAGCTGTCAAAACAAACCATTTTCTGTTTTACATGACTTTTGATTTAAATTAGTGTGCGCTAACGGATGAAAAGATAAAGGCAACTTCCCAGAAATGCCTAAACATTTTGACAAAAAAAAAATATTTAACATGACTAAAACTTCCATTGGTTGTTATTATTTACATGTCATCTAATTAATGCAGTTTGATTACTAAAATAGGAATTAAATTAAATATGTTAAAATCTTAACCTAAACCCCATAAAGTGAAACATTAAGAAAGAAGGTCAAAACTTAACTATGTATATGTTGTGGTAGAAATTGGAGTGATGTTTCTAAAGTACTGCACATGCTGATTGCCATACAAGAGAACTTTCAGAATTTTCACTTTTTGCTAAACTGCCCGTGATTGCAAACTAGTGGTATCAAAAGTAGCTGAAGTGTCAAAATAGATTAAATTCTGATATCAACAGTAATACATGGACTGCTTACATTCTTGCACAGTACTATTTGTGTACATGTGCCTGGAAAAAGCAACCTTAAAAAAAAGAAAGGAAAAACTATGATTATGAATATGGTGAACAGACCCTAGCAATATGATACTGTATGAGTACAGTTATCCTAACAAGAAAGGGTTAGACCCAAGAAAGAAACAAATACTGATCTATTTACCCGTTGTTTGTCCTTCAATACAGTTCCTCTTGACACCAGTGCACTTGACCTAGTACAACTGCACCTTTGAAAGCAGTTTAAGACACCAAAGCATTGGGCTTTAAGATTCAGGTTTAACTCTCCTGTTAGTAATAAATCTTATAAATATGGAAGTTAGCTATAACAGATGTGGACTGGTATAACAAATTAGGTTTGTTCCCAGCAGGGCTGGGCTGTGGGGCCGACAGACTGGAGCGCAGCAGCGCTGCAGGGACATACAAAGCTCTGGCTCACTGCACACCCTGGCACTGCCGCGTGCAGCCCAAGCCCACAGCACAGCCCCTTGCTGGGAAGGGGCTCACTCTCTCCAACAGTGTGAAGGGGCTGCTGCCCTCAGTAAGGGCTCTTTCCCACCCACCACAGCAGCAGTGGGGAGAGGGCATAGCCAGACAGAGCCGGGGGGTTATTCCTCCAGCCTCTGGCCAGGGGACAGCCAGAGGCCTATTCTGAGCCACCCAACTGCCAGTGGAGTAGAGAGGAAAATAACTCTGCTCCCTGCCCCCCTCTGTGCCTCAGGGGCCATGATGCCCCCCTGCTGTAGCAGCATGAGGAGAGTGTAAGCAGACCAGGCTCAGGTCCCTGCTGGTGGCACTGGGAGGGGAATTAAAACCCTCTTTGGCCAGACCTCTGCCCCTGCCTGCTTGGGCTGAGGAGCAGAGAACCCAGCCCAGAGAGCATGCTGGGGGTCTCCAATTTAACTCAAACCAGCAAAAGGTCTGGGACAGACAGTGCGTAAACCGGTTTGAACCAAATCAGTTAAGTCTGTACTACATTCAACTACGTTTATCTCAAACTGGTTTCAGCCATTTTCAAACTGGTTTATATACACTGTATGTCTGTTGTTACAGGTTTCTGATCACTTAAACAGCTTTATGCGTAACATCTGTCCCTGGCCATGGTGTCCCTGCTAGACCAGCCCTGCATGCTGGATCTGGCATTTGGGGTTAGTGTATGT
Organism: Crocodylus porosus; assembly: GCF_001723895.1. Lineage (NCBI taxonomy): Eukaryota > Metazoa > Chordata > Crocodylia > Crocodylidae > Crocodylus > Crocodylus porosus. The sequence goes on along the minus strand of NW_017728909.1, from coordinate 57,907,356 downwards.
GCCTGGTCCAGCCCACAGATAAGCTCCATACCCCTCATCCAGCCCACAGTGCCAATTGATTTTGAAATCCTTTTCTTACTATATTGACATGAAAGAAGTCAAGACAAAAATAATGTAGGATATTAATACTAGTCCTTTCTCTCCCTGATGTGCAGTTTTCCAAATTCTCAACATGCATTCTAGAAGCTGAAAGAGTTTTGTACTACATTCTCAATATTGTCTTGTCTAAAGAATTCCCTTCCTCAGGTCTCAGCTGACAAATCAAACTAAAAGCATTCCTAAGTCTTTATGGAACTGACAGCCTCCACACAGAAGGCCTTCTGTTACCAAGAGCCTGATCAAACTAAGGAAGAAGTTCTAGATACCACATTCTTTAAAACTCTGGCTGTAAATATAAAGGATCCATAGGACTTTGAACTCTTACAGACCCCAGTGTACCAGGATCTGAAGAGAACTAGACAAACTTTTGATAGAGGTGACCAATCTGTGGCATGGATAGCTTGTGAGTGTGGCACACAACAGATAGGGTAGAGTAAGAAACCAAAGTAACAGATCACGCAGGGAGCACAGGGAAGGAAGCAAAGCAGACAATCATGCAGAAAGAACAGGGCTGGAAGCAGAAAGTAGAGCAGTACTTTGGGCAAAGGAAGGATATCAGAGTGGCACTCAGGGAAGGTGTGTGGCTAATGTGTGGCAAAAGGATTGGTCTCCTCTGCTCTAGATTAAATATCGAATACATTGATTGTGCACTTGTTCTGCTTGACCTGAACAACTTGAACCCTCCAAAAACCAAAAGCATTTTTTCTCATAAGGCTGCTACATCCAGCTGTGGTGCTGCTTCAAACTTGACAGATTAGAACTTGCTCAAGTCATTTCCCAAAGTTTAAAGTTCCAGTGGAATTCCTTTCTTGCCACTTTGATAGCTGCTAGACTGAAGAGATCCCATTCCAAAGATACCTTTTTCTTGTGAAGGCTGAATAACTGTACGGGGATCCAGGAGAACAGGGAAAAATTCTCATCTGTACCAAAAGCAGCTTTCTTAAACTTAAAACCACATGGGAATAATTAAATAAGTAACATTAGTGACAACGTAAGACAATGGGCAAAAGATTATTTGTACTAAGAGCAACAAAAGCACTGAATGGTTTCAGCAATTCCTGAAGTTATTAAAATACATACAAACTTTTAAAACTGTATTCTCCATTTTTTTCCTGAACACAAAGGATATTCATACACTATGGCCTTTGAACTGCAGTTTTTGGCAGGGAACAGATGCAAAATAATCCACTTAAAAGTGAATCTAACTAATAAGAGACTAGCATAATGTTAGTTGTAAGCTTATTCAAAATAATTTAAAGGAATTAACTGTCAGCAAGTTTTCACTCTGAAGCTCTGTAGGTTTCTTCAAGCTTCTCTGTTCAAATTGTTCAGCAGACAGATTAGAGATATAAAAGAGTGTTCTAAAGTATATTTATTTTAAAGTAATTAAGTAAATGCAGGTAAACAACAGCACAATACAATCTTGAGAAACAGATTCAGAACAACTTAAAACTGATCATTCAGATGAATTATAATATATACATTTAGGTTTTCTTTTATGTACTATAAGACACTCAAAACAAATGTAAAGGGGAGGGGAGATATAAAGCACATATAGGCATGAAGAAGCGAACCTGTGCACCAGAGAGGCTTTTTGACTTTTTAATAAAGTTTTTAAAAAAAGAAGGTATAAATATGCAGCACTACCAAGAGCCAAGTGTGAAACACTTGTCATCAACAGAAACACAGCATCTCCAGAGACTGAAAACCCCATTTTAACTGTCTCCACCTTCCACCCATCATGTGGTTCCACATTTAAGACTGCTCATCTTCCACCCTGCAGAATGTTCCCTTGGTGGCCTAATGCAACACAAACTGGTCCACATTACTGCAAAATGAAGCCTCTAAACTCAAATGCATTGTGAATCCATACCAAGAAGCGGAAGAGTGCTGTCAGAGCCGGCCTCTGAGAGCTGGATTCTGTGGCTCTTCAGGGATACCACCTTGGCCTGGCCCAACAGGAACTGATCATGGACCCACCAGTAATCCTGCTTGTACCACAAGGAGCTTTTGGAGCCTTTTGAGCAGAATTACCAGTGGGTCCACAGTGCCAGAGTAGCACCTGCCAGGCTGTTGACGACCAGGGCCCAGCCATAGTAGGAGAGAGTGGGCAAGTACCAGCACCATTGCTGTACCTGCATTTCAATCCCCTCACCAAAGCCTTCTGAGTTCTTTGTTAGAAAGGTCAGCAAGGTTTTGAAAAGGCCAAGGGCTTTGAAGCTATCACAGCACCAGGACAGGCCCCCTAGACAGGTGTGGGGGTGAACCTCAGTCTAGAAGAAACGTATGGCTTTTGGCCCAGTTGATATAGTCTGGGGAGGTACACCTGTAGGGCCCACTGACACTATCAGGGACTTGACATCACCCTGAACTGTGTTACTCACAAAAAGTAACATCACCAACTGGGGAGAGGTGGGGGGCAGTGGCTGGGGCTGTGGCAAGGAACCAGATCTGTCAGGCACTGCTGGGAGAGTGAGAGAGAACACTTATGCTTACCAATTTTCAAGGAAAACACCACTGAGTACTCACCTAAAGTGATTGACCACATTTGTTTTACTAAGGAATGAAAGCACAAATGACCCTGGCCTTCGGTCACTCTCTCGAATAAGGTAACAACCAGGCTTTCCAGCTTGCCTAAGACGTTCTTCTGCAATGGTTCTGTCAAGTTTTCCATGATACCATCTGGAAAAGAGAGATATGAGAGAAATGGCTTTAGAATTAAAAATCAATTTTAAAGTGTGGTTACATTAGGAGCACTGAGTTACTGTGAAGGTTTTAAAATAACATTAAATATAATTATCAAACAAACTTTAAACTGCAAGTTTCCATCAGCACAGCAAAGAGTTACTCATCTTTCTATTTTTACTTTAAAAGGTTAATTATTTTTAAAATGTGATTATTTTAGTAGCTTAGTTATTTTATACAAGCCAATTTCTTGCAACTATGTTTAAAGTGGACTGCTTTACTTCAAAACTCTTTTCAGCATGGTTTCAATTATTCATTTGTCTTGGTATATACCATCTCAACCTTACTGAAAGTGCTCTTTAAAAAAAACAACTTAAATAGGCACAAATTACATATTAGAAAAGATGGGGGGGGGGGGAAAACGGCATTCAGAATCTGAGCATTTTTCCCCCCAAATAAAAGGAAGCCAGGGCACGTTCTCTCCTCAACTAACACTTTAAAAGTCACTTCTCAACACTATGACTTCGGTGTTTTACCATTAACAGGCAACAAGTATGTCAGGCATTTTCTTTACATAAATGGATCCTATTTATAAAAAGAGTGAGTAAGATTTCCCCCCCCCCCTTTTTTTTTTTTAACCTTTAAATAAACAGAACTATAGATCATAGGAAAGCAGGGCTGGAAGGGGCCTCATGAGGTTACCTAGTCCAGCCGCCTGCTCAAGGCAGGATCGTCCCTTACTAGACATCCCAGCTAAGTGTTTGTGTAACCTGCTCTTGAAAACTTACAAGGACAGAGATTCCACAATTAGGGGTGCACTGATAAAGGTTTTCTTGGCCAATACCAATAGCTGATTATTAACCAGCCATATCGACCAATACCAATCTGATGACCTATATTTAGTAAATTTAACACCATTTCTAAGAATGGGGACACTCATATAAGACAAACAGTGGCACTTCAATTAAGGCAGCTCTAAAAGTGCCATCCCTCCACTTCCGGAGCACATGTAAAAGTGCCCCTGCCAGTTGCAGCAGGTGGGACTATCCTAGCAGTGCCTGCAACAGGTTGTGCAGAGCTCTTCAGCTCCTGTCCTTCACCCCCAGCCTGGGGGCAGCTACCTGAGTCTGCCTGACTGCCCAGGACTGGATGGTCTCTGGGCCAGGCTCCCCACTCTCTGCCCAGGACAGGACCATGGGACCAAATGGACCCAGTCCTGGGAAGGGCAGCACCCAGCTGGGCTGAGGGGCCAGAAGAACTCTACTGCACACAACAGGGGGTAGGAGCTGGCTTGACCCCTGCCAAACTCTGCTCCCAGCCCCTGAGGAACAGATCCCTGGGCACTGCAAGTTAAGTCATGCTGGGCTGGGCCAGGGAGCTCAGCTCTGCCCGCCCCAGTCACATCTGTGGCATTCAGCATCTTTTACAGCTCCTGCCATGGGAGCACCTGGGACACCATGGCAGCTGCTCCCCTCCAGTCCATCAGTGAGGGGTGGGGGTGTTGCCAGGTCACCCCTGGCTCACAGGAGGAAACCCAGGCTTCTGGGGGTCCCAGCCCCATGGGCAAGAGGGAACCCTGGCATCTGGGAGCCCGAGCCAGAAGGCATAAGTATCAGAGAATATTATCAGCTAACGCAGCCAAGAAAGGCCGACAGCCAATAATGAAAAATTCTCTTTTATTGGTGCTGAGCTGGTAGGCAGCCAATATAGCGGTGCACCTCTATCCACAATCTATCTAACCTATTCCAAAACTAGTCAGATTGGGGATTAGGAAGAACTTTCTGACTGAAGAAAATATGCTCCATTTGAAAACCTCCTGCCCCTTTGCTTAAAGTGAAATATCACAATGTACATCCTAAGAACCATCAAAAAGTATTCCAACAAAACCAAGACAAGAAGAAAATGAATCCCTTTGGACCAGTGGGTTTAATTCTTTTGAGAATCACAGTATCCCTCCACAACTTTCCTGAATGTGGCGGCATTCCTCAGTTGAGAACCACTAGTGCGGTCAACTTACACCTCAGTGGCTCTCAACCAGGTAAAACTACCAGCTTCCCTATGAACTTCCTGCCCAGCCAAACCAGCAAGGGCTGTGGCACACTCACACACTCCTCCTGCAGTAGGGTTCTTTGATAACCCTAAAGCAGGTAGGAGCGGTGGCTGGTGCTACAGGCCTTCCTGGTCCAACCCTGCACAGCATCTCCCCGAAACAGAGGCATACAGGACAGCTGTCCTGCATGCCCGTTTCCAGGAGGGACTACAGCATGAGCTGGCTCTTCTACTTGCTTTAGGGTTATCAGAGAACTTTAATGCAAGAGTAAGCATATGCCACAGCCCTGTGTGTGGGGCAGTTTTATCTGGCCACCACTGGTGGCAATACCTGCACTTTGGCACCCTGTGGTAGTCTTGCAGCACCCCAAATGAGAACCACTGCTTTAGGCTATCACAAGGGCAGCAGACCCTTTAAGAGGACACAGGTACACAAATCTAGCCTACCTCCCCAGATGAAGGAAATTGTAAGATTACATAACTGGGGAACTAGTCACACCAGGACATAAAAATGTAGCTGGTTATTCAGTAAAGGTAGAGAGCAGAACAGAAAGGAAGAGACAAAAAAGATGCATTTTTCCTTCTGACAACCTTTAAATATGAGTAGTCAACCCTAGGCATACATGCCAGAGTGTGGCACACTAAGACGTTTTGCTTGGTACGCATGCCTCAGGGAAGAGGCCCGGGCTGTGCTGCCACAACACAGATCAGGTCCCTCATGATTCCCCTGCCATCCATCCCTGGCACACCAACACTTACAAATTGAGATTATGGGGTTTTTGGCATTCCGCCCAAAAACACTGCCAAACCCTGCTTTAAAAAGTTTGCTGAGTAATGACAAAAATAAAATCATTTAAAGTCATTGCACTTTCTGTATCATTTCCAGTCAGCAGCTAGACTTGAGAACTGTACTGGAAATCCTGGGCTCTAATCCCAGTTCTGCTTGCCCCGATGGAAAACTTTTGCAAATTGATCATAAATGTGCTTTACTTTAATAATCCGTGAAATTCATAAAGAAGTTACTTTAAAGTATACCTCAAAACCTCCTTGTAAAAATCATTAAAATTTTGTCTATTTCATTTCCCACCCCACAATCCCAAAGGAATATTCTAATGCAACTCATGCAAATTAGGTAACAAATAAACAGGTAAGAGACTCCTCCCCCTCTTCAAAATCAGAAAAACTTGAAGATGCAAATGGCTCAATGTGTTTAGTAAAAATAAAAAGTGACAGACAAATCTGGCTATAAAGAAAACAGTCTTCAAATTTATGCACAAGAGAGCAGGTTTTCCAGATTATGAATAAGCAATACTATAAAATATATTAAGGTAAATCAAGATTTAGTAAGCAGAGTAAGGTTTTATAACCAAACTGAAAAAAAATTGTCTTGTCAATAATAGGCATGTGTGTATATTCCATGTACTGCAGATTATGTCCTCTGACAATGAACAGGATCTACTTGTTCTCTCTTATCTAACTTTATTTTATTGCATTCAGAATAGTAGGCGATTACTCCCACATGAAACTTGTGTGATAAATAACTGACAAATAACTGTTTAGTTTGGAATAGCATAAGTTCAAAACAGAAAAATGTATGAATTGATTATGTTTAATGTCCTAATAGCCGATGCATCATCTTGTATTTTTTCAGCTTGGGATGTGCTTCTATTTTATTTTCATAACCTGAATAACTATAAAAATAAGCTCCAACATTTGCTTTATGTAACTACAACAGATAGGAAAGAGACCATAAGAGTAGTATATATTCAGAGATGGTGGCAGAAAACAGTTCAAGAGAATATCCTCAGGAAACCCCTGTAGATAGCACACATCTTTAGAAAACAGGATACACAATGAAGTATAAGCCTCTAAGATATCATTATATATAGTAAGCAAAAATGCTTTTCGGGAAATAGCTGTATTCTCCTTCCAGAGAAAGTGCAGTTTTACCATTATACAGCAGTGACTCATTGCATAAAGGACATACGACCAAATAGTTAACCTTAATTTTTAATCCCCCTCCTGTCTTTCAATCTGTGGGTTAGCTGAAGAAATTTTTGGTTCAGGATGCATCATTATTGTTTTAAGAAAGCAAGGCAATAAACTGAATTCAAAGCAACATGTCAAGTGTTCAGAATCTTTTCTAAATACATCAAATGAAAAGTTATGTATGGGAGTGCTCCGATATACTTTTACAAAAGCAATAACAAGTGTTATCATTATATATCCTCATACACATTTTAACCGAAAAGTACATGCAGAAATCAACTCAATCTTGCCAACTCAAAGTGATGATGTTCAATCACAAGACATGATATTTTTAAAAGCAGGGGGAAATATATTGCTGCTAACATTTATAATGGCAAATCTAGGAAAGGAAAAAAGTATTTGGATTTTAATAGGGTATAAAGAATAGAAGATCTAGGAAAGCAGGGCTAGAAGAGACCATACAATGTCATCTAATTCAGGCCTCTGCTCAAGACAGGATCATCATCCCTGACTAGACCACCCCAGCTCTTGAAAATTTCCAAGGATGTAGATTCCACAATTTCTCCAGGTAACCTGTTCCAATACCTGACCACCCTTATCGTCAAAAAGTTCCTTCTAATCTGCATTCTAAATGTCCCCTGCTGCAACTTAAGGCCACTGTTCCTAGTCCTGTCCACTCTAAAGCCACATCTACATCACATATCAGGTATTTGAAGAGTGTTACCAAATCCCACTCCCCCAAAGCTACATCTCCATCACCCATTGGGTATTTGAAGATTGTTATCAAATCCCACACCCCCTCGTCTCAATCCTTTCTTCGCCAGACTAAAAAAACCCTAGTTCTTTCAGTCTCTCCTCATGAGTCTTGCTTCCTGGGCCACTAATCATTTTTGTGCTGGACTCTTTCCAAACTGTTCAAATCCAACTGGAAGTGTGGCACCCAAAACTGAACAAAGTACTCCAGAGACGCCTCGCCAGTGCTGAACAGGAGCAGAAGAATCACTTCCCTTGAGTTTCAAGTGACACTCTATTAATATAACCCAGCATGCTGATGGCTTTTTTTGCAACAAGAGCACAATGTTGGCTTGTATTCAGCTTATGGTCCACTGTAACCTGTCTCTGCAGTACTGCAGCCTAGCCAATCATTCCCCAGGCTGTATTTGTGCATGCAACTATTCCGTCCCAAGTGCAGGACTTTGCACTTGTCTTTGTTGAATCTCATCTGATTGGTTGTGGACCATTTCTTCAGTCTATTCAGATCATTCTAGATCCTATCTCTCCCTTCCAGACTGTCTGCAATTCTATTCAATTTAGTGTTATCCACAAATTTGCTAAGTGTGCCCTTTCCCAGCCATCTAAGACCCTAGCTGACCTCCATGAGTTCTCAAACATGATCACCAATTCCTTCAGTATTCTAGGGTGCATCTCATCTGGCCCTGCCAACTCAGAAGCAATTTCTCTACAGTAATCACTAATCCGCTCTGCCATTACTCTAGGTTGTCCCTGAGTTTGCTAGCTAGCTATCCAGTGCTTGGTTCATCATTTACAAGCTTAAGTATACACTAAGAACCTGCCAACCTGCCTTTGCAAAAGTAAACACAGCACAAAAGTAAGCATAATACAAGTTAATGGACTCCAAAACAAATGCCAGAGCCCATAATACTAAAGTCAGTCCTACCCGATACCATTTTCTCATGACCAGAAAAGAAGTGGGGAGAAGGTGGGGGAGGGAGGGGGAGGGAGATTGATTTTTAGGGAGATCTAGCTATTTAAAGCTTTATGTAAAAAATTAACATCTTAAAAGACAAGGCAGACAAAGATTTTTAATGACCATACAAATAATCATACAAATAAGGCTTAATAAGCAGGCTCAGACTGCACCAGCTGTAATTCCTGAATAGCTTTAAGATGCAGAACACAATGCAGCAGCCTCAGCTCATGGGGAGAAATGCACTATGACAACTGCAAGGCCCATACAGAAAGAAAAAAGGTAAAATCTCACAGCTGTCTGTAATTTTTTTTAAGTGCTACTCTGCCAGTGGCTACTACCCACCAGACAAGTGTTATCATAAAAGCCAGTTTTAGACTCATTTTCACTCTCCTGCATAGCAGCCAAGTGGGTTGCTGCTCTGTGAGTAGTATTAGGATTCTACTGACTTCCAGTTCTTGGCTTAGTTCTCTCTCATACTACTATTTAGTTTCCAGTATTTACTTAACAAGCGATGATAGAAACTAGTCTATTTGTGATACTACAATCCATTTAGCTATTTCCCATTCCCTGTACTATACCTTAATTCAAAAGGAACATACCAATACATAAATCCTACATCACATAATTCACCTGTCCAATATCCTCTTGGTGACAGCAAGTTTCATCAGGTGCTATAAAGTACTGTGCAAGAAACCCTACAACAGAAAGTTATGCAATATCCTATCTGTAGAGATAAAACTTCTTTCGAACCTCATTAGACACTTACTTGATCCCTTGAACATGGAGAATTGCACACTTTCCAGAAATTTTTGTTTAATCACATTGTAATTTAAGGTACGGCTACAACTGCCTCAGTGTTGCCCTGGAAGGTACCTCTATGACACTTACTCATTCCAACTCCACATATGTGTTTATCTTGTGAATCATGTTTGCACACCTAATAGTGTTAACAACTTGTGGCACCCTTGAAAGGATCCCAAGGCACCCTGGTTGAGAACTACTGTCCTAACTAGTAATTTCTATCATTCTTAAACCCCGAACATTACTCTCTAGTTCCTCAACTCAGCAGATATTGAGAACAAAGACAGATGCCCCATGGTTTCCTAACTACACAGCACAAAAGACAGTGTCTAAACTGTTCTTAAAAAGCGCATCACATAACCTCGGTCTCACAAAAAACAAAATACAGCAAAAAAAGGATTTTTTTAAGCAAAGGGAGGCCTTACTATCATGTAACAAAAGCAGAGATCAAGTACCACATTGTGGCTGAATCAAGGCCCAAATGTCAGGGATGAAGACAAAAACCCCATCAAAATGTGCCATAACCATATTTCTTGCCTTTACCCTTGGTGTTCCAATGATTCTGTCTCAAATTTATTGTTTCTGCTATAACATATTTTATATCCTTTGCTATTTCCGTTTTAAGTTTTACTGTGGCCCTCAATTTCCCCCAGGAAAAGAAAAGTATAAATTATTAGACATATATAATCAGGAAAGCAGAGTATAAAGCAGATTACACCTGGAAAGAGAAGTTAAAGACAGCAAGAAGGGGTTTTATAAATATGTTGGCCAGAAACAAAAAATGAAGGAAGTTATATGCCCACTGATTATAGCCCAGGTGAGCTATTAACAGAAGATGCAAAGAAGGCACAATTCCTCAATGGCTACTTTGCATTTAAGCTTCAACCAGACAGCTAACAAAAATAATATAGGCAAAGAAGAAGAAAGGCCACAGGTCATGACAGCGTAAAAGAACATCAGAGAGCTTTTGATTAATTTAAATGAATTTAAATTGACAGAGCCTTATTAAATTCATCCAAGGCTGCTGAGGGAACTGGCAGAAGCGATCTGAGCCACTGACAAAAAGAAAGTCATACAAGCCAGGCAAGATTTTTAAGGACTGTAAAAGAGTTCCAGCCTGCAAGGGGCTGGGGAGAGTAGAAGAAGGGTGGTGAGGCAAGGGGAACCATGTGTATGTGCACGCTTGTGAGGAAGCTTGTTGCTGCCACTGGGAGCTCCAACACACCATGGCAAGGTTCCCCCTGCCTGCCCAGCGGCAACAGGGGTGGCAGCACTGAGCTGTGTCTCCTGCTGCTGCTGGGTGGGCACTTTGCCAGGATGGTGCAGAGCTCCCAGTAGCAGCAACAAGCTTCCTCACCAGGCCCCACCTTGCCCTGTCGTGCCAAGTCCCTCCTGCTGGGCTGCAGACACCCCGAAGGGAGGGCAGCAGGGTGGAGCGCCCCAAGCCCCTCACCAGGCTCCACTATGGCTATGCCACCTGCAGGGGAGAGGGAGCTGGGCTCCGCACTCTGCTCCACCGCAGCAGCAGCCACTTTCCGCAGGCAGCAGCTGGGGCAGGTGGCTGCTTACCCAGGTCCCTGGCCCTGTAGCCCTGGCAGCTAGGAGACCTTGGTGGGGGGAGGAGAAGTCTGTGGCTTGGAAGTGAGGGGCCTGGACCTGCATCCTGGTGAGCTATGGGAGTAGGGGGAGGTCTGATATTCCAATTCCATGATAAAAGAACCCCAAATCAAATATCAAAATTTATAGGTACTTAGAATTTATTTTATTATAATGGCTGAGGCACTGATAGACTTTCAAATTGCTTTAAAATTCCAAATATATCAATAAAACATTGTGTTCAATTGATACATATGTATACGAGTATACCTATAGTGGCATTTCATTTTAATTGTGGATTTGGGGAGGGGGCTTTAAACAGAATTTGTGATTTCTAAACAGAGAAAACCAGGATCCCTGCTGATCACTGGCAGCAAGCATGGATTTGTTAAGAACAAACCATGCCAAACTAACATGATCTCCTTCTTTTACAAATAACAAATCAAGTGGAGGAAAGGAATCTTCCTTTATAGTACTCTTTACTAAGGCTTTTGATAAAGTCCCACATGACATTCTGATAAGTAAAATGGAGATATGTGGGCTGGGTAAAATTATTGTACGGTATACAATTGGCTTAATAACCACAAACAAGGATGGATCAATGGATGGATCAATGGATCAATATCAGAATGGCAGGAGGTTTCAGGTAGAGTTTCACAGTAATTTTGACTGGTTTGACTGCTAAGTTTCTCACTTAAACTTGGACGATTATAACTACAAAGTTTTATTCATTCTCATGAACTAAAACGATATTGTAATGTTTGTATAGAGACATCCCATGTAGTATCCTTAACTCAAAGAAGCTGTTTCACTGTAGAAATCCACACTGTACAACTTTAGATATCATACATCTTATTTTCGTCCAAAACTGAGTACTGTACTTAAAATGTTCCTTTAAACATTTTTGTCCCCTTTCCCTTATGTACTGGACACTTGCATACAAATCATGTTGGGTTGTACTACCAGTTTTACACTGATTTGCACTTAAGTCTCAGGGTAAATTTCACTTAACTTGGCTTTGCTCAGAAACTTATTGACTTGCTTTGACATGTTAGCTCAATTTTATCACTTAAAATTGATAAAATTACATGCTTGTCAATTCCTGGCAAAGTTCTGGATGTTTTTAGTCTCCCAATGCATAGAACATCCACATCCCCTTTCAAGAGAAGCACTGTAAACATATACCAGGGAAAGCATACACAGAACAGGAAGAAGAAAATAAATACCCTGAAAATCAGTACCATAAAACCCCAAACAAAACAATACAGCTTTACAGCTTAACACATTCTCAGTGTACAGAGAATAAAAGATCAGTAATCACTGTATTTCATTTCTCTAGGATATAAAGGACTAAAATAGGAAGGAAATGTCCCTTTTCATTTATTTGCTTTCCCCCAATACACTCGTTCTTGTAGCTGGGAAGTGCTGAAGATTTAATTACAAGCTATCCTCAGGAAATGAGCCAAGCTCCAAAGTTGAGAAAACAAAAACCTGCAGAAGCATTCATATGAATTCCAAGAAACATCCTAATATGAATAGATGGTTTCAGCCTTGTGCCCAAAGGTAAAGATTCATTATCTTTACTGATTTCTGAAGCATGCAGAACTGCCCTTAAAGAAACAGTGCCAGTGCTCTTGTGCAAATGAGGAGATTCCGATTATTTTGAAGCAAATGAAATTCTGGCAACCATGCTGACCTTCACCCTCTGATCCTAGAAGAGAGAACAGGTAAACGGAAGTTCTACATTTCAGCTCTTGATACCACCTCTTCCCACATATAGCGTGCCCCCTCCCCCATATATAGTACTCATCTTGATTTTGAAGGGGAGCCACTAGGAAAAAAAGAGCCCTTCAAGGTAATGGAGTGGCAGCAGCTAGAGAGCAGAGACAGCTTTCAATCTGCTGCCAGCCCCATTCACTGGATGTGGCCCATGAACTTGCTCAGCATGCCAGCTCCAGGACCACACGCTGCATCTGATTCAGTGTACTGGCACCAGAGCTATGTGCTGCATTTGACCTGGCATGACAAGTCCAAACCTGACATATGGATCCAGATGTGGCATGCCAGGTCCAAACCCACAAGCTAGCTCTAGATGCAGCATGTGGCTCTGGAGCAAGCTGCACTGGAACCAGACCAGTATGCAGCCCTTCAGCCAGCAAGCTGCACTGGAACCAGACCAGTATGCAGCCCTTCAGCCAGCCCACTGTCCAGAACTCAGCACACCAGGTTCAACTCAGTACATGACTCCTGGACCAGTCTGACCCAGCATGCCAGATCCAGGGCTATGTGCCAGGTTAGACTCCATATCCTGGGTCCAGTCACAAACCAGTCCCATACGCCAGCAAGATACAGAGCACGGTGGGATGGGGAGATGCAGCAGTATTCTCGTGATTCTGGGAGCCACAACAATGAATGCTACCACCACTCCTCCCCTCCCCCTATAAGTTTCTAAAACCATAATCCCTTTTCCTCACGTACATTACACACTTCAATTTTCCCCAGCTGGTTCTGGGGGGAAAGATACAGAGTATATACAAGAAAATATGATGTATTATAATTACAGGCAAAGAAGGCAGCTCTGTCTGTATTAGTGGTTGCCCAAACTTCCTATTACAAACATCTTTCCCCACCCCACTCCCCTGCTGTTGCTTGTAATTTTGTCAAACTTTAGCCTTCTGGTCTGAATTTCTCTATGCCAGATGCCTCCCTTCGGACAATTTTTTTTTTCCTGAAAGCTTCAGCAGAAATGATTTAGTCATTTTTAAAAAGGCAAAAAAACCTGTCATTTTTGCTTTTAAAACTCCTACAACTGTTTCACTGGCCATGCACAACCTAATTTCAGCAAGTTAACACCTGGCAAGTGCTCTTATGCAGAAGTAAGTGAAAGATGAACTGTGGTGCTTAGCCTTCATGCATAGTGTTCCACATTCTCAGTTTTCACTGATAAATTCCCTGAGTTTTTTTAAATCATTCAGTTTTTTTACTGGTTTACACTTGTTTTTCAGTTCAAATCCCTGTTAACCAGCAGGAGTGGCCCATACAGAAACCGCATAAGTCGATGGAAACTTGTACACATTTTAGTATGCTGACAATTCATACATGTTTAAACTGTTTTTACATTTATATTACAGCAAGATACAGTTGTACTCACCAGAAGTACCATTATCCTACTGTTGCATGAACAAGGATTTAAAAAAAGGAAAATAAAGTCCAACTTTTGTCCAACAATATTTTTTAACTTAAGTTTTTTGTGTTAAAAAAAAAATCAGGTTTTCATAAACTGATTTTGAATGATTAGAGAAAGCAAAGAACAGTAAGGTTAGGCAAAACTTTTTATATACAAATGTAATTTTTGTCTCTCATCAAAACTAGTAATTTTTCCAGAAATTCTTGGAATGGTTTTCTTAAGGGTATCCTCACTCATGTTGAGCCTCTTGCTCTCTTGGATGTAGTCCAGTCTTGAAAATAAGCGTTCTACATCCACTGATCCAGGGGGTACACTCATAGCTCATTGTGCAACTTTACTAAAGTTGGGAAGTGCGTCTTGGTGGGTATTCCACAAAGCCAGCATATCCAGTTCCACATGGTCACAGATAGACATGTTCATGTAGGTAGCGTATCCACTTTTAAGATGAGAAATGTCATCTTTGGTGGCAAATGGTTGAAACACTCTGGCACTGCGGTTGTAGTTTGCTGCAAAATTCACCTTGAGAAAGGGGTTCAACACCTGGATAACATTCCGTAAAGAATCTTTGGTGCCAAACGCTTCTGGGTTGAAATTATGTATTACAGTTGCCTGCCATTTTCTGCAGAGAATACTGTTTTAAGTCTTTGAAAGCTTTTTTGGTTCTTTCATATTCCAAGGTCAGAGGGACTTCAATAAACAGTTGTGTTTTCTCGCCATACGTTTCTGTTGCAGCTTTTGTCTTCAGTTCAGATGATATTTTCATTGTCAGTATGCGGTGAACATTTGTATTAGAAAATGTTGTGTTAGCAGCAGAAGGGGAGAACTCCAGTGCTTTTTGCATTGAAAAAGACAGTGAATCCAAGTTCTCAACAATAAACACGACCTTGGTGCACAGAATCTGGTGGTCACTGAGATTATTTGCCTGTTTCTTTCGAGTTTCTGCTTTAGCACCGGCAAACTCAGGGTG
This sequence comes from Crocodylus porosus, assembly GCF_001723895.1. Taxonomy (NCBI): domain Eukaryota; kingdom Metazoa; phylum Chordata; order Crocodylia; family Crocodylidae; genus Crocodylus; species Crocodylus porosus. The sequence continues at coordinate 57,892,272 of NW_017728909.1, read as the reverse complement.
ATCTAAAAGATGAATTAGCATAGTCTATGCCTTATTTATATGCCATGCCACCAGGTAGAAACTCATCCACTGATGTGGCATAACAGGAGTTGGTAATCGGCAGTCAAGTTTGCAACTGTCTCACACTTTATAAAACAAAGCCTTCAGTTTGTTTGCATGCTCGAAAAGAGCCCCAAATCCAACAATGAAAAATTTCACTTCTCTCATTTCTTCAAAAGTTGTGGCTGATGATAGTGCAACATGAATTAAATGAGCAGGACAAGTAACTCGTAATAGGTCTGGTCTGTGACTGAGTTTTATCTCCTGTGAAAACTTAGCCATATAGAAGGCAGAATCCGTGTTAGTGGTGGCCACACTTTCCCCAAATCAGTTGGTACATCTCTAATGTTGCATTTAATTGCTGCATGGATGCTTGGGCTGTCAGTAAATGGAATGAACGTCACATCAGCACAAAAATATTCTGGATTTTTGGCTTTGAAATAAAAAAATGAAAACAAAAACCCGAGAATCAGGCAGTTCAAAGTGTCAGGGGATTCATTAAAAATCAAACTAGACACCACATTTCCATTAACTCTTTCAATCACTTTAGATACTGGAGCTTCGTTATTTTATTTGAGGTACTTAAGAGTGAGGTTGCCTGCATTAGAAAGAGTTTTTGCTTCTGGACAGTACTCCTACACAAAGTCACCAATTGGTCCCTTCATGAGAAATACTGGTTGCCCAGCAAAACAAGCAGCACACACAAATTCATTAGCACCTGTTATCGAGGATTAATCCCTGTTATCCAGGATTTTATTAACTGGAAAACTGTTAACTGGAATTTCAGCAGAAGGGAGCACATGGCACCTTGTCCTGCCTTTCTCTCCTGGCTGCACTTTTGCCCCTTCCCCCTGCTGGAGCAGCCTGGCTGCCCTGGGGTTTGGGCAGAGGAGGGAGTGGCACATGGCTGGATGCAGGGGTGGGGATGGGAATGACCCAACCCCAGCACCAACTGCCCCGCCCAGGGTGATGAGCCCAACACCCCCAGGCAGCAGCTCCAGCCCTCAGGAGTAGCCGGGTGCAATGCCCACCACAGGGAACAAAGCTAAGCTGTCCTGCCTGCACCCCCTGCCCCACCCTGGGGCACATAGCTCCCAGCGCCCGGGCAGGGCTGCAGTCGGAGCCACCGGGTAGACCTGTCAGTGGGTGCAGGGTGAGGCTCTTCCTGCTATGCACGTCCCAAGACTGTGCTGGGGGACTGTGCTGGGCTCTTCCTGGGGGGCACATGCCCCCAGATCTGTGCGCACGATAAGGGCCGGCCGCCCTGCAGGCTGGGGCTGGTGGTAGCACCAGGATCTTCCCAGAACTCTGGGTGGGCGGCAGCCTGCTTTTGTCCCGTGGACAGATCCGGGGGTCTGCGCCCCCTAGCAGGGTTATGGAGCTGTGCTGGGCTCTCCCCAAGGGGTGCGGGCCCCCCGATCTGCGTGCAGGACAAAAGCAGGCTGCCGCCCGCGCAGAGCACCACGAAGAGCCTGGTGCCAATGCCAGCACAGTCCCCCAGCCCACAGACCTCACGGGGGGGGGGGGGGTGGCAAGACCCATGCCTCCCCTTCCCACCGACAGCTCCCTCTTTGCTACCTGCTGCAGGCCTGGGAGCAGCAGGCTGCGCCGCATCCCTCCCCCTGCCCCTTCCCTCATCCCAGCCTTCCTCACCGCCAATTTTTCCCCCCTTCTTCCTTTAATCCCGATTTTATCCCATTTTTTATGTTTCCAATATAAACCCCGAAAAATTCCTGAATTTTTTTTTTAAAATAAAAATCGAGAATGCAGAACACTATTCATGCATTAAGGCCTAAGCTACTTCAGTTTAGCTATCACCTGCCGTAAGACAAAAGACGACAGTTGCACAGAGCAACTGATATTCAAGAAATCCCTGCTCCCTGATAACTTGTTGCATGTTTGAAGAAGTTACAGCACCTATGCTTTAGAACAGGACTTGAAATGTGATGGGAGGGGTCTTTTCTCTCTCTTTTTTTTTTTTTAAATCTCCATAACCTTTTGCTGTTCCATGGAGAAAACCAAACACATCTGGTCAAATTATGAGCTTCTGAAAAAGATGTGGCTTTGCTTATGGTCATTAGAAAAGGTTTACAGCAAAAATTCTGACTCTGCTTGGAGTACTCTCTCTCAGGGATATGGAGCTGCACATAATTTTCCACACTTTCTTTTCCTGCAGCTAATATTGGCTGAAAGTATGAGCTATAAAGTGAGGAGAAAGAAGACACAAGAGTGACATGATCCCTTTGTGCCCTAAAATCACAGAGGAAACAGTTTTAGCTCAAGAAAGAAGAAAAATATACTTGGGAGCTGAGGGAAGTGAAAGAAGGAAAAAGACCACTGCAAGGTATAAATATAACATTCATGAATATTTGTGAAGCTTGGACATATTATGACACACTACATAAGAAAGCTTTTAAGAAGTTAATAACTGTGTTTTCAACAGAGAGTCCAAATAATGTACAAGTTTCTAGCTAACAAAATAATTCATTTATACATGGTAAGAAAAAGTATTACTCACCACCTGACCATATTTAAAGTTTCAGAAAGTCTAAAAGACAGCATCTGTGAACTGGTAAGAGCTGCTTGCAACTGAGTAACTAATCTCTCAGCATGGAGAGGCAGCTAAAGAAGTCAAATAAAAAAATTCAAACAAGTTCTGGAATGTAGATAAGTGATTATATATATCTTACAGATGCTGGCCAAAAGTTACTTTTTATTTCAGTAATATGTTTTCTGAGTAGAAAGTAAAAGAAAGCTAATTCCCTCTTTTGGGATGCAAAGGCAGACACATCCACTGTTCACAGAAAAAAAAAAAAAAAATCACTGTGTTCATTTGATTGCAACCACGATTAGGAGGGTACAGCAATCTTGTCTTGGCAGCTACCTGGAAGCAATCTCTGATAGAGAACTGGGGAGGGGAAGTAACAATTTGGCAATGGTTTCCATTAGACCACACATCCCTTTTCCATAATCTGTAAGATTAAATGGATGGTGAAGAATTTTGAAGAGTCAAGTTTAAGCATGATTTATTCCTTAACAGATAAGGACAGAGGAAGAGAACTAATTGGTTTTCAGGTCCTTAAATAGCAACGAATTCTTACTTCATAGGTATATGGAATGCTACTCATAAGCTAAATCTAGGGTGTAAACCACTGAACCTGTTAGCACTTAATTATCTGTGCTTGGGCACACATTTTAAGATGCATACTCTAGACTTGTTTAGCAAGAAGACTTACTGGTCTGTGGGATGGGCAGTTTTATCTTTCTAGTCCATCTTAATTGCTGTTAGTGCTTTGTTATTTGCAGCCCAGAAAAAGACTAAAAGTGCTACCAGCAATAAGGCTTACTAGGCACCTTTAATAAGATGTGAGAGCCAAGCAGTGGCTGAGCATACAAGTGATAATGTAACGACTATTAAGGAGGTACAGTATGAAAAGGAGAGAGGAGGCCGTCTCCCTACAAAGTAAGCATGAGGCTTAAGCCCTGCCCAACCTTACCCACAGTTACCTTAAACAGCTTTCCTTATTAACACAAAATAGTAATAAAATAAAAAATGACCAGGAGAGGAACACCTAAAAGACAAACCTGCTGATTGAACTTTTGAAGAAAAAACTGCTTTGCCAAAGTATATGGAAAACAGTTTGGGAGACAGGGCTAGCTAATTTGAAATCCACATGAAGAACCGTTGCCAACTTATGGTTTTTTTGTAAAATGCTTCACAAAGAAAGCAGTTAACCTTCAAGGAAAGTGGACACAGAAAACAAAATACAAAAGTAACTAGCTATTGTCAGGGAAAAGAAAATCTAGTCAGATAACCATGAGAGTCCTAATCATCAGCAGGCCTGAAGATTTTACGTTCTCCAGCAAAACTGTTCCACAATATATTAATGCAACTACAACAGTGTGGATTTAGTCAGAGATGTTTTATACACTCTAGCCAACCTAGTCTAAGGGAAAAGGGAATAATCTGATATCAGTATAAAGGTGTCATCTCACTACCAGCTTTTTCCTGAGTAAAAAACAGAGAGATACTGGTACAAAAAGCAATGTAGACTAGGCTTTGTACGCTACAGAAATCATTACTGAACCATGGAGTAACAGAACTTTACAACTTATTTGCCATTAATACATCTGTTGCAGGAACAGTTCGAATGCATCTAACTATCTCTTCTATAGTAGAAATCAAACCCTGTTGAATTCAGCTGCAAAAGTTCAGAAAAGGCTCCCTAAACTGGAAGGAGAAATTTATGCGAACTTCAAAAATCTCTACAGGAAGCTCCTTAAACATATTAATACAAATATATAATAAGGAATACTAATATCAGATCAAAAGAGACATGTTTAGTCCTTGGTACATAAAGAAAAACAGTAACTAACCGGGATTAAAAAAAAAATATTTCCCCAATAAATTATTCCATAACCACCCACTTCATGGAAACTGCCACCTTCTTCGGAAGTCTCTGGTAACAGACTGACCAGTGAGAACTAACCTGACAAGTCTAAGTATGACATGCTTCCAATAACAATCCTCAACTGCAAACTGTACAACTCATTTTAAAAACAGAACTCTGAAAGAACAATGAACTCTCTTTTAGTTTAGAATTTGCAGAGCAGATGTTTTGCACAAAAAGTATCCAATATCTACAAAGAGCAATTTCAAGCACGTGGAAAATAAGAGTAGGCAAGCATGCAATCAAGTTTCACAGTTCTTGCTCATATAGTTGAACAACAAGGAAAATGATGGGATTTGGTTTCATGTCCCTAATCTGGGATGGAAATATCGTAAGTCAAGAAATTTTCCCCCAAACCTCACTATACCAGTGAGATAAACAGCAAGGAGGAGATAAAAGGAAATCTATACAGATGGAATGAAAGAATTTTGAAAACCTTCCCAAGGCAAGAAGGAAGTAGGAACAGATGTATGTATGAGCAGGGCTTCCACAGGCAACTGAGGAGAATGCACCTGGTTTACAGAGAAAGAAAGAGAGGGAGGCTGAAACAAAGGGAGGCGAAGACATGACACACTGGGCTGCTCAAAAAGATATAGCTAACAGATTAAACTGTTAAATTCTGGTGTATATACTATGTAAGAATGCTTTAAAATACAAAACAGGAATTTGGGAGTTTTTTAAATAAGAGTCTCCATTCATAGTTAAGATCAAATGCCACTCCACTGATTTTAAATATGTATTCTTTAACCAAAAACCTGCAGATTTTCATAAAATCAAATGCTGAATTCTTTTTATTTTTAGACTGACTTACCATTCTTACATTTTTCAAGGGTGAAGTGCAAATGTAACTAGCACCTTAGAAAATGTAACTGGCATCACGTTCTTTTGCTGACACTGTTTTAAATAGCAGAACAGCCGTGTTAAACACTAAGTAGTTAACATCTCATTTCTGTTGCAGTGAATCAAGTGATAAATAGTTTCAAGATACTGTTCTGTACACACGCATATAAATCATGAGATCTGTCCAAAATGTTCATGCTATGCCAATTAATATAGCCAATGCCTTCTGATTCCATAACGTTCTCCGACGCTGTGCATTCTAATGTTTTATCTTTCTTGTCTAATATTAAACATAAATTAAATACTAAAAATTACCATAGCTCCTCAATTCGGAGAATTATTTTAATCCAGTATTATGACAAGCAATTTAATTCCAAAACTTTTGTCTCCCCAATTCAGTTTGATATAAGCATCTTTTGATGGTCACTGCTTACAAAATGCACCATATGAAAATTAAAATTTCGTGGAAAATACTGCAATTTCTACTGCTAATGCCACTGACACAGTTAAAAGAAACACCATAAACCTAACAAGATTGTTTTAGATTTGGTTTATTTTAGATTTGTTTTTGATTTTAGTAAGGAACTGACAATATGAAACAGTTCTTGTGATTTTCACAAGTCTCAGTATTAGACTAGAGATCAGTCCTTCATAAATTTAAAGAAAAAAAAATTCAGGGCCAGGGACTAGAAGGCAGTGGCAAGACATTGTGAGGAAGGAAAAGAGGAAAGGCAGTTTTCTTTTCCAAACATCCTGTTCCCACCATCCAGTAATAAAGGACGATACATATTTTCTATTAAAAATTCTGGAGCAAAAAATACTGAAACCTACAAGGCTAAAGTTAGTCTCGCTTGGCGCATCCGCACCTGCAGGCACGTGTGCTTGCAGCAGCTCAAATAGGAATGGCACGAATTTGAGCTGGGGATTTTTGCCTCATTGCATGTGGTTTTTGCCTCATTTTGGTGTGTGGCAAGTTGTGCCACGTGGGGCAAAATAACCCTACCCAATTCCTCCCGGATCTACAACCATGGGAAGCACCTGTGCTGGCCCCAGCGGTATAAAAAGCTACCCTGGCAAGCAGCTCAGAGCTACTTGCTCTCAGGAGCTTCCCGGCCAATAAGTATCTGGGGACCCTACCCCTTGTGCCAGCTGGACTGCTGAAGCAGCCCTAACAGAGTTCCCTGCACCTTCTATCCACTGCAGTGGTCTGGCAGTGGGGGCTGCTGCCTGGCTACGACCTGCCGCCACCTGGGACAGCAATGTGGTCCCAAGGCTGCACACCTGCCAGACCCAGACAGAGACTGCATGGCTGTAGCAGAGCCATCTGCACCTCTGGGCCAGCTGCCAGCAGGCTGTTGCTGCACAGCTGGTGTTTGTGCAGCACTACTGCCATGTGCACCACCACCTGGCTATCACCCAGATGTTCTCAATGCAGGCAGGACCTGGTTCGGTGCAACATATGGTCCACATGAGCAGCACAGGGCCCCGAGTGACAGCTCAAGTGGTGCAGAACCGCCTGAAGCCGTGCTGGGCCCACATGATGCAGCATACAGCCCTGGGTGCCAGGCAGCCTGGGACGAGCCGCACTGCCCTGTGCTGGGGAGTAGGGGGTGCCAGGAGGACCGAGCACCTCGATAGCTACTGCGGGAGTGAGCTGTGGGCCCTGCAGGAGAGCTGTAGCCACAACAACGGCGGCTGAGCCCTATGGGGTGGGGCAGGTGAGGGACCCACCCTCCCAAGCAGGTCCCCTCCCCCAGTCCCCTGCACCCACACAGCCCTGGCTCCAGTCCCTACTTACCTGGACGGGCCTGGGTCCAGGTCACTGCACCCTGTACCACTCCATGCTGCAGTACTGGGTCAACAGGCAGCCATAGAGATGCTCTGGCCAGTTACCAAAGCGTCTCTTTTGAGCACCCCGGCCTCCAGTTCCCTCAGGCCATGGTTCTGGACTATGCCCTGCCCCATGTTGTCTGCAGGTTTTGTTTAGTATTTTTCTGATATCTGGATATCCAGGTATCAAATTTTGAGTCCATGCTGTAAATATGCAGTGTGGAGAACATTTTTTTGTTCCTGGCTATCTTGACACATCTCAAATGGCTTTGAGAAGTGGCAAGATGTACATGTGGGCTCATCTGGACGCGCCCACTCTGGTTATGCTAAGAAAGCATAGGAAGCTGCGACATTAACCCAATCTTTCACCATCTCAAACAGCAAGAAAACTGAGATACGAGAGACTTTCCTGTCTCTAATAGCCAAGAAGACTGAAAAAACCATATTCCTCATTTCTCCAAGTAGGAGGAATACTTGCAGCTTCCAACACAGCCTGATTCCTAGCAGAGTACATTTGCAGCCTGATAGGAAGTGTACAGCTTGTGCTTCCCTCCCACTCTAACACCTAGCTTCATAGTGACTGGTTGATCTGAAAACTAAAAATGTACCTTAGACAGTATTTACTAGTAACCACGTACAATCTAGGAAGAACATATCTGGCTTTTAGATTTCAGGCACAGTTTTCTACTCCAGACTAGGAGTTAAGACAGTCATCTTTCGTATACAAAATGAGGAAAAAAACAACTCTAAGTTAATATTAAGTCCAGGAATGCTAACACACACATTAATTTTCAAAGTAGACTCATTGCAAGGTTCAATAACCAGAAGCTCCAACCATGGGCTGAAGTGCCCCTTGTGGTAGTCCCTGAATAAGTGGGCTTCCAGCTCCACCTAATTCAAAGGTCGACTAAGATGCTTATAAAAGGGAGTGGAAAGAAAGTACTTAGAGGCCTTTGGGATATGAAAGATACTACTGCCTTTTCCTCTTCATTTCTCCCTTCAGAGTCAGGAGAAAAACATGGTCAAAAACAGCATGAAAATACCTCCAACCTCTCATATGTATAAAGAATATTTGTAGTTTAGGAATGAAAAAATTACATTTTGTTGGCATGACCACATAACTGAATTATATAGAAAGTACACCCCACTGCAAAAGCATCTAAATTAATTTGAAGGAAAGTGGAAAAGGGAAGACCCTGCGGTCATCTTTAAACTAGAGGAACATTAAATTGGTAAAGTCATAATTTAAAAGGCAAGGTGTAAAAGAACGGTAATTTAGACCTCATATTGGTCCTGCTTTATTATTAGTGCTGTAAAAGAATATAGATTGTCTTCTCCCTTAAATGTCACAGTTTAAGAAAGTAACCACTATGCAAGACACTGTTTACTTATAACCTTATGATTTAAAATGTCTTCAGGAGCGTGCTAAACACCAGTCTTGTAAGGGCTAGTCGTATAGTCTGACATACATGAGTCAGAACAAAGACGCATGCTCAAAAAAACAAGTGATTAAACTGCAGGGAAGAACACTTGCAAAACAAAAAAAAAGAACAAAATGGAAAGGATAAAAGTTACTGTTAAACTTAAACAGCTAAACACTGAAAAAAAGATCAGAAACAAAATCAGAGAAGTTTTTGTCTGGCCCATTTCTTTAGTGAAATGTCAGTGTCACTGGTTTCCCTGTACAATCAAGCTTGTGAGTCACTCACTGCAGCAAGAAAAAATAAAAACAACGTGATATGATTATGAAGTTAGATTCAGAGGAAGGTATCACTCCTGAAATACCTCTCTGGAAATTTATCCCATTTTCAATAGCCATCCCTTTTTTTACACTTTAAAGAAATGTTTGAAATTAGATTAAACATTTCTACCCCAACATGTTGGCCCTGATCCTGCAAAGATCAGGGCCACATGCTTTGCTTTAATCATGTGAGTAATCTAACAAAAGAATGCAACTGAAGTAAGTATGTGCTTAAAGACGGCAAGATTGTGGCTTTTGTAGTCCTCTAATAAGATCCATTTATAAAAAACCAGACACTTCACTATTTTGAAGTAGTTTAAAAGCATGTAAGGCTTAGCACAAGAAATTACGCTGCTAGCATATACATTTGGTGTTCCAATCAAACTTTTAAAAAGTATTCATGTTTATAGGTCACAATAAAATGTATTTAGAAACATGAGTAGTCACTGACTTAAACAACCACCCAATCAACCATTGTTACAAATCTGTTGGGCATCCATGTGAAAAGTATGCAATATTTAGTTCTTGCAGCAGAAGAGAGGAAGTTTGGTTTTGTGGAAAGGAAATCAAGACCTCTGTCACTAACTTGCCATGTCCTCTTACACAAGTCACCTCACCTGCCTGTGCCTCTATTTCCCTTCATTTTTTGTCCCTCCTGTTCCTTCACATTTTGATCTCTCTAAGGAATAGGGTGGCTTTTCATATGCATTTGAACAGTTTTGATTTCATTAAGAACATTATTCTTAGGAATCAAGTCATAGAAAATGGAAAACACAATCAAGGACAACTGGAAAGGTTAAAGAGCTGTGTGTGAAAACATATCTCTGCCCTCCCTTTTTGTACAACAGCTCTGCTGTCTATCATCCTGAACTCTGGAAGAAGAGACTAGTAACATGGAAAGTTTAAGCTGTCTCTGAAAAGATGGAGCATCTTTCCCACTTTGTATTAACATTAGACAAGAACCCTCACAAAAGTACACACAGTCTTGCAGAGCTAGCAAGAAAAACACAAAAGACTATGAATAAGTACTTTTTTTTAAGGCTATGAAAACATTATGTTATTTCTAGACAAAACAACACCAGTAAGGGGTGCCTTTTTGCATTCATTTGACAGGGAAGTGGGAAGTAATAGGGATGGGAAGAAGCTTTTAAAAATATGAAAGCTCATAAACATGCAAGAAGAATTTTACACTGAACTATTGTGAGAACATAACACACAACACTGAAACCAGACCACTTCCCAGATCCCATTAACACACAGGATAAGAAATCCAGCCAGAACCCATCTAAATAATACTCGCCATTGCAAATCTGCATTCCCATTTTACATCTTGCCCCTCTAATGCATCTAATATATGAGGCTTCACTCTTAGGCATTTGTTTATACCCAAATACCAACTTTATTATTTCAGTCCCTGAAAGACTTGTCTTTCTGTAGGGCATTGTGTGCCCCAAGGTAGCTGCTGCCCTACAGACAGGTTATTAGTACACCCAGCTTTTTGCCTGTGTGCCTGTTCAGAGTTCTGACTGTATGTCTAAGTGTAAGCGCACAGGCAGTGGGAAATCGAACATTAGTGACACCTGTAACAACTGTCCGGGATGTCCTTTATGTCATCAGCAGTGAAGGAATCCATGGTAAGCTAATGAAAAGGCAAACATAGTGAAATCCTACTACAAACCACCACTTGTTTGGGGTTGGTTTTGGGGGCGGAGGAGTGTAGAGGGCAGGGAGGCAGTTGGGGTTTTTTTGTTTTTTATTGAAGCCCAGTTCTTTTCAAGTATGACCTAACTGCATATGAACTTCTTCCAAATTAGCCAGGCTACAGAAGACTTCATTTACAAAAATTTGCCTCCAGTTGCCCTGAAAACCTACACATTCTTACTTGCCTTTAAAACCCCCAGGAAGACTGGCTGATGAGGGGGGATGGGAGGGGGAGTATATGAGCAACCCCAAGCAGGACAGCAGGCCTCCCGCCTGCTTCAAAATAATTAAAGTCACTTGCAGATTTTCGTTTTTGTTTAAGGAAAAAAAAAGGGGGGGGGGGGAGGGTGTCACGAAAGAGCCATTCGGCCACATCAGAGCTTTCTCCCGGGAGCACCCAGCTCTGTCGAAGCGCATGGAGGCAAGGAGCCGCTCGGCCCAAAAACCCTAGGAAGAGGAGGAACTTCCCGAGAGCTCATCCCGCCCGCGGCTGGGACGGGCGTCCCTCGTGGCCGGGCGCGGCCCACTCCCGCACCCCGCGGGCCATTGTTGGCGCCGACACCGCGGACTTCCCCGGGATCCGCGTGCGGTGGGAGGGCAAAACTTGCAGCCCGGCGCGGACGCTGCCACGCACATCCCCCGGGCGGGCGGCACTCACTGGTTGGTGGGGGGCGCGGTGAGCGGGATGGCCACCTCCTCCTCCTCGTACTCGGGCCCGTCCAGCGAGTCGCCCTCGTCCGCGGCGCCCAGCGGCGGCGGTGG
>NW_017728909.1:57844594-57880720 GCF_001723895.1 Crocodylus porosus | reverse complement strand
GCCTCCTCCCCCGCGGCCGGGAGGGAGCGGCGCGACCTAGCCCGGCCCCGCCCCGCCCGCAGCGGGCGCAGCTCCGGGACCGCAGCAGGGGAGGGGAGGGGAGGGGAGGGGGCGGTGGCCCCGGCGGACTGCGCGTGCGCCGTGGCTCGTGAGGCGAGGCTGAGCGCTCGCCGCTGTCCTGGGCTCCTGTCGCCGCCGCCCTCGCCAAGGGGCAGAGGCGGCCCCGCCCGCAGCGCCGGGGGTGGGGGCAGCTCTGCCTGGAGCCTCTCTGCTCCACCCATCCGCAGAGGGGCAGCGCTCCAGGGAAGTCCCCCGGCGTGGGGCCGGCACAGCTGAGCCGCGAGCCCCGTCCCCTCCCGCGCCAGGCGCGGCTGGATCCGAGCTCAGCCCCTTTGTGTCCGGCCCGGCTCCGTCCTCATCGCAACAGCATGGCCTAAGGCAGTGGTCACCAAACTTCTTTGATTGAGCACCCCATCAGTAAAAAAATTTTGAGCACACACCCCCAATATATGTATATTTATATAAATAGAAGTTCTAATATTTTCTTCCCGCTCCCCAGTGAATCGTCTTGCACACTCCCTGGGGTGTGCGCACCCCACTTCGGAGACCACTAGCCTAGGGGGCGCTTCCACACCTGGCAGGGCTGAGAGACGGGTCGAGGCAGGGGTGTCTGAGGCTAAACTCTGGGTCTGGCAGACTCCCGTGTTTCTTAAGTGCCTTTGAGTTGGGATTCAGTTTGCCCTAGATCCACCTTGCCCCAAATTAGTAGGATTCAGCTGTTTCCTCTGCATTTCAGGCTGTAGTTGGTTCCCTCTGGGTGCTCTAGACCTGCAATTAATGTAAAGCAATATACTCCAGAGCAGTTTGAGCTGGAGTAAACTACTCCTGGGCATAGTGCCTGCATGTGCACCCAGGACAGCAGCACGTTGAGGCGTGGCAGAGCAGGCCCATGCTATCAGGGCATTGAAGGGCATCAGCCCTGGGCTCCCGAGCGGCAATGAAAGTGCAGAGCCTCATGGCCAGGTTACAGGCAGCAGCCTGGCCCCTAGCCAGCTGGCCTGGCAGGATGTAGTTCATGCCCCTGGTTAGCATGTGCTTAAACAGAGTGAATTACCTTGATGTAAGATAGTACATTCCCCAACAGTACTATTTTACGCCAGCATAAATTTGTTTACTGCAGCCTGCTACCCTTGCACCTGTACACAGTGATGCTTTACTCCACAGCTAATTACTCTGCAGTAAAAAGCTTGTGTAGATGCAGCCAGTGGGCGCAGCTACATGAGACCCTGGCTGTGCAGTAGCCAAATCATACTGCGCAGTAGCGCATCACAGTGCCAGCAATGCTAATATGCTACAATGCAGTATTATTAGGCTACTGCACAGTAGTGTCACAGATGTTCACTGGTACTACTTCACAGTTACTCCCATTACTGCACATTTAGGGCACTTTTAAACATGCATGCTAGTACTGAGTGAGGTTGAGGGGTTGTGCTCCCCTGGGGGAAATGAATGCTTGTTAAATTCAACTCCTTTTTTCTTCTGCAAATATCACAAAAGGGTCTATACCTGCTGTAAACTTAATATGCATGAAGTGACAGCTAGGTAGTGGTGGGTATTTGACTGACAGGATTGTAGTCCTCACAGTGCTCTGAGAGGTGCATGCACAACTATCCTAATTAATAATAGCTTTTCCCTTGGTACCGGTCTGAAAAAAATGTATCCTTTTGTTCACTTATTCCTCTGAGCCTCAGCCACTAACTCCCAAACTTAATTTTATGTTCTCCAGGAATTCCATTGAATGCAGTAGAACTATACATGAGTTAAGCTGTGTACAGGTGTAAGTACTTCCAAGATCAGGACCAATGTGACAAACCTATTTCCAGGCAAAATAGTGTGTAACCTTTTGACTTGCAATATTAAATAGCTGACAAATAGTAGCACGTTGACACTTGCATGTGTCTCAAGTGTTCTCAAAAGGCATCTAAACATTCAGGTTTTCAAAGCTCTGCATTACCCAAAAGTATTAAGTGAATTTCTCCTGAGGCAACTGAAACAAATTGATACTCCTTCTTCCACAGCTCTCCAGCCAACATCATTTTATCCGCTGCACTGAACTCTCTTATCTTTCCTTCCAAAAGCAAAATTCTTCTCCTTGTTGCACCATTAAAATCTCTGGATTTACTATGGATTTGTGCCAGTGTAAATGAAAGCAGAATTTGGCTCCAGTCCTGATTTTATAGAATTATAACGTGTGTCCTACTGTTTTTGTGTTTCAAAAATGTCAGCCTCGGTAGCAGTCCCTTACAAGTCTAATTTCCACAGTTACACATTCCATTATTGTACATGTAATTTCAAATAATCTTCTTGCAATTGTCTCTCTGTGGGTTTCTATTTACTGTTCATATTCCCTCACAGATTTTCAAATATAATTATTTAAATCCACTGTTGTTGTGTTTGTAGGAGTGTCATTCCTAGATACTTTAAGGCAATATAAATATTTGTAGGACTCTCTTCTTTGAGATTCTCCTCTTCTGATAACTTAGGGACATAATAAGGGTGCTGTGCTGAGAATTCAGTCCAGGGAAGGGCTGCACAGCTCATGGGTTTTGCATGGGAGGGGGGCAAATTTTGTTGTGGTCTCTGCAAAAGGCTTCCTGTGAGGCTTGCTAAATCAGTGCATCTCTAATGTGGCAAACCATGCCACCCTCCCAGGTCAGACCTACCCATGCAGCAGACTGGCAGAGATACCCAAACTATAAAAGCTACAGAAGTTGTCTGGCTGAATTAGCATGTTGCCTGCTCTAATTAGCCACACCAAGAAGTATGACCCGCGTAGAACAGTGAGCTAGTGTCAGTATGCTGTTCCATCAGTCCCCGAACCTGCTCTAAATGAGCACTGTACCATGGGGACATATTGTGGACAAGAATTTGTTTAAATCCCTTGGCCTTGCTTGTGCTTTCATCTCCATGTTTCTACTCTGGTTAGATTTTCCAACAATAGAAATCTACCATTTAGGATTCATTACCCACACTTTCTTAATTACAAAAATGAGCTTTGTACCTGGGGAGAAAACATCATCATGATTATCAAGAGCAAACCACGTCTACCAAATGGAACCATATTTTCTACACATCTGCCATATATCTGCAAATATACCTTTTTATTGAATATCTTGAACACAACTGCAGAAGGTTCATTCCTTCCTTACCCTTTCCCAAGTTTGTTCCTCATGTGGTCACTTAAATTCGTTGATGAATGCATGTAGACCTGTGCTGAAGCAAGTCCACAAGGTGGACTCCTGGGAAAGTCTGGAGTGTTTGAAAATCTATAGGAGTTTTCATTGGTGGCCAGTAGTTCTAATGGCCCTTCTCCATGGTCACATTGAAATTTCATGTGACATAAAACTACTGGTGTTCTCATTTCACCATGCTTTAGTTATATCTGAATAATCTGTAGGGAGAAGGAAATATTTTCTGCATAGAACGTGCATGTCTATTGCACATAAAATATGCTATATCACATTTATTGCTGTTGTCATTGCTGGTCTTTCTTTTTAATGATTAGTTCCAGTCATGGGAATTAACGAGTTAATTAACTAGTTAAAAAGTTAAAGAAATGGCTAACTTTCAACTTTAACTAATTAAATTTTTCACCTGTCAACTTTTAACTTTAACTAGTTAAAAAAAAAGGTTAAGGTTAACTTCTATATAAGTTAAAAGTTAAAAAAAATATTGAAATCCAGCCTTCCCAGAGTTTTTTTTCTGGTAGCCACTCTCTAGAACTTAAATGGAATGATATTTCTTTATTGAAACTCTAGGACTTCTTGTTTGAGAGAGAGAGAGTAGCGTGGCTTCCAATGAAATATGGTCTCTTAAGAACTATAAGTCTCAGAGTTCCTTAGTTCATGCTGGCATTTTCTGCGCATTTGCAGAAGTCAACAGGGCAGCCAGTTGGCTACAGGAGGGAACAAGCACAAGCAAGCAGAGATGTTGATCCCTGTAAGAGTGGGAGCAAATAGGGTGAAGCAGATGATGACTTTTTTAATTTTAATGAAGATTACAACTAGCAGCCTAGGGCCCAAGAAGTTGAGCATTACTTCTCATCTGTGAGAAACTTATCTGAGATGTCACCTACTTCGAAAAAAACTACTCATCTGTTATAAAACAAGCATTCCCTCATCTGTCCACGTAGAGCGATTGTTCAGTAGTGAGGGCTTAGTTTTGCAAGACAGAAAAGGAAAATTGTCAGATGTATGTTTTGAAGCTTTTGCTGAAGTTCAATAAGCATGTTTAAACAGTTTTGCTATGCAACTGAACATTCTTTTTCTCATTTAAAGTGATTTTCTCATTTCAGTCTAATTTTGATTTTCAGTCACTTCCATTAATTCTAATTCAGATGTATTTCATACCCTTTTGTTACCTTTTGACCAATAAAAATTGTAACAACAGAGGTTGTCTGTGAAACAGCTTTCATTTGTTATCTGGCTATGAATTATCTCCATTCTGTTATTTTGGTATACCTGTATGATGCATTGACTTTTACAAAGTACTTCACATGGAGAGGGTGAGAAAGATCTAACATTACATAGGTATTGGTAAATTGTTATTCTGAAAACTTTATGACAAGTATAACATTGTTTTCAGGTAAAGCAGGGTGAGTTCTGAGTAAATTAGTGTGCTTCTGTGGGTTTATGGAAAAGAAACCCACTCATTGCATTTGAAAATGAAAAATGACACTAAAAGGCAATTCACCATGTTCCATGCATTTCTCATGAATCAACTTAACTTTTAACTAGTTACTCTCTTCTTAACTTACCTCTTAACTAGCTGAAAGTGGAAATATTAAACCTTTTAAACTCAAGTTAATTTTAAAGGCTGCTAACTTTTAACTTTAACTAGTTATATTTTTCATAAACTTTTCTCATGACTGATTAGTTCAGATAAAAACAAACAGAAGTGGGCTTAGCATATAGAGTATTGTAGCCTTGACCATTATGACTAGGGACACAAATTACTCATAAACTGATGGTCTGAAACCAGTTCTAATCTGTAACACGACAGAAGTTCTGTGCGCATAAACTGCTTTCAAAATGGCTGATACTGATTTAAGATAAACCCAAATGGCTGTAGTATCAGACTTCACTGATTTATGTTAAATAGGTTTATTGAACTTCTGTCCTAGTTCCCCTCCAGATTCAAGTTAACTCAGTCACCCAGCATCCTGGGATGCTTTGCACCTCTCTCACAACCCCTGTCTCCCTTGTAGGTGGACAGGCCACCTTTGGCCCAAGCTGTCTGCTCTAGCACACCCTAGCTTCTGGCCTGAGCCACTGCAGGCATGTGGCTGCATTTCTGGAATCAAAAGTGAACATCTGTTCACTTGCTTATTGGTTTTATCTATGCAGCTTAAACTAATATACAAAAATGGAATCAATTCAGCCTCAAGCTTTTTGACTATCTGTATTTAGCCAGAAGAACATTATTATTCTACAAATGGTGTCAAAAGTATACTAAGCCCTTTAGAAATAGTATGAGGATCATGTCCTAACTGCAAATAGTTTATCCAAGCAATGTCCTCCAATGGGTGGTGTTGGATGGAGTTGTATGCTGCATCATAGGGCTAGGACCCACAATTACTTGGATAGAATGGAAATATGGTCCACAATCAATAAGAACTCCTACACTTGGGACAGAACAATTACATGCACAAATACAGATCAGGGAATTACTGGGTAGGCTAGTACTGCAGAGAAGGACCAGGCAATTACCATAGTCCATAAACTGACTATGAACCAAAGTGTGCTCTTGTTGCAAAAAAAAGAAGGCAAAAGTGTGCCAGGTTGTATTAACAGGCATGTCATTTACGAATCAAGGAAAGTAATTCCTCCCATCTGCCCAGCGCTGGTGAGGCCTCCCCTGGACTACTGTGTCTACTTTTGGGTCGCACAATTCAAGAACGATGTGGACAATTTGGAAAGAGTGCAGCACAGAAAAACACGATTAGGGGCCTGAGAAGCATGATGTATGAGGAAAAGCTGACAGAACTAGGGTTATATACTCTGCAGAAGAGAAGACTCAGGTGGGTTTGATAACGGTCTTCAAATACCTAATGGGTAATTATAGACAAGATGGAGATGGAATTTGCTTTGTGGCTATAGAAAACAGGATTAGGAGCAATGGCCTCAGCAGGGGAAATTTAGGTTGGAGCTTAGGAGAAACTTTCTGACTATGAGGGTGGTCAAGCATTGGAACAGGTTATCTAGAGAAATTGTAGAATCTTTATCCTTGGAAGTTTCAAGAGCATCAGTGGTTCCCCATCTGTGGTACACATACCACCAGTGGTATGCAGACACCCTGTTAGTGGTATGGATTAAAAGATTGATTATAATGACTTTATATGACAAAAATTTGCTGTTGGCACTTAAAGTTGAACTGAAACATTTGCTGGTGGTACTTAAGGTTGTATTGTTTTAAACTGGTGGTGCACAATCTGTCAGGATTTGGGAACTGCTGGATTGGACAAACACATAGCTGGGATGGTCTACTCAGGGATGACCTTGCATTGAGCAGGGGGCTGGCCTGCATGACCTCATGAGGTCTCTTCCAGCCCACCTTCCTATGATCCATAATGGATTTCAGTGCCTTTTAGGAACCCCAGTATGAGTGTGGTAGCATGTTCTGATGAACTGAATGAAAGACTAAGAACACATGAGATCTCATCCTGAATCTATCACTGACCAGGGTGGCTTTGGGCAAATCACTTAACCTAACTTTCTAAGCATACTAATGTGAATTTCACAGGGTATTATAAGAATTAATTACTATCTTATAACACCATGTAGTTGTTTAATACTAGGTATTGGTATTACGTAAAGCAGTAGGGAAAACCCAGTGTACAAGTCATATGTTACCTTTTAACCCAATAACCTCATGGTTAGGTATTTTTCCAGAGAATGTGATGACCTAAGTTCTAGATCTCACCTTCACTCATGAAGTCATAAAATCTGCAGTCTCCCATTTTCCAGCAAGTAACTCTTATTACATGGGCTGAACATTGCCTAGGGTACTTTGCAGCCCTACTCTTGAAGCTAGTCTGCTGGGGCCAAAAGGAAAGCAAATTAAAGAGAGAGTAGTTTAATAAGACAGATATACCCTGACAAGGAGGAGCCAAGTATTTTAGCCTCTGCTTTCCTAGTGGATTTTCTTCATCTTGCATTTAATACACATTGGACAAAGTGGATAAACATCAGTTGAATAGTTTCTGCTCCACTGAGGAAAAGGGTCAGGCAACTCATCAGGAAAACTGCAAAGTCTTACACTTAGGACAGAACAATCCCATGCACCAGTACAGGCTAGGAACTGACTGGCTGGGCAGCAGCTCTGCAGAAAGGGACCTGGGGGTTACAGTGGACAATAAGCTGGATATGAACCAACAGCGTGTCCTTGTTGCAAAGAAGGCTAACAGCATACCGGACTGCGTTAGTAGGAACATTGCCAGCAGATTGAAGGAAGTGATTCTTCTCCTCACAAGAAAACCACTCTCTCTCCAATCTCTCAGTTCTGATCCTGAAAGGGAACTTCTCAGAGACGAGACTATGAACTCTTCTTCACCCCCTGGATACTAAAAATCATGGACTAAATATAGACATTGGATTTATGACACACACGTGCCTGACATCTGACTCCCCAGGTACCTCTC
This sequence comes from Crocodylus porosus, assembly GCF_001723895.1. Taxonomy (NCBI): domain Eukaryota; kingdom Metazoa; phylum Chordata; order Crocodylia; family Crocodylidae; genus Crocodylus; species Crocodylus porosus. The sequence goes on along the minus strand of NW_017728909.1, from coordinate 57,873,021 downwards.
CACTCTTCATCCCCCTTCTCTCCCTTTCACCCAACCTGTCTGTCACCCACTGACTCCTCAATTTACATCTTCACTGACTGCCTATCTTGTATGCAGCCCAGCCCAGTCTCTGGCTTCTTTACTTTTCATTCCATCCCGGAAAAGCATACACCAACTGCTGAAACTTCCTCAGCTTGATGAAGGGTTTTTAAACACAAGAGCTTGCTTAAAATTTTTTTCCAACTATTTAAGTTGGTCTAATAAAAGATATCAGATTCACCCAAAGAACCTTGTCTGCCCTTCCCCTGTATTCGGCACTGGTGAGGCCATAGTCTGGAGTACTGTGTCCAGTCCCCACCCCGTGCCCCTGTTCCCCTCAACTACAAGAAAGGATGTGGGCAAATTGAAGAGAGTCTAGTAGAGGGCAACAAAAAATGGTGAGGGGGTTGGGGCACATGACTTAGGAGAAGAGGCTGAGGGAACTGGGCTAATTTAGCCTAGAGAAGAAAAGACTGGGGTGGGGGGTGGGGCATCTAAGAACAGCCTTCAGCTACCTGAAGGATGGTTCCAAAGAGGATGGAGCTAGACTGTTCTCAGTGGTAGTAAATGACAGAAGGAGGAGTAATGGTCTCAAGTTGCAGCAAGGGAAGTTTAGGTTAGATATTAAGAAACACTTTCTCACTAGGAGGTTAGTAAAACACTGGAGCAGGTTACCCAGGGGGGTGGTGGAATCTTCATCCTTTAAAGTTTTTAAGACCTGGTTAGACAAAACCTTTGCTGGGATGATCCTGTTGGGGATGGTCCTGCTTTGAACAGGGAGCTGAACTAGATGACCACCTGAAGCCCCTTCCAACCCTAATTTTCTATGATACTATAAAGTTTTGGGACTTACATGGTGTTCCATACATTCCCAAGTGATTCTCATCTGCCTTACCGCCTATCTATCCATACGGGAACTTTCTGAGCTCAGACAGGAAGTACAGCACAAATGTAGCTTGCAAGTGTAAATAGAATCCGACAACTCAACACAACTGCCACTTAAGCAAGGAAAGATGAAGTATGATTCAGCTTTTTTGTCCTGCAGGACCGCGAGGAACCTTCTTATATTCCAAATGGTACTACATCCGCTAAGACTTTTTTTCAGATTCTAGGGTTTAAACAACCAAAGTAACAACAAGAGAGGGTTTTCAGTCATGCAGCTACATGGTAGATTGATGTGGAAATCAAGTCACCACCCAGGAGCATATAGAGAAACCCCGCTTCTCCTCCTATCATACTGGTCCCCTGGGATTCTAGCTGCCATGTGTGATCACACTATACAGATATGCATGCCAACTCTAATTGTTCCATTACTGAGGGAATACACCTGGGATTTATTGTGGTTCCTTTGCAGTCCCTGCACATTGCCAGAGACAGAAAGGCGACATAATGGGTATAGGAATCTAGGCATTGATATACACATAATTGCTATAGCTTTATGTCTTTCCTTCCCCTGAATAAAGCAATGTTCTTCTGCAATGTGGTTATTGTGAGACTATTTGGCTAACTGCCATTTATGAGCTATATACCTAGCTCTCTCTACCCTAATATTTTTGTGCTACAAAGTAGAAAGTTTTGTTCATAAGCAATCTCAGAATATGCATGCTGATGACCCCAATTTTCAACTCTGGTTTTCCTGATTTTGAAATCTCACAAATTTTGAGATGCCAGTTAACTAAATTCCAGATTACTATTGGTTTAATTTTTCTAGAATATTTTTGCAATATGAAAAATAACCTCTGATAAATTCCAAACTTTTCCCCACTTTTATTAATCATATTCCTACTGATTGATTTTTCAATTAATAGCTTGTATAAACTGTTTTTTAGTTGAAGAGACTGTAATTCTTTAAAATACAGTAATAATAAGACAATTACGTATATATTGAATCAATGAGGTACAGAAATTCAAGTTCATAAAGGAGATAATATTAATGCAATACTTCCACTTCCAGTAAATACAAAGAGAAGATGAAGAATATATCTAAACACTTAGTAAGTATGTGGGATAAATCATTAAAGGTGAAAATTCATGATTTCTTTTTTCTTTTTGCCTCCATAGCGATGTGATCTCCTTCAGCTCTTAAATCAAAATGTAAAGGTGTTAAAGTTTTCTATTTTTTCCATTTGCTTTATCTCTTTCTCTCTACTTTGTTTTCCAATATGCCCCTTTGTTTTAAGAGTTTTCTGCTGAGTAGGATGGGTCTTTTTTTTTTGTCTTCCTTGCCTGTAGCTTCCATACCAGAGGTATACCCACTTTCTAAAAGTACATACTTCACAAACTTGCTGCTGTTCATGAGGAATGTGGGACTCAACTTCCTTATTATATACCCTCAATTAATATGACAAATCCTTATCTCTGATGAACATACAGAAATTGAAGTTTGGTGTGCAATCTTGATATGACTCTGAGCCTAGATTACAGTTTTGTGCTTGGGTGGGTATCAAAACCCTCCTTTTCTGACAAATATTCTTATATGACTGACCTCAGTGGGGCTAGAATTTTACTCAGTATGTCTGTTACTTCCATTTTTTTGGAATCAGTTATTTTTTGAGTTTTCTGAAAGGTTGAGTTCTTGGTTATGGTTGATACTGTTCCTGCTACATTTATTACCATTTCACATCAATGGTATGTTGTTCAAAGCTAGTTTGTCTTCAGTTTTCTTGAGAACTGGCCTTGGAAGGTATACATTTTTTTCTGACTTGTCAAGTTAACAACACCCAGAGCTTAGTGTAACCAATCTTTCTCATGCAGAAAAAAATATTAGACCATAGAATTATTTTTAACCTTTTCTTTCTTTTAGTGTAAAATATTCATGCTAATATATATGTTGTTATATTTAATCACTCCTACTTTACTTTTAGACTTTTAACACACTGAATATTTGCAGAGTATTTTTCATTTTGTTACAGTTTTAGTATTAGTCCAGTTACTTTTCTCCAGAGATTCAAAATGAGTAAGGTGATCAGACCATAATAATTTCAGGGAAATCTGGGACGGGAGGCCCCCAGGAGTGCGTCCAGGTGGAAAAGCACAGCGCGTGCACACACACATGTGCACATATGCACACAAACACACCCCATCCTAGGAGCAGGGCTGGAGGGGATGGCATGCATGCATGCACATGTGTACACACAGTCCCGACCCTGCAGCTCACAGAAGTGAGGCCAGGCAGGACAGCACATGTGCATGTTCACACACACTCCCCACCCACCCCCATGGCTCCTGGAAGCCCGATGGCAGGGCAGGTTAGGAGAGCATATGCACATGTGCACCACCCCCCTCCTGCCTGCATGGCTCCCAGGAGCAAGGCCAGGCAGGAAAACATGGCACACACACACACACAAATACATGTGTGCACGCAGCCTTGGCACAGTTCCCAGGAGTGGGGCTGGTCAAGACAGCACACACAAATGCACACATACCCTTACCCTGTGGCTCCCAGGCACCCTAATATCAGGGCAGGGTGGGCCAGCATGTATGTGCACACCCCAGTTGAGTGCACAGTTCCTGGGAGCCCAGATGGCAGGGGGGACATGACAGCACAGAGGCCCACAGCTGAGCTCCGTTCCCTGTGTAGACAGGCTGGACCTGGCTGGGAGTGGCCCCTCCTCCCTGCTGCCATTAGCTGCCTGGAGCCAACACGTGCATCCCAGGCCTTGACAGTGGGTGACCATCCTGCCTTGCTTGCACAGTGTCCAAGCCCCAGTCCCAGCTCCTCCCCTGGCCCACGTCACCCTGGCTGATCCCCCCCACCCCAAGCAGGAGGAGCAGTGTCCAGCCTGCCCGCCTCCCCACCCCTTCCCACCTCCAGCCTCTACTCATCAGGAGCCTAGCTGGGCATTACAGGCATCTGACTGTAGGCAGCCAAATCTGGGACTTTTGCTTCAGTTTACACTAATGGCCGGGACACCCTGATGGCCTCCAATATCTGGAACTGTCCTGGCCAGTCCTGGACAACCTACCAAGATGGGCAACCTACCAAGAAAACAGACTAACCAGGCAGATGGTGTATTTTTCCCATGTGGTTGCCCTACACATGAGTATAATGCTATGTGTCTGAGTAGTCTACTCAGGTAATATAAAATACAGTACCAAAGGAAATAAATTCTTCATGAGAAGCATTTTTAAGCTACAACAACAACATTCTATTTTTGAAGGTCTTTTAAATCTATAAAAACAAGAAAGCAGGGAATCATTATTACCAAGTCCAGACTAAGGGTCTTAGAAATTTATCTGTTAATGTTTATATTGTTAAAAGCATACTTATCTTGACAGAATGCAAAACCTTACTGCATCAAAATACCACAGTATGTGAACAAATATGTGACTTCCCGTGTATTCTATTACTGTGGCTACAGCTAAGCAGCTCTGAATGCCGTTAGTAAAAAAAAAAAGTCCTCTATATCCTTTGTATATAACTTAGAAAATATACCACTCTTTAATGACCATTTATAATTCCCATCCCTCCCACCACCCTCCCTGCTTCAGATGACTACAAATTTCAAAAGCTTTGAGGGTACTTATAGGCACCTATCTCCCCTTAGCTTTAAGTGTGATGTTGATGAAGGAAGATAAATGATAAAGGAGAGAGATTAATTATCAGTCATGAAGGTGACAGTATATTATCTCAGTGCACAGAAGGTAGCAAGAGAATACTTCTTTTCAAATAATACTGCATGGCAGCTGTGACTGTCCCTAATGACTATATTACTTGAAATAGAGCAGCTATAAGAAGGTCTTAAATGGGCAACCTACCAAGAAAACAGGCTAACCAGGCAGATGGTGTATTTTTCCCAAAGAAAAATCTTGGTGAAAGAGTCAAATCATAACAATAAACTGAAAACAAAGGGGCATTTAGGAACATTTATTTTACTTTGAAAAAAATGTCCACCATTTTGCTACACCATATGATTTTTCTCATATTATATATTTGCCTTCATCCAAATCCTATTTGACATATAGATTGAGTAACTCTAGTACATAATAATTCTATTTTTTCATTTTACACTACCCATATTTTACTTGTTCATTAGGAACCTGATCATACTCCTATTTAAATCAGTAGCAAAATACCTATTGACTTCAGTGTTGCTTGATCAGGCTCTATATTAATATTTAGTGAGTGTACCTATACAAGACATTTATTGCAGAGATGCCTAATTAGTTGTGCAATGAAGTCTCTGCTTCTACATGTGCGGTCCTATTATTTCTCAGGAAACTAATTAACTCCGCCATAAGTTAGTACTTGTAAATACAAGTACTATCCTATGGCCAAGTTCTTTAGTGCACAGTAGGGCTGTGCAAAATTTCGCTGGCTGTTTTGATGCTGTTTTGACTCATTTCAAGCTCAAAACAGTGAAATCAAAATTAAACAAAGGGCTTTGAAACAGCCTCAAAACAAAATGAGGCCAGTCGAAACATTTTGAAAGTTTTGAAATGTTTCAAGTTTCAAAGCTGAAGCTAGGCTTGCCTGCATGGAAACAGAAAGTAAGGGGAGGGAGGGGGGAAGAGAGAGGAAGGACTGCTCTGATATTGACTGTGACTGTTTGGCTTCCTGAGATGTTGCTGGTGCTACTGTGCTGCTAACTAAGTTATTACCTGTTGTCATTTAAAGTGATGGACCAGACTGAGGCTGTAGGGGAGGAGGATACCTCATTGGGGCATACTACTGTGTCACGTAGAGGCCTCAGTGACACATGCACAGTCACACATGTCACGAGTTTTGCTTGTCAGCAGCTTGAGGTGCAGTTTCCCAGAAACCCCTGCACCTATCTCCTTGACACTTGGCAGGCTTCATGCTCACCGAAGAGTCTACCATCACTGCTGTTTTCATCCAAATCTGCCAAAAAAGATCAAATTTATACGCAGTTTCATGCTTCCCCATTAGAGCCTAAGGGTGAGACATCAAAACAGTGTTGAAATAGCGAAACAGTTTCAACACAATGAAACAGAACAGTGCTTTGAAATAAAATGAAACTTGAAACAAAATACTGTCCCATCAAAACAGCGAAACAGAAGTCAAATCGAAATGGTGGTGTTTTGCACAGCCCTAGTGCACAGTAATGCATGTGTAGATGCAGATGGAGCTGGCTGCGGCATGGGGGTTACTTGCCAGCTAGCCCCACACTGGAGCATCCTTGTGCCCAAGCCAGCCCCCTCACAGCATGTTGAGCTGAGTCAGAGCAGCCCTGAGTTGGCATGCTGACCCCTGGGGCCCCTGCCACTCAGATACATGTGTAAACGCGGTGCCCAGGAAAACTAAACCCATTAAGTCTTATCCCTAAATCCTTTAATTTCCCTTTTTTTTGGTCCCGTTCTGTGGAATTTTAGATAGTGTCTTTCTTGCAGTTTATTTACAGAACATTGTATCTATTTGTCAGTGAAAATAGTTTGTGCATAGAATTTATTGTTTGCAGGACCAACATGGATGAGTATGAAACCCAGTATGGATTCCATACTGAATGCACATTGCTTGGAATTGTCTCTTTATGGACATGTGGAATTTATTTATTTTTAACAATGGTAACTGTCCCAGTTTTATAAAGCTGCTTTTGCATTCTTTAATTATTTCCATCTTACGAGCCAAAATGTAGATAAAATACAATATAGAAATAACACTTCTCTCTGACAATTGTAATTGAAACAGTTATATTGAACTTATTTTTACATTATGGATTTGACAGAAATGTATATATAATATGCTTTGCTGATAAAAAAACTCCTTTAAAGATTTATGCTAATGAATGACAGTAGACCTGCATTCAGTCTCATTGACTTCAGTGGAACTATTGATGGACAAATCTCCACATGGGTATAAACCTCTGCAATATTAGTTACTCTGTTTCCCCTTGCATGTTTGTGTAGATGCTCCTGCAACAAGTAAAGGAGAGGAAAACATTTAAAAGATGAAAACATAATTGCTCTCATGCTATTTACAGTATTTGTTTTAAGAATCAATAGAAACCTGTCATGAGACTCACAGAAGATAATTCTGGCCTTTGTGTGGAAGACTGGCTTTCAGCTGTTTCAGCTGTTTCATCATGATGTTCGGTTAGAAAATGTTAATCCAAGAGTAGATATACTAATAAGGTTATGGAAGTGTATCATTTGTGTTCATTTTAAGAACCCAGCTTTCAGGCTGGTAGCTGTTAGTTGTAATGACTTAAATGTCTTGGAGCTTCTGTAGTAAATTGGGAAATTCTGGCAGACACATATGTGGGGAAATAAAATTGTACACAAGTCTTTTAACAGTATGTAATAAGTCTATTTTTCAGGAAGAGTTTAATGATCATGGCCAGTGACCAGGAAGACAGGGAACAGGGGCTGCAAACATGGTAAGCAGTTTGCAGGCAGTTCACAGGCCAGTTCCTGGCCACCCCCACCCTTTTTTCAGCTTGGCATCAGGAAGCAGGAAAAAAAGGAACTCTGTGGGGCCAACAAGCAATAAATAGGCCAGCTTTCAGGCGAGTTCACTAGGGAAGGTGCGCTTGGATGAAAAGGAGTAAGAGAGAGAAGGCAGATTAAGAAATCCAGGGAAATGAATGGAAGACATTGTAATGCTAGAGCCACTGCCACTGCATCTGCTTGCACCAGTGAGGTTTCTGTCCAGGCAGGACTGCTCACCATCAACGCTTCCACCCAGGTCCATGTTTGGCACTGTAGGTATAGCAGCTTGCAGGTTCCTTCAAGTGATGGCCAGATTAGGGAGTGCCTGTGGTATTAGTGATGCCTCCTGGTGGTGTCTCTCAGGGAACAGGCAAGAGAACTACAGGAGGATGTGGTGAGGCTCTGAAGCCTCCTCTATGTGAGGGAGGTAAGGAGCCTGGGGGCTCGGAGTTGTCCAGTCCCGGCGTCGTCGGGCATGCCCACCGGGCGCAGACTCAACACGCCGGGCAGAAACTGACCTCTTTCAGGGCCCCAGAAGAGAGAAGGCCCGGAACGGATGGCAGCCACATAAAAGAGGCGCCAGAGCCGGACGAGCAGGCGGCAGGACCGGAAGGACGGGACGGAAGAGCTGCCGCTGGAGAGAGCCCCCAGAGGCGGGGGCGAGCCGCCCGCGGAGGCTGTAGGACCTTCTGGGGCAAGGGCAAGCCCCAGAAGGGTTGGTGAGTCGAGGGAGTCGGCTGGACGTGGCTCCGGACTGCTTGAGGCCGCTGGGAGCGGCTGGCGCCGGCAGACGGCTGGCTACCGTATAAACTGTAGGAGGGGAGCACTGCCGGTGCTCCAGCAGCGTGGGACAGCAGTGCCCCGAGAATTCCTAATCAGGGCAGAGGAGTGCCTGGAAGGGAACAAAGGGGGGGTCTTAACTCCGGATTACCCAGGGTGACGTTGGCATGCCTGCAGGGAGGAGGCGGACTCACCCTCACGGGGGAATCCCTAAGGGTGACGGACAAGATAATTTGCTTCTACTAAGCAGAAGCTCGGACTGGCATCGTGACGTGGCCAGCCTAGGCAGGCAGTCACGCTACCGGAGGCCTGGGCGAGGTTGTAGGGGAGGAGGAGCCCTCAGCGACACGGGAACCCGCACGCGCAGCAAGTCCCAGTTCTGAACCAACACGTGCCGTACAGTCGGAACTGAACCAGAACCATCAAAGTCATGGCAGGTGAGTCAACAGCGCGTGAGAGTCAGGGAACAACCGCTGCGAGCAGGAGACGGTCCCTGAGTGGGGGGAGGAAAACAGCGACACACAGCGGTCAATGCTGCCGACCCCCCCCCACACTCTGCCATAAAGAGTTCATCAATTCATGCTGGAGGAGACCTCTGGGAATGGGGAGGAAGAAATGCCAAAGACAGTGCAAGAAAAGAGAGAGGGCATGGACACCCAAGAGGGTGGAAGCTGGAGGTTTGTGACTTCTGGCAGCAAGCACAGATCTTCACCTCCATGTGCAGTGGTTCATCTGGAGAACAGATATGCAGCCCCAGCAGCTGAGAGGAAGGAGCACATTCCATTGGTGGAGGAGGACAGGCCAGGCCTCACCACAGTAGGAAGGATCGAGATGACTGCCACCAAGATGAAGTGACAGGTGGTGGTGGTTGGAGACTCCCTTCTGAGGAGGAGAGAGGGAGCCATCTGCTGACCTATTAACTCGGGAAGTCTGCTGCTTGCCCAGACCCCAGATTGGAGATGTCACAGAGGCTCATAAAGCCCTATGACTACTACCCCATGCTGCTCGTCCATGTGGGCACCAATGACACTGCCAAGGAAGACCCTAAGCATATCAGAAGTGACTACAGGGCTCTGGGTCTCTGAGTCTGGACTCAGGTTGTGTTCTCATGGATCTTTCCAGTCAAGGATCAAAAGCCCCTGTGGCTCACCAAAGGCATTCAGGATTGTTTGAAAGCTAAAAAGAAGGTATACACCCGGTGGAAAGGAGAGGTCATCACCAAGGAGCTCCACTGCTCGAGACTGTAGGGGGGCTGTTAGGAAGGCTAAGGAGGACACAGAACTGGGACTAGTGACCCAGATCAAAGACAACAAGAAGTCATTTTTTAAATACATAGGGAGTAAAAAGAAGACACTGGGTAGCATGGGGCCCCTGCAGCACACGCTTGGCAATCTGGTGGTTGCAGCAGATAATAAAGCTGACCTCTTCCACAAATTCTTTGCCTCCATATTTCTGAGCAGGGACCGGGACATTCCCGCCACTGGAATCTTGGACAAACTCAAGAGGGGCACAGCTGGGCCTAGGGTCAGAGATGACCTGGTCAGGGAACTTTTGGTGGTCTTCAAATTGGAGGGTCTACATGATCACCCAAGGGTGCTGAGGGAACTGGCAGAGGACATTGAGGGACCCCTAGCACAGCTCTATGAGCACTCATGGTGCTCTGGAGAGGTGCCAGAGGATTGGAAAAGGGCCAATGTTGTCCCCATTTTCAAAAAAGAAAGGAAGTAGGACCCAGGAAGCTATAGGCCCATTAGTCTTACTTCAGTCCTGGGGCATTTCTTTGAGAAAATTACCCAGGAACACATCTGTGAGGGACCAGCAGGGGAGATTATGCTCAGGGGCAACCATTAGAGGTTCATTAGAGTCAGGTCCTGTCAGACCAAGCTGGTGGCCTTCTATAACTAGGTAACAAAATCCTTGGATGCAGATGTCACAGTGGACATAGTCTTTCTGGACTTTAAGAAGGCCTTCGACACTGTCTCTCATTCCATTCTCATCAAAAAATTAGGCAACTATGGCATCAATGCCTACACAGTCAAATGGGTCGCAAATTGGCTAGAGGGCCACACCCAGAAAGCGGTGGTGGACGGGTCATTTTCGACCTGGAGGGGTGGGTGTGGGCAGTGAGGTTCCCCAGGGCTTAGTCCTCAGGTCCACACTGTTCAACATCTTCATTAGTGACTTAGACAAGGGTGAAAAGCACCTTGTTCAAGTTGGTGGATGACACTAAGATGTGGGGAGAAGTGGACACATTAGAAGGGAGGGACAGGCTTCAGCTAGATCTATACAGGTTACAAGGGTGGGCAGATGAGAATAGGATGGGTTTCAATACTGACAAGTGCAAGGTACTACACCTGAGGAGGAAGAAATAGCAGCATACCTATGGGCTGGGAAACTCTCTTCTTGTCAGTACAAAGGCAGAAAAGAATTTTGGAGTCATTTTTGGTTCCAAGGTGAACATGGGCCACCAATGTGAGGATGTGGTCATAGGGCCAACCACACCTTGTCATGCATCCACAGATGCATCACTAGCAGATCCAAGGAGGTGATCCTCCCCCCATGTGACATTGGTCAGGCCATGTCTGAAGTACTGCATCCAGTTCTGGGCGCTGCACTTCAGGCAGGATGTGGACAGCATCAAGAGGGACCCTCACATGATCAGGGGGCATCAGGACAGACCCTATGAGGAGAGTCTACGGGACCTGAACCTGTTCAGCCTTCACAAGAGAAGGCTGAGAGGGGATCTGATGGCTGTCTACAAACTTACCAAGGGGGACCAGTGGGGAATGGGAACGACCCTGTTCCCTCAAGCACTACTAGGAGTAACTAGGAATAACGGCCATAAGTTGACTGAGAGTAGGTTCAGGCTGGACATTAAAAGGCACTACTTCACAGTCAGGGTGGCTAGGATCTAGAACCAACTTCCAAGGAAGTGGTGCTTGCTCCTACCCTGGGGGTCTTCAAAAGGAGGCTAGATAATCACTGTACTGGGGTTGTTTGACCCCAGCTTACTTTCCTGCCCATGGCAGGGGATCAGACTTGATGATCTCCTCAGGCCCCTTCTGACACTACCAGCTATAAAACTATGAAACTAAGGGAAAGGGCCCAGGCAGGGGCAGATGCATCCTGAAGATCAAAATCTGGCTGCACAGGTGGTGTTGCCAGCAGGGCTTTGGCTTCTTCGACCATGGGATGTTGTTCCAAGAAGAAGGATTGCTGGGAAGAGATGGGATTCACCTGATGAAGAGAAGGAGGAGCATCTTCAGAGGCAGGCTTGTTAACCTAGTGAGGAGGGCTTTAAATTAGGTTCACTGGGGGATGGAAACCAAAGCCTTCAAGTAAGTGTGGGAGCAGGAGACCTGGAGAAAGAACAAGCAGGAAAGGGTGATAGGGGAGGTGCTCGCATACTTCCTGAGAAATCAGGACAATCAGCTAATTACCTCAGGTGCCTGTACACAAATGCATGGAGCCTGGGAAACAAGCAGGAAGAGTTGGAAGTCCTTGCACAGTCCAGGAACTGTGATGTGACTGGAATAACAGAGACTTGGTGGGATAGCTCACATGACTGGAGAACTGTCATGGATGGGTACAAACTGTTCAGGAAGGACAGGCAAGAGAGAAGAGCCATATGAGTGCTCAGAGCTCCAGTATGAAACTGGAGAAAGGCCTATTGACAGTCTCTGGGTTAGGGTCAGAGGAGGAAGCAACAATGTAAGGGTGGCCAAAGTTACTTAATTCTTCATGGTAAGGGTGGCCAAAATTTGGAATGGCTGCCAAAGGAGATGGTGCTCTCCCCTACCTTGGGGGTCTTTAAGAGAAAGCTGGATAGGCATCTGGCTGGGGTCATCTGACCCCAGCACTCTTTCCTACCTAGTCAGGGGGTTGGACTCGATGATCTGTTGAGGACCCTTCTGACCCCAGCACCTATGAATCTCTGAAGGGGTGGGTGAGGCTTTCTTCAAAAAGCTAGTGGAAGTTCCAAATCACAGGCCCTGGTTTTCATGGGAGACTTCAATCACCCTGACATCTGCCAGGAGGACAATACAGCAGCGCACAAGCAATCCAGGAAGTTTTTGGAGAGTGTTGGGGACAACTTCCTGGTGCAAGTGCTAGAGAAGCCAACTAGGGGCTATGCTCTTCTTGACCTGCTGCACATGAACAGGGATGAATTGGTGGGGACTGTAATAGTGCAGGGGTGTCCAACCTTTTTGAACGTGGGGCCGGATCACAAACTTTTTATTACCCAGTGGGCCGGCGAGCCATATTCAAAGACCTCACAGGAAGTGGTATCACATTCAGGAAGTGATGTCACATGACCTTTGACACCAATGAAGTTGCAGGAAGTGACAATGAAATGGGTCTAACCAGTTCAAAACTCTCCCTCTATAGCATCCACCTCTGCTACTGTTTGGGACAGGATACTGAGCTAGATGGACCATGGGGCTGACCAAGCATGGCACTTTTTATGTTCTTATGTTCAGAAGCTCTTATGTTCTTTGGCTGAGCTGCCAAATGATGGCTGAGATTTGCAAAAAAGGGTAGATAAGCATGTTACAAAGTTGTCATAAAAGATTTGGAGCCCTCTAAATTCCATTAATTTCAGCTTTGAAAATCTCAGCCCAAGGTGCCAACCAAATAAGTCAAAATATATTTTGCATTTCTATGCAGTGCATCTATGTGGGGCTCTCCAAGCATTTTACAAACATGAAATGAACTTCAGGATGAGCCCAGACAGAGCAGAAGGGGCTCGGCTGCACTTTCCCCCTACTTGCGCCAGTAAGTCCCGAGCAGCACACGTCTCCACTGCTGCTTCTGCTGGCTGGTGCTGACCCGGGCAGGTCTGTCCCATCCGGAGCAGCAAGTAGCTGAAGCCGGATTCCCATGTGCTACTGGGGATGAGAGGAGCCTGGCCAGGTCGGCACTGGCCAGCAGAAACGGCGGTGGAGCCGTGTGCCGCTTGGGACTGACCAGCACAGATGGGGGAAAGTGCAGCTGAGCCTCTGCTGCTCTGGCTGGGCTCATCCTGTCCCGAGCAGCACATGGCTACTCCTCTTCCCACACACACTGCGTCAGCAACATCAAGCTGATGCGGTGCATGTGGGAACCTTGTCCCTTCCCCAGCCCTTCAGCAACCATTAGGAAACTGCTGAGGGGCTGGGAGAGGGACAAGGGGTGGGAACAACAGTAAACCGTGTTTACTTTCATTTTCCATCACAGCGGGCCACAGAAAATGCCTTGGCGGGCCGCATGGCAGGCCACGGGCCGTATGTCAGATAAGCCTGTAGTAGTGGATGGAAACTTGGACAGCAGTGACTGAAAGATGATTGAGTTTAGGATCCTGAGGAAAGGAAGGATGGAGAGCAGCACAGTAAGGACGCTGGGCTTCAGAAGAGCATACTTTGACTCACTCAGGCAACTCATGGGCAGGATCCCCTAGGAAGCCAGTCTGAGGGGGAGAGGAGTCCAGGAGAGTTGGCTGTACTTTAAAGAAACCTTACTGAGAATTCAGGAACACACCATCCTGATGTACAGGAAGATTAGTAAGTATGGCAGAAGACCAGCTTGGCTTCATAGGGAATTCATCAGTAAACTAAATCACTTAAGGATTCATAAAGGAAGTGTATAAGAAGTGAAAAATTGGACAAACAATTAGGGAGGAGTATAAGAACATTGCTGAGGCATGCAAGGATGAAGTCAGGAAAATCAAGACACAATTAGAGTTGTAGCTAGCAAGGGATGTGAAGGGTAACAAAGAAGGGTTTCTACAGAGATGTCAGTAGCAAGAGGGGATCAGGGGAAGTGTGGGTCCCTTACTGAATGGGGGAGGCAACTTAGTGACAGAGGATGCAGAAAAGGCTGAAGTATTCAATGCCTTTTTTGCCTCCATCTTCACAGACAAAGTCAACTCCCAGACTACTGCACCAGGCAGCACAGTTTGGGGAGGAGGTGAGTAGGCTTCAGTGGTGAAAGAACAGGTTAGGGATTATTTAGAAAAGCTGGACATGTGCAAGTCCATTGGGCCAGATGGAATGCACTCAAGGGTGCTGAGGGATTTGGCTGATATGATTGTAGAGCCACTGGTCATCAACTTTGAACTCATGGTGATAAGGAGAGGTCCCAGATGATAGGAAAAGGGCAACCATAGTTCCCATATTTAAGAAAGGGAAAAAGGAGGATTCAGGGAACTGCAGACCAGTCAACCTCACCTCAGTCCCTGGAAAAATCATGGAGCAGATCCTCAAGGAATCCATTTCTAAGCACTTGGAGGAGAAAAGTGTGATAAGGAACAGTCAGCATGGGGCAAGTCATGCCTGACCAACCTGATTGCCTTCTGTGAGAAGGTGACTGGCTCTGTGGATGCAGGGAGACTGGTGGATGTGGTGTACCTTGATTTTAATATGGCTTTTGATACAGTCTCCCACAACATTTTGGCAGGCAAGCTAAGGAAGTATGGGCTGGAGGAATGGAAATGTAAGGTGGATCAAAAACTGGCTGGAGCATTGGGGTCAGAGAATAGTAATCAATGGCTCTATGTCTAGTTGGCAGCTGGTATCAAGTGGAGTTCCCCAGGGATCAGTTCTGGGGCTGGTTTTGTTCAATGTCTTCATCAATGACCTGCTAGATGGTATAGAGTGCGCCCTCAGCAAGTCTGCAGATGACACCAAGCTGGCGGAATAGTAGATATGCTGGAGGGTAGGGCTAGGATTCAGAGTAACCTAGACAAATTGGTGGATTGGGCCATAAGGAATTTCACGTGGTTCAGCAAGGACAAGTGCAAAGTCCTGCACTTAGGACAGAAGAATCTCTTGCACCAGTACAGGATGTGAGCTGACTGGCTGGGTAGCAGCTCTGCAGTAAAGGACCTGGGGGTTACAGTGGACAATAAGCTGAATACGAGCCAGAAGTGTGCCATTGTGGTCAAGAAGGCTAATAGCATACTGGGCTGCATTGGTGGGTATGTTGCCAATAGATCAAGGGAAAGTGGTTATTCCCCTTCATTCAGCATTGATGAGGCCACATCTGGAGTACTATGTTCACTTTTGAGCCCCACCACTACAGAAAAGATATGGGCAAATTGGAGATAGTCTAGTAGAGGGCAACAAAAATGGTGAGGAAGCTGGGGCACATGACTCATGAGGACAGGCTGAGGACACTGGGCTTATTTATTCTAGAGGAGAGAAGACTGAGGTGGAGATTTAATAGCAGCCTTCAACTACCTGAAGCGGAGTTCAAAAGAGGATGGAGCTGGACTGTTTTCAGTGGTGGCAGATGACAGAACAAGAAGCAACAGTCACAAGTTTCAGCAAGGGAAGTTTAGGTTATATATTTGGAAGAATGTTCTCACTAGGAGGGTAGTAAGACACTGGAACAAGTTACCCAGAGAAGTGGTAGAACATCCATCCTTGGAGGTTTTCAAGACCAAGCTAGATAAAGCTTTGGCTGCGATGATCCAGTTGGGCACGGTCCTGCTTTGAGCTGGGGGTTGGACTAGACCTCCTGAGGTCCCTTTCAACCCTAATTTTCTACGATTCTATGGCAACTAATATTCATTATTAATGGAACAATATAAGATTTTATAACAAATAATACTATGCCTACCAAGGAATCTTGCAGCAAATGAAAGAGAGCACTGTATTAGATTTAACCTTGAAAAATAAAGAAGAACAATTAATGGTAATTTAAGTACAGGTGGCCCTGTAATAAACTCTTAGCAGGAGTGGTGCAGGCAACTACCCTGGAGATCTTCAAAAGGAGACTGGATGCACACCGTGCTGGGGTTGTTTGACCCCAGCAGTCTTTCCTGCCCAGAGCAGGGGGGCTGGACCCAATGATCTCATGAAGTCCGTTCCAGCCGTAAACTTCTGTGAATTTACATATTCATTTTCCTGAGAAATATTTGTTCAGTAGACCTAGTCAAAAGCAGTAAAAGTTATGTGAAAATTATCGGAAATGTATTTTTTTATTTTAATATTTCATTGAAAAAAGTTGACTAGTTTTATGGACAGATTGAAAACATGAACATTTTTTTACTGAAAACCTTAACCAATTATTTAATTGAAAACTGAATAATCAGAAAATTGCAGTTGGCTCTGTTGTTCAGATCTTGGGAGGTAAGCCTTGTACCCTACAACAGACTGCTTGAGCCAAATTTAGCTGTGATGCAGGTGTTTTTAACTCTACTGATACCAGAACTGAATTTAGTCCTCCTGGTTATTTTACACCTGGCCACTGTATCTGTGCCTGAAAAAATGTACATGTGCACCTGTCAAATTTACAAAAACTATATGTGTATGTGCAAATAGGCAGTTTGGAAAATGGGTAATTATGTCTAAGTTTATATTCGCATGTCCAGTTGCCTCTTTGCATATGTACACTCCTGTTTTCATTAGTATATGTTTGTACTGTGCATTAATTGTTAAGCTTATTTTAAAAAAATAAGACCCATATGCCTTGGGATGTGGAAATACATTTCTGTACATGCTATAGGTTCCTTCCAAGATTCTGTGTTTAGGTGGCCGGTCTTCTCCATATCTGTTTCAAAACAAATCAGTTTGGAAATCATGAAGTGACTAGATGAGAAAGTAGAGAAAATCCTTATTCAGATGGCATAATAAGATCAACTTATGATTGTATTTCTTTTTGGAAGGCAGGGACCTCAATACAATTTAGTTAAGACACGGTATAGTGCACCAGATGCCAGAATTACGTGGTGAAATTCTATGGCTGTTTTATGTAGGAGGTCAAACTAAGGTCCTTGCTGATCCTAAAATCTATTAGTAGAATGTTCCTTATTAATGTTATATTTCTTATTTATAAACAAATATTTCTGGCCTCTGCTACAGTTTAGCTTTGGGTGGAATATTGTCATGGTATTAAAGATTTTCCCATATGACTCACAGGGTGCGCCTTAACCGGAGTTAAATAAATGCACCTTAACCAGAGTTACTGTGCAGTAGTACCAGCGAATGTCTTTTAGGTGACACTACTGTGCAGTAGCCTAATAATACCATGCAGTAGTGTATTAGCACTGTCCATGCTGTGATGCACTACGGCACAGTATGTTTGGCTACTACACAGTCAGTATTTGTGCAGACACACTCACAGAGTTTGGATTTGATGGAAAAAATATGTGGTACCAAACTCCAGAATTGGGACCCAGTGATCCAGATACCTACTGTGTGGCATGACTTAAACCAGAACCCTGTAGGATTTATGTAATGACTGCCTTCATAACAGATAAATTGCCGAGCCTATGCTAACAAGAGCTATTATAATGAAATCACAAACTATCATTTTACCTATGCACTCACACATTTGACTTTTAATAAGACATCCCTAAAGAACTAATGGCAATAGTGAAATCAGTGCTGGAGTTATTTAGTTTAAAAATGTAGAAGTCTACTATATATGGCTCAACATAACAACACTCTTACTGATTAGAGATTGGAGATATTCAAAGAGCATCTGATATATGGCATCTGGTACATGCAGCAAATTATTTTAACAGCAGTTAGCTGTATAACATTTAAAAATAAAGTTAATTATATTTGACATTTATATTGTAAATTCCAAGCACAATTTGTATTTAATCCAAGATTTCTGACATTTTGCCAAGATGCACCCATTATACAGTTAGTTTGCCGCATTCAGCTTCCACTAATGTGCTTGCAACTTAGTGACATAATGCCATTTGTAGATAATATTAATTGTCACTAAAGCAACAGTTTTGCATTGATATGTGTGTATAAGTATGAAAAACAGTATTAGTGCATAAAATATATTAGTCATACAGCTTTCATATGAATGCTGAAAACTATAGCTTCTAACTTGAAAACTGTTTCCTGTGGGCAGACCACTGAACCTTCCTGGTGCTGTGGTAAATACATTTTAAATATAACTTTGAGGCTGTTTCAAATAAAGAATGATTGCTATACAAAAAGTTTGAGAACCAAAATCATTTTGTAGGGGTAACAGTGAGTGTAAATATAATAATTTACCAAGAGCTGCAGTAGACTCTTTAGTGTTGGGAATTTTTCTATTTGTCCCTGTTCCCGCTTCCCTCCCCTCCTCCCACCACCTGCTACCCTTTCTTTCTCCCTCCCTAAAAAAAGATTTACTTTCTTTTTTAACATGAATTAATTATAATAAACTGTATGGTCTATATTATATTGGGGATCAAGAGGTGGTCTGTTGAGAGTTTAAAATCTGTTTCTCTTAACATGTATTTGGCTCTATGTGGGCAAAGAGGGGATTCAGGAATCTCTTCCTAAATCCAATGCATAAGGAAAGGGCACAATCACAGTGTTTACATTTAAGAGCCACCAGGGTTATATGAAATTATGTGTATCCCTTGTAACTATTAAAGCAGAAAAAGGGTTAACAATTCAAAATGTGGAGGAAGAACATCAGCCATCAGGAAGAACATACAATGATACAGTTGCTATAAAAGACTGCTTTTTTGAGGAGAGGAGATTAAATTTAAGGGAAATTAAATGATCTCTGAAAGCAGTGCTTTGTGAACTTAAGGTGTTTTAGGTGGCTGATGGTGTCTTCAGTGGGCAATGGGTACATCTTTGTTTAGAAATCAAGGGTTTTCCTTCAGGGCTTGATTAAAGCAAAATATCATGTTTATTTAGAACAGAGTTGCACAAAGACACAAGGTACTTTCCCTCTATAGACTAAAGCAGTGGTTTTCAAACTTCCTAAAATAAATCATGGAACCTTTTCATATCACTTCTTCTGCCACAGAACCCCTACCCCTGGCTCTGTGAGCTGACATGTAAGAGCTGACATGGAGCCTGGCCATCTAGCCCAGCAATGAACGTGTACCACCTCGCAGGCTGCTCCACCATTACCCCCCATCTCTTTGTGGAACCCCTGATGACCTATCATGAAAATCTAGGGTTCTGCAAAACACAATTTGAAACCACTGGAATAAAGGGAACTTGGGTGCGGTTGAAATTTATGCAAGGTGAAGAGTCAGCACCATCAAAAGGAAATAAGTTCAAGCAGACTAACCTCACCCAAAGGCTCAAGTGTAGCTTCTTATTAGGATTGCAGCTAGCTAAGGAAGGAACCTGTTTCTTCACATGTGCATAGCCTTTGTGAGCTTACTGTCTATGCTTTAAACCTTCGTTCCTTCCTTTGGCTCTTCCCCACCCACAAACAATGTGAAGGCCCAAGATTAAAACCAAGGATCTGAAAGTAGCTTACCGGAGGCATAAAGACAAAAGACCCCTAGCAGTATGGGCACTTGTCCCTATTATGAACATCTGGTGGGAATCTAGTGCAAGATGCCACCATCAAGACCAGTGATTCTCACCCACAGTGCCATGGTAACTTGGGATGCTATGTAATTTTTTTAGGGGTGTCATAGGGTGTTTGCAGTATTGGTATTGTTAGGTGGGCAAACACTTGCACCTTATTCACAAGAAAAACCTAACAATCTTAAATGGAAAGCTATAATATCAAAACCATGTGCCCTGTTGTGGTATTTCTGAGTTCTTTGCAATGGAAGATTTGCTTTATTATTTTTTCTATAGTCAAAAACGAATGAAGGCTAAGAGTTGGAATTTTCTGAGGGGTGCTTTGAATCTAAAAAGTTTGAGAACCGCTGCTATAGAACCCACAGTTGATTTTGGACACAGCCTGTGGACAAAAGAACTCAGAGAAATGCTGGATTGACTACTTCCTTCCAGAGAAACCTGACAGCGAGGACTTCTTTTGTTGTAGGAACCTGTACCAACAGATTTGGCCACCCAACTCTGTATCATTATTGCTGGTCAGCCTACCAGCAATAATGCTGGTAGAACACTCAGGCTGCCAGCAGCACTGCACAGGAGATCAGTAAGCACCATTATCTTTGTTTTTATTATAAGCTATTAGTATCGCTTCCCGAGATATACAGCTGATCTTTATTTCTAGTACTGTTACCTTCTTGGCTGGTTGTGATCTAGTGCCTTGTCTAAGATCTGTTTTTCCTACTGAGTTACAGTCATCTTCCAAGTGCTTAAAATAGTGGTCACACATGTCAAGTATGCAAGGGCTATCCTGTCCTGGCTATCCCAGGATGGACATGAGCCACTCCAGGATGGACATGAGCCACTGCAGGATGGACATGTGCAAGGAAGCGGTCAGTAAGGCTAACCTCACCTTGTCGTGCATCTACAGATGCATCACAAGCAGGTCCAGGGAGGTGATCCTTCCTCTCTGTGCAACATTGGTCAGGCTGCAGTTGGAGTACTGTGTCCGGTTCTGAGCACCGCACTTCAAGAGGGATGTGGCTAACCTTGAGAGGGTCTAGAGGAGGGGCACTCACATGGTCAGGGGGCAGCAGGCCAGGCCCTACAAAGATAGACTAAAGGGCCTGAATCTATTCAGCCTCCACAAGAGAAGACTGAGAGGGGATCTGGTGGCCTTCTATAAACTCACCAGGGGGGACCAGAGGAAAATAGGTGAGGCTTTGTTCTCCCAGGCACCACCTGGGATAACAAGGAAAAAACAGTCATAAATTGATTGAGAGCAAGTTCAGGCTTGATAGCAGGAGGCATTACTTTATGGTTAGGGCTGCCAGGCTCTGGAATGGGCTCCCAAAGGAGGTGGTGCTCTCCCCTACCTTGGGGGTCTTCAAGAGGAGGTTGGATAGATATCTGGCTAGGCTATTATGATCCCATCACTTGTTCTTGCCCAGGGCAAGGGGTTGGACTTGATGATCTGTTCAGGTCCCTTCTGACCCTAGAAACTATGAAACTATGACACCTGTTCTGAAATGCCAGTCTGTCAACATTATCCCCTTTTCCTGTCCAGATACTTTTTCCCACAATTTCCAACCCTGTGCTCAAAGTGCAGCTCTATCATAGTCAGGCAAGGTTCTTACTCCATCATACTTGGCTTCTTTGTTAGTTTCTTCATGCCACCTACCATACCATATGTTTATCTCCCCGCTGTGCCACACTCAGAAAGGGACATCGTATTATAGATATGTGTTTACGGACAACCAAGCTTTCTCAAGTTTTAATACAAAGTAAATCTTGCATTTTGACCACACAGGAAATTAATTCAGTTCATCATTGCAGGCTGTTAAGAAGACATTTTGTATAATTTGTGTTATTAGTACAAATATCATCAAGGAGTTTTTTATCTGTTAAACCTTAGCAAGTTGATTCATTTATTAACATAAATCTTAGAACGGTTATTTTTTATTAATGAAAGTTTTGTCAAAGCATTTTCTTAAGCTGCTAAGAAAAGCCACAGTGCAACAATATGCAAACCACATGTAGGCAACACATCATACAGCTCAATTTACTGCTAACTCCCAAGAGACTAAAACTCATTGCAAATTTTGCATTAACAGTACATAGAACT
Organism: Crocodylus porosus; assembly: GCF_001723895.1. NCBI lineage: Eukaryota > Metazoa > Chordata > Crocodylia > Crocodylidae > Crocodylus > Crocodylus porosus. Next base: position 57,851,469 of record NW_017728909.1, on the reverse strand, counting down.
CTGAGCATGTCCACTGGGGTCATAAAATGGAATTTAAATATAGAAGGTGCTCTAGTAAAGCTCTGACCTAGCAAAGTTCATGAACATGCCACTCCAGCCATGCAGAACATCAGAAAGTACTGTTCTGATGGATAACAGCTATGTGTATTTTGGTGGGTGACCTGTAGCCTTTGTAAATAGGTAGTTTCTATGCTGTTTCATCATACATATCATAGCATATCTTCCAGTGTTAGGCTTGCCTGCTGAAGTGCACTAGTCTGGCCTCTGCAAGAACCTCCATGTAACACCCTGATTATTTTGTTAATTTGAAACCTGATCCTTTGGCCTCCAGCCCCATGCATTCTCCCTAGCATGAAATGGAATATAACACAGCCACAGCACAGCATGCTCTGTACCGTGTATAGTCAGACAGCTACCCTCTAGTAACAATCTCTACGGTTAGGTAAGGTCCTTAAGAAAGTTGGAAAAAAACTTATTTCCAAAGTCTCTCATGACTGGGAAGAGGTGCCAAAGAAGGTATCCCAAAACTGTGAAGTACAAAAGTTTTTATATTAACTACTGGGGATACTGAACAAAGGAAAATGCTGCTTGCTACTATTCTTTAATTTACAAGATTAGAACATCTAACATCCAGGCCCTCAAAGACTCCCATTAACACTGCCAGATATTAAACAAAGAGAGAGAGAACACAGAAAAAATGTTTGGGGAACTGGTGAAAGTCTATGAGAAGTATGGGGGCTAGGGACAGGAGCACTCTGTCAACACTGCTGCAGGCCTTTTATCTCCTTCTCCACTGGCACCTCACTGCATACACAGCAGTTGCAAGGTTCATCATCTTCATAGATTCATAGTTATAGGGTCAGAAGGGTCCTTGCAGATCTTCTAGTCTGACCTCCTGCCCTGAGCAGGAGAGAAAACTGGGCTCAAATGACCTCAGCTAGGTAATCGTCAAGCTTCCTCTTAAAGACCCCCAAGGTAGGAGCCAGCACCACTTCTCTTGGAAGTTGGTACCATATCCGAAGCCGCCCTGACTGTGAAGTAGTGTCTTCTAATGTCCAGTCTGAACCTACTGTCTAAAAACTTATGGCCGTTATTCTTCTTACTCCAGGAGGCACTTGGGGGAAGAAGGTCTCCCTCATTCCCCGTGGTCCCTCCTAGTAAGTTTATAGATGGCCACCAGGTCCCCTCTCAGCCTTCCCTTGTGGTCCCATAGCCTCTCCTCGTAGGGTCTGCCCTGCTGTCCCTGGATCATGCAAGTGGCCCTCGTTTGGACCCTCTCAATGCTGTCCACATCCCTCCTGAAGTGTGGCACCCAGAACTGGACACAATATTCCAACTGTGGCCTGACCAGTGTTGCATAGAGGGGGAGGATCACCTTCTGTGGATGCACGACAAGGTGCAGTTAGCCCTACTGACAGTGTTCTTGCATTGGCGACCCATGTTCATCTTGGAATCGATAATGACTCCAAAATCCTTTTCTGCCTCTGTGCTGATGAGAAGGGAGTTCCCCAGCCTATAGGTATGCTGCTGGTTCTTCCTGCCCAAGTGCAGCACCCTGAACTTGTTAGTATTGAATCCCATCCTATTCTCATTTGCCCAGTCCTGTAACTTGTCCAGGTCCAACTGTATCATGTCCCTCCTTTCTAGCATGCCCACCTCACTCCAAATCTTGGTGTCATCTGCAAATTTAAATATGGTGTTTTTCACCCCCTTATCCAAGTCGCTAATAAAGAAATTGAACAGTGTAAGTCCAGGGACCAAGCCCTTGGTGATTCCACTGCTCACATCCCTCCAGGCCAAATATGACCCATCCACCACCACACTCTGAGTGCAGCCCCTCAGCCAATCTGCAATCCATCTGACTGTGCAGGCATCAGCTTTTTAATGAGAATGGGATGGGATACAGTGTCAACAGCCTTCCTGAAGTCCAGAAAGACTACATCCACCATGACACCTGCATCCAATGATTTTGTGACCTGATTGTAGAAGGTAATCAGGTTGGTCTGACAGGACCTGCCCCTAATGAACCCATGCTGGTTGCCCCTGAGCATCATCCCCCCTGCTGGCCCTTCACAGATGTGCTCCTTGACAATCTTCTCAAAGAGCTTCCCCGGGATCAAAGTAAGAATGATGGGCCTATAGTTGCTTAGGTCCTTCGTCGTCCCTTTTTTGAAGATGGGGACTACATTGGCCCTCTTTTAGTCGTCCGGTACCTGGCCAGAGCATGACAAATGCTTGTAAAGCTGTGCCAGAGGCCCCTTGATAATCCCTGCCAATTCCCTCAGCACCCTGGGGTGGAGAGCATCTGGACTTGCTGATTTGAACACATCCAGCCCCTCCAGAAGTTCCTTAACTCAGTCCTCCCTGACCCTAAGCCTGGCGGAGTCTCTCCTGAGTCAGTCCCGAATCTTGGTGGGGGAGTTCTGGTCCCTGCACAAGAAAATGGAGGCAAATAAATTGTTAAAAAGGTCTGCTTTTCCTCTGGTGCAACCACCAGATTGTCTAGCATATCCTGCAGGGGCCCCACATTACCCAGTGCCTTCTTCATATTCCCTAAGTATTTAAAAAAGGATTTTTTGTTGTCCTTGATCCTTGATGCTAGCCATAGTTCTGTGTCTGCCTTAGCTTTCCTAACAGCCCCCTACAGACCCGAACGATGGAGGTATACTCCTCTTTTGTGATAGCCCCTCCCTTCCACTGGGTGTACGTCTCCTGTTTGGCAATCAGGCATTCCCGAATGACCTTGGTGAACCAGGGGGGCTTTTGAGCACTCTTGCCTCCTTTGATTCTCGCTGGGATTATCACCCCTTGGGCTCTGAGTATCATCTCCTTAAGGAATGACCACTCATCTTGGGCACCCAGTTCCCCAACTCTCCAGGACCCCAGTGCCTCTCCAACCAATCTCCTCAAGCCATTGAAGTTGGCCCTCTTGAAATCAAGAGCTACTGCCTTGCTGCAGGCCCTTGACACCCTGCGCTGGATGGTGAATTCCAGCAGGTGATGATCACTGTCTCCCAGGTGGTTAAGAACCTGGAGCCCCCTCACCAGGTCGTCGCCTGTGGCCACGTCGCCTGTGGCATGTGTTTCAACTGTACAGACTCTGGAGAACTATACTGTTCATTCTGTGATAACATGTAGACAGCACCATACCAAAGCTGACATGAGAAAATATCTTTTTTCAGATCAGGAACTTAACACTTACACAACAGATAAGGGGCAAATTCTATTCTTATTATCACTGGTGCAACTTCATTTAATTTGAAAGGGTCACCCCAATCTGATATCTGATTTTAGCAAATCTGTGTATACTGAGTAACTTTAAAGAGAGTGTCATCACATTTATACTCTGCTGGATATAATAAATTATATCATATTAATCTTGCATGAAGCACCTTTGACTGAACAATATTTCATCCCACCTTGACATTTTAATAGTGACAATTTTGATTTTTTATTCTGAATACAATAAAAGAAAATACTAACCAAAAAGTCTGTCAAAATAAAATATTTGACAAACCCAGCATGATTTTAAAGAAAGATAGATAATTTAGATAGGTTCAATTTTTGCTTTGATTAAGAATCGAGCCAGATTTCAAATTTTGATATCTTAACCTCCAAACAGCTGAAGCCACAGAAGTGGAATAATGTACCTGGATTTAAATAAGTTAGCTATATAATTAGGAATTCAAATATGAGTGCACAAATGAATAAATATATACCTAAATGATCATTTATATATTTCATGGTTATGATCAGCTGGCAAGAATGCCCAGTTGTGCACACAGTTGAAGAAACCTCATGTCACCCAACTGCATGTGACCTCTGTATGTATAATTGTGTCATTGACATTTTTATGAAAAAAATCAAACTCAATGTGCCTCTTACTCAAAGAACACAAGCTTCTTGGTAATATGCCACCCAGTATTCTGTACACATGGAAAATTGCCTTAAATTTGCATCAGAACAAAAGAATAGGATTCAGAAAGAGAGCCCAAATAATAGTCTTGTACAGGAAAATACAAGAAAAAGAAACATCTGTGTTTCAAAGGTTTAGTTTAATGAATGCAACTCCTATGATCTTCATGTCATATATTGTAAACACAAGTTCTTTGTGTCTTACAAAAGGCAAGCATTTGTGAAGATTTTAGTAGTCACCAATACTGTGTTAATTAACACATTCATGTAAACACTGTCATTCATAGACTTCTGGATGAGTGACTGTGGTGTTGCTAAAAAATTCAGGATCTCCTGGTTTATAGACCTGTTAGACGTGTTAATATCTTTTAACACCATAAAATCTAAATAACTTCTATTAATTAATTAACTTAGTCTCACAGTATCCATATGAAGTAGAAAACTATTTGTCTTATTTTACAGTGGGCAGCACATCCAAAGCACAAGGTATTATGCTAGATCAGTGGTTCTCAGCCTTTTTTGTATGAGGACCCGTTTGTAAACAATGGTCAGTCCTGATCCAATACATAGTTTACGTAGAAAACAGCCCCCTGCCCCTGCTGGTGCCTCTCACTCCTGATCCACTGCCCCCTGCCCCCCCCAGTGGCAGGGGAGGCAGGGGGTGGGTGTGTGGGGCATGGGGGGCTACATGGGGCCCATAGGGGGCTAAAATTGGAACTCTGCCAGCATGCAAGGAAAAACTGGTTTCCCACATTTTTCTCCTTTGAAGGAGAATCTATTTTTAAAGTTTGTAGATCCATTTCTAAAGTTTTTGCAGCCCTTTCATATATTCTTGTGACCCACTTTTGCTTAGCAACCCACAGGTTGAAAAACACTGTGCTAGATGATGGACGGCCAAGTTGGGGGCCACGCAGGGGATAAGGGATCACCCTGAGTCAGGAAGAGTGAATGGAATCTAGGTATGGGTTGGGTCAGGAAGCCGGGAGGTCAATCTCTGAAGTCAGCTCAGGAAGCCAGAAGGTTGGGCAGCAAGCAGAGTCAGAAAGCAAGCTGGGTCACTCATCCAGGAGATCAAGCCAGGAGTTGGATTAAGAAGCTGAAGGTTCAAGTGGAACATTGAGTCCAAGGGAGAGCCAGGACAGTAGCCAAGGGATCTGTCAGCAAGCCAATAGAGACATAAGCCAAGGGCATAAAAACTAGAGTATGAGTCAAGTCCTGTTGCCCAGACACTTCCTTTTCTGGGTCAAGGATTTATATGAGAAGGGATGATGGGTCAGCTGACCTTGGCCAGTCACTCCAGTGTCAAGGAGCAGGCAGATGACTAGACCCAGTTGGAGGTTTCTAGCTAGCTTGCTCAGACTGAATTGTCAGCCAGAGAGCTAGCAGGCCAGGATGAGTTGTGTCAGGCAGGCTGAGACCCCAGGTTCTAGGTCAGGGATGGCTAACCTGTAGCTCCAGAGCCACATGCGACTCTTCAGAAGTTAATATGCATCTCCTTGAATCTTTGCATAAGCACATGTTGACATCTTCCATTTGGAAGCTGTTTTCTAGCCTTCTGGAGTGTAATCTAACTTCCACTGGTTCTCTCTTAAGAATCCAGACATTTCAGGGAAAGAAGAAAGAATATTTTACATCTGTTTCTCTTTTAGTCTTTTGCTATACTACAACCAAGTTTTCAATATAGCTGTTTCCTTTCTTGGGCACAATATTTTAAAAAGATGTTTCAGTGTAGATAATTTCTTACAGAGGCAACAAACATCACAGCTTCTATACTAATTAAAGAAATTAATTCTTTGTGCCAAGGAAAAGACAGGATTTGTGTAAAACAAAAAAGTGGAGACAGCTTATCCCTACTCCAGAAATACTTGGATTTTAAAAATACTGTCACTTTAAGTGCTCAAAAAAAGAGTTTTCATGGTACGTCCTGAATTTCCCAGTCATGCACTTACCAGTATGTGCTTGCACAGTCCTAATGATCAAATAAAATGGAGAAGGAATTGGTAACTGGTAAGCCATATGGCACAGAACACAAGTTAGCTATACATAATTAATTTTAAAAATGTTGATACGAGGCCATTGTATAGTAACTAATTGTAAGATATTTATAAAATATTTCTTCTTGACATAAAATTTATTATCTTCTCTGATATAACACCTTTTTCAGATGTCCACCTTTGATTTTAAAACAACATGTCCCTAAAATTATTGTCTACTCGTGTTCCTGTAAATGTTTTATTTCATTTGTATAACTGCTGCGTGGCATTTTTTACATTTATGTAACTTTGTAGTCTTATCTTTTGAGTCAACCCAAACCAAAATGTTTGTTTAGTAATAACTATAACCGAAATCCTATCGCGCGCGAGTTTTGTATTTGCCGCGCGCACGAATTTTGTATTTTCCCGCGCACGTGAATTTTGTATTGCCCGCGCGTGTGAATTTTGTATCAAGTTGCGCATGTGTACTTTTTAAGTTTCTTTTCTATCCTGTAAGCTTCACTTTTGCAGAAACACAACCTATATAAAAATCTGCCTAGCAACACCCATGTAAAAGAAACTATCCTATCCCTGCACGCTTAGCTTATATCATAGTTAGTGTCATAGAGGCAGTCCAAGCAACATCAATAAAGAGGCAAAGAAGCAGGAAACGGCAGAGACGACGACTGATTTCATAGACATCAGGGCTGGAAGGGACCTCGGGAGATCATCAAGTCCAGCCCCCTGCCCAAAGGGCAGGAAGTCAGCTGGGGTCATAGCATCCCACCAAGATAAGCATCCAATTTACTCTTGAAGGTGTTCAGTAAAGAAATTCTTCCTTATGTCCAGCCTGAAACGGTCTTGCAGGAGTTTGTGACCGTTCGACCTAGTCAACCCTTGGGACGCTCTGGTGGACAAACGTTCCCCCAGATCCTGGTGGTCACCCCTGATAAACTTATAGGTGGCCATCAGATCACCCCTGAGCCT
>NW_017728909.1:57839443-57844494 GCF_001723895.1 Crocodylus porosus | reverse complement strand
AGCAGCGCTTTGCCTCTCGTTGGCCCATAGACTTCTTGAGTCAGGTAGAGGTCATCCATGCATGACAGAAAGCTTGATCACCCTGTTACCGGTACTCAGTCTCCCGTCTGGACCTATTCCAGCGAAAACCCGTCAAAGGCCTCAAAAACCCGACAACGAACATCAGCCTCTCAGCATAGCTTAGACCGCACACCCACTTCTACCATACCTCCGCACTTATACTTTAGCTACAACTTCGCTCCAGCCGGTCTTCCATCTTATTCGTAAGAGGGTGAGGCCAGGTGAGTTGAATAAACCGTTTTACTAGAAATTTTGAAAGCGTATAGCATTTCGCCTACTTACGCCAGTAAGGCGAACCTCAAGGGCGGTCGACGAGCCACCTCTTATCCCGTGTCACAAGCCATGTACTCACTTGCTCCGTAAAGTCCGCGGCTCACCAAGCGGTGTCGGAGTCTCTAATCCGGCATTTCGCAACAGTTCCCTTCTCTGTAAATATTCTTATATCATCATTGCAGTTGTTAGGGAAGATTCAGTTTTTCAATAACATTTTTCATAGTTTTCATTCATTACTTACTATATAATCAAATAAAACTTCTTTTATTTAATATCTCACTAATTTTATTCTCTACTTTATCCCTTTTCTTCACTGGAATCATTCAGTTTTTTAATGGCTTTCAAGAGGGAACCTATATACCATCTTTCACATAACTGTTTTTAAACTTATTCTTCTTTTCTGTTCACTCTTTCCCTTTTAGCATCATTTACGTATGCTTAGGCTAGGCAAAATTTGATTTTTTTTATTCTGACAGCTAAAATCAATGTTTATTTTTAAGCATTTTTCCATCTTTATTAATTGAAATTTTCAGGTTGTGCAAAATTAAGAGTGTTTTTTTATTGTTATTGATTTAGCATACACACGCACACATAGGTAGTGGCCATTGTAGGAGTTGGGGGCTGTGGCAGTAAGGCTGTGCTGGGAGGGATAGTTTGGGGGGCAGGGCTGGTGGTGCCTGAGAGCCCGGTGCCACCGGTCCTTCACTCTGCCCAGGTCCCAGCTAAGGCAGGGGCCAAACTTCCATGAAGCCGAGCCCAGCCTGGCCTCTGCAGAAGTTTGGCCCTTGCCCCAATCACACAGGGGCCAGGGCAGGCTGAGCTGGGCAGGCTTCTGTGGGAGTTTGGCCCCTGCCCCAGTCATGCAGGACCTGGACCAGGCTGGGACCTGAGCAGAGAGAGCAGCGGTGGCATTGAGTTCCCCACTGCTACCAGCCCTTCCCCTATAGCCCCCTCTCCCAGCACAGACTTATTGGCATGGCCTCCAGCTCCAGCAGCAGCTGGTGTGTGTGTGTGCACAGTGTGTGTGCTCCCTGCCCCAGATTTCCTTACCTCTGTCCCAGATTTGGGGTTTTTTTTTATATCTCCTTTATGTAAACTTCAGTGATTACCAGTGGAAATATTTTTACATCAGTCTGTGAGTGTTGGGTGAAATTGATATTTATTGATGGCTATCAATAAAAATCAAATCCTGCCACACTTATTTATACTACATATGCTTTTTGTACCACAAGATCAGATTATTGTCATTCCTTATCAGATAATTTGTCTATTAAACCCTTATACTGAACAAACTGGTAAGGCTGCTTCAGACCTGTGCATTTTGAAATGGTTGTTTTGGTTGCTGAATGCAGTGATTTAAAAAATGGTTTTATTTGCTCCCTTAATGTTGTATAGCATTGCATTGACTTGGTCAATCTATCTGTTCACTTTAAAGATGATCTGAAAACAGGGAAAAAAGTATTTGTCTCCTTTTGGTTCTTTTTGATGTAGAAAGAAAGCTGGAAACATTTATTTCCCACAGCAAGTGTTTTACCCAGAATTTGACTTTAGAGAAATGAGGTCTTGACTTCCCTTGATTTTTTTCTTTAAGAACCAAAGAAAAAGAATTGGAGTTCACTTAGAAAGGAAAAAGTGTTCAGTCTCCCACGTATCAGAGGTTTGAGAAAAGCAAACAAAAACACTGAATTTTATGCAATCAAACCCCCCTATTCCTTCTCAGTTGCTTAGGTATCAGTCTATAGCTGGTAGAGCTGTGTGAAGCTTCAGTCTGATTCAATTTAGAGAAGATTCAGCCTGATCCAGCAGCCAAATCTCTGATTCCGAATCAAATCAGGAGACCAATAAAAAAGGTCTGAATCAATCCAAGGCCTCCAAATCAATTCAGAAAAGATTTGGAGATTCAGGCAGTCCTTGCTCACCACTGCAAGGAACTGGACCTGGACTCCATGCTGGTAAGTGTGTGTGGGGGGGCTAGAGCAGGGGGGAGGGGACCATGGGGGGACTCCTGCCAGGCCCCATCCCTTGCCTGCTCCTCCAGCCTCCTTGAGCATACCCTGATCCCCATCCACTCTCCCAGACCCATCAATGGCTGCCTTGCCTGGTCCCAGGGTCCTGGCACTTAAAAAAAAAAAGCCCCGCACTCACCAGCTTTTGCAGCAGCCATCGGGGCTTTTCAGGGCTCATGGCAGCATGGGGCAGTAGGAGCCTGGCAGGAGCTGGTGAGTGCAGCCTTTTTTTTTTTTTTTAGTGCCAATATGTTGGGGCTGGGCAGAGCAGCCACTGATGAGGCTGGGAGAGCGGGCAGGGGATAGGGCCTGCTTGAATCAGAGATTCGGCTGATTCGGCAGTGGCTGAATATCCAAATCAAATTTGAATGAATTGATTTGGGACAGTGATTCGAATCACCAAATCGAATCACTGTCCCCCGAATTGACCGAATCCAAATCCAAAGTGAATACTAGCTGCTTCACACAGGCCTAATGGCTGGTGGTCAAATTTCACTCTAATCTTATGTGGACAAGGTTCTTTGTACTCTTAGATGGAAAATTCTCTTTCTCTTGATTTTTTGGGGGTTGAGGTCAGAGTGGAAAGATAGGAAAGGTCTTAAAAAAACCCCAACCTTTCACCGCTTTAAAAAAGCAGAAACATACTTCCTTTCCCTACAAACTCTTTTTAAGTCCTTATACCTCTGGTTGTGTTGACAACTATTAATTCAAAATGTTTGATTGTTTCAAGTGTTATGGGCAAATACAGTGATGCAGGACAGAACATTCCAATGTGGTTTTCATTGGTTTGCTTTCCTTTTTAATCTGTTATCTCTGTTATCACTTGTCACAATTGTAGTATTGTATGATGTAGTATGAGAAACATTCTTGCTGCTGAGTTATATGACTGGCTCTAAGTATCATGTAAATGCTGTCCTTTAGCACCTTGCCCATAACTTATGTCTTTATATATGATCCTGTTATAAATGAGGAAAAAAACTGTAAAAACTATGGACCTATTTTTCAAATGCTCATTTCCTTTTCTGTAAGTGTGCTCAAAGTTGCCCTTTGAAAGACCTGTGAGCTGACTGTTCAAATAATACCTCTTATACATGCACCAGGGGTGTAGGTTGTAGCCATATTGGTCTAAGGACATAGGCAGACAAGGTTTTTTGGATAAATCCAATATCTTTTATTAGACCAACTCAAATAGTTGGAGAAATTCTTCTTAGCAAGCTTTCGGTACAAACACCCTTCATCAGGCTGAGGAAGTATATGCAGGTGGTCTGTGCTCTTCCTGGACGGAGTGTTAAAGCAACCAGAGGCCAGTACATATGCAACAAAGCCAGTCAGTTAAAATACTTCCTCTGCCCCCAGCTTGTCTCTCACCTACTGACCACCTCAATTTACATTTTACCTGATGGGCTTTCTTGCATTCGGAATACCACAGACCATCTGCAAACAGTTCCTCTGCCTGACAAAGGGTTTTGTGCCCAAAAGCTTGATAAGAAGAATTTTTCCAACTATTTGAGTTGGTCTAATAAAAGATATCAGATTTCCCCAGGGAACCTTGTCTGTTCTTATACATGCAGGCAATGGAGTGTTACAATACTTTTCACTTCAGTACCACATTTCTTCTTGTTTTGATGCATTTTACAAGTATTCTAGCATTAGATATCAAGGTACAGTAGTACTTAACTACTGAAATGATAGGTACTTTAGGTGTACCATATAAAGATAAGTAAGGAAAATTAAGCTACATAACACTCCTGCATGACAAGCTGTCTGGTCTGGTGTGAGTGCTTGAAAAGTTTGTACAAGGAATAACATACACACAGAAAGACAGAAATATGGATGAAGTTAAAATCAAACCCTTTTCTGAAACCTGTAAAGCAAGAAGAAGTTTTTTCTTATTTTTCTTAGGTAGAAGGAGGTGATAATCACATTTGCAATTTACACTAATTGCATTAATTCATATACTAATGAACTGCTATGTTTGGCAGTTCATTGAGGATTTGATCATAGATTTTTGATCAGCTTTCAGTTTCCTTACTCTTACTTGCCAGAGACAGACACTTAGAATTCTAATTTATAAAATCCTTATCTTGTAATTACTATTTTCATAATTTTAAAGGTGCTATTGAAGCAAAAATATCAATTAAAACAAATATAAAGAAGACAAATTGAATGCCAATGTTAGAAAAAAAATGTATTTTTCATTTAGTCCTTTTCTAGTAGAAAGAACATGTTTTTACTCAGATTCTTGTCTGTTTCACAGCAGAGGGGCTTCAATTACCATCCATGACTGCATCTCCATGAACTACTGACCTTCATAAAATCCAGATGTCAAATCACACAAGACATTCTGTGTTCTCAGAAGATTCTTTGCTGACATCTAGGTCTGTCAAACTGTCCTCCTTATTTTTTGAAAGAGAGGTATAAAATAAACAGGAATATAAACATAAATAATAACATATCAGAACAACTGCTACACAAGTATTTATACTAATAACACAAATGATAGTCTATCAAATAGTGACAAAATAGTATTATCACGTTATGCTATGTTCCATAGTTTCATAGTTTCATAGTAGCTAGAGTCGGAAGGGACCTAGGTAGATCATCTAGTCCGACCCCCTGCCTTGGAAGGAAAGAGCACCGGGGTCAGATGACCCCGGCAAGGTGCTCATCTAACTTCCTTTTAAAAATCCCCAGGCTAGGAGCCTGCACCAC
>NW_017728909.1:57835586-57839343 GCF_001723895.1 Crocodylus porosus | reverse complement strand
TCTCCTTAAGGAGCAACCACTCACCTTCGACATCTGATTCCCTTCCCCTCTGGGTCCTCAGTGCTTCCCCAACGATCCTCCTTAGCTTGTTGAAGTCAGCCCTCCAAAAGTCTAGGGCTGTTGCCTTGCTGCAACACTAACACTAATTATGTTAGTGTTAGTGTATTCCTTAACACTAATACAAAATTTCTGATTTTCACCTTGTAAATCACTACAAATGTGTCTAATCTTCCATATGTTATGAGGATTAAAGTATGATCATATAATTCTTTTCTGTTCCTGAACCATATAAATGACATATGGATAATTTCTGGCACAGTTGGAGGGGTTTGTGCTATAAAGTTTTCTATTGGATGCCTGTAAAAATTGGGGCTTATCTGCCAGTTACTACAAAGGTGGCTAGTGCTCTGGGAATAAATCTGAGTTGTGAAGTGGAATGACTGCAGCTGGAAAAGATGGGATGAACAAGAGAAGGCACTGCAGGAAGGGAAATAATGGTTTTAGTTAAAATAGTTACATGCTGTGTTCAGGAACTGGATTCTCTACCCCTTGGTCAAAAAAGACTCTGTGGGCACATCTACATGTATGCTTTAATGTACAGTAGCCTCTTTTACTGTGTATTAAAGTGTCACATAAAAAAGTGCAATTACACTAATGTGCAGTAATATACTACTGCACATTCAGTGTCACTTAAAAACTGTGCACATTCATTACTGCACATTAAGGCAATCTAACATGCATGTCTTTCATAGATTCATAGATTTCATAGACATTAGGGCTGGAAGGGACCTCGGGAGATCATCGAGTCCAGCCCCTTGCCCAAGGGGCAGGAAGTCAGCTGGGGTCATAGCATCCCAGCAAGATAAGCATCCAAATTTCTCTTGAAGGTGTTTAATGTGGATGCTTGAACCATATCCAATGGCAAACTATTCCAGACCTTGGGGGCTTGGACAGTAAAGAAATTCTTCCTTATGTCCAGCCTGAAACGGTCTTGCTGGAGTTTATAACCGTTCAACCTTGTCATCTCTTGGGGTGCTCTGGTGAACAACTGTTGCCCCAGATCCTGGTGAATACCCCTGATAAACTTATAGGAGGCCATCAGATCGCCCCTAAGCCTGCACTTTTCTAAGCTAAAGAGCCCCATAGCTCTCAGCCTGTCATCATAAAGTCTGTTTTCCTGACCTCTGATCATGTGCGTGACTCTTCTCTAGAGTCTCTCAAGCTTCTCCACATCCTTTTTGAATTGTGGAGCCCAAAACTGGACACAGTAGTTCAGCTGCAGCCTCACCAAGGCTGAGTACAACAGGATAATGACATCCCGAGATTTACTTGAGAAGCATCTCTGGATGCAAGCCAGCATTTTGCTCACTTTACTAGCCACAGTATCACACTGAAGGCTTATATTCATCTTGTAGTCAATCATGACCCCCAAGTCCATTTCATCTGTAGTGCTAGACAGCATAGTACTGCCACGCCTATAAGGATGCTGCAGGTTTTTCTTCCCAAGGTGGAGAACCTTGCATTTTTCAGTGTTAAACACCATCAGGTTCTCATCTGCCCATTTCCTGAGCCTGTCAAGGTCAGCCTGGATCACACTCCTGTCCTCAGGTGTGGATGCTTTACGTCAGAGTTTGGTATCATCAGCAAACATGGCCAGTCTACTTCTGACTTCAATGACCGCAGTATCAATGAAGATGTTGAACAATACAGGTCCAGGGACAGAGCCTTGGGGGACCCTACTGGTCACAGGGCACCATGATGACTGACTTCCATCAACCACCACCCTCTGACCACAGAGCCAATTCCCCAGCCAGCAGATGGTCCCAAGGCTGCAGCGGACCAGTTTTGCCAAGAGGTGGTTATGGGATACTAGATCGAAGGCTTTTTTGAAGTCAAGATATATGATATCTATCTCCTCTCCCTTGCCCAGGTGATAGGTCACCTGGTCACAGAAGGAAATGAGATTGGTCAAGCAAGACCTACCCACAACAGACCCATGCTGGGTATCCCTCAGGATATTGCTGTCAGCCAGTCTCTTAAGGATGGCCTCTTTGACAATCTTTTCCAAGACCTTACCCAGGATAGAGGTCAGGCTGATGGGCCTATAGTTTGCCAGATCCACTTTTCTCCCTTTCTTGAAGATAGGTACCACATTGGCTTTCTTCCAATCTTCGGGCACGTCACCAGATTGCCAGGAGTTCATGAAGATCCATGCTAGGGGCTGGGCTATTGAAGGTACTAAATTTAATGCACGTTAGAAAATACAACTTAATTCATGTGTTCTGTGTGATGCTGGGCAAGTTAATTAAACTAAACTTTTAACAGATGAGCACTAATTGTATCCTCCTCATTTTCTTGTTATCTTATTTGAAACCTGGGGCGACATCTGCAGAAGTTACTAGTGCTCACAGTGGTACCTAAATTCATTTCCTGTGCTTTGAGCATATTGACTCCTATGTCTAATTCTAAGTACTCTGAAAAATCATGTCTTAGGTATTTCTGTTTAAGTATTCAAATTAGTTAATATTGGTGAAGAAAATACATATGGGAGTGAGTGTGCCATCAAAAAGCCTATACAAAAGTTAGTAATTGTTTTTTGAGAGGTATATAATAAATAAGGCAAAAGTACCACCCACAGACCAGCAAAGAGAAAAAAATGAATTGCTGCTCACTAAATGAGAATCTCTCATCCTTTCAACCGAATAAAACAGAGCTCTTCTGAGAAGAGAAACAAAAGTGATTCTGAATGTAGGTTGACTCATAATGCATACAAACAAAGAGCTTGTCTATACTATAACAGTGATAGATGTTAGGGAGGATGGGACTGAGCATTGCTCACCTACCTGAATCTTTTCCTTGCTCCCTGGGGCAGAAGCTCACTCATGAGACTATTTTGAAATTATTCTCAGTGTCTAGTCCTGAGCTCTCTATCTCCAGTAGGCCTGTGAGTAGGTGCCGGGGATGAGTCAAGAGTAACCTCACACACAAACTTCTGGCTCTGGAGCAGATTAAAGTGGGGATGGATTCTCTCTCAGACCTGCCATTGATACACTGCAGAAATTCCCAGGGATTGTAGGGGTGCAATTTAAGTTGCACAGGCAGCCTTAATTCTGGCATTTCTTAGCTTTTGAGGACTTGAATTTGCAACCTGAATATCTTTCACTATAGTTTTTTGTTTGTACTATACAATAATGGGAGGCAGCATTGTGGTCCATCTTTGGAATATTCCCCAGTTTACACACAGTGTTTGAACTACTCTGCTAATTTACATATTTTATTTACAGATATAAAGTATTGGTTTTCTTTATCAAAAGCCATATGAAATGAAAGACAATACATCAGCATTGAGCTAAGCTTTGCTCTGTTCTTGGAAAGAGGCAAGGTATGAATATGCTGTAACATAAAACCTGTAATTAATGGGGGTCATGATATTGCGTTTAGTGAGAGAATATTCAGGTGTCCACGTAGCACAAAGTCACTCATTATGTTTGTCTTCTTATATTCTCCAAAGTCCAGTGCATTTCAGAATGGGTCAACTTAAACAGCAGTCATTTTCCAATTCTGTGTGCTAGATGGTCTACAGAAAGCCCTCAGCCCAACTGAATTCTGCAGTGTAATTGGTAAGGATACATGCAAGCATTACATTTCATAGTTTCATAGTTTCGGAAGGGACCTGAGCAGATCATCTAGTCCGACCCCCTGCCATGGCAGGAAAGAATACTGGGGTCAAATGACCCCAGCAAGATGTTCATCTAAC
>NW_017728909.1:57802910-57812398 GCF_001723895.1 Crocodylus porosus | reverse complement strand
CTAAGTCCAACAAGGCGTCCCCCCTGGTGGGGCTGTGCACCTCCTGGGTTAGATGGAGGTCCTGCACTCTGTCTAAGAACCTATGTGAGCGGTCAGACCTGGCTGACTGCTCCTCCCAGCAGATATCCTGGAAGTTCAGGTCCCCCATGACTACCACATCTTTAGCCTTCACTACATCTGTGAGCTGACCTAAGAATTCCTGGTCAAGCTTTTTCCCCCTGGTTGGGAGGTCTGTAGTAGACCCCCACCATTAAGTCTCTCTTCCCTCGACTGCCTTGTATTCTAATCCAAAGCACCTCAGAGTGCCCCTCCTCTGACTCCTTGCTAATTGACGAGGATGTGTATTCCTCCTTGATATAGAGTGCCATGCCCCCACCCCTCTTTCCTATCCTGTCCCTCCTGTATAGCCTATAGCCCTTGACATTCACCGCCCAATCATGCGTAGAGTCCCACCAAGTTTCCGTGATCGCCAGTTCATGCAGTTACATCACAGACATGAAACTAAGGATTTTTAATCTGTAGCTACTAATGATCTAGACTAGGGGTTTTCAACCTATTTTAACATGTGTATCCCTTCTTTCTCAAAGATCCAGCTTGATGCGGCAAACCTTTGGGGAGGGCTCCTCTCAATGTTGTCCACATCCCTCCTGAATTGGGGCACACAGAACTGGACACAGTACTCCAGCTGTGGCCTGACCAGTGTCGCGTAGAGGGGGAGGATCACCTCCTTGGCCCTGTTTGAGATGTACCTGTGGATGCATGACAAGGTCTGGTTAGCCCTGCCAACCATGACCTCGCATTGTCAGCTCATGTTCATCTTTAAGGCCTTGCTTAGCTGCATGTGCCATCCCCTGATTTGGGAGACTGTCTGGACCCCTGTTTCTTACCTGGGCACTCCTTGCATTTGTCACCTGTCTTGCTCTGGTGGTGTCTCCTTGTCTTCCTGAGGCTAGTTTAAAGCTT
Organism: Crocodylus porosus; assembly: GCF_001723895.1. Taxonomy (NCBI): domain Eukaryota; kingdom Metazoa; phylum Chordata; order Crocodylia; family Crocodylidae; genus Crocodylus; species Crocodylus porosus. The sequence continues at coordinate 57,811,435 of NW_017728909.1, read as the reverse complement.
GCCATATGAGATCAGCCAACCTGGCAGACAAGACATGCTTGCCTTTAGGAGAGAGGTGAAGCCCATCCCACCCCAGCAAGTCCTCTGCCCAAAAGCATGGGTCATCATCTAGGAACCCAAGGCCTGCCTGGCAGCACCAGCTGCTTAAGCGCCGGTTGACCTCGGCAATGCAGGCCTCGTGTCGCCGTCCACGCCTACTCACCGGAAGAAGAGAGGAGAATACCACCTGCACCCCCGTCTCCTTAAGCTTGTCCCCCAGAGCCTTGAAATCCTTCATAATGTGGTCAGGGTTGCCCCTGGCCACGTCATTCGTTCCCATGTGAATCATTTCTTTTATGTCTTGTCTTTTTTTCTGTGGGGATCCCCAGATGGAACAATAGTATAGTTCAAAGAAATGAATTAGCAGATGCCTCTCTTCTTTTGTCTTTGTGTAGCTTTGCAGTGTTAAGATGAGGTCACAGTAGGGAAAGCACTAGCCTTTTCACAGAAAAAAGGCTGTGAATTAGGTTGCTGCTTATGCACTCGAGAGTACACTTAAAGTTATCACATAAAAACATTATTGCAGCATTGTAAGTCCAAACTTTATAGTCCTAATATGAGCAGTGCTGTGTGCTGTGCCCGCAAATTGCTAGTAAAAGAGAATTTTAAAGTTATATAACATTCTAGTAAGTAAATATTCATAGACACACACTTCTTGCTGCTACCACAAATTGCAGCCATTGAAAAGGAAAAGTAATATGTTTCTTAAAGGATTTGTGATCAGAAAGAGCTTATCCTATCACAATTTACAAAGCACTCTTTAGGAAGGATGAACAATTCAAATCTAAATACAGGATAGATAACTCTGAGGCTGTTTGGAAACATTTGAATTTAGCTTCCACCACAGGAGACAAAAAAAAAAAGGCATAGGTTATTCTATTCATGTCCCCATGTAAGAAGTAGAAACACTGTGGTTTCTACTGCTAGATCAAGTGCTAAAATTCAGTGGCAACGGAGGACTTCTTTTCACATATTCTGTGAATATTGCTAGCTATAAGCTAGAAATGAAACTAGACAGGTGATGAAAAGTACTCTTAAGAGCTGAATTTTCAAAGCAGTCTGCAAGGGGTGTGTGCATAACTTTTGTATATGTTTACAGAATGCAGGCACTTTTATATGCTGTGCACTGCTTTGAAAGTGTATCCTTTTAATCTCTCTTGTGCTATATTTGAAATCTGTATCAGTTTGCAGCATGTGCCTGGATTACTACAAATTTCCATCCAAAAATTTGCACTGAAGATTCCTAGTGTGTGAACACATATAAATAGAACAGAAGCTGAAGAACTGCATGGTGGTAATCCTGGAAAATTGATGCATATATTTTCATGAAAATAGCTAAGACCCAAGACTTGGATGCATATGAGTACAATTTGCATCCACAAATTTTCAAATATATACAGAGATACTCACTTATAATCTCCATGACTTTTCAAAGTCATTCGTCATGAAGAAATGAAATCAGAAGTAAACAAAGAAATGCCTCTAAGCTGCCAATTAAAAACTATATTTGCCACATCCTTAAAGGCAGCAAAAATAAAGCAATTAACTTTCTTTTTCAAGTTTTTCTATCCAAACTCATTTTTTTTATGATTATAAATCACTGAATTTAAAGGAAAAGCAGGATCCATGTACCAGATTTGAGGTTTTGTGGCACTTATTTATTGGACTGACGTTTTGGTTTAATTATAGTAGGTAGAATTTTTCCCACTTAGGCAATAGAACATGAAGAGGCTGAGGCCAAAAAAGCATAAAATATGGGAGGATTTTACCCATGTCCTCATACCTAGACTCAGATTATGCCTCATCTTGGACACAAGTATTTACTTGTATCCAAGATGAAGCCCTACTGGTCATCACAAGGAATAAAAAGCTTTATCTTAGATTTGAGTATAGGGGCCCAGGACAGTCAGTGGCCCAGCTCTGGCTTCAGCCTTGAGCTCAGGGATGAAGCTGGAGCTGAGCCACCATCTGCTCCAGGCTAAGGTGGTTTGTACAGCAGGGGAGGGGGTTGCAGTGCAGAGAGCACAGGAGGTAGCATGTGGTGGGTAGATAAGAGCACAGTGGAGACTGTACAACCTGTCCCTGCCCTCATTGCCTATCCCCTGGCCGCTTCCCCTCCCTGTTACACTACTTATCTTCAGTTTTGGCTCTGGTCCTGACCTGGCCCAGCCTAGAGATGCTGCCTGGATGGGCTGGGCTGGGGTTGCCACTGACTGGTCCACAGCCAGAGTAGCCCAGAAGCGATGTGGTGGGGGAGGGCATGCAGGCAGTTGTGGAGCAAATGGTGAGGGGAGGGGGAACAGGGGAGGCACTGGCACAGGCACTGTGGGGGACAAGCAGCAGGGGGTAGGTCCATGTCATATAACTCACCATCTTATAGTTTGCATTTATTGTAATATGTACCAAATTCATCTACATTGTGAATCGTGGAACCAGTGTGCATTACTATAATTGTATCCCAGATTTATTTACACCATAAAGGACAGAGCCCTCCTAGAAAGTGGTCTGTGGGAAACTTGTCTTTTTTCGACAGCCCTAAGGATGGAAGTTATTAGAGCCCACTATTACATGTGGCTTTGATGGCCAAAAATAGGCATCTAGTATTCTGATAAGTAGGTTTGTAGTAGTGTGAACTCTTAATGATTGTGACAAAAACGTCCATGTAGAAGGAAGGGTTGATTTGGACCTCATAGACTAACTAAATCAGAGATGTATACCGTAAGTTTTCATAAGCATAGGGCTTACTTTGTTAGATTTATGCCATGGGAGAACAAATCAGTGATACATTAAAAGTCCACAAGATGCATACTGGTGAGCAATAAGACAAAATAGACTTGTATGTATATATAACAGATGTGGCCAACATTATCTAAACTGCAATCATAACCTGAGCTAAGACAGACGATGGCGTTTCTGGAGTATGAGATCTTTCATGGACTGATGGAATCTAGAAGCTGGTTCTCCCAGACTGTGGCAAGCCCATTGACTAAATTGATATTGGCAAGTCAACTGTCATGCTGGTGATGGTGGAGTTGTATGACATTATTATGAAAGTTATTTACCCACAGTTTGCGGGCAGAGGTATTTAGCTAAGTAAAGAAGAGCTGGCTTTCAGATAATTAAATTTCCAACTTGCCTTTCTTTTTGTTTTGCTCTAAAATCATTGATAGTATGCACATACCTACCATTTGATATTCTGCAGGAGATGGCAGAAAATGTATATAATCTGCAAGGCACCTGGTATTTGTGTAATTTTGAAAAAAACCAGTTTTTTACTTCCAATAGCCAGCAATTGATTAGTGCTACAGAGCAGAGGGGGAATCAAAGCGACTCTCAAAGTCTCCAGGTCTATGTTTCAGGTTGGGAAAACCCTTTAAGCCATAAATATTTTGGAAATGCCCAAATCGTAAAAAAGAAGTATTGTTCTAGGCCAGTGATATGCCTCCTCAAAGTATGTACAGGAAGTTTTTAGAAGACTGATGGCTGCCCAGGACATTATTGAATGGAGGGGCCTTATCAACTACTGAGGTAGTCCAGCAAGGTTTTCCCTACCAAGAAAGAGTAGGTTGGCTAAAGTTCTTACTAAAATAATCACATCCCAGGACTGGATAAACTTCAGGAAAAATATTGATAAGAGGCTTAAGTAACTAGTTTTTGAAGAGAGCTTGTAAACTGGAAACCCTTGTCCCTGTGAACCGGACACCCTTGTTCCTCACCCCACTGCTGATACCATCCCTTTAGAGGGCAGGTGGGGAAAAGAATCATTTGGAGATTTCTTCACTCATTCATCTCCACAGAAACTGCAAAACGGACAATGGGAACTCTGCTGATAAACATTGCCAGCACTCATCCCCCATGACAGTTTCTACAGAAATTGACTAGCACAGACTGTACAGGCTTTTGCTGACACGTAACATTTAGCAACTTTTTGATTAACTGTCCAAATACCACATAGGCTAATGCTAATCTCATTATGAAGCAATGATTTATTGTAATTTATCCATCAACACTTAGCTTTTACAGGCTGTGGCTACACAAGATGGTAGCTGTGCAGTCATTACTGCACAATCATTTAGAACTTGTATAAACAAGAACTGAATGGCTATGCGGTAACCTGAATTAGTGCGCAGCAGTGCCAACAAACAACATTTTTGTGATGTTGACTGCACTGTAGGCCAAGAGTACTAAGCAGTAGTGTCACATCACAGTTTCTGCCATGTGACGCTAATGCACAGTACTCTCAGGCTACTGTGCAGTCAGTGTCTCATGTAGACATGGCCACAGACTATAAAAATGTATTAAAAGCCAAGCCTTTTTATGCAATTCTTGAGACTCACATGATCATGTGATGGCTGTTAGTATTGGTAAAGAAATGCTAAAAGACTTTTACTTACCAGGAAGTATAAAGATTTTAAAAATAACCAAGTAGACACTAAAATATTAACCACCGCATGTAAAAGTGGGAAGGTTACATTTTGGTTTGGTTTGAATTTAGGACAAATATTTTTGTAGGTGGTTTTCTTTGTTTTAAACATGAACTATTTTTTCTAATCTCTAGCCTGTCTATTTACAAGCAAGGCATTTTCAAAGGTTTGGTTTTTTATTTACTTAAATGCTCTTTCTCTTAAAGTATATATATTTTTTTGAAACCAAGAACATTGCTAACTTAAATCAGAAACAATCCAAATGCAATAATAAGTGAAAGAAAAACAAGATGCTAAAAGCACAATTAATAAAGTGAAAGTTTGGAGGGAGCTTCTTGCATGATGATCTGAAAATGTGGCTCTTGCTTCTAATAAATAGTATCAATAAAACACTGACCCAAAATTATCTCTAATGACTAATTTTTGTGGTGTTTCGCATAGCTCTTGTTTTTCTGTTCTCAGCTAAACGAGTTCCTGCATGGCAGCCACAGGAAGTGGTGAGCCACCCCCACGGAAGACTTTTTATACTTGGTTTTAAGAGTGCTTTTTAAAAACTTGCTGGGTTCTAACAGCCATGTCTAATATTTTTGACCTGTCTGTTTTCAAGAGGAAAATAAAACCCTTTTCGAAAAGGTGAAAGATTAAAGGTACCATTAATGGACTACATATGCCTTTTTTCAGTTTGGTAGCATTTCCATTATCAGAAAAAGGAAATTGTTTAGGCAGTTCTTTGATATGCTGTAAAGTTATTGAAGTGATGATTTCTGTATGAAATGTACTGAAAAATTCCTTCTATTTCCTGTTGAAGTATATCTCTAGGTGAAAGGTTCTGTGTGAGCACATTGTGGAAGTGTGCATTGTATTCTGTCATGACCTTTCCTGATATATAATCTCCAAGGGTTCACATTACTAAACATTTAAATTTGCTTGAGGAAGCCACATATTGTAAGGCTGTGAAAATGCTTTTGTGAACCCACATCTACATTTAAGAATGTAATGCACTTGACTTAGCTTATTTGGAATGATTAACTATGTTGGCAGTTTGTGTTACTTTTATTATGCTTGTTGCTCAAAATAATTTGTGTGGAAAAAAGACAAACAATTGCATTATGGAAGTGAAGAGAAATTTAAGTTCTCTTTTAATGTATCTGGCTATCCCTATTTAGAAACAAGTTAGATGGACTAGAAAGACAGTTTAGTTTGACCATGGGTCTGTTATGCTGTAGCAGACCATTGATTTTGTGCAAAGTTTTCCAAATTATGTGTTACGCAAATTTAATACATGCAGAGAATGACAATGACTACAGTAACAATGACAATATTAACATATTGTCACTAGACCTGGGCAAAATATTTTGCCTGAATAATGTATTCACCAAAAAATGTGATTTTAGGTTGCCTGAAATAATTTGTGCATTTGGATTGACTCTGGTAAAATTTTCATCAAAAATTGATAATAATCTGGAAAAGTCAAAACATTACATTTTGACATTTTCTAAATGAAATATTTTGGCCCTTCATTATCAAAAGTCATTTTGTGGCTGCAGTTACTTAAATCTAGTTACCTAAGTGAAAGTAAAGCATAACACCAAGATTGAAACAAAAGGTATAATTTCAAGTCAAATTAAATCTTTTATTCAACTGAAAAGAAATATCTGAATGAACTTGAATGTTATTGGGAAAAATGTATTTCTTGTATCAGATAAAGGGCATATTTAGAAACAATGTTTCTTTTAACTATCTTTTGGATGAGTTTTAGTTGATAATAGGAATCCTTCAGTCTTCCTCTCTGGGAGTAGTGGATTATCAATCTCAGTTATTCCCATGCTTTTGTTTTTTGGACCTTGCTTTATGCACTAATACAGGAGTTTCTGATTTGGATCTAAACCAGGCAGCTGTGGGGGAAGTGACAGCAGTGGTGGAATTAGTGGCTGTGTTGGTGGACTCAGCAGTGTGGTCGGTGATGGAGTAAATGGCTCTCGCTCATCCCTGTGCTGCTGATGGCTATGTTGAATGGGGCCCCATAGCCCTGGATTCTGTAGCAGGGCCCTGGTAGTCTTCATTTTTTAATTCCCTGACTTTCACAGAAGTCTTTCTGTTAGCAGAAGGACATTAATTTACCTTAGTGGCAGAAATGGGAGATTGCCTTGACGCTAGTTCCTTGCTTAACTTAGCGAATTGGTAGTTAGGTCCCTGGTCACAGCTCTCTGATTGCCTCTCTATCGTGTAGTCGGTGGGACTATTCTGATTTACCTCATCTCTGAACTGGGCGCTCTTTCTAAGGTTGAAAAGTCTTGGCTTATTTTCTAGTACAATTCTCTTACCTCTGCTGTTGAAGTATTGGTCAGTAGAATGGTTATCAGGCCTTCAAAAAAATTCTGCATTGGGTGGGTAGGTTTGGGCCTATATCTATGTAGAGAGATCACAGTATTCTATTCACATTTTGTTTTCTGTTCTTTTTATTTTTAGAAAATGATTAGAAGCAAAAGATCATGGCACGTCTTTCTTTTTGTAAAAATTTAGACATTTACATTTTAATTTATGGAGCATTTCCTCCCATTTTTTTGTAAAACGTAGTCTCTCTCTAGATTTGTTCACTCAAACAGTCCCCTTATAGTCACAAAGAAGTGTGCTTTCACAAACTCAGGAAACTAGTTTCCTTGTAATCTCACCTGACAAATATCAGACTTTGGCATTAAAGTTTAATTTGTGTTTTCATCAGCTTTTGCAGATCTTTTATTTTCAGTTTTTCTCTTTTCTTGCCGTATCCTGCACGTATTTCTTGCACTGCTTTTAAAAAAACATTAAAAACATTAAATTAAAATCCGTTCATGTGACATTCACTGTACTTTTACTTAATATAGAAATATGTTGTTGTTGCTGTTCCTTAACCTTTTCTACTTCATTTTCGTACATTTTCTGTATATTTAAAGGAAGTTATAAGATTTTAACAGAAACTCATGTTTTAATTAAAACCACTCCTCCAAACATTCTTTAGTTTTCTTGGAACGTGCAACAAAGATAATATGTTTTAATTAATATATCCATTTAATGAAAAACAATATACCCTAGATTGAAAGGAGATTCAATGTGGGATGAATGGGACTCACAAACTTAATTGGTCTTCTACTGTACTGATATATTTCTTAAAGTGTTCAAAACTGGACAAAGTATTCTAGCTAAAGATTTGTGTACACCAAGCACTGTGGAAAAATTACCTCCCAGGTCTTATGTATGTCATTTCCATTAATATACCCCAGAATAAAATTTGGGATTTGTTTCAACAGCATCTTTGTTTACTTAGATTTAGTTTGTGATCCACTGTAATCACCAGATTTGTTTCTATCATTGTTCTGCCTAGCTGGATATTACCCATTTTGTATTTGTGCATTTGATTACTCCTTTATGGGCACATCCCCATAAGCAGGGGCATATGCTTGCTATGGCAAAAATAGCCATGGCGCACATTTGTGGGGTTGATGCAGGGCAAATTGTCCCTAGATGGGGTAGAGGAAGCTGAGGCCAGCACTTGTGCTGGCCCCAGCAGCCTTACCGGGGATCCTGGGGGCCCCTGGGGCAGCAGTGGCAGTGATCTGGCCACTCACAGCCTGGCTGGCAGTCAGATCCTGGCTCTGGTTAGCCAGGCTCTCTGTCTGGTGGCACAAACTGATGCCATGTGCGCCACACTGCTTTTTTCAGTGACATTTTTTTTAATACCAAGATCTCCCAGTGTCAAATGGGTGCACATGTGCTGTTTGCAGTTTGCAGTGCCTCAAACTACTTTGAGGAGCTGCAAGCCACTTGTGGGGATGCACCCTATATGTCTATTCATAGTATCTGATAAAGTAGGTTGTGGTTGTTGCCTACAAAAGCTCATGTTTCTCTAAACCATTTGGAATCTCTGGTCCCACTCCAATCTGTCATCATTATTTTGAATACAGGCATACCTCGGAGATATTGCGGGTTCAGTTCCAGACCACCGCAATAAAGTGAATATCGCAATAAAGCGAGTCACATGAATTTTTTGGTTTCCCAGTGCATATAAAAGTTATGTTTACACTA
>NW_017728909.1:57797692-57802785 GCF_001723895.1 Crocodylus porosus | reverse complement strand
GCAGGGTTGCCACAAACCTTCAATTTGTAAAAAACGCAATATCTGCGAAGCGCAATAAAGCGAAGCGCAATAAAACGAGGTATGCCTGTACTGACCCTATCCTGTCTTCTAAAATGCTTGCAGGCTCCTCTCCTCTGGTTGGTGTCATCTGAAGATTTTATAAACAAAAACTTTATTCCATCAGTCAGTGAAAATATTGACTGAAACTGGGTGTATCTATATGTGATATTAATATGCAGCAATAGACTGGAGCTGTTTCAGACTGAGCCAGCTGCTCTCAGGTGCAGCATCTACACATGCCCAGGAGAGCAGCACTTTGAGCTGGGGCAGAGCAGCCCCAGACTGGGAGCAAGCTTTTGGGGTCAGCCCTGGGTCGTGGTGCCATCAGGTGGCAGAGGGGCTGGTGGGGCCATGAGGATGCTAAAGAGTGGGGCTTGGTGGCAGGCAACCCCTGCAGTGTAGCACCCCCTAGTGTCCCAGCCAGTCCTTGTCACTGACTACACAGGCATTTCACCAGAGTTAATTAATTTACTGTGCCCTAATACCGTTGCACATGTAGATGATGATACTTTACAGCAGAGCTAATTAGTCAACTCCACATGTAGGCACATACTGTGTGCAGGACCAACCCTGTAAGATAGCCTTGCTGTTTGAGCTGAGAACCACTTGCAGGGAAGCAGGGAATAACTACTTTTTGAGAGCTGTTTTTGAAACCACTTGTAGAGCCAATTATCAGGATCCCTTGGTCTTGAACCTGGGTCTTCCAGGATCATGGGTAGAGACCCGGATTATAGCACCACTAAACAACTGGCTGCGTGCTAGACCCAGCCCAGTTTGGGCCTTCCTGTGAGAGTCCCAATGAGGATCCATGGTATTCAGGGGACTCCCAAACCCTAGATGGGAGGGCTATAAAAACCCTCCCACTTACTCTGGGCTTTGGCCTAGGAACAATGTTTGTAAACCTGCTATTTGGAAGCCTACTACCTTACTCCTGTCTCACCTCTGCCTTGAAACCTCCTGCCTTGTTCCTGCTTCACTCCAGCCTTTGACCCCTGTGACTTGTTCCTGGTTTGCACATTGCCTTGGATTCTATTACCTTGTTCTTGATTCCCCTCCTGTGTGTTCTGATTTCTCTAGCTCCAGCATTCTGACTTGGCCTTGACTATAGACCTACCTTAATTCCCCATGTGATATGGACTTAGATTGATACCTGGCATTGTGACTTTCAGCTTCAGCTTCTGGGCTCTTGGTATTGTTGCCCTTTGGTCCCTGAACCCTGATCTCCATATCTAGGTTGTACCTGTTGTCCCACCTGATGGTACTTGCTCATGGGACTATCATGCGGGGTGTATAGAAAATTTTACTGAAGTCAAGATACAGCACATCTGCTGCTTCCTCCTTATTCACTAGGGTGGTCACCCTGTCAAACAAAATGTGTGATTTGTTCATGACAGATTAATACTGATTTTTTATTTATTTTTTATCATTATCTTTTAGCTATTTACAAATTGATTGTCTAATTAATTTTCATAGATTTCATAGATTTCATAGACATTTGGGCTGGAAGGGACCCTGGAGGATCATTGAGTCCAGCCCCCTCCCCATGGGCAGGAAGTCGTAGTTTCATAGTAGCTAGGGTCGGGAGGGACCTGAACAGATCATCTAGCCTGACACCCTGCCACAGGCAGGAATGAATGCTGGGTTCACAAGACCCCAGACAGGCGATCATCTAACGTCTTTTTTAATTTACCCAAGGTAGGGGCAAGAACCACTTCCCTAGGAAGTTGGTTCCAGATTCTGGCCACCCTAACTGTAAAGTATTGCCTCCTGATCTCTAACTTAAACCTATTCTCCATCAGCTTATTACCATTGTTCCTCATCACCCCAGGTGGTGCTGGGGAGAATAGGGCTCTTCCTATTTGCTGATGATCTCCCCTGATGAGTTTGTAGGCAGCCACCAGCTCCTCACTCAGCCTCCTCTTGCTGAGGCTGAACAGGTTCAGGTCCCTCAGTCTCTCCTCATAGGGCCTGTCCTGCTGCCCTTTCACCAAATGGGTGGCCCATTTCTGAACTCTCCCCAGACTGCCCACATCCTTTTTAAATTGCTGCACCCAGTACTGGACACAGTACTCCAAAGTCAGCAGGGATCATAGGATCCCACCAAGTCCAAATGTGTCTTGAAGGCATTCAAAGTGGGTGCTTGAACTGCCTCTGGTGGCAGTCTATTCCAAACCTTGGGGGCTTGGGCAGTAAAGAAGTTCTTCCTTATGTCTAGTCTGAACTGTTCGTGGCAGAGTTTGTGACTGTCCGATCTTTTCATCCCTTGGGGTGCTCTGGTGAACAGACATTCCCCCAGATCCTGATGAGGACCCCGATAAACTAATAGGTGGCCACCAGATCACCTCTGAGCCTGCACTTTTCCAGGCTGAAGAGTCCCATGGCTCTCAGCCTCTCATCATAAGGTCTGTTTTCCTGGCCTCTGATCATGCACATGGCTCTCATCTGCACTATCTCAAGCTTCTCCACATCCTTTTTGAATTTTGGAGCCCAAAACTGGATGCAGTACTCCAGCTGCGGCCTCACCAAGGCCAAGTACAATGGGAGAATGATGTCCCAAGATTTGCATGAGAAGTATCTGTGGATGCAAGCCAGCATTTTGCTCACTTTACTAGCCTCAGCATCACATTTAAGGCTCATGTTCATCTTGCAGTCAATCATGACCCCCAAGTCCCTTTCATCTGTAGTGGTAACCATAGCCTATAAGCATGCTGCAGGTTTTTCCTCCCAAGGTGGAGAACCTTGCATTTTATCAATGTTAAACACCATCAAGTTCTCATCTGCCTATTTTATGAGCCTGTCAAGATTGCCCGGATCACCCTCCTGTCCTCAGGTGTGGATGCTTTACCCCAGAGTTTGGTGTCATCAGAAAACTTGGCCGGTCCGCTTCTGACACCAATGTTCACATCATTAATGAAGATGTTGAATAGTATAGGCCCAAGGACAGAGCCTTGAGGGACCCCACTGGTGATCGTGCACCAAGGCGATTGGCTTCTGTCAACCACCTCCCTCTGGGTCCTACCACGGAGCCAATTCCCCAGCCAGCAGATCATGGTGAGGTTGAGGCTGCAGTTAGCCAGTTTTATCAAGAGGTGAACATGGGATACCAGATCAAAGGCTTTTTTAACATCAATATATATGATATCAATCTCTACCCCCTTGTCCAGGTGATAGGTCATATGCTCATAAAAGGAAATGAGATTGGTCAAGCAAGACCTACCCACAACAAGCCCATGCTGAGTATCCCTCAGGATATTGCCATCAGCTAGTCTGTTAAGGATGGCCTCTTTGATAGTTTTTTCAAGACTTTTCTCAGTATAGAGGTCAGGCTGATGGGCCTATAGTTTTCCTGATCTACTTTCCTCCCTTTCTTGAAGATTGGCATGACATTGGCCTTCTTCCAATCTTTGGGCACTTCACCAGAGCACCAGGAGTTCTCAAAGATCTGTGCCAGGGGCTGAGCTATGATGCTTGCCAGCTCCTTGAGTACCCTTGGGTGCAAACGGTCAGGGCTGGCTGACTTGAAGTTATCCAGCCTGTCAAGGTGTTCCTTCATGAGGTCAGCTTCGATGGAAGGTAAGGAATCTCCCTCACCCTGGCCTCCCTGTCCCACAGCAGGCAGGGGTGTCCCATGGGACTGGTGAAAAAACTGATGCAAGTACCCATTTAGCAAGTTGGCTTTTTCATGGGCATCGGTTGTCAGTTGTTGCATCTGGTTTAGCAGGGGTCTAATGTTGCCCTTGCTTTTCCTCTAAAAAAGAACTTTTCTAAAAAACATATCTAAAAAAGAACTTTTTATTATTCTTGATATTTTTAGCTAGCTGGAGTTCCATCACAGCCTTGGCTTTCTTGGTTTGCTCTCTGCAGGTCCAGATGAGAGCAGAGTATTTCTCCTTGGTGGTGGTTCCAGTCCTCTATCCTTTGTAGGTTTTCCTTTTAAGATGCAGGAGGTCCGCCAGTTCCCTGGAGAGCCAAGGGGGCTGCTGTGCCCTTTTGCTGCCTTTCCTCCGAGACAGGATGGACTTTGCTTGCGCATCCAGAATTGCTTCCTTGAGGAGCAACCACTCATCCTGAACTCCCCTTTAGGGCCTCACTGACAAGCCTCCTTAGCTTGTCAAAGTCAGATTTCCTGAAGTCAAGGACTTTTGTATTACTGACTGACTTGCCAGCTTTACAGCAGATGGTGAAGGTGATCAGCTTGTGGTCTCTGTCACCTGGCTTCTCTTCAATTGTTAGGTCACTGATTAGGTCATCCCTGGTTGCCCATACGAGGTCAAGCAGCGCTTTACCTCTCATTGGCCCATAGACTTCCTATATCAGATAGAGGTCATCCACACACGAGAGAAAGCTTTGTGACTGCTTGGATTTGGCTGAGCACTCCTCCCATGAGATGTCTGGGTAGTTAAAGTCTCCCATGACAATCAAGCATTGGGAGCGCATGGCCTCAGCCAATTCCCTGGCAAACTCCTGGTCAAGGTCTTGACCCTTGGTAAGGGGCCTGTAATAGACTCGCACTATAGTATCCCCTGTGCTGTGTTCCCCATGGATTTTAACTCAGAGGGTCTCAAGTCATCCACTATGGGTGCCAATGTTGGCTTGCAGGGATGTGTAGCTTTCCTTGACATAGAGAGCCACACCTCCACCCTTTTTGTCCACTCAATCCCTCCTGTACAGGGTATAGCCCAGTCATGGGTGGAGTCCCACCAGGTCTCCGTTATGCCTATGACATCATAGTTTTTTGTGTTTAGCAGGAGGACAAGTTCCTCTTGTTTATTCCCCAAGTTTTGTGCATTTGTGTATAGGCATGCAAGTATCCCCTTGGGGGCCCTTGCTTTGCCTTCAGATTGTTCCAGGGCTGGGGCAGGGGTGGGTTCCCTTAAATACCTTGGCCTGCTGGCTTTGCAAGGGTTGCTCATAGAATCATAGAAGTAGGGTCAGAAGGGACCTTGTAGATCTTCAAGTCTGACCCCCTGCCTGGGCAGGAGAAAAAACTGGACTCAAATGAGTCCAGCCAGGTAGGCATTAAGCCTCTTCTT
>NW_017728909.1:57791937-57797592 GCF_001723895.1 Crocodylus porosus | reverse complement strand
CCCCAAACCCTTCTGGTCCCCCCTAGTGAGTTTATAGACAGTCACCAGGTCCCCCCTCAGCCTTCTCTTGTGAAGGCTGAACAGGTTTAGGTCCCGCAGTCTTTCAATGTAGGGTCTGCCCTGTTGTCCCCAGATCATACGGGTGGCCCTCCTCTGGACCCTTTCAATGCTGTCCACATCCTTCCTGAAATGGGGTGCACAGAACTGGACACAGTACTCCAGCTGTGGCCTGACCAGCATCGCATAGAGGGGGAGGATCACCTCCCTGGCTGTACTTGAGATGCACCAGTGGATGCACAACAAGGTCTGGTTAGCCCTGCCAACTGTGACCTCGCATTGTCGGCCCATGTTCATCTTGGAGTCAATAATGACTCCAAGATTCCTTTCTGCCTCCATGCTCTCAAGAAAGGAGTTTCCCATTCTATAAGTGTGCTGCTGGTTTCTACTGCCTAAGTGCAGCAGCCTGCACTTGTCAGTATTGAAACACATCCTGTTTATGTTAGCCCACTCCTGTAACCTATCCAGATCTTGCTGCAATCTGGAAGGCTGTGTGGGCCAGCAGTGGCAGTAGTCTCTCCAACCCCCGGTGGGCTTAGTTTAAAGCCCAGTGGAGCAGGTCAGCCAGTCTGGCTGAGAAGAGCCTGCTCCCCAGCGGAGAGAGGTGGATGCCATCCCTTCCCAGTAGCTCACTGCCTCTCTCACCAAAGATTAGGTTGTGGTCATGGAAGCCAAAGCCTTCCAGATGACACCAGCGTCACAGTCTTCGGTTAACTACCTGGATCCTCCTTTCCCTCCTCAGCCTGTAGCATGAGATGGGGAGGATCAAAGAAAACACTACCTGCACCCCTAGACCCTTAAGCCCTGCTCCCAGATCCCTGTAGTGCCTCATGACCCAGCTGGGAGCACTCTGAGCCATGTCGTTGGTGCCCACATGGATAAGGAGCATGAGACAGTGGTCAGTGGGCTGGAGGAGTTTAGGGAACTTTTCCACAAAGATTTTCAAAAATCTTTTCAAAGATTTTTTTAGAGTTAAGATAACTGTTCTACAATTCCCCATACCATCCTTTTTTAGAATATAAACACTATGTCTTCTATTCTCCAATCCTCTGCTGTCCTCCACAAATACTTGGATTTAATCATGATGGTTCAGAGATTACGTTGGCTAGTTCCCTGAGGAACTTGAAGGTAAATTTCATTAGGTGTTTGTGACTATGGTTTTCATTTTTTATACCAAAATGCTTTATAATATTAGATGAAAAATAACAACAGAATTACAGGCAAAATATTACATTCTCTGAATGTATTTGAGAAGAGATAGATCCTCAGATAGTATAAATTGGCAGATCTCCATTGACCTGAGATTGATAGTTCTGTAGGCGGTTCCAAAGATCTGAGATATAAAAGAAGTTCTTACTTCAAGACAAACCAGATTGCATGAGATAAGAGCAGTGGTAGAAGTTTGTTTATTGGAATAAGTGCATGTGTACCAGGTGGGGATCTGGGGGGCAGAGTGACAAGGTCTGTGAGGTATCCTGAGGAACATTTATATGGGCACATCTACATGTGCATTTATGTGTTGTAATTATGGCACGTTAAGTTTAGTACCTGTAATAACGAGTACTATCATAAAGCGTTGTAATTGGTGCTACCATGCAGTAGCACCAGTACACGTATTTTAAGTGATGCTAATGTGCAATAGACTAATTCTACTAGACTAAATCATGGCTTTTGCCATGATGCACTAATGTGCAGTAAAATTAGTCTACTGTGCTTCTAATGTCTCATGTAGACACACCCTATAGCAGTTAAAAAGAGGGCATAATACTGAAGTATTTAAGCAACTCTCCCATTGATGGCAAAGAGAATTTTGATTGCATAGGGACTGGATGCACAGAGAGCAGTTTTTGGGAGGAATCCTGAAATATTATGACACTTCTAATTTTCAGGTGAGGCCTGTTCACTATGACAAGGAGATAGAATTTACTGTGTGACCATTATCTAGGCAGTATAGGTCAAGGTAAAGCATGAGATTATATAAAACACATTTCAGAAATCTTCTGTGAGCTGACTCTTGCAATTCTACTTAAACTAGACACCTGCTTACCCTCTATGGCAGATTGATAAAAAAAAAGAATTCATTGCAAGAATGAATGAAATTGCATGTCACTCCTAATAACTTCATGGCGCTAAAAGCTCAGTAACATTTGCTTGAAGGAGTATAGAAGAAGAGAAAGCAAGGATTTTTATTTTGTTTTGTTTTAATTTTTGACATGTTGTCACCATCTTTGACAGTTAAAAAAATTAAATGCTGATAATTGCAGGTGAAGGTGGTAGATACTAAACCTTGACATTTGACAGATGTATGTCACCACCACATATATCATGTGACAGGGACCAGACAGTTCAGCTCACTTTCTTATCTGTAGTCCTGTTTATCATTCTCTCATTACATTTTCCTGAATTATCAAGGACACACTATACCGGCACAGCAGTACATTTTAAAAGCATATGCTGTCCAGCCACATCTTATTTACCATCTACTACAATTTAAATACAAATACTGTCCAGATGGATTAGAAAGACTCCTTAAAATAAATTACTTTTTAAAAAAGTATTTTTATATATAGACAACTTGTAGGAGGTGCACGGGGGTGCATGTGCCCCCCTGATGGGACGAGTGCCCCCCCGGCAGCTGATACTGATGCTGTTGGTAAGGCTGGTGCCCCCCCTGACAGGACTGCTGCTGTCAGCAGCTTCTGAGGGTGCCCCTCAAGATTCAGGAGGCACCAGCCACTCATGTTTGTATAGTTATGAATTCTTAAAGCCAAATTTGATCCATTCATCTGTCTCAGGTTGTCATATACCATGCTAATGACTGGTCACACTGATATAATGAGGCATGAATGGAGAAATCATTATTAGTAATGGAACTGTCCAATTTGAAGTCTTCCATTTCAAATATATGAGGATGAATGAAGTATGAACAAAAATGCATCTGTCACTTCAGATTTTTTTACTTTCTTATGAGCATTTCTTAGCTACCCATGTCCTCTGATATCTTTGTACAGAAATGGCCATGATTCAGAACAGCTGACATGTTTTCCTTCATCTTCAGTGAAATGGATATTTGCTCTTATCAACAAAACAGGGCTTTTATGCAGCGGAGGAAGTGCAAAAATTTTACAGATTGAAGTGGAAGATGTTTAACTGGTGGCATTTGAAAGAACTTTTGTCTTTAATTCACCCACATTTCTGAAATGTCTTTAGCTAAATGCTTAGGACTCATAGAAAGAAATTCTTTCTTATGCTACAGGTTCTGAACACTGCTGGGTCTGAAATGCTCTCTAGCTGGAGAAAGATTTGGGTGTAGGCATGGTATAAGTTTGTTAAGATGTGCTAAGCAGACACTGTTACAAACCTGTAATGTAGGAGATGTGCTGAGGCAGGGAGTAAAGCAGAAGAGAGCAAGGCCGTCTTTAGGGATCCAAAGTCAGGGCTTTCAGATAGATCTAGGTTGCAGTGCTACCCCAAAGCAGCCCAGTCAGGTTAGATACAACTTGGAATACATCTTCAGTTGGCTAAATTAGGATTGCTTCATCCCATTATATGTTGCAAACTCTTTAGACACCGGGGTGGTTTAGGATCACCTCCGAGGCTCACCAGCTTCCATGATGGTGACACCAAAGCCTGGGGACCTCCTGTGGCCAGGGAGAATTCTCCAAGCCATCACTGTGCTACAGAGTGAACACATTCTCCTGCTGACATTGTCAAAAAAGTCTTCCATTTTCTTTTTTAGGAATCAGTAACTACCTTAGCATGCAAGACATAATTATGTTTTATAATGAATACAAATGAGATTAATCTTTTCTTCTAAAGAACTGTCAGCTTCTTTTCTTCTAAAGAACTGTCAGAGCCTTATACAGGGAAAGCTTTAGCATGCACATAACCTTGTAAGCACCTGAGTGATTTCAGTGGGACAGCCTGTGTATGTAAAGATAAGACAATATTTAAGTGCCTCACTGGGCAAATATTTAACATACAATGAAAAATCCAGACACTTAGGAATATTGAGAGCAACCTCCTGTAAGTACCATCAGTCTGCTGGGTGAAAACATGTGGGAGGTTGTTCTCAGCAGTTACTCCTCAGCTCTGGAACACCTGTCCTCAAGGCCTGCCAGAACCTAAGCTTGGGAATCTTTAAGATCTTCCTATTTGGGCAAGCATTTAGTAAGGTTAGGCTAGGATATTGTTAACAGGGGTTCTGTTTTATGTTAATACTTAAGTTGTTTTGTTCTTTTGTCCATGCTCTTTCTATACAAGTTATTCTGGTCTCTTTTTGTAAGCTACAGAGAGTCTTCATTGGGAGGGCTGGCATACATCAAATAAATAAATAATTTGTTTAAAATCCTCTTTTGTATGACTCTTTTAAATAAAATACCACAGATATGGGGCTAGTTTAACATACTTGGGATCAAGTCTTTAAAAAGGTGATATAGGTATTGTATCTTTTCCTTTGGAGATCCTCAAATCCTGTACCCAGGGAATTGCATGAAATCCATCCTTTCCTTGGAGGCACAGTTTCCAACAAAGTCAAAATACTGCTGAAAAAAATTGCTAAAAAGACTGGGCTGGCAGGTGGAGAGTGTCTCAGGGAGTCAAGGCATGAGGGTACTAGTTTGGGAAAGAAGGAAAAGGCTCTTTGAAATGAATGTTTTTGGGGACAAGAATCACTGTTGGGCTAAGAGGTATTACTGAGTTGAGTTGGTTAGGAAGGGAGGAAAGTGGTCAATGTTGGGTTGGAGGAAGAAAGGCACAATAAGTAGAATAAAGTAGTTGGGAAGGTGAACCCAGGGTTCCATTTAAATATTTTTTTAAATAGCCTCAACACATTTCATGATCCAAACAGGTCATCTTATAATGTGATTCACTCATTTCTCTTGGAACCCAGGCAAGTAACTTACTGGGGAATGTTCATCTAGAGAGCACTTTGGTTAAGTTTGGTGACACATAAGAAGCAATGCCAGTTTGCCATAAAACAACATCCTGTCATAGAACACATTTTGTCACGATCAGATTGAATTAAATTTTGCCTTCTAACTTCCTGGAAGCAGGGGGCAGGGACAAAGGAGGAGTACACCTCCCTAACCCGAGCTTGTAGGGATTTGATAAAGAAGGCTAAAGCAGCACTGGAGCTTAGATTAGCTTCTGGGATTAAGGATAACAAAAAGTTCTTCTTCAAATATATAGGTAGCAAGAAGAAGTCTCAGGGTAACATTGGACATTGGGCAGGGCAGGGCAGTTGGTGATGGACACGTGAAAGAAGGCAGAACTCTTCAACAAGTTATTTGCCTCCATGTTCCTGTCTGCTGACAATGGGGTGCTCTCGGGTGAGAGCATAGAGAGGCCCAGGAAGGATGCGAGTTCTCCAAATGTTAATTCAGACCTAGTTTAGGATTACCTGGAGGGCTTAGATGTGTCTGAGTCGGTGGGCCTGGATGACCTTCATCTGTGGGTGCTGAGGGAATTGGCTGGTGTCATTGCGGAGCCATTGGCATGGCTGTTTGAGGACTCCTGGTGCTCAGGCCAAGTCCCTGAGGACTGGAAAAGGGCCAATGTGGTCCCTATTTTCAAGAAAGAGAGGAAGGAAGAGCCTGG
>NW_017728909.1:57782428-57791837 GCF_001723895.1 Crocodylus porosus | reverse complement strand
GGCCAGAGCCTGGAATAGGCTTTCCAGAAAGGTGGTGCTCTCACCTTCCCTGGAAATCTTCAAGAGGAGACTGGATAGGCACCTGGCTGGGGTCTTATGACCCCTCCCACCCCCAGTGCTCCTTCCTGCCCATGGCAGGGGTTCGGACTAGATGATTTGTTTAGGTCCCTTCTGACTCACTGATTCTATGATTCTATGATTCCAATTAATTTATGGGGGGAAAAAAGTTAGGAAGCTGGCTCAAGCTACGGATAGTGATTATTATCCAGTTGCAGTCCATGATCATATTTTTTCAATATTTACTGTTCTGCTATATGGTCAGCAATCAATGTGTTTGCATTTTTTTCCTAATAAACTAACCCCAAGCCATATTAGAAAAGTTTCAGTTGGCTCTTTCATGAAAGCAAAGTTGCTTTAATGTCTCAACCACAAAATGAGGTTTGGAAATATTTGATAGAATCCTAGTGAAAAAAGACATTTTTTCTTCCTACTCTATGTAGTTTCCTGTAAGAAAAATGAGTAACAAATGTATCCACAACCATCTTAATGACTTCCTTTTCCAAAATCCTAATGTTTTGGTGAATAAAATGCAATTCGAGAGGTCTTGGTATAGGCTTATAGAAATACGTGCCTCCTAGCATTGTTCTTCCTGAATTTTATTCTTTTGTAGTAGCACTTTAATTTGTTATTTGTGACTCAAAGTCTCTAAATACATTACATGATATCATATTCTGTGTCAAAATACTGCAATCCAGCTTAATTGGAGAACAACAACAACATTAAATTGCTTCCTCTGACTGACAGTTATGGAATAAATCATGTATAGATATTAGTCATTCTATTTGGAGATGGCATAATGTAGGTAAGCAATTTGAAACTCTTTAATAGCTATTCAAGCCAACACAACTATTGACAATCAAGCATATTACTACAAACAAATAGACATTATTGAAATAAGATTTTTTAGTGCAAATGTCCTTGTGAGTTACAAAATGTAGTGCTTTCTGGTGCCCCTGCAGTTTTGGGACTGATCCAGCTGTTTGAACGTATCATAGAACTACTCTGTGTTTAAAATGAACCGGAGTAAGCTCCAACTTCAGGGTAGCAAGAATGCCAGACATTTCCTTGAATATTTCCCTGTGTGGATAGCATTTACAATGTAAGAAAACTTAAGAATGAAGATGCAACTTTTTTTTTGTCAAGCCGTGTCTGGTAAGGGATGTCTACATTCTCCTTGTCCATGCCTTCCAAGAAAAGCAGCCCTGACTAGCCTTTCCATTTTCTCAGTGTCCATAGCAACAAGAAAAAATTCAATGGCCATGTCCAGACGAGTGCAGGTGTGTCTTTGGTGCCATGTACCACACATTCAGCTGTTTTCTACACTGCAGGGTAGCACTGCTGGGGAGGGCGCAGTCAACCCCAGGAGTTCCCAGGGTAAAAAAAAAAAAATGTGCAAACCCCCGCCAAAACAGCAGACTGGCACACATGGGGGGGGGGGGGGGGGGGGGGGGGGGGGGGGGGGGGGGAGTGTGCTGTGCCCAGAACAGGAACCTGGCCAGCTGGACCCACACTGACTGCTGGCCAGGCTCTGAATGGCAGGGTTGCTGCTGCTACATCTCCAGGAGACCGAGGATCCCCAGGTAAGGGTGCTGAGGCCAGCCCAATGCTGGTCCCAGCCTCCTCTATCCCACCTGGGGTAACCTGCTGCATGCCACAGGGATCCTGTTATTGGTACCAAAGAAGAGCCTGCTGTCTTTCTAGTTAGGCATCCTTAATCCTATGAACTGAGTTGCACAGTAGCCAGATTGGCAGTGAATCTTCTACTGAGGCAAGACATGAAAAATCTGAACTCTGCTTTAGGGTGAACACAGCCCCAATATTTTTTGAAGTGAAAGAGATCAAACATATTTATGGATCCTCTATCTCTTCCAAACCACAAGCCAAAGGCCCAATTGCCTTGGGCAGACCAGAGGGGCCTATTCTTTACCTATCTTAACTCCGAAAGTACTAAATTTAAGCATCGAAATTTAGGCCTGGCAAAATTCAATGGCAACAATATCCTGGACCTACCAGTATCATAATCCTTATTGATGTTGGCAAATCTGTCATGTATGATTACATTTTCCCAGTAGAAGTTCTGGAAATGAAAAAGAGTGAATTTTAACGACATTTTGAAAGAAGCAAGCTTGGCTTCGTGTTGGCTTACCTGCAGTCCACCATATGGATTGCTGAAAACCTGTGTTACCAGACATGGAGTTTCTTAGCAGCCCTTATAGCAGGTTGGCAAGATTTATGGGCAGAGAAAAGTAGTTAACTCTCTTAGTTAGAAGGCAGCGTAGACTATTTGAGGCCCCCTTATAGATTATTTGGGGCTCCACTCCCCACCTCCCTTGGTAGAACTCATAGTGTTCCCAGCCATGGAGCAGGCCAACAGAGGGGACTGTCTCACAAATACGGCTACAAGGGCTCCCACTACTTCAGAACCTCAGAACCAGGACTCCCCATTCTTTTTAGCTCCTGAGCTATGGCACAGGCTTCCAGATGGACTGTCCCCGAGTTGTGGCTTATAGCAGCCTGCCAAGCTTGACTGTCTTGTTTTTCTCGGTCTGCACTACTTTGTGTCTTTGGTTCTGATGAAGTCTTCTGAACAGACATTCCCTGAGTTGGGACTCCAGGAACAATCAGGCTCCTGGTTTCCTGTCCATTTGGAGTCTGAGGCTTTCTAGGATTCCTTTCCTTTGGCCTCAGCACTTTAATCTCATCCTTTTTGCCTTTCTCTTTAACTTTATTGGGCATTATCCATATTGAATGCTTTAGTAGCATGCCTTCATTCCCGCTTCTCCCAGCCCCCCAAAATAAGTGACCTAGATCTTCCTCTCCAGTTAGGTCCTATACAATAAATGGACCAGTAAGTAGGTACAATAAATGAAGTAGCTCATTCTAGGGAGCAAGTTTGCATGAATGACAAAAGGAGACAGGGGTGATCTTTGCTGTTATGCCCAAGAAACTTCTTAATTTCTTTTAGCTGGTACTATAATAAAAGGACCCATCTTCATCCTTCCTAGATACAGTAATAGATAAAATATCTCATGATGATTTTAAATCTTTCAAGGAGTTTTTGGGAAGAACATCTGACACCCTGAACATTGGATTATGCAGTCTATTCAAGAATGCATAGTTCAATACAGAATATACCCTGCAGTAACCTCCTGGAATTAAAAAAAAAAGGTGATTAAATACTCTTGAAAGTCATCTACCAGCCCACACTGTAACTGATTAGAAGAGTCAAATAACTACAACATATACTTGACAAACACCAGACCTTGAGAAAAATAATTTTCAGACTCTCCATTCCAGGCTTTCAAAGAACCCCCTGACCTTGCCCAACTTATCATTGGAAGCAAGCTTCCTACTGTTCAGTAGGTATCAAACGAGACATAACCTATCTTAACAATAAAGGATTAATCTGTAAACACATCGCTACTGCTACTACAAGCAACACCTCCCACAACAAACTCATCCAAATCCATGGATCCTACATATGACTTTCCCAAAAATACAGTATACCTGACTCAATACTTCACATATCCTTCTGGTAATTATGGCTGCTGACAGTCATGAAAAAACAAACAAACATGCTTTACTGGAATAATCAGCATGTTAGTTTGACCCAGCTCTGTATAGATCTCATGCTTCAGCGGGGCTTTTTGGCACTTTTATCTAATAGCTGATTGAATCAATCAGCCATTCAGTGCCAAAAAGCCCCACTGAAGCACCCCATCCATACAGAAGTTGGGTAAGCCAGGTCAAACTAACACAATGCCTTTTCTGAGCATGTGTTGGCCTCAATGCAGAAGCATGTCAAGTTTAAAGTAAAGAGCCATATTTTTTATGTCTGTAAGCAGCCTATATGGGTAAAGCTAAACAGAAACTATGCAGCAGTATGAATTCTCAGAGAAAAAGTATAAAGGGCAAAGACCACAAACATCAGTGTAATGAGAGAAGTTATAATTTAGAAAGTCTCCCTAACAGGAGACTGAAGGAGTTGGACAGTGGGAGATAGACCCTTTATCTGTCTAACTTGCTAGCTAGCTGCTCCTTGAGGGACTACAGAGCTTGCCCACTGCTCCATAAATAAAGATTGCTTAGTTCTCCTCATTCATTGTATGCTTACATCATTACAGTCAGTAGGTGCACATTTTTTTCATAGAGTAACCACTTATTATCCTCACAGTCAAGGGAAATCTACCAAACACAACTACAAAAGGTGAGTTCAGGGAGAAAAAAATCATAGGTTAGCCAAACACTAAGTGTCATGGTCCACAAGGCCAGCCTAGTGAGTAGAGCCAGGTGTGGAACTGGGGGCTGCAGAGGCAGGTAGGGGTTGGAAGCCACAAGTCAGGAGTCAAATGCCAAGGCAGGGTCAGGTGCTGGAAATCAGAAGCCTTGTTACCAAATCTGAAGGGAGAATTCAAAGCTGAAATCTAGTAACAAGCCAAAAGCAGGGCCAGGAACCAGGGAAGCCAGAAATGTTGCTAGGATCAGAGCTGGATGGAAGGGGCTGGGCAGGAGCTTTACAGAGTTGCTCAGGTTACAGCTCAGGAGTCTTACCAAGAATCAAGAACTAAATATTGATATTAGCTTTATAAATTCAATCTATGAACTTTATATATTGATTACACTTTGATTCCAGAAATTTTTCCTTTGCACTATAGGTGATAATGATGTTCCTTCCTTTTGATAGGTCTCAATATCCCACAGTAAGCAAGGGTTAACCCAAGAACCGCTATTTTGAAGGGACAGCTGATAGCCAGTATTTTAAGCAGAACGAGATACTTTATGAGTATGACATTCTAGTTACCATCTGATTAAATGACTAGATCCCTTTAGCTACTACATAGATGAGTCATTACATACTCTAATGGACCCTAAAGCCAAAATCTTAATCTTCTAAATCTTTCCCATGGTTATCATTAAAATTACATGTCCTGCCTTGGAATGCAGTGCAAATCCTATTCTCTCAGTGGGCAGCCAAGCCAAATCTACCCTCGTAGACACATTTCTCCTATTCTGATAATTATTCTAATTGACCAGAAAAGAATATAACTTTTTCCTATTATTTCAGTGGTGGACCCATATACAGCTCAACCACATAGCTTATTTTAAGGGAGATGGCTAAATGATGAAGAAGTTGCTCTTTCCCATCTTTTAATTCAATAGCTGAATAGTCAGACCCAAGTTCTAGGCCCTTGTCAGCCAGAGAGCTTTCAACCTATATCTCTACCTTCCCAGAAAGGTACCCTAACCTCCAAGCTGGGCTGGGCAGGGCAGGGGACATTATATGTCCCATCCCTCCTAGTGGAGCTGTCCTACTAAAGACAAAAGAAAAACATATGAAAAAGAATGTGTCTCTATGGCTCTTTGAGGTTATTGTTTGTTTGGGATGGAGGCAGATTTGGTTTCTGGCCTTTGTTTCTGATATTATTTATCTCATGCTTTTCTTCTAGAGGAGGGAGTGGAGACAGCAAATGGTTGTGATTGCTCTTAGTCTGTCTCACCCATTGTCTAGTATTAGGGAACTTCACTAGGAAGTGGAGAGATGTGAATTCAAGCCCCTTTTGGTCAAGGGTAGGCCAAGAAACTGAATCTTCTACTCCCTGGGTAAGTTCTCTAGGGTATAGGGCTAAAGGCAGACGGCCCTTTCTCTTTGCTGTAGTATCAAACAGCCCTTAGCTGTGTTCTTTCTGCACTTAAAGATTTGGGATATATACAGAATTCAGATGCTTCCCAGTGTAGCTTAGGATCTCAACTTCTAAGTAAAGCTAGATATACTTCTGACTGTTCATGATGGGACTAGGTGGTTTAGTAGCTGTTGAGCAGGGAGAAACAGAACGTTTTGTGATTTAAATGTCCAAAATGCCTCTTAGAAATGGATTAAAATTTGGCTCTAAATCTATAAGAGTATCTTTAGGTACCTCCTTTTGGTAGAGAGAACTTCCTATCTGAAACAGAGGACTGTTCATTACATGTCTCAAAGGAAGTCTGATCCTTACCACAGGAAAGCCCCTGTTTGTTCCATTATCGCCAGCTCTTTACCCTACTCAGAAAACACAATGAATGGAATGTGCTGCTTATTTCAGCTAGGGTCACAGAAGTAGTAGTGAATAATTTCAGAGTGTAAGGTTTTTATTCCTGCACTTCAGTTTCTCCCTTGCACCCAATGAGATTAAACAGTTAACTAACCACCATCTGTTATCACCTCTCTAGAAGATCAGGAATGAGCTCAAACCATCTTAAGCAAAGTTACTTTAAGATAAGCAGTCAATCACTGCACTCAGTTTTGGCAGCGAAGTTGGAAGTAGAATACATCTTCTTACTGACCAGCATCTGTCTGTCACATTTGCTCTGTCTGATTCATTTTAAAACTCAGAACACTCACACAAGTTCCATTTTTCATGTGATTGGGCTCCCAAAAGCACTCTACAGCCATACCATAACACACATGCATGACTGCAGAGCACTTTTAAAATGGCCCATTACACAATAATATTAACTTTCAATAAATCAGCTATTCGCTGAAGGTGCAATAGAACAGAGCACTTTAGGGAACTTGTGTTTAATTTTAGCACATTTAAGGGGCTGGGCTGGGCTGGGCTGATGCTCATGCTAGTGAGCATCAGCCCAGCCCCTCCCCTCCCCTGCCCAGCCTCTCCCCTCCCCCCAGGGCTGTCAGTGGGGTAGAGAGAGGGAAAGAGAGGGAGCAGTAGGAAGCTGCTGGGTGGACTTTGCTTGGCCAGAGCTGAAGGAAGGGGGCAGGTGGAATGGAGCCTCCTTGCCTTGCAGACCACCCCCTCCCCCCAGCTACCCCAGCTTGGGTACTGTGGGGAGCTGGGCCAGACCTGTGAGGCAAAGGGGCTCCCCCCCGAGCTCCAGTCATGGCAAAAGCTGAGCCAGCTGCTGCTGTTGTCAAGAGGCCCAGAGAGGGGAGCCTGCCCTCACTTCAGGTGCCCAGCCCAGCTCCACCCCCCCATACCTCATCCAGGGTATGTGGGGGGCTCTCTTTCCTCACCTCCCACTTGGACCTCTTGACAGTGGCAACAGCAGCTGCTGGCTTGGCTTTGCTGTGGCTGGAGCTGGGAGATGGGGATGGAACAGAACCCCCTTGCCTTGTAAGTCCAGTCTAGCTCCCCCCAATACCCCAGCTGGAGTAGCTGTGGGCCCTGCAAGGTGAGGAGTCTCTGTTTCAGCCCACCCCCATCCTTCAGCGCTGGCCAGACAAAACCCAGCTGGTAGCTGTGTGCTGCTCCTTCCTCCTCCTCCCCCTCCCTCCCTACCGAAAGCCCTGCAGCTGGTAGGGAGGCTAGGGAGAAGGGCATTTTGGCAGCCCCTTTGGAGGCTGCTGGAGTGCCCCCACCTGCTGGTCAAGGTTGGTGCAGGCAGGCTCGAGCAAATGTCTGTTGAGTTGGGGGAGGAGTGGCGGGGCTCTAACTCATGGCATTTTGTGTAAAGTACCATGAGTTAGCATGAGTTAGAGCACAGTCCCTAACCATCCGTAGGTACCCTAGAAGTTTAACCACAGGAAAAGTGTGCTAGGAATTTGGTATCTAAAATCCTGGCAAGCACCATATTGATTCATTATATTTGTCATACCTCACTTGATTTATTGTAACATGCCTTGGCATGAGCATTAAAAAAAGAGTCAACATGATTCAGCATTATGCAGTGCAGAGAAAAAGTTGAAGGGAAAAGTGCCTGATTAAAAATTTACAATCTTCTCTTAGTACAGATGACAAATGACTGACCTGGATTTTTTGCTGCTAATTATCTGGTTCAGTTACCCATGAAAAGAGGAAACTATTCCTTTATTTCCCATGAGTAGTCAGAAGTTGCTGTTGGTGCATATTTTTTAGGAACTGTCAGATCTATCTGGTTCAGCAGTTTTCTTTCACTGTATGCCTCTGATCTGGTTCCTTTGGCTTAACCATGGAAAGAGACATTTAAGTCTCTTGGTGAAACTTACTTAGTTGAATCCTAAACAGACTGGCTTTCTACAACCTCTCATTGATTAACTCATGGCTAATATTTTTTTCTTAATATCCCCCACTTTCATTTCCTTTTATTTTCTTATGCCATTCTCTGAAATAACAAGCAGGATCAAAGCAATTCACACATGATCAAATCATGGGCTTTCTTGTCTGTGTGGAACTTTATGTGCACAGTCATCTGGAAGAGGGAGTTGGCAATACATTGATGAAGACTGAAGATAGCTTTAATGAGGGCAGAGCATGAATCAATGGGTTTAAACTGTATCAAAGCAAATTTAGACTAAATTTCAAAATCCTCCCTCCCCCCACCCAAAACCCCCCCCAAGCCCTCATCTAGAGAAGCTGTAGAACTTTCTTCATTGGAAGTTTTCAAGAAGATGCTAGATAGGCATTGGTCTGGGATAGCAGAGGAATAGCACATCTTGTATTCCTGCAGGGGGTGGACTAGCTAACCTTTGAGGTTCCTTTCCATCTTAAACCAAAAGGAGTTCTTAACAGCTAGAGAAGAGATGCTGTAAAGGCATCTGGAAAGACTAGGGGAGAAAATGACAGAAAATAACAATGATTTCACTTAGGAAGAATGAAAAAAGAATAATTTGGAAAATGAAACACATACCATGTGAGAAAAGGAGTATAGGAAGCAGCTATGCTGTGTGACCTTGCCTGGAATAATACTGGAAAGTAAACTGGACATCCTCAGACAATATCTATTACTCATTTCTAGGCATTTCTCAGTGTTCATCACTCCAGTAACTGAAAACTTCATAAGCAATTCTGAGTTAAGTTTCATAGTACCCTTTTGAAATGTGAGACTGAATTTGACTCACTTGAGGTTAAACAACATATTTGTAATGGTAAAAATAACCAGGGCAGTTTTGTGGCTATCTTGTCAGGAATCTTTGGAATAACCATGCCTGGAACATTATGTTCAATTTCATCTATTGTATTCCCAGAAAAAATGGCTACATTGGAGGGATTTTGTAATGATCATAATAAGGGCACTGAAGGTATAGACCTATGAGAAAAGATTAAGAGTTAAGTATGTATAACTTGGCTAAGATGCTAAAGAAGCTGGAGAACTTGTTAGAAGCCTATAAATATTTGACAAATGTAGATACCAAGGATGGGGGCAGTTTATTTCGGATCCTATACACACCTATATCTGGAATTCATAGTTTCATAGTTTCATAGTTTCTAGGGTCAGAAGGGACCTGAGTAGATCATCTAGTCCGACCCCTTGCCATGGCAGGAAAGATTACTGGGGTCAAACAACCTCAGCAAGGTGTTCATCTAACCTCCCCTTAAAGACCCCCAGGGTAGGAGCCAGCACCACTTCTCTTGGAAGTTGGTTCCAGATCCTATCC
>NW_017728909.1:57775505-57782328 GCF_001723895.1 Crocodylus porosus | reverse complement strand
CCTTTGGGCTTGGAGGATCGTCTCCTTAAGGAGCGACCACTCTCCTTGGACCCCTGGCTCCCCTCCCCTCCGGGACCTCAGTGCTTCCTTGACTATTCTCCTTAGTTCACTGAAGTTTGCCCTCCTGAAATCTAGGGTTGCTGCCTTGCTGCAGGCCTTTGCCACCTTGCGCTGGATGATGAATTCCAGCATGTGATGATCACTGTCACCCAGCTGGTCGAGCCTCCTCACCAGGTCATCTCCCATGGCCAGCACCAGGTCCAACAAGGCATCTCCCCTGGTGGGGCTGTGCACCTCCTGGGTTAGATGGAGGTCCTGCTTTCTGGCTAAGAACCTACATGAGTGGTCAGTTCTGGCTGACTGCTTTTCCCAGCAGATGTCCGGGAAGTTCAGGTTCCCCATGACTACCACATCCTTAGACTTCCCTACCTCCGTGAGCTGACCTAAGAATTCCTGGTTGAGCTCTTCCCCTTAGTTGGGAGGTCTGTAGTAGACCCCCACTGTTAAGTCTCTTTCCCCTCAACTGCCTTGTAACCCAAAGCACTTCAGAGTGCCCTTCCTCTGATTCTTTGTTAATTGATGAGGATGGGTATTCCTCCTTAATGTAGAGTGCCACGTCTCCACCTTTCCTTCCTATCCTGTCCCTCCTGTACAGCCTATAGCCCTTGACATTCACTGCCCAGTCATGTGTTGAGTCCCACCATGTTTCAATGATCCCCACTATGTCCAGGTTGGTGTCAGCTAGCAGGAAGGTGAGTTCCTCCTGCTTTTTCCCCATACTATGAGCATTTGTGTAGAGGCATTTGAGGCCTCCTGTGGATGTGTGTACTGGCCCCCTAATCACAGCATTGTTCTGGCCCCTGTCGCTTACCTGTGTATACGTTTCACTCGTTGGTCTAGGCTGGGCTGTACTTGTGGGCATTGCTTGGTCTGGCAGTCCGATGATTCCTCCACCCTCGTCTTCCCCTTCCCCCAGTGAGCCTAGTTTAAAGCCCGCTGGAGGAGGTCCGCCAACCTAGAAGAAAACACACGCTTACTTTTAGCGGAAAGGTGGAGCCCATCCCATCCAAGCATGTCTCTCGTCGTGATGTGCTGGTCATGGTTGAGGAAGCCAAAGCCCGCCTCGAGACACCATTCTTGAAGCCACCAGTTGGTCTCTGGAATGCATGTTTCATGCCGTCTTCCACGTCCACTCACTGGTAGGACAGAAGAGAAAACCACCTGTGCGCCCATCTCCTTTAGCACGCACCCCAGAGTGTGGTAGTCCTTCATCAGGTGATCAGGGCTTCTCCTGGCCGCATCATTAGTACCCACATGGACTAGGACCATGGGGTAGTAATTGGTGGGCTGGATCACAGTTTGGAGCATCCCTTTCACGAATTGATGGCATAACCTTGAAAAATAAGCATAGGATATACTGAATTGTATAGCAATCTCTCAAAGTGATAGGAACTGAACAAAACATTAGAAACATTGTGGAAGGAACAACCTTGCATTGGTAGCCAGGCAAACTGAACAGGGCCTAGGAAATCTTTTCCATTTCTTACTTATGAAAATCTACATATATATCCAAAATTTCCCTTTAATCCACAACTGTCTTGTCTTAAGTCATGTTTCCTGGCATCCCTGGCTCACCCTTTCCTGCACAGGTGCTAACCATCTGGGAATATATTATTGGAGATGCTGGGGGGTCACAAGCATTTTTGAGCTGCTGACAAACATTTTTGAGTCATAATTCTTAAGAGCTACCATAGGAAGATGTACCTGAGCATGTTCTTCAGCTTATTTCTGGAACTGGAGTGTGCATGAGTAAGTGGGTGGGCAGGGCATGCTTGGGCAAGTTCTGGCCAAGACATGCTGCTGCTATGGTGAAGACATATCCTCAAGCTCTTCAACTGAGCTTCATATCTCTTCTGATCTTTCAAGATGAGAAACAAGCATGCCTGATATTCAATATATTGGGTCCAAATGCAGTTTACAGCAAAATTTACAACAATATGGGACTTTCTTCTCCTGTGATGAAGAAAAATACCAGTGAATAATGAAATTAAATGAGGACAGGTGTAAAGGATTCCAAATGTATTGAGCTGCATTTCACATGGAGGCATATTGCATCTCACACAGCATGGATTGGCAGTATTTTGAGGTAACATATTAACACAAAGAACATTAGATTTACTCAGTAGGATTTCAAGATGAAGCATTTCTCTGTTTTTATTGTCAGCTCATTGTGAGAAACTGAAATCCTACTGAAAATACAGATTCATTACAAAAACTAGAGGTAAATATGCTGCGTGACCTATAGAAGTATTAAATGGAAACTTTAGGATTGTAACTCAGGAGTTAGTTACAGTAGGAACACATTTCACCTTTGATCTGTAGAGCGGGTGAGTAGGTATGTAGAGAAATTTTAGTCAATTCAGGGCTTCAGGGGCCCTGACGTATCAGTGTTCTGATTATAAGACTTCCATAAATAGCTAAATTAGGACATTCAGGAAAAGAGATAAAATGCATGGTTTAATAAGACTGCAGCTTCACTAACTTAACTCATTTGGGAACTATCTAGCAATAACTCATAGACTGAAGCTCATGATTCCTTTCTACTCATTTCCTGAGGGAAGGATGTCATCAGCCACCCACTCCTGCACAGTTAGTCCCTAGCCTTTTGCTGAGAGTCCATTGCCCTTTCCTTATGTACTGGTTAAGGGCTTGGAGAAAAGGATTAATTTCCTCTCTGCACCTGACATTAGGAACTTCAACCCCATTTCTTTAGAGCATACATCCTCTTCAGTCTACTTCCAGTTCTGCTTTATAAGGAAAGCTGACCTACTATAGAACAACTACAGAATTCCTCTATTTCCTGTTTTCAAAATGGTAGTTGCCCCCCCCCATTGTGTCAGGACCCCAAATTCTCCTCTGGCTGGGGCCCTTGGCTTCTCTGAGCCTCCCTGGGTTCAACACCAGCTCTCCTCAAGCCTGCCATTCCCTTTCAACTCTTGGTGGAAGAGGATTTTTTTTCCTGCCAGTCCAAACGGCCCCATTGGCCACTGGAATTCCAGAAGTCACATGCTACGTATGTGTATGGGTTTGCGGTACAGCACTTCACAAACCAAAGATGAAACTGCCTTCAAACCTAGCTGAAATCAGTGTTCTTTGAGACAGAAATCTCTTATATAAATTACTCTGAAGGAAGAAAATTGAGATAAACAACTGACAGTTTCAATAGGGTTTTACTTAAAAATAATTTTAAGCAAATTCCTGTATCCCACCATCTGACAAACAGTCAGCTCTGAATGAATGTGGCAGATGCTGCCTTTATAGTTACTGTGAAATTACTCAGTAACAGTCTGGGATTCAGTGACATTTATTTCTATTTGTAGTTTTTCCTGTCTCTTCTGCAAATAGAACAGTGGGAGCAAGCTGCACCTTATTGAATCTCATTTATCTAGGTGTCAGTTTTTGTTCTATTTGAGGCTGGCCTAGTAGCTACTTTTCATTTGTAATTGTTCTAAAGAAAAATGTTTAAATATATGCAGCCAATATTTAAGGAGTTTCATAGTTAATTAGTATGGTAAATAATTCCTCTGTCCTCTTTCCCTTATTCAGGAATCTAGATTTAAATAACATTGAGTCTCTCATGCAGTCTGATGACAGATAGGAATGTAGAAAGTAAGGCTGACATACATCTAAGCCATGAAGTTAAGGGATGGGAGTCTGTCTAGAAAGAGGAGTGTATACCAAAGTGGTATGAATATAGGAAACATAAAACGTCATCCTGAATTTCTACAACAAAGTTACAGCAGAACTGAAGTTCTATTAAAAGTCCCTATTTGGTCATGTCTGTTTCCAAGTATCTATTTTTAATTCTTGCCAGCATCTTTAAAAATATGTATTTTGAGATGAAATTTGCAGTAATCTTTGCAAGTGCTAAAACAACAACAACGACGACAGATGTTGTTACTTTGCTGGTTAACTCAGAAGAGCTGAATGGGAAAGGAGTCTGTTGCTAACACCAACAGTTGTAGCAGCAGCAAGAACAGACTTACTTAAAGGTCTCTTCTTATTCTGTGTAACCTTGTCATTCTCCTTAATGCTACAATGACAGATTAAATGGTTTTGCTTTTTTGTACTAGCCAGGTAACACAAAAGAGAACTCTGATTTAGCATCTTGAAGTTAGGTCATAAGATGTATCAGTTCTTACCTCAATTTGTAAAATTCCTCCTAATCAATTATGTGATAGACTTCAGTCCTTCTAGGCAGCTGATATCTTTTATTGATTTCAATGCCATTGATTTTGGCATTGAAAAAAATAGATTTTCATGCATAACAGTTACAAAATCCCTATACGAATATCCCTAAGATCTTTAAAAAAAAATGTCCAGAAGAAGTTCTCTACAAAATCAGATGTAGATATGGATTCCTGAAAAATAAGGCCAAAGAGGAAGCAATTTTGACAGTGAACATGCAGATTACACCAAAATAAATATGAGGCCACTGAAATAAGAGATCTGAATTTCAGAATTATAGCATAGAAGTTTTCTAAATGTAAAATCCTTTGTTTTGATTTTTGAAAATTTAAAGCACTGAAATATAACAACTACTTTGTTCATTTTCTATTTTCCCTATTTGAAAAAGTATTCTGGGAGCTTTTAGAAGAAAATTACTGACAGCAATTTTAATGGGCTATTTTGATACCTAATTGTTTTTTGGGAGGTAGGGGGGGGAGTTGTTAGTTAATGATACCGTTTTTCATTATAAACATTTAAAACTGTCAGCCTTGTTTGTTAGTTCTCATGGTGTCTGAATACAAACAAAGATTCTTTTTAAAGCGACTTATGAGAAGTGTTTTTTACTATCTAATTTGTTACATATTGTGTTACATGCAACTTACTGATAATGCCCATTCAGCTATAAATAGGGCCAAATTCTGATATACTTAGGTTTAGTAGCACATTACTGTAAATTCAGCAGCAAACTTCAATTAACTGCAGTGGTACCATAATTTAACTCTGTGAGATGACCTGGGCTTATCTTCAAAATAAGGATTTTGCATTCTTTCTGGGAACTGACAAGTCTTTCTCTGGAATCCATAGTTTTTGGGATGGAAGCCCACTGCATCCTTGCATTTCAAACACAACACTTTTTTCAGGCAGTAAAACCAGGCTGCATGATTTTGATACATTTTTTGTTAAAAAAAACCCAAGTAATTTCTATAATATATTTTGGACATATACAAGAGGATTCAGCTGACAATAGACTCATCTCTTCCCAACTGAATGGCAATAAAGAAGTCTCCCCACTCATGCCATAAAGTTAAATAACATCAAAATCTAAAAAGTACTGTTTGAAAGACAGTACTTTATAACAGAAATTAAAATCCCTGTAACATTATGATCTAACCAATAGCCTAGCTTAAAGCACAAACTGCACAGACTCCAAATTCAGTTTGGATGCCTACTCACAAATTCAATCTGTGCTATCCTGCAATCAGTAATGTCTATTTCAATTTAGAAATGAAGGCAGCTAATGTTTGGTTTCGATGTGCACAGAGCCAGATTTTAAAGGATATCTATTGGTAATATATCAGTAAAACAAAATAATGGCAACTTTCACAGTGATTGGTCCCTTCAATGCTTGAAATATCTGGTTTCCAAGTTCTACCTGAACTGTAGCAATAATTCTTCTAACCTGATACTAGGAAGGACTTGGGATATATTTCAATTATATGGCAAGGCAAACAAACAAAAAGCAGAATAACTTTAAAGACTCCAAAGCAAGCAGTCAGGGAACTTTATAGTCAGGCAACTTTGGTAATTTACTTTTGGGAATGAATGCACTTCAAAGAAACGTAAGATAACATTGTCACCAGGGTAAAACAGAAGAATCATATCACCACACCCTTGAGCTTTCCCGTCTAAATATGGATATGACATACTGTTTCTCTGAGTTGCCTACATTCGTCCTTTCATGATTAACCACCATCAGGAAAAAAGCTATTAAACACTCAGGCAGATATTCAAAATACGCCCCTACTACTCATCTAAAAGGATTCTCTAGATTTTATCTAGAGCAAAAGAAATCCACATTTAAAATGCAAGAATAAGGGTGATTTAATATATCATTGTTATTTTCCCCCTAAAAACTATCTATTTTTCACAAAATGGAAAATAGCATCAGTTTTTCTACTAAAGATTTCTACATGTATTTGCAGCTGAGATGTTGTTTTACACAGACTTGCCAATCATTGTCTCCAGATTTGAAGCTCACTGTGGAAGTTTAGACCAAGGGCTTACTTTTTACAGGACCACTTTGAATTGCCAATTTCAAAGTTTTTTTTAATACTACAACACTCTACATTACAATTGCTCTGCTCTTCATTTTAGTAATCTTTTATACTTAGCTTTATATTATTCACAAAATAATGCAGACAACCAGGGGCAGATGAAGAATTTTTGGGGCCCTGGGCCCAAGGAGTATGGGGCTCAAAGAAAGATTATCCAGACAACCATTCACAATAGACAATAGGGCTGCGTGACGCTTTGGGTGGTGATTCAATTTGGAGGAGATTCGGCCCGATTCGGTGGCTGAATCTCTGAATCCTAATCGAATCAGAGGACCAATTAAAAGGTCTGAAACATTTCAAAGTTCTCTGAATCTTCCATGGGGGGACCCCTTCCAGCCCCATCCCTTCCCTGCTCCCCCTACTCCCCCATCCTCACTTGCACCCCTGCTCTGGCCCTTTAAGAAAAAAAACAAAAATGAGAAAATCCCCAGAACTCACCACTCCTGGCCTCGGGGGGCTCATGGAAGAGCCCCCCACCC
>NW_017728909.1:57757560-57775191 GCF_001723895.1 Crocodylus porosus | reverse complement strand
AATCACTGTCCCCCGAATCGGCCAAATCCAAATCCCAAGTGAATAGTAGCCACTTCGCACAGTTCTAAAAGACAATTGCCAATATTAAGCACCCTTTATGTGTGCCCCTTGTAGGAGTGTGCTGGCATTGTACCCCTCTCTCTATAGCAAAGATAACACAGGCCCTCCACTAGCCAACAACATGCTGTTGGCATTGCCTGCCCTGACTCAGCTATGCCTGCAGAAAAATGGCAGAAGTGGTAGCTGCCAAGTTGCCTGCAACAGGTCTTGTGCCCTTCAAACACCATTATCTCAGATGAGGACCAAACACAGAGTCCAGGCAGACTACAACTTAAATAACAGAGAATGATTAGTTCATCACCAAATTCAGCTGAGAGATGTGAATATTTTTCACTAAATAAAAAATGTTTTAGTAAAGAAAAAGCATGAGTCCTTTTTTACACAGACTGTCACAAAATTCTTAATGACTCTGTCTTGCATCTTGGCAAATCTTGTAAATGAGAGGGTACAGGTTTTAAAAAAGCACACCCAAAAAGCTTCTTCAGCAAATTAAAAGAGAAGATACTGCTGAAGTAAAGATTATCTGTGCTATTTATAGATAACCAGCCAATTTCTAAGAGACTCAATTTGTCTCTGACTCACACGCTGATTCATTTTGCAATTCAGGAAGTAGGACTGACTCAAGAATGACAAGAAAAAGGTAACTGGACAAGAATCTGCATTTTGCAAAATGTAGTCAGAAGATTCTCTTCAGATTTGGATGTATGTATATAAAAATCATCCAAAATATTCAAGTTTATTTTGTGGGGGGGGGAGAGGAGGTGATATTCATTTAGCAGCTATATATGAACAGTTGTTTAGTGGTTGGCATTAAACTCCTATCACATAGCACTATATAATGATGGATGAAGGGGGAGAGCAGGGGTAAAAGACTATTAATTGATGGCTTTCTCTAATGCATCTTTACTGTAATCCAGACGTGTCTATATTATCTTTTGTATAGAACAGGTGAAAGATTAGTTAATTTATTTTTATTATGCCTTGCAGCACTGACTTATTTCCTGGCACATTTAATGACACATCATAGAATCATAGAAAGTTAGGAGGTCATCTAGTCCTCAGGAGGTCATCTACTCCAACCCCTTGCTCAAAGCAGGACCATCCCCAACTAGGTCATCGCAGCCAAAGCTTTGTCTAGCCAGGTTTTGAAAACCTCCAAGGATATGGAGGAAATGATAATCTAGCATAGGCCATAGGGCAGAGTAAGATATGAGGCTTTCTAAAACGCCATTGTACAGCTTTAGTTTCTGGGGGTCAATTCAGAGTCTGTGTCCTGATACTCCAAACCCATTTAAAATTTGGTCCTAGCATCTAAGGTATCTGAACTTCTGATCTGATACTCTCCCAAGAACTATATTGGAACAACCAAGCTGTCAATTACCAAGGAAAACTCAGAGCCCAGTAGACTGAATTTTCTAGTATACCCCTGCCTCCCTCCCAATCGAAGTCTCAATATCATATTTAATTGATGAAGGGTGCATAGAGCCCCCAGATCATCACAAATGCCTACATGTAAATTGAGACAAACAGATAAAAGGAAATTGAATAAAACAAAGCAAAGGAAAGAAGTTTAAAATAAGCCTTTTCATTCATAATAAAACAAAAATGTGTTCTGATCTCTATATTTTTCACACCTTATGGATGATCAAATGTTGTCAGCAACTGTCAAACATACCGTCTTCCATATTTTATTCATCATAATTTTAAACGCCTCTACAATTCTGATTACTTATAGTCCTGAGACACTTTATATTTATCAAAATAGCCCCAAGCCCCAAACTGTAGATATTCAGTAGATAAACATTGGATGCATCTACACATTGCCTTACAGCTATGGTTTTACTGCATGTAACAGCCTGTACTGCACCGTATGTACAGTGCATAGGTATTTTTAGCTGCTACTTCACTGTAGCAGTGTGCTAAAATGTGGGAGTATGCTGCTATGGCAAATTAGCTGCTGGTTATGTGTAGACACACGATTGCTACGTCGCTGTAGGGTGACATGTAGACATACCCACTGAAATGTGAACAAAAAATAACAGACTTAGCTTCAGACCAATGGTTTCCTGAATTAAAAATATTTTTGACATTAAAATAGATAAAAAGCAATTCTTTTTGTCTGACCACCTTCCAATTGGGCACAAATAAAAGCAAAGTAATTGAGTGCCATTGGAATGTATATAAAGTATTTCACTCCATCCTAAAACTGTAACTGAACATCCATTCTCCCTTACCATTGATATTACACAACTGCTTCAAAAGGTAGATACCAAGACTACCTCATAACAGATAACAGATTATCCCCTTATCACAGAGGAGGACAGAGACCAATGGCTTGAAGTTGCAGTAAAGTAAGTTTAGACTGGATATCCAGAAAAACTTCTTCACTATTACAATAGTGAAGCCAGTAGAATAGAGCTGTGGGATACAGTGGAGCTGCCCTGGAGCTGGGACATCTTCCCCCCACCCCACAGAGATTGGGGCTTAGCCAGGCAGCAGTGTGGCCTCCTGCTGTCTGAGTTGACTAGGAGCAAATTACTCCTGATCAGGGTCTACATTTGCTCTTTGGAGCATTAGTTTTGCTGTTTATCTAGTACTTGTATGTATTAATACTAGAAAATGGCGTATTAGATTAATTTAAACTGCAGTAACTGACATGCACATGTAGATGGTGATGCTTTACTGCACATTAGATTAGTCTAAGGTTCAGTAAAGCATCTTGTGTAGATGCACCCAGTTTGGAGTCTATTTCCACCTGTGGCAGAATAAGATTATTCTGTATGCATACCTCCCAGAAGGGGAGGCACTGGTGATGAAGGAGGAGAAAAGTATCCCATCTTTTAGTATAATAGGGTAATGGTTCAGGCACTTATACAGGGAACAGCCTCTCTAGATTTAGCCCCACTTCACCCAAATTCTAATTCCTGATTCCCTGCAAAATGTCTGATCATTAGGATGCTGGCTAGACATTGACCAGTGCCTTCTCCAGCCCTCCTTTTATTGCTGGACCCACTGTACCTTGCCTTTGCTATTCATGCATAAAAAACACTCAGTTTCTGCCCTGTTGGTTGGTGGGCATAGGCCCAGGTTAGAACCTAAAGCTCCCTCCATCTTGCTGAGTCTCCTTCCCTCGGGCTTGTTCTCCTCCTCCTGGCTGCATATCTTTCCTTCCTGGTTGCCTA
Source organism: Crocodylus porosus (assembly GCF_001723895.1). Classification (NCBI taxonomy): domain Eukaryota; kingdom Metazoa; phylum Chordata; order Crocodylia; family Crocodylidae; genus Crocodylus; species Crocodylus porosus. The sequence continues at coordinate 57,771,949 of NW_017728909.1, read as the reverse complement.
GTGGGCCAGCTTCAAGAGGAGGGATGGAGAATGCACTGGGTCAAAAGCGTATCCGGGATTTTGAAAAGGGGAGTTTAGGAGCAGCAACCAGCAGTGCAGGGTGGCTGCAATCCCCACTTCCATCCTCCTCCCATCCCAAACCAGGGCGGTCCATCAGTATTGTGGGAGCAGCAGTTGGGGACTTTTTTAGTCCCCAAAGTAGGTAAGAGTTTTCCCCCACAGCCACACCTTTTCTTCCCTCCCCATACATCATACGCCCATCCCCTCCCTGTCCACTCCCCCACCTGTGACTGTCACTGTGTTCACTCTTCTGGGGTTGAGAGGAGCTTCAGAGTCACTCCAGCTGGGCTGTGCAGAGGCTGGGGTCAGCCTGGGACAGTGGTGGCAGTGGCAGGCAGGCAGGTTTGTGCTTTTCTATGACTAAATTTCTAACTGACACACCATTACACTCTGAAACAGGATTTAGTCCTTGAAGTCAAAGTTGGAAGAACTTTCATTTGGAGGAATCAAGAGCAGGAAAATTGAAGATAGCTGAAGATCATGACTTCTTACCTCATTTCTTTTTCTTATTATCCAGAACAAGCTGGCTTGCATTTATTATATGCACAGCTGCAGTAAACACGAATAACTACTATTTTCCTTTCCATGTATTATCCTGCTCTACATTCATTAACCTTTTACAGCAATGCTAAGTGATGACAGCAGTTGCTTAATTGTGAAAGTACTGTCAGGTGATAAAGTTCCTTCCTGTGTTCTAAAATAAGGTGGCAGTGAAGTTTATGATACTCAGGAGCCTTGTTACAAGGTGAAATCCATCGAGGGTACTTCTTCCTTACGTGTCTCAGAGAAAAATTTGTAAGCATAGCCTTGAATGCAGGAAGCAAAAGATTGTAAGAAAAGAGGGCTCATCAGAGGAATATTATCCAGAAATTCATCAGGATAAGACAGGAAATAGTTTCCTGTTCGGTTTCACATACCAGACCAGAGAATAATGGAGATAAACTGGTATAGTGTTTAATTTTAAAAAAAGGAGATATAAAAGTGGATATTTGAAACTCAGCATGGATGAATTCAACACAGAGATAAAAAAATTTGTAATCAGATTGGACATAGTAAGAAGGGGAAAGAAAGATAGCAATTTGGAAACATAAAATGCAATCACATACACGTAAGTTATTATAATTCATATTTACATATAAATCTAGCTTAAGCATAGTTCTAATGGATTAAAATAATATTACATGAGCTTAGATTGCCTAGTTAGTGCTCTGATAGTTATATACCAGATATATAAACTGGTATATAACCATCACAGCCTTGAGGCAAAGATCAGGGTTGTAAGTTACCTGCGTATCCACGCAACCTAGTCTCCACCCCCTTCCTTTTTCTTTCATCTCTCTCTTTTCTTTTTCCCTTTTTTTTTCTCCTTTTCTCTCTTGTCCCTCCCTGTTTCTTTCCTACTTCTTTTCTTTCTTCTCCTCTTCCCCCTTCTAGATGTGGTTGTCTTTGCCTATGAAGGATGAATCTTCAACTATCAGAGCATTAACTAGGAAGTCTAAGCTCATGTAATTTTTTTTTAACAAACTCATATACATACTACTATATGTGTGTGTGTGTGTACACACACACACACACACACACACACACATAAGCTTTACTATTTCAAACTTACGTTTTCCTAATTCTGCTGACTTTTGCTGTAACCTTATGAAAGCTTTTAATAAAGGTTGCTTTTGATAGCAGTTATGAAACACAAAGTGGAAATGGTGTTAACTTCATGCAAAACACATTGTTTTGAACTGAATGAGTTTTCAGTGTAAATTATGAAGTTTGATGATAACTTTGAAACCTTACCATATAAGCACTGAAGTTAGAAGTGAACCCTGCTATCTGGCCTATATAAATATAGGTGTGCGACTCACAAGAACTCACAGGGTGGCACTGTTCAACAAGAAATCACAAAGAGATGGGGTTAACTTGGTGAGGTTTGCATTCCATGCAGCCTACAAGTATCCAGCATAGTCTGTTAGAAGGAGATCTCCTGCACAATAAAGAAGCAGATGCTGGCATTTTAAAGGTGAAAATGACAAATTCCCTCTTGTATAATGTATTTCAGCTGCTTTGGTTGCTTAACACATCAGCAGCAAGGAGACGCTTTTTTTGTGACCGTACAAAACGGCAAGCTTCCAAATGTTAGCTTATTTTTCAAGAAGGCTTTTTCGTGTGTGTGTGTGTCTGGGAGCAGAAGAGGTTCATTGTGGGAAACACTGAGAACTGGAAGACTGAGTGTTTAAAGTAACTTTACAATCTTGAGCTAGTAAATCATGGCTATGTAGTTGGCACTGAGGAGTTACCACAGGACTTGGCAGTAGAAGATCCATTAGTGAAGCTGACTCACCGAGCCCCAGCATATGTTGCTGTTAATGCAGCTGTCAAAGAATCTAGGCGAGGGTGGAGTAGAGCTAAAATAACAAGACCTTAGCAAGAGCACAGAGTACCATTTTTGTAACTCACAATATGTGCAATTGTTTCAGGGCAGTTTAAAGTGCAAAACAGCATAAAGAATATATAAAAATAGGCAAGTTAAGCAAATACCTTGCATTAATCCTGTACAAAAATACCCCCATGGTTGCTAGGTTTACTTCATACCTATGATTTGTGAGATTTTCAGGACAAGAGTCACAGCTAGGAGCTGATAATCCAGTTAGGACCACAAGTAAATCAAGTTTCATATGTGAAACTACTAACCAACTGTGCTTTTTTAATAGTCCTTGACTGTAACTAATCAGCTTTTAAAGTTGACAATTAATAAAAACCTTCAGCTGAGATGTGTAACTGATGCAGTTGTAGCTTATTAAGGTCTATGACTACCATGAGGTTTGCAAATATATACCAGTATGAAAGGCCCATGGTACCTGTAAAAAAAGGAAGAAGATGGAACAGGGTCAAAAAGAAGTTAGGAAGAGGGCCATGTGACAGATTGTAAAATATCCCAGAAAAAATGTGATCATGGATTTTGATGTATTACGAGCAATTTTGGGGTGCAAGATGTAAAAGCTAAATTTAGTACCTAGAGTTTCCTGTCTGAGGTACTGGACTACAAGTGTCCTATTATCTTGCCTAGCTGCAGCACTGATTAGACTTAAAGCAAATGAGATATTAATTTGCTTTAACTTTCATCTCCGACACTGAATGAAGAAAACATTTGTTAGACTCCTGGGCTCTGAGTGATTCCTAAATAAAACAGGGTAACAGATACAAAATAAGCTAATAAAATAATCAGGATTGAAGGAGGTAAAAGATCTACAACTGCTAAAACTTTCCAGAAATGTAAAGGACAACTGGACATTTTTAAAAATTGCTTAATTCTGTATCTGCCATGATGGATGCCAACAAAAAGGAAGTTAATTCTGTCAGGCTAACTATGAAATTATATTACAGAGAATTGATGAGTCTGCCCTCCATATAAAAATTCATTATACTAACAGTGTGTTTTTAAGCAGAGAATAAAACAAGAAGTGACAACTTTGAAAGGTTTGTGATTAATATGAAACTGAAGAGCCAATCTTGCAATTTTTGAGAACTGAGTCCTTGGGGAGAGATCAGTTCATGATATGGATCTAGGACTAAAGCTAAAAAATAGATTATTGAAAGATCAAGAATGAATCCCTGACAAAGAAACTAGAACTTGCCAAGCAAAGGAACTTAGTCTAAACTGGAACTTATTGACATGGACAGTGCTCTGCCCCTATAACTATGATATGGGATTTAAAAATACAAGAAACGAGACCTGTGATTTGTGGTTTTGATTGGTTATTTGGGGATGATGTATTATAGTTATATACCAGATATATAAACTGGTATATAACTATCACAGCCTTGAGGCAAAGATCAGGCTTATAAATTACCTACGTATCCACGTATTATACCTCAGTCCCTGCCTCTGCCATTTCCCCACTCCCTTCCTCACTATGAGGGCCTTGATCTGTCCCCCTTCCCCAGCCTCTTCCCTGTCACAGAATAGGCTGGTACTTGCCTGCCATGCTGGGCAGCCAGTGATTCACATGCCGGGCTGCAATCCCGGCTGCATGTGTGCCCCTCCCCACCCCTGCTGCAGCCTCCTGGAGCCCGTGGCCAGGCTGCCTTGTGGTCCTACCTGATGTCCCAGGTTTGGGGGGCTGAGCCCCATTAGCCTTGTCCTTCCACCACCTATGCCCTGAGTCTAGAAACTTCTTTTATTGTTTACTGCCTGCACAGCTGTGACTTGCCACTAGAGGCCTGGTGAGCAGGAGCAGGACTAGGAATTGTAGCTGCGAGTTACCACTAGGGGACTGGTGAATCAGGACAGGCTTCTATCCCTGCTCTACAGGCATGGGTGTGAGACATCCTGGGATACTAAAGGACTTCAACTTGGGTGGCACATCTGTGGGGAGTGGCCACACCTTAATGGAACAGGAGCTGAGTAGTGTGAATCAGAGATAATCCTGCCCTGGAACAGTGTAAATTTGAGCTGCATGCATGGTTAAAACCACTTTAAGGTGTTAATGTGCGGACAGTCTAGGGGTTAAGCAGTACAGGACCGTGTAACAAGGCCATAACCCTCAGTTACTCTACTATTATGTAAGAGTGATTCTATTACCCTCCCTGGGCGTGTAAGTTCCCCCTATTTAAGAACAAGCAAGAATGAGTGTCATAGAATCATAAAAGAATAATTATTTCTCTCAATCTGCTGGCAAAATTCCTACTAGTGCAGCCCAGTATGCTCTAGCCTTCTTGGCAACAAGAAACATGGGATTCTTCCAGCCTAAGTGCAGGACTTTGCACTTGTCCTTCATGAACTTCATGAGATTTCTTTTGGCCCAATCCTCCAATTTGGCTTAGCCACTCTGAATCCTAGACCTACCCTCCAGCATGTCTACTACACCCCCCAGCTTGGTGTCACCCTGGAACTTGCTGAGGGTGCAGTCCTTCCCATCTTCCGGATTATTAACGAAGCTATTGAACAAAATCAGCCCAAGGACCGACTCCTGTGGCACTCCACGTCATACCGGCTGCCAGCTAAATATTGAGCCATTGATTACTACCTGTTGAGCCCAACAATCCAGCCAGCTTTCTGCTTACCTTACAGCTCATTCATCCAACACATACTTCCTCAGCTTGTTTTCAAGAATGCCGTGAGAGATGGTATCAAAAGCCTTGCTCAAGTCAAGGTATATTGCGTCCACAGCTTTCCCTGCATCCACAGAACCAGCTGTATAGTCATCATAGAAGACAATCAGGTTGTTTAGGCATGACTTGCCCTTGACAAATCCACATTGACTGTTCCTAATCACCTTGTTCTCCAAGTGCTTAGAAATGAATTCTTTTAAGACCTGCTCCATGATTTTTCCAGGAACTGAGGTGAGGCTGACTAGTCTTCTCCTTCTTCCCTTTCTTAAAGATGGGTACTATATTTGCCCTTTTTCAATCATCCGGGACCTCCCCAGATTGCCACAGGTTTTCAAAGATAATGGCCAGTGGCTCTGTAATCACATCAGCCAACTCTCTCAGCACCCTTGGAAGTATTGCATCCTTCCCCATGGAGTTGTACACATCCAGCTTTTCAAAATAATCCCTAACCTGTTCTTTCACCACAGAGAGCTTCTCACCTTCTCTCCAAACTGTGCTGCCAGGTGTAATAGTTTGGGAGCTGACATTGCCTGTGAAGATGAAGGTAAAAAAGGCATTGAGTACTTCAGCCTTTTCGTCATCATCTGGCACTAGGTTGCCTCTCCCATTCAGTAAAGAACCCACACTTTCCCTGACTTTCCTTTTGTTGTTAACATACTTGTAGAAACCCTTCACTCCCTTGCTAGCTGCAACTCCAGTTGCACTTTGGCCTTTTTGAATTCATCCCTGCATGCATGAACAGTATTCTTATACTCCTCCCAAGTTCTATGTCCAAGTTTCCACTTCTTGTAAGCTTCCTTTTTGTGTTTGTAAAGTACTTGATCATTGCTTGAGTATTGGCAACAAAATGTCTCATGCTAATTCAGTTATTAATTGGTCCTAGCAAGTAAAACTGTCTCCATGTGTCTTCTATATTAAGGTAATTTTAGTCTTCAGCCAGTCAGCAGAAGATTCCCAGGATACGTTAGTGCAGGGTACCTTGCACCCCACACTCTCCTGTCATGTCTTGATGATAAAGGAGGAAAATAAAGGATGTCAGGCTGGGAGGCTAACTGCACAAATGATCCTTGGTGATACTTTTATATAGCGAGGGCTCTGCCAACCCCTATACCCTCTCCTGATCCACCGGGTGGTAACTCATAGTCTGTATAACAAAAAAAAAAGTCAATGGGATCTTTTTTGTTAGGCTTGTACCTTTATCATAAATCAAAACAAACAGTCCCGGTTAATCCTCCATGGGACTCTGAAAAAGAAAACAACTTTCATCTAAACAGTTTATTAGCCTAGGTGCAGATATCTGAGCTTTATCCTTGTTCTGTTTTCTCAGAGGATTCTCACCTCCTTCAGTCCAATGGAAATTATGAACAAAACAAAAATCACTGTCTGTATCTCTCAGAATTTATGGTACCTTCATCTTGGCCCTTCTCACATCCCACTGGAGTGTTGGATTTCATTCTGGCTGCTTTGTAATAGATATGTCTCTCTCTGTGGTAAATCTGCAGCTAGCTTCAGGCAGCACTGTTGCTTGCGCTTCCTTGCCTCTCTCACCGTTTTCTGCTCCCTCACTGTCGGGGTGAAGAACTTCCAGTTCCTGTCTCTGCCCCTGAGCCTGCTCTGGGTTCTTCTTTATACCAGAGCTCGCCTTCCATCCCCCTCCCCTCCAGAAGCACCTGGAGAAGAAAGATTCCTTTGTAGCTGTATGTATCCTAGGCGATGGGATGACTGCAGGCAAACACCCTTCAAACCCTGGTTTCATAGTTGGTAGGGTCAGAAGGGACCTGAGCAGATCATCAAGTCCGACCCCCTGCCATGGGCAGGAAAGAAAGCTGGGGTCAAATGACCCCAGCAAGGTGATTATCCAGCCTTCTTTTGAAGATCCCCAGAGCAGGAGCAAGCACCACTTCCCTTGGAAGTTGGTTCCAGATCCTAGCTGCCCTGACTGAGAAGGGGTGCCTCCTGATATCTAGCCTGAATCTTCTCTCAGTCAACTTCTTCCTCTCTGTCCCAGGGATTCCTTCTCTTCCCTTACTGTGTTTAAGCTCACTGAAGAGTTCTCTGCTAAGCCAAGCTGGCTGCTTGCCACTTTTGCTATTCTTTCTGCACATCAGGATGGTTTGTTCCTGCGTCCTCAGTAAGGTTTCTTTAAGGTACAACCAGCTCTTCTGGACTCCTTTCCCCCTCAGGCTGTCCTCCTAGAGGATCCTGCCCATTATTTCCCTGAGGGATTCACAGTCTGCTTTTCTGAAGTCCAGGATCCATATTCAGCTGCTCTCCTTTCTTCCTTTTGTCAGGATCCTGAACTCAACCATCTGATGGTCACTGCTGTACAACTTGCCATCCACTTCTACATCCCCCACCAATTCTTCCCTGTTTATGAGCATCAGGTCAAGAAGAGCACAGCCCCTAGTTTGTCTCTCCAACACTTGCACCAAGAAGTTGTCTCCAACACTCTCCAAGACCTTCCTGGATTGCCTGTGTACGATTGTATCCCCCCCCCAGCAGATGCCAGGGTCATTGAAATCCCCCCATGAGAACCAGGGCCTGTGATCTGGAAACTTCTTCTAGTTTTCTGAAAAAAGCCTCATCTACCTCATCCTCCTGGTCTGGTGGTCTATAGCAGACACCTACCACAACATCACGCTTGTTGTTCTCTCCTTTAACCTTAACCCAGAGACTTTCAACAGGCCTATCTCCAGTTTCCTTCTAGAGCTCTGAGCAATCATATGACTCTTTTACATATAGTGCAACTCCTCCTTCTCTTCTTCCCTGCCTGTCCTTCCTAAACAGTTTGTACCCATCCATGACAATACTCCAGTCGTGTGAGCTATCCCACAAAGTCTCTGTTATTCCAGTCACATCATATGGGAAATCCTATTCCTATAATGGGTGTATAATCCTTACACACCCAAAAGCAGTAAGAGAAGCGCTTGTACACAATAATCTCGTAACTCAGAGTTAGTCTCAAGAAATACTTTAGTCATCCAGTAGGTGAAATAGAATTCTGCCCAGGGTCTTAGTTTTGAGAAGTGCTGGGAAATTGTAATGGCAGGCAGTCATATCATCTATTCTCATAATAAGAAGAGCTCTTTAAGCATGCTTCATGGTTTTATCTTTTTAAATTTCGGATTTTTTTTTTAAGAGAAAAAACTCCTCAAACTAAAATTCGGGAGAAAAGGATATATCATCAATCCTCAAAAATAGAGATCATCCTCTCCAATTGTCTGCTTTTACTGATTTGCTGAAAATCTATCAAGGTATTGTATTTCTTTCCTTATTGCTTTTAAAATAACTTGCTGCAAATTAATATGTTCCCTGATTTAAATATTGTGGCATTTTTTGTAGTGATTAAATAAAGTTAAGTTCTTGAATCATTTGGCTCTATTTATCCTATTTTTCTGATCCTTAGTGGCCTACATTATCATATCTTCTTGGCCAGCTGTCACCTGCCTTTGTGTTGTCAAAGTTTTAACGAGCCCTTCATTCCCCAGCTAAAAATGTTGGGGCTTATTTAATACAAAAGGTAGATGGATGGACTAATGAGGACAGGTTGATAACTATTTAAGGTATTTTGGCCCTTATACAACCAGTATATGGTCCTCATGCTCACATTTAACTCCACAAGTGGGTCCATTGAAGTTGATGCAGGATGCTATTCTTCACAAGTAAGAGGATCATAACCTATCCCAATTATGTGTATATTTTTTCTTTGCTGTATAAAAGCTATAAACATGGGAAAAGCAAGACCTTGTTCATTCAGAAGGGGCTCATGTAAGATGTATTTTGAATAGTTACATGGTACATTTTTTTTGCCTGGACTTCTTTGAGCTTTTGACTCCTTGTGTAGAGCAGCTGCTTCAAGTCATAGTACAGTATCCAAGCATGCTTCAGATAAAAGCACACAAACCAAAATCCCTTTGAGACAATCCAGAACTATGAAATACCTTGTTTTGTGCTAGATAGGTTATGTTTCATGTGACAATAGCTTGCTTGTCAATGAGACACCAGTTGTTGGATGCTAACTATGGAAACTGTGCATTTTATTGAAATTATAGTGACCTACAAATGGAGCAATTTTATCCATTTTTATGCCTTGAAAATGTTTCCTGAAAATAGTAAGAAAGATTTCTTTGACGATAGCTTGTTAGAAATAAAAGCAACTTGAACACAAAAGTTCAAATTAGATATCTGAAAGCATGCCAGTTGTTTGAATCTATAGCTTTCCAAATTGGAAAAACTAATTCCTTGTGCAATTCCATATGTCTGTGTCCACTCTAGAGAAACACTATCAGTGTATTAATGCAGTGATACAACCACTTGAAACTAAAGATAGCAGAAGATTCTCAGCTGACATAAATCCATGGTACTTTATTGAAATCAGGAGAACTACACCTATATATGCTGGCCCTAGGTTTCAATGTACAGTCAGTATAAAAATACAAGTCAGTGTTGACATAAAAGCATAACTGTCTATGATATTCTTCATTTGTACTGGTATATTGGGTTTTCTTGAGAAAGTATAGTACTTGGCACATTTTGAGCTCTGACAGGTTTTCTCTAATTCTAACTCTATTGATCTTTATTGGTAGATTTATGCCAAAATCATCATCATAATCATCATCATCTCCATTTTGGCCAAAAAACTTGAGAATTTTAATGGATATTTACAAACAATAAAATAAATTAAATTAACTAAAAACAAAAAAATAAAACGATAAAAAAGAAAAAAATAATCTGTCAAATGTCCTTTTCTCATTGCATGTATTTCGTTTTCCATTGGGCTACGACAAGTCAGCCAGCTAGCATCTAATATTCCTTTAGGCTAAGTACACAGTCAAAAAGCCTGAGGCTGAGTTGATTCAGTCTTCACAATTTACTCTAAACTTCATAGACTGAACCAATTACCAAGTGAACAAATCTTCACTTTTGATTTTAGAAATGCAGCCACATGCTTGCAATGGCTAAGGCCAGAAGCTGGGTGGTCTCTGAGCACACTTCCTTGTTTGGCTAGAGATGACAACTTGGGCCAAGGCTAGGCTGCCCACCCTGTGAGTAGGTGTTTGTGGTGGGAGGAGCAAAGCAGCCTGGGATGCTGAGGGACTGTGAGTCAACTTGAATGGGGGACAAGGGGGTGGATCTGGGACAGAAGTTCAATCAACCAATTTAACTTAAATCAATTAAGTCTGATACTACATCCATCCAGGCTTATCTTAAACCAGTTTTGGTCATTTTGAAAGCAGTTTATGTGCACTGAACTTCTGTTGTGTTACAGATTTGAACTGGTTTTTGATGACTTATCTTGGTTTATGTGTAATTCCTATCCCTAGCTTTAATACAGTTGAGAAACAGAATGGATTCCTTCAAAGAGGTGTTTCTATCAGACCAGTGGTGAGTACATAATCTAATATTACTTTTGTGTAGTTATTAAGATGTTCTGTTTTCCATTTTGAGGATCTTACATTGTGTTATAACTTATTTCATAAGATAACTATACTTAATCTGAAGTGAAACAATAACATTAAATTCCTTTTAATTGAACACTTCAGTGTCAGATTATGGTAGTCAGGATGCTTCCAAATTAGATTTTTAACCACTTAATTAAGAGTCCCATACAGCAAAAATGGGGCAATGGATTCTCATTTAAAAGCATGTTTATATAGCCTGTAAGGACTTCTCAGGACTTAATAGTGTTACAATAGGTAAAGTCTCCAGAACTGTGGAAAAGTGGTTTATTTGTCCATTAGGATGTCTAAAATTTTGTGACCTTATAGCAATCTTGCAGACTTTACTTCCTGTGACATGGCTACATTCTAAGACCACCATAGAGACTAGCTAGGCATATTCAGTCACATTCGTTTCTATAACAAGACACCCTTGCACAAGGGGAAGAATGGCATTAAAGTGCTTATTTTTAAGCTGTCTAGGTCTTGATAACCATTAGAAGAATCTAATATATGACATCAGAGTTTGGGATTATATATTAGATTGAAACTGCCATAAATGTCCTCCCTACTTTTTCTATTACTCTCCCTCACCCCAAAATGCTTCTAAGAAGCAGATGTGGTATTTGGAAATGGATCACTTAGTTTGCTTCAGTGATTTATCATTAGGTGCTCATATTTAAGAAGTGGGGCAGTAACTGAATGTTAGCCTTCCTATAAAGACAGATTTAATACTTGGACTTCTCCTAGTTATAGTTACAGCCTTATAAAATAGTGAGCCCAGAGCCCCATTAAATAACATCTTCAATGAGAGAAAATATTCTGAGTGCTTTTTAGGCATTTTAAAAAGCAAGATGAATTCCTATGAGCTTTACAGTCAAAACACTCTAAGTTGGCAGTATTTAATGATCGCTGTGATTTACCTTTAGAATTAATAGGGAAAAGCTTGCAGGAAAATGAATATTCATAAAAAAAACTACTTAATGGGAGAAAGTTATCCTAACAAAGGGGCTGGGTAATATGAGCAGCCATTCAACATAACATGCTTTATAGTTAGGGACTGATTTTATGAGGTGCTGAGCAGCCATTGACTTGCAGTTCACAGTTGAAATGATGTACTGAGAAATTCAACAGCAAAGAGTCTCAGTTTGGGAACACAAAATTACTGTCCATAGAAAGGATCCTCTTAGGGCAGATGACACCAAGCTGGAAGGGGTAGTAAATACTCTGGAGGGTAGGGCTAGGATTCACAGTGACCTAGACAAATTGGAGGATTGGGCCAAAAGGAACCGTATGGGGTTAAACAAGAACAAGTGCAAAGTCCATCACTTAGGACAGAACAATCCCATGCACCAGTACAGGCTAGGGGCTGACTGGCTGGGCAGCAGCTCTGCAGAAAAGGACCTGGAGGTGACAGTGGACAATAAGCTGGATATGAGCCAGTAGTGTGCTTTAGTTGCCAAGAAGGCTAACAGCATTTGGGGCTGCATTGGTAGGTGTGTAAGTAAATGGAAGTAATTATTCCCCTATATTCAGCACTGGTGAGGCCACATCTAGAGTATTGTGTTCAGTTTTGAGCTCCCTACTACAAAAAGGATGTGGATAAATTGGAGAGTCCAGCGGAGGGTGACAAAAATGGTGAGGGGGCTGGGGAACATGACTTATGAAGAAAGACTGAGGGAACTGGCCTTATTTAGTCTAGAGAAGAGGAGACTCAGAGGGGATTTAATAGCAGTCTTCAAGTACCTCAAGTGGTGTTTGAAAGAGGGTGGATCTAGAAATGATTTCTTAATATTCTCAGTGGTGGCAGATGACAGAACAAGGACCAATGGTCTCAAGCTGCAGCAAGTGAAATTTAGGTTAGATATTTGGAAGAATTTTCTCACTAGGAGGGTAGTAAAATACTGGAACAGGTGGTAGAAGCTCCAGCCTTGGGGGTTTTCAAAACCCAGCTAGACAAAGCTTTGGGTGGGATGATCTAGTTGGGGATGGTCCTGCTTTGAGCAGGGGACTGGACTAGATGACCTCCTGAGGACCCTTCCAACCCTAACTTTCTATGTTTCTGTGATTTCTGAGTGTTCACTGAGAAGCCTACACCTGCCTGCTTTATCATAGGTCACAAATTTCAAACATGGGCTTGAAGCAGTAGATTGCCCAAGCATGTTCCTTCTCTCTTGCCACTTTGAAGCATGCCAAAGACACAAGTTTTGGTTGAGGAGGGGAAAACTTCACCAACTCATTTCAGAGTTTGGTACACATGGAAAAGAAATAGTGGCGTTCAGCTCCAGTTTGCTATTCAGAGAAAGGTGGGGAGGGTAACTACCACAGTGCAAATGCTTGACTTTAGGAAAGCCAACTTCGATGTGCTCAGGGCAGTAGTCAGGGAGGCACTCAGAGCCCAGGGGATAGCTAGTATGGGGGTCCAGGAAAGGTGGTCCTTCCTCAAGGAGGCTTTCCTTGGGGTGCAGCAGGACGCAATTACTCTGCACAGGAAGGCGGAAAAAGGGTCCAAGAAACCTTCATGGCTGAGCGTGGATATCCACACTGGCCTGAGGGCAAAGAAAAAAGCATACTGGTGGTGGAAGCAGGTGGCAGAGACAAAGGAGGAGTACACCTCCCTCACCTGAGCTTGTAGGGACTTGGTAAAGAAGGCTAAAGCAGCACTGGAGCTTAGATTAGCTTCTGGGATTAAGGATAACAAAAAGTCCTTTTTCAAGTATATAGGTACCAAGAAGAAGTCTTGGGGTAATATTGGACCCCTACAAATCAGGCCAGGGCAGTTGGTGACAGACACATGAGAGAAGGCAGAACTCTTCAACAAGTTCTTTGCCTCCGTGTTCCTGTCTTTCTGACAATGGGGTGCTCTCAGGTGATAATGTAGAGAGGCCCAGGAAGGATGCGAGTCCCCTGACTATTAGTTCAGACCTAGTTTAGGATTACCTGGAGGGCTTAGGTGTGTCCAAGTTGGCGGGCCCAGATGACCTTCATCCATGGGTGCTGAGGGAACTGACTGGTGTTATTGTGGAGCCATTGGCACGGCTGTTTGAGGACTCCTGGTGCTCGGGCCAAGTCCCTGAGGACTGGAAAAAGGCCAATGTGGTCCCTATTTTCAAGAAGGAGAGGAAGGAAGAGCCTGGCAACTACAGGCCGGTCAGCCTCACTTCTATCCTGGGGAAGGTCTTTGAAAAAATTATCAAGGGCCACATTTGTGAGAGCCCTGCCGGGAAAGTGATGTTGAGGGGTAACCAACATGGGTTCGTGCCAGGCCGATCCTGCCTGACTAACCTGGTCTCTTTCTATGACCAGGCAACAAAAAGCTTGGATGTGAAGGAGAACTTCGATGTCATCTTCTTGGACTTCCAGAAGGCCTTTGACACACTGTCCCACCCAATTCTGGTGGGCAAGCTAAGGGATTGTGGCACTGACGAATGCACAGTCACATGGGTGGCAAACTGGCTCCAGGGGTGCACCCAGAGGGTGGTGGTGGATGGGTCGATGTCGAGCTGGGAGGGTGTGGGCAGCGGAGTCCCCCAGGGCTTGGTCCTTGGGCTGGTGCTGTTCAACATCTTCATTAGCGACGTGGACAAGGGTGTGGAGAGCAGCCTGTTCAAGTTCGCTGATGACACCAAGCTGTGGAGTAAAGTGAATACACTGGCAGGCAGGGACCGCATCCAGGCAGACCTGGATAGGTTAGAGAAGTGGGCGGATCTGAACAGGATGCAGTTCAACAAGGACAAGCGCAGAGTGCTGCACCTGGGGAGAGGGAACCAGCATTATGGTTA